>NW_028123915.1:0-600000 GCF_965194805.1 Balaenoptera borealis | reverse complement strand
GATAGTATCAGGGCATGACTTAGGAGCAGCACAAGGGCCTTGGTAGGATCAGCCTCAGGGGCTTTGTTAAAGACCTTATCAGGGCCTCTGTTAGGGGCAGCCTTAGGGCCTCCCTTAGGGACAGCGTCAGGGCTTACTTAGGGACAGTTTCAGGAGCTTGGTAAGAGATGGGTCCGGAAATTACCTCAGGATAGTGTCAGGACATTAGATATTGACGGCAGCAGGGCCTTACTTAGGGACAGTGTCAAGGCCTTAGTTAGTACTAGCATCTGGGCCTCTGTTAGGTGCAGTGTCGGGGCCTGAGTTAGGAATAGTGTTAGGGCCTTAGTTAGGGACAGTATCACGGCCTTGGGACTAAATTCAGGGCCTGAGGTAGTCACAGCCTAAGGGCTTTAGTTAGCATAAGAGGCAGGACATTTGCTAGGGACAGGGTGAGGGTAAAGTTTAGGGATCGTGTCAGGAAATGACCTAGGGATAGTGTCAAGAGCTTAGTTACAGTATCAGGGCCTTATTTAGGACCCGTGTCAGGGCTTCAGGTAGGGACAGCGTCAGTGCCTGACTCTGGGAGAGCAACAGGGCCTGAGTGAGGCCTAGCGTCAGGCCCATAGCTGGGGACACTGTCAGGGCATGATGTAGGAGCAGCATCAGGGCCTTTGTTGCATCAGCATTAGTGTCTTAGTTACAGACATGATCAGGGCCTGAGTTAGTCACAGCGTCAAGGCCTCAGTTAGGCATAGCTTCAGGGACTGAGTTACGGACAGCCTCAGGTCTTCCCTTAGGAACAGCGACAGGGCTCTCTTAGGGACGGTGTCAGGACCTTGGTTAGAAATGGGTCAGGATATTAGCTCAGGATAGTGTCCGGATTTTAGTTATTGCCGGCAGCAGGGCCTATATTAGAGATAGATTCCGGGCCTTAGTTAGGGACAGTGTCAGGGCCTTAATTAGGACTAGTCTGGGCCTTAGTTAGGGAGAGCATTACGGCTTCGCTGAGGATAAGGGGCAGGACGTTAGCTCGGGACAGAGTCAGGTTCCAGGCCAGTGGTAGTGTCAGGATGTGAGCTAGGGATAGGGTGAAGACCTTAGTTATTGAGAGCATCAGGGCCTTAGTTAGGACCAGCGTCAGGGCCTTCATCAGGACCAGTGTCAGGGCTTCACGTACGGACAGCGTCAGAGCCTAACTAAGGTACGGCAACGGGGCCTAAGTGAGGCCTATCTTTAGGGCCTGAGTTAGGGACAGTGTCAGGGCATGACTTAGGAGCAGTATAAGGGCCTCTGTAGGATCAGCATTAGGGTCTTCGTTAAAGACATTCTCAGGGCCTCTGTTAGGGACCGCCTCAGGGCCTCACTTAGGGACAGCGTCAGGGCTTCCTTTGGGACAGTTTCAGGACCTTGGTAAGACATGGGTCAGGATATTAGCTCGGGATAATGTCAGGACTTTAGATATTGACTGCAGCAGGGCCTTAGAGACAGTGTCTCAGCCTGACTTAGGACTAGCATCAGAGCCTTTGTTAGGTCCAGTGTCAGGGACTGAGTTAGGTGTAGTGTCAGGGCCTTAGTTAGGGACAGTGTCAGGGCCTGAGTTAGGACGAGCCTCCAGGCCTCAGTTAGGGCCAGGGTCACGGCCTCGGGACTAATTTTAGGGCCTTAGTTAGGAAGAGCATCAGGGATTTATTTAGCATAAGAAGCTCAACATTAGTTAAAGACAAGGTTAGGTTAAGGTCTAGGGATTGTGTCAGGGCATGACCTAGGGATAGTGTCAAGACCTTAGTTACTTAGGGCATCAGGGCCTAATTTAGGACCAGCGTCAGGGCTTCAGGTAGGGATAGCGTCAGAGCCTGACTTCGGGAGAGCGACAGGGCTTGAGTGAGGCCTAGTGTCAGAGCCTTAGCTAGGGATAGTATCAGGGCATGACTTAGGAGCAGCACAAGGGCCTTGGTAGGATCAGCCTCAGGGGCTTTGTTAAAGACCTTATCAGGGCCTCTGTTAGGGGCAGCCTTAGGGCCTCCCTTAGGGACAGCGTCAGGGCTTACTTAGGGACAGTTTCAGGAGCTTGGTAAGAGATGGGTCCGGAAGTTAACTCAGGATAGTGTCAGGACATTAGATATTGACGGCAGCAGGGCCTTAGTTAGGGACAGTGTCAAGGCCTTAGTTAGTACTAGCATCTGGGCCTCTGTTAGGTACAGTGTCAGGGCCTGAGTTAGGAATAGTGTTAGGGCCTTAGTTAGGGACAGTATCACGGCCTTGGGACTAAATTCAGGGCCTGAGGTAGTCACAGCCTAAGGGCTTTAGTTAGCGTAAGAGGCAGGACATTTGCTAGGGACAGGGTTAAGGTAAAGTTTAGGGATCGTGTCAGGAAATGACCTAGGGATAGTGTCAAGAGCTTAGTTACAGTATCAGGGCCTTATTTAGGACCCGTGTCAGGGCTTCAGGTAGGGACAGCGTCAGTGCCTGACTCTGGGAGAGCAACAGGGCCTGAGTGAGGCCTAGCGTCAGGCCCATAGCTGGGGACACTGTCAGGGCATGATGTAGGAGCAGCATCAGGGCCTTTGTTGCATCAGCATTAGTGTCTTAGTTACAGACATGATCAGGGCCTGAGTTAGTCACAGCGTCAAGGCCTCAGTTAGGCATAGCTTCAGGGACTGAGTTACGGACAGCCTCAGGTCTTCCCTTAGGAACAGCGACAGGGCTCTCTTAGGGACGGTGTCAGGACCTTGGTTAGAAATGGGTCAGGATATTAGCTCAGGATAGTGTCCGGATTTTAGTTATTGCCGGCAGCAGGGCCTATATTAGAGATAGATTCCGGGCCTTAGTTAGGGACAGTGTCAGGGCCTTAATTAGGACTAGTCTGGGCCTTAGTTAGGGAGAGCATTACGGCTTCGCTGAGGATAAGGGGCAGGACGTTAGCTCGGGACAGAGTCAGGTTCCAGGCCAGTGGTAGTGTCAGGATGTGAGCTAGGGATAGGGTGAAGACCTTAGTTATTGAGAGCATCAGGGCCTTAGTTAGGACCAGCGTCAGGGCCTTCATCAGGACCAGTGTCAGGGCTTCACGTACGGACAGCGTCAGAGCCTAACTAAGGTACGGCAACGGGGCCTAAGTGAGGCCTATCTTTAGGGCCTGAGTTAGGGACAGTGTCAGGGTATGACTTAGGAGCAGTATAAGGGCCTCTGTAGGATCAGCATTAGGGTCTTCGTTAAAGACATTCTCAGGGCCTCTGTTAGGGACCGCCTCAGGGCCTCACTTAGGGACAGCGTCAGGGCTTCCTTTGGGACAGTTTCAGGACCTTGGTAAGACATGGGTCAGGATATTAGCTCGGGATAATGTCAGGACTTTAGATATTGACTGCAGCAGGGCCTTAGAGACAGTGTCTCAGCCTGACTTAGGACTAGCATCAGAGCCTTTGTTAGGTCCAGTGTCAGGGACTGAGTTAGGTGTAGTGTCAGGGCCTTAGTTAGGGACAGTGTCAGGGCCTGAGTTAGGACGAGCCTCCAGGCCTCAGTTAGGGCCAGGGTCACAGCCTCGGGACTAATTTTAGGGCCTTAGTTAGGAAGAGCATCAGGGATTTATTTAGCATAAGAAGCTCAACATTAGTTAAAGACAAGGTTAGGTTAAGGTCTAGGGATTGTGTCAGGGCATGACCTAGGGATAGTGTCAAGACCTTAGTTACTTAGGGCATCAGGGCCTAATTTAGGACCAGCGTCAGGGCTTCAGGTAGGGATAGCGTCAGAGCCTGACTTCGGGAGAGCGACAGGGCTTGAGTGAGGCCTAGTGTCAGAGCCTTAGCTAGGGATAGTATCAGGGCATGACTTAGGAGCAGCATAAGGGCCTTGGTAGGATCAGCCTCAGGGGCTTTGTTAAAGACATTATCAGGGCCTCTGTTAGGGACAGCCTTAGGGCCTCACTTAGGGACAGCGTCAGGGCTTACTTAGGGACAGTTTCAGGAGCTTGGTAAGAGATGGGTCCGGAAGTTAACTCAGGATAGTGTCAGGACATTAGATATTGACGGCAGCAGGGCCTTAGTTAGGGACAGTGTCAAGGCCTTAGTTAGTACTAGCATCTGGGCCTCTGTTAGGTACAGTGTCAGGGCCTGAGTTAGGAATAGTGTTAGGGCCTTAGTTAGGGACAGTATCACGGCCTTGGGACTAAATTCAGGGCCTGAGGTAGTCACAGCCTAAGGGCTTTAGTTAGCGTAAGAGGCAGGACATTTGCTAGGGACAGGGTTAAGGTAAAGTTTAGGGATCGTGTCAGGAAATGACCTAGGGATAGTGTCAAGAGCTTAGTTACGGTATCAGGGCCTTATTTAAGACCAGTGTCAGGGCTTCAGGTAGGGACAGCGTCAGTGCCTGACTCTGGGAGAGCAACAGGGCCTGAGTGAGGCCTAGCGTCAGGCCCATAGCTGGGGACACTGTCAGGGCATGATGTAGGAGCAGCATCAGGGCCTTTGTTGCATCAGCATTAGTGTCTTAGTTACAGACATGATCAGGGCCTGAGTTAGTCACAGCGTCAAGGCCTCAGTTAGGCATAGCTTCAGGGACTGAGTTACGGACAGCCTCAGGTCTTCCCTTAGGAACAGCGACAGGGCTTTCTTAGGGACGGTGTCAGGACCTTGGTTAGAAATGGGTCAGGATATTAGCTCAGGATAGTGTCCGGATTTTAGTTATTGCCGGCAGCAGGGCCTATATTAGAGATAGATTCCGGGCCTTAGTTAGGGACAGTGTCAGTTAGTTAGGGAGAGCATTAGGGCTTCGGTGAGAAAAAGGGGCAGGACGTTAGCTCAGGAGAGAGTCAGGTTCCAGGCCAGTGGTAGTGTCAGGATGTGAGCTAGGGATAGGGTGAAGACCTTAGTTATTGAGAGCATCAGGGCCTTAGGACCAGCGTCAGGGCCTTCATCAGGATCAGTGTCAGGGCTTCACGTACGGACAGCATCAGAGCCTAACTAAGGTACGGCAACAGGGCCTAAGTGAGGCCTATCTTCAGGGCCTGAGTTAGGGACAGTGTCAGGGCATGACTTAGGAGCAGTATAAGGGCCTCTGTAGGATCAGCCTTAGGGTCTTCGTTAAAGACATTCTCAGGGCCTCTGTTAGGGACCGCCTCAGGGCCTCACTTAGGGACAGCGTCAGGGCTTCCTTTGGGACAGTTTCAGGACCTTGGTAAGACATGGGTCAGGATATTAGTTCAGGATAATGTCAGGACTTTAGATATTGACTGCAGCAGGGCCTTAGAGACAGTGTCTCAGCCTGACTTAGGACTAGCATCAGAGCCTTTGTTAGGTCCAGTGTCAGGGACTGAGTTAGGTGTAGTGTCAGGGCCTCAGTTAGGGACAGTGTCAGGGCCTGAGTTAGGACGAGCCTCCAGGCCTCAGTTAGGGCCAGGGTCACAGCCTCGGGACTAATTTTAGGGCCTTAGTTAGGAACAGCATCAGGGATTTATTTAGCATAAGAAGCTCAACATTAGTTAAAGACAAGGTTAGGTTAAGGTCTAGGCATTGTGTCAGGGCATGACCTAGGGATAGTGTCAAGACCTTAGTTACTTAGGGCATCAGGGCCTAATTTAGGACCAGTGTCAGGGCTTCAGGTAGGGATAGCGTCAGAGCCTGACTTCGGGAGAGCGACAGGGCTTGAGTGAGGCCTAGTGACAGAGCCTGACTTAGGGAGAGCGACAGGGCTTGAGTGAGGCCTAGTGTCAGAGCCTTAGCTAGGGATAGTATCAGGGCATGACTTAGGAGCAGCACAAGGGCCTTGGTAGGATCAGCCTCAGGGGCTTTGTTAAAGACCTTATCAGGGCCTCTGTTAGGGGCAGCCTTAGGGCCTCCCTTAGGGACAGCGTCAGGGCTTACTTAGGGACAGTTTCAGGACCTTGGTAAGAGATGGGTCCGGAAATTACCTCAGGATAGTGTCAGGACATTAGATATTGACGGCAGCAGGGCCTTACTTAGGGACAGTGTCAAGGCCTTAGTTAGTACTAGCATCTGGGCCTCTGTTAGGTGCAGTGTCGGGGCCTGAGTTAGGAATAGTGTTAGGGCCTTAGTTAGGGACAGTATCACGGCCTTGGGACTAAATTCAGGGCCTGAGGTAGTCACAGCCTAAGGGCTTTAGTTAGCATAAGAGGCAGGACATTTGCTAGGGACAGGGTGAGGGTAAAGTTTAGGGATCGTGTCAGGAAATGACCTAGGGATAGTGTCAAGAGCTTAGTTACAGTATCAGGGCCTTATTTAGGACCCGTGTCAGGGCTTCAGGTAGGGACAGCGTCAGTGCCTGACTCTGGGAGAGCAACAGGGCCTGAGTGAGGCCTAGCGTCAGGCCCATAGCTGGGGACACTGTCAGGGCATGATGTAGGAGCAGCATCAGGGCCTTTGTTGCATCAGCATTAGTGTCTTAGTTACAGACATGATCAGGGCCTGAGTTAGTCACAGCGTCAAGGCCTCAGTTAGGCATAGCTTCAGGGACTGAGTTACGGACAGCCTCAGGTCTTCCCTTAGGAACAGCGACAGGGCTCTCTTAGGGACGGTGTCAGGACCTTGGTTAGAAATGGGTCAGGATATTAGCTCAGGATAGTGTCCGGATTTTAGTTATTGCCGGCAGCAGGGCCTATATTAGAGATAGATTCCGGGCCTTAGTTAGGGACAGTGTCAGGGCCTTAATTAGGACTAGTCTGGGCCTTAGTTAGGGAGAGCATTACGGCTTCGCTGAGGATAAGGGGCAGGACGTTAGCTCGGGACAGAGTCAGGTTCCAGGCCAGTGGTAGTGTCAGGATGTGAGCTAGGGATAGGGTGAAGACCTTAGTTATTGAGAGCATCAGGGCCTTAGTTAGGACCAGCGTCAGGGCCTTCATCAGGACCAGTGTCAGGGCTTCACGTACGGACAGCGTCAGAGCCTAACTAAGGTACGGCAACGGGGCCTAAGTGAGGCCTATCTTTAGGGCCTGAGTTAGGGACAGTGTCAGGGCATGACTTAGGAACAGTATAAGGGCCTCTGTAGGATCAGCATTAGGGTCTTCGTTAAAGACATTCTCAGGGCCTCTGTTAGGGACCGCCTCAGGGCCTCACTTAGGGACAGCGTCAGGGCTTCCTTTGGGACAGTTTCAGGACCTTGGTAAGACATGGGTCAGGATATTAGCTCGGGATAATGTCAGGACTTTAGATATTGACTGCAGCAGGGCCTTAGAGACAGTGTCTCAGCCTGACTTAGGACTAGCATCAGAGCCTTTGTTAGGTCCAGTGTCAGGGACTGAGTTAGGTGTAGTGTCAGGGCCTTAGTTAGGGACAGTGTCAGGGCCTGAGTTAGGACGAGCCTCCAGGCCTCAGTTAGGGCCAGGGTCACGGCCTCGGGACTAATTTTAGGGCCTTAGTTAGGAAGAGCATCAGGGATTTATTTAGCATAAGAAGCTCAACATTAGTTAAAGACAAGGTTAGGTTAAGGTCTAGGGATTGTGTCAGGGCATGACCTAGGGATAGTGTCAAGACCTTAGTTACTTAGGGCATCAGGGCCTAATTTAGGACCAGCGTCAGTGCTTCAGGTAGGGATAGCGTCAGAGCCTGACTTCGGGAGAGCGACAGGGCTTGAGTGAGGCCTAGTGTCAGAGCCTTAGCTAGGGATAGTATCAGGGCATGACTTAGGAGCAGCACAAGGGCCTTGGTAGGATCAGCCTCAGGGGCTTTGTTAAAGACCTTATCAGGGCCTCTGTTAGGGGCAGCCTTAGGGCCTCCCTTAGGGACAGCGTCAGGGCTTACTTAGGGACAGTTTCAGGAGCTTGGTAAGAGATGGGTCCGGAAATTACCTCAGGATAGTGTCAGGACATTAGATATTGACGGCAGCAGGGCCTTACTTAGGGACAGTGTCAAGGCCTTAGTTAGTACTAGCATCTGGGCCTCTGTTAGGTGCAGTGTCGGGGCCTGAGTTAGGAATAGTGTTAGGGCCTTAGTTAGGGACAGTATCACGGCCTTGGGACTAAATTCAGGGCCTGAGGTAGTCACAGCCTAAGGGCTTTAGTTAGCATAAGAGGCAGGACATTTGCTAGGGACAGGGTGAGGGTAAAGTTTAGGGATCGTGTCAGGAAATGACCTAGGGATAGTGTCAAGAGCTTAGTTACAGTATCAGGGCCTTATTTAGGACCCGTGTCAGGGCTTCAGGTAGGGACAGCGTCAGTGCCTGACTCTGGGAGAGCAACAGGGCCTGAGTGAGGCCTAGCGTCAGGCCCATAGCTGGGGACACTGTCAGGGCATGATGTAGGAGCAGCATCAGGGCCTTTGTTGCATCAGCATTAGTGTCTTAGTTACAGACATGATCAGGGCCTGAGTTAGTCACAGCGTCAAGGCCTCAGTTAGGCATAGCTTCAGGGACTGAGTTACGGACAGCCTCAGGTCTTCCCTTAGGAACAGCGACAGGGCTCTCTTAGGGACGGTGTCAGGACCTTGGTTAGAAATGGGTCAGGATATTAGCTCAGGATAGTGTCCGGATTTTAGTTATTGCCGGCAGCAGGGCCTATATTAGAGATAGATTCCGGGCCTTAGTTAGGGACAGTGTCAGGGCCTTAATTAGGACTAGTCTGGGCCTTAGTTAGGGAGAGCATTACGGCTTCGCTGAGGATAAGGGGCAGGACGTTAGCTCGGGACAGAGTCAGGTTCCAGGCCAGTGGTAGTGTCAGGATGTGAGCTAGGGATAGGGTGAAGACCTTAGTTATTGAGAGCATCAGGGCCTTAGTTAAGACCAGCGTCAGGGCCTTCATCAGGACCAGTGTCAGGGCTTCACGTACGGACAGCGTCAGAGCCTAACTAAGGTACGGCAACGGGGCCTAAGTGAGGCCTATCTTTAGGGCCTGAGTTAGGGACAGTGTCAGGGCATGACTTAGGAGCAGTATAAGGGCCTCTGTAGGATCAGCCTTAGGGTCTTCGTTAAAGACATTCTCAGGGCCTCTGTTAGGGACCGCCTCAGGGCCTCACTTAGGGACAGCGTCAGGGCTTCCTTTGGGACAGTTTCAGGACCTTGGTAAGACATGGGTCAGGATATTAGTTCAGGATAATGTCAGGACTTTAGATATTGACTGCAGCAGGGCCTTAGAGACAGTGTCTCAGCCTGACTTAGGACTAGCATCAGAGCCTTTGTTAGGTCCAGTGTCAGGGACTGAGTTAGGTGTAGTGTCAGGGCCTCAGTTAGGGACAGTGTCAGGGCCTGAGTTAGGACGAGCCTCCAGGCCTCAGTTAGGGCCAGGGTCACAGCCTCGGGACTAATTTTAGGGCCTTAGTTAGGAAGAGCATCAGGGATTTATTTAGCATAAGAAGCTCAACATTAGTTAAAGACAAGGTTAGGTTAAGGTCTAGGCATTGTGTCAGGGCATGACCTAGGGATAGTGTCAAGACCTTAGTTACTTAGGGCATCAGGGCCTAATTTAGGACCAGTGTCAGGGCTTCAGGTAGGGATAGCGTCAGAGCCTGACTTCGGGAGAGCGACAGGGCTTGAGTGAGGCCTAGTGACAGAGCCTGACTTAGGGAGAGCGACAGGGCTTGAGTGAGGCCTAGTGTCAGAGCCTTAGCTAGGGATAGTATCAGGGCATGACTTAGGAGCAGCACAAGGGCCTTGGTAGGATCAGCCTCAGGGGCTTTGTTAAAGACCTTATCAGGGCCTCTGTTAGGGGCAGCCTTAGGGCCTCCCTTAGGGACAGCGTCAGGGCTTACTTAGGGACAGTTTCAGGACCTTGGTAAGAGATGGGTCCGGAAATTACCTCAGGATAGTGTCAGGACATTAGATATTGACGGCAGCAGGGCCTTACTTAGGGACAGTGTCAAGGCCTTAGTTAGTACTAGCATCTGGGCCTCTGTTAGGTGCAGTGTCGGGGCCTGAGTTAGGAATAGTGTTAGGGCCTTAGTTAGGGACAGTATCACGGCCTTGGGACTAAATTCAGGGCCTGAGGTAGTCACAGCCTAAGGGCTTTAGTTAGCATAAGAGGCAGGACATTTGCTAGGGACAGGGTGAGGGTAAAGTTTAGGGATCGTGTCAGGAAATGACCTAGGGATAGTGTCAAGAGCTTAGTTACAGTATCAGGGCCTTATTTAGGACCCGTGTCAGGGCTTCAGGTAGGGACAGCGTCAGTGCCTGACTCTGGGAGAGCAACAGGGCCTGAGTGAGGCCTAGCGTCAGGCCCATAGCTGGGGACACTGTCAGGGCATGATGTAGGAGCAGCATCAGGGCCTTTGTTGCATCAGCATTAGTGTCTTAGTTACAGACATGATCAGGGCCTGAGTTAGTCACAGCGTCAAGGCCTCAGTTAGGCATAGCTTCAGGGACTGAGTTACGGACAGCCTCAGGTCTTCCCTTAGGAACAGCGACAGGGCTCTCTTAGGGACGGTGTCAGGACCTTGGTTAGAAATGGGTCAGGATATTAGCTCAGGATAGTGTCCGGATTTTAGTTATTGCCGGCAGCAGGGCCTATATTAGAGATAGATTCCGGGCCTTAGTTAGGGACAGTGTCAGGGCCTTAATTAGGACTAGTCTGGGCCTTAGTTAGGGAGAGCATTACGGCTTCGCTGAGGATAAGGGGCAGGACGTTAGCTCGGGACAGAGTCAGGTTCCAGGCCAGTGGTAGTGTCAGGATGTGAGCTAAGGATAGGGTGAAGACCTTAGTTATTGAGAGCATCAGGGCCTTAGTTAGGACCAGCGTCAGGGCCTTCATCAGGACCAGTGTCAGGGCTTCACGTACGGACAGCGTCAGAGCCTAACTAAGGTACGGCAACGGGGCCTAAGTGAGGCCTATCTTTAGGGCCTGAGTTAGGGACAGTGTCAGGGCATGACTTAGGAACAGTATAAGGGCCTCTGTAGGATCAGCATTAGGGTCTTCGTTAAAGACATTCTCAGGGCCTCTGTTAGGGACCGCCTCAGGGCCTCACTTAGGGACAGCGTCAGGGCTTCCTTTGGGACAGTTTCAGGACCTTGGTAAGACATGGGTCAGGATATTAGCTCGGGATAATGTCAGGACTTTAGATATTGACTGCAGCAGGGCCTTAGAGACAGTGTCTCAGCCTGACTTAGGACTAGCATCAGAGCCTTTGTTAGGTCCAGTGTCAGGGACTGAGTTAGGTGTAGTGTCAGGGCCTTAGTTAGGGACAGTGTCAGGGCCTGAGTTAGGACGAGCCTCCAGGCCTCAGTTAGGGCCAGGGTCACGGCCTCGGGACTAATTTTAGGGCCTTAGTTAGGAAGAGCATCAGGGATTTATTTAGCATAAGAAGCTCAACATTAGTTAAAGACAAGGTTAGGTTAAGGTCTAGGGATTGTGTCAGGGCATGACCTAGGGATAGTGTCAAGACCTTAGTTACTTAGGGCATCAGGGCCTAATTTAGGACCAGCGTCAGGGCTTCAGGTAGGGATAGCGTCAGAGCCTGACTTCGGGAGAGCGACAGGGCTTGAGTGAGGCCTAGTGTCAGAGCCTTAGCTAGGGATAGTATCAGGGCATGACTTAGGAGCAGCACAAGGGCCTTGGTAGGATCAGGCTCAGGGGCTTTGTTAAAGACCTTATCAGGGCCTCTGTTAGGGGCAGCCTTAGGGCCTCCCTTAGGGACAGCGTCAGGGCTTACTTAGGGACAGTTTCAGGAGCTTGGTAAGAGATGGGTCCGGAAATTACCTCAGGATAGTGTCAGGACATTAGATATTGACGGCAGCAGGGCCTTACTTAGGGACAGTGTCAAGGCCTTAGTTAGTACTAGCATCTGGGCCTCTGTTAGGTGCAGTGTCGGGGCCTGAGTTAGGAATAGTGTTAGGGCCTTAGTTAGGGACAGTATCACGGCCTTGGGACTAAATTCAGGGCCTGAGGTAGTCACAGCCTAAGGGCTTTAGTTAGCATAAGAGGCAGGACATTTGCTAGGGACAGGGTGAGGGTAAAGTTTAGGGATCGTGTCAGGAAATGACCTAGGGATAGTGTCAAGAGCTTAGTTACAGTATCAGGGCCTTATTTAGGACCCGTGTCAGGGCTTCAGGTAGGGACAGCGTCAGTGCCTGACTCTGGGAGAGCAACAGGGCCTGAGTGAGGCCTAGCGTCAGGCCCATAGCTGGGGACACTGTCAGGGCATGATGTAGGAGCAGCATCAGGGCCTTTGTTGCATCAGCATTAGTGTCTTAGTTACAGACATGATCAGGGCCTGAGTTAGTCACAGCGTCAAGGCCTCAGTTAGGCATAGCTTCAGGGACTGAGTTACGGACAGCCTCAGGTCTTCCCTTAGGAACAGCGACAGGGCTCTCTTAGGGACGGTGTCAGGACCTTGGTTAGAAATGGGTCAGGATATTAGCTCAGGATAGTGTCCGGATTTTAGTTATTGCCAGCAGCAGGGCCTATATTAGAGATAGATTCCGGGCCTTAGTTAGGGACAGTGTCAGGGCCTTAATTAGGACTAGTCTGGGCCTTAGTTAGGGAGAGCATTACGGCTTCGCTGAGGATAAGGGGCAGGACGTTAGCTCGGGACAGAGTCAGGTTCCAGGCCAGTGGTAGTGTCAGGATGTGAGCTAGGGATAGGGTGAAGACCTTAGTTATTGAGAGCATCAGGGCCTTAGTTAAGACCAGCGTCAGGGCCTTCATCAGGACCAGTGTCAGGGCTTCATGTACGGACAGCGTCAGAGCCTAACTAAGGTACGGCAACGGGGCCTAAGTGAGGCCTATCTTTAGGGCCTGAGTTAGGGACAGTGTCAGGGCATGACTTAGGAGCAGTATAAGGGCCTCTGTAGGATCAGCATTAGGGTCTTCGTTAAAGACATTCTCAGGGCCTCTGTTAGGGACCGCCTCAGGGCCTCACTTAGGGACAGCGTCAGGGCTTCCTTTGGGACAGTTTCAGGACCTTGGTAAGACATGGGTCAGGATATTAGCTCGGGATAATGTCAGGACTTTAGATATTGACTGCAGCAGGGCCTTAGAGACAGTGTCTCAGCCTGACTTAGGACTAGCATCAGAGCCTTTGTTAGGTCCAGTGTCAGGGACTGAGTTAGGTGTAGTGTCAGGGCCTTAGTTAGGGACAGTGTCAGGGCCTGAGTTAGGACGAGCCTCCAGGCCTCAGTTAGGGCCAGGGTCACGGCCTCGGGACTAATTTTAGGGCCTTAGTTAGGAAGAGCATCAGGGATTTATTTAGCATAAGAAGCTCAACATTAGTTAAAGACAAGGTTAGGTTAAGGTCTAGGGATTGTGTCAGGGCATGACCTAGGGATAGTGTCAAGACCTTAGTTACTTAGGGCATCAGGGCCTAATTTAGGACCAGCGTCAGGGCTTCAGGTAGGGATAGCGTCAGAGCCTGACTTCGGGAGAGCGACAGGGCTTGAGTGAGGCCTAGTGTCAGAGCCTTAGCTAGGGATAGTATCAGGGCATGACTTAGGAGCAGCATAAGGGCCTTGGTAGGATCAGCCTCAGGGGCTTTGTTAAAGACATTATCAGGGCCTCTGTTAGGGACAGCCTTAGGGCCTCACTTAGGGACAGCGTCAGGGCTTACTTAGGGACAGTTTCAGGAGCTTGGTAAGAGATGGGTCCGGAAGTTAACTCAGGATAGTGTCAGGACATTAGATATTGACGGCAGCAGGGCCTTACTTAGGGACAGTGTCAAGGCCTTAGTTAGTACTAGCATCTGGGCCTCTGTTAGGTACAGTGTCAGGGCCTGAGTTAGGAATAGTGTTAGGGCCTTAGTTAGGGACAGTATCACGGCCTTGGGACTAAATTCAGGGCCTGAGGTAGTCACAGCCTAAGGGCTTTAGTTAGCGTAAGAGGCAGGACATTTGCTAGGGACAGGGTTAAGGTAAAGTTTAGGGATCGTGTCAGGAAATGACCTAGGGATAGTGTCAAGAGCTTAGTTACAGTATCAGGGCCTTATTTAGGACCAGTGTCAGGGCTTCAGGTAGGGACAGCGTCAGTGCCTGACTCTGGGAGAGCAACAGGGCCTGAGTGAGGCCTAGCGTCAGGCCCATAGCTGGGGACACTGTCAGGGCATGATGTAGGAGCAGCATCAGGGCCTTTGTTGCATCAGCATTAGTGTCTTAGTTACAGACATGATCAGGGCCTGAGTTAGTCACAGCGTCAAGGCCTCAGTTAGGCATAGCTTCAGGGACTGAGTTACGGACAGCCTCAGGTCTTCCCTTAGGAACAGCGACAGGGCTTTCTTAGGGACGGTGTCAGGACCTTGGTTAGAAATGGGTCAGGATATTAGCTCAGGATAGTGTCCGGATTTTAGTTATTGCCGGCAGCAGGGCCTATATTAGAGATAGATTCCGGGCCTTAGTTAGGGACAGTGTCAGTTAGTTAGGGAGAGCATTAGGGCTTCGGTGAGAAAAAGGGGCAGGACGTTAGCTCAGGAGAGAGTCAGGTTCCAGGCCAGTGGTAGTGTCAGGATGTGAGCTAGGGATAGGGTGAAGACCTTAGTTATTGAGAGCATCAGGGCCTTAGGACCAGCGTCAGGGCCTTCATCAGGATCAGTGTCAGGGCTTCACGTACGGACAGCATCAGAGCCTAACTAAGGTACGGCAACAGGGCCTAAGTGAGGCCTATCTTCAGGGCCTGAGTTAGGGACAGTGTCAGGGCATGACTTAGGAGCAGTATAAGGGCCTCTGTAGGATCAGCCTTAGGGTCTTCGTTAAAGACATTCTCAGGGCCTCTGTTAGGGACCGCCTTAGGGCCTCACTTAGGGACAGCGTCAGGGCTTCCTTTGGGACAGTTTCAGGACCTTGGTAAGACATGGGTCAGGATATTAGTTCAGGATAATGTCAGGACTTTAGATATTGACTGCAGCAGGGCCTTAGAGACAGTGTCTCAGCCTGACTTAGGACTAGCATCAGAGCCTTTGTTAGGTCCAGTGTCAGGGACTGAGTTAGGTGTAGTGTCAGGGCCTCAGTTAGGGACAGTGTCAGGGCCTGAGTTAGGACGAGCCTCCAGGCCTCAGTTAGGGCCAGGGTCACAGCCTCGGGACTAATTTTAGGGCCTTAGTTAGGAAGAGCATCAGGGATTTATTTAGCATAAGAAGCTCAACATTAGTTAAAGACAAGGTTAGGTTAAGGTCTAGGCATTGTGTCAGGGCATGACCTAGGGATAGTGTCAAGACCTTAGTTACTTAGGGCATCAGGGCCTAATTTAGGACCAGTGTCAGGGCTTCAGGTAGGGATAGCGTCAGAGCCTGACTTCGGGAGAGCGACAGGGCTTGAGTGAGGCCTAGTGACAGAGCCTGACTTAGGGAGAGCGACAGGGCTTGAGTGAGGCCTAGTGTCAGAGCCTTAGCTAGGGATAGTATCAGGGCATGACTTAGGAGCAGCACAAGGGCCTTGGTAGGATCAGCCTCAGGGGCTTTGTTAAAGACCTTATCAGGGCCTCTGTTAGGGGCAGCCTTAGGGCCTCCCTTAGGGACAGCGTCAGGGCTTACTTAGGGACAGTTTCAGGAGCTTGGTAAGAGATGGGTCCGGAAATTACCTCAGGATAGTGTCAGGACATTAGATATTGACGGCAGCAGGGCCTTACTTAGGGACAGTGTCAAGGCCTTAGTTAGTACTAGCATCTGGGCCTCTGTTAGGTGCAGTGTCGGGGCCTGAGTTAGGAATAGTGTTAGGGCCTTAGTTAGGGACAGTATCACGGCCTTGGGACTAAATTCAGGGCCTGAGGTAGTCACAGCCTAAGGGCTTTAGTTAGCATAAGAGGCAGGACATTTGCTAGGGACAGGGTGAGGGTAAAGTTTAGGGATCGTGTCAGGAAATGACCTAGGGATAGTGTCAAGAGCTTAGTTACAGTATCAGGGCCTTATTTAGGACCCGTGTCAGGGCTTCAGGTAGGGACAGCGTCAGTGCCTGACTCTGGGAGAGCAACAGGGCCTGAGTGAGGCCTAGCGTCAGGCCCATAGCTGGGGACACTGTCAGGGCATGATGTAGGAGCAGCATCAGGGCCTTTGTTGCATCAGCATTAGTGTCTTAGTTACAGACATGATCAGGGCCTGAGTTAGTCACAGCGTCAAGGCCTCAGTTAGGCATAGCTTCAGGGACTGAGTTACGGACAGCCTCAGGTCTTCCCTTAGGAACAGCGACAGGGCTCTCTTAGGGACGGTGTCAGGACCTTGGTTAGAAATGGGTCAGGATACTAGCTCAGGATAGTGTCCGGATTTTAGTTATTGCCGGCAGCAGGGCCTATATTAGAGATAGATTCCGGGCCTTAGTTAGGGACAGTGTCAGGGCCTTAATTAGGACTAGTCTGGGCCTTAGTTAGGGAGAGCATTACGGCTTCGCTGAGGATAAGGGGCAGGACGTTAGCTCGGGACAGAGTCAGGTTCCAGGCCAGTGGTAGTGTCAGGATGTGAGCTAGGGATAGGGTGAAGACCTTAGTTATTGAGAGCATCAGGGCCTTAGTTAGGACCAGCGTCAGGGCCTTCATCAGGACCAGTGTCAGGGCTTCACGTACGGACAGCGTCAGAGCCTAACTAAGGTACGGCAACGGGGCCTAAGTGAGGCCTATCTTTAGGGCCTGAGTTAGGGACAGTGTCAGGGCATGACTTAGGAGCAGTATAAGGGCCTCTGTAGGATCAGCATTAGGGTCTTCGTTAAAGACATTCTCAGGGCCTCTGTTAGGGACCGCCTCAGGGCCTCACTTAGGGACAGCGTCAGGGCTTCCTTTGGGACAGTTTCAGGACCTTGGTAAGACATGGGTCAGGATATTAGCTCGGGATAATGTCAGGACTTTAGATATTGACTGCAGCAGGGCCTTAGAGACAGTGTCTCAGCCTGACTTAGGACTAGCATCAGAGCCTTTGTTAGGTCCAGTGTCAGGGACTGAGTTAGGTGTAGTGTCAGGGCCTTAGTTAGGGACAGTGTCAGGGCCTGAGTTAGGACGAGCCTCCAGGCCTCAGTTAGGGCCAGGGTCACGGCCTCGGGACTAATTTTAGGGCCTTAGTTAGGAAGAGCATCAGGGATTTATTTAGCATAAGAAGCTCAACATTAGTTAAAGACAAGGTTAGGTTAAGGTCTAGGCATTGGGTCAGGGCATGACCTAGGGATAGTGTCAAGACCTTAGTTACTTAGGGCATCAGGGCCTAATTTAGGACCAGCGTCAGGGCTTCAGGTAGGGATAGCGTCAGAGCCTGACTTCGGGAGAGCGACAGGGCTTGAGTGAGGCCTAGTGACAGAGCCTGACTTAGGGAGAGCGACAGGGCTTGAGTGAGGCCTAGTGTCAGAGCCTTAGCTAGGGATAGTATCAGGGCATGACTTAGGAGCAGCACAAGGGCCTTGGTAGGATCAGCCTCAGGGGCTTTGTTAAAGACCTTATCAGGGCCTCTGTTAGGGGCAGCCTTAGGGCCTCCCTTAGGGACAGCGTCAGGGCTTACTTAGGGACAGTTTCAGGAGCTTGGTAAGAGATGGGTCCGGAAATTACCTCAGGATAGTGTCAGGACATTAGATATTGACGGCAGCAGGGCCTTACTTAGGGACAGTGTCAAGGCCTTAGTTAGTACTAGCATCTGGGCCTCTGTTAGGTGCAGTGTCGGGGCCTGAGTTAGGAATAGTGTTAGGGCCTTAGTTAGGGACAGTATCACGGCCTTGGGACTAAATTCAGGGCCTGAGGTAGTCACAGCCTAAGGGCTTTAGTTAGCATAAGAGGCAGGACATTTGCTAGGGACAGGGTGAGGGTAAAGTTTAGGGATCGTGTCAGGAAATGACCTAGGGATAGTGTCAAGAGCTTAGTTACAGTATCAGGGCCTTATTTAGGACCCGTGTCAGGGCTTCAGGTAGGGACAGCGTCAGTGCCTGACTCTGGGAGAGCAACAGGGCCTGAGTGAGGCCTAGCGTCAGGCCCATAGCTGGGGACACTGTCAGGGCATGATGTAGGAGCAGCATCAGGGCCTTTGTTGCATCAGCATTAGTGTCTTAGTTACAGACATGATCAGGGCCTGAGTTAGTCACAGCGTCAAGGCCTCAGTTAGGCATAGCTTCAGGGACTGAGTTACGGACAGCCTCAGGTCTTCCCTTAGGAACAGCGACAGGGCTCTCTTAGGGACGGTGTCAGGACCTTGGTTAGAAATGGGTCAGGATACTAGCTCAGGATAGTGTCCGGATTTTAGTTATTGCCGGCAGCAGGGCCTATATTAGAGATAGATTCCGGGCCTTAGTTAGGGACAGTGTCAGGGCCTTAATTAGGACTAGTCTGGGCCTTAGTTAGGGAGAGCATTACGGCTTCGCTGAGGATAAGGGGCAGGACGTTAGCTCGGGACAGAGTCAGGTTCCAGGCCAGTGGTAGTGTCAGGATGTGAGCTAGGGATAGGGTGAAGACCTTAGTTATTGAGAGCATCAGGGCCTTAGTTAGGACCAGCGTCAGGGCCTTCATCAGGACCAGTGTCAGGGCTTCACGTACGGACAGCGTCAGAGCCTAACTAAGGTACGGCAACGGGGCCTAAGTGAGGCCTATCTTTAGGGCCTGAGTTAGGGACAGTGTCAGGGCATGACTTAGGAGCAGTATAAGGGCCTCTGTAGGATCAGCATTAGGGTCTTCGTTAAAGACATTCTCAGGGCCTCTGTTAGGGACCGCCTCAGGGCCTCACTTAGGGACAGCGTCAGGGCTTCCTTTGGGACAGTTTCAGGACCTTGGTAAGACATGGGTCAGGATATTAGCTCGGGATAATGTCAGGACTTTAGATATTGACTGCAGCAGGGCCTTAGAGACAGTGTCTCAGCCTGACTTAGGACTAGCATCAGAGCCTTTGTTAGGTCCAGTGTCAGGGACTGAGTTAGGTGTAGTGTCAGGGCCTTAGTTAGGGACAGTGTCAGGGCCTGAGTTAGGACGAGCCTCCAGGCCTCAGTTAGGGCCAGGGTCACGGCCTCGGGACTAATTTTAGGGCCTTAGTTAGGAAGAGCATCAGGGATTTATTTAGCATAAGAAGCTCAACATTAGTTAAAGACAAGGTTAGGTTAAGGTCTAGGGATTGTGTCAGGGCATGACCTAGGGATAGTGTCAAGACCTTAGTTACTTAGGGCATCAGGGCCTAATTTAGGACCAGCGTCAGGGCTTCAGGTAGGGATAGCGTCAGAGCCTGACTTCGGGAGAGCGACAGGGCTTGAGTGAGGCCTAGTGTCAGAGCCTTAGCTAGGGATAGTATCAGGGCATGACTTAGGAGCAGCACAAGGGCCTTGGTAGGATCAGCCTCAGGCGCTTTGTTAAAGACCTTATCAGGGCCTCTGTTAGGGGCAGCCTTAGGGCCTCACTTAGGGACAGCGTCAGGGCTTACTTAGGGACAGTTTCAGGAGCTTGGTAAGAGATGGGTCCGGAAGTTAACTCAGGATAGTGTCAGGACATTAGATATTGACGGCAGCAGGGCCTTAGTTAGGGACAGTGTCAAGGCCTTAGTTAGTACTAGCATCTGGGCCTCTGTTAGGTACAGTGTCAGGGCCTGAGTTAGGAATAGTGTTAGGGCCTTAGTTAGGGACAGTATCACGGCCTTGGGACTAAATTCAGGGCCTGAGGTAGTCACAGCCTAAGGGCTTTAGTTAGCGTAAGAGGCAGGACATTTGCTAGGGACAGGGTTAAGGTAAAGTTTAGGGATCGTGTCAGGAAATGACCTAGGGATAGTGTCAAGAGCTTAGTTACAGTATCAGGGCCTTATTTAGGACCAGTGTCAGGGCTTCAGGTAGGGACAGCGTCAGTGCCTGACTCTGGGAGAGCAACAGGGCCTGAGTGAGGCCTAGCGTCAGGCCCATAGCTGGGGACACTGTCAGGGCATGATGTAGGAGCAGCATCAGGGCCTTTGTTGCATCAGCATTAGTGTCTTAGTTACAGACATGATCAGGGCCTGAGTTAGTCACAGCGTCAAGGCCTCAGTTAGGCATAGCTTCAGGGACTGAGTTACGGACAGCCTCAGGTCTTCCCTTAGGAACAGCGACAGGGCTCTCTTAGGGACGGTGTCAGGACCTTGGTTAGAAATGGGTCAGGATATTAGCTCAGGATAGTGTCCGGATTTTAGTTATTGCCGGCAGCAGGGCCTATATTAGAGATAGATTCCGGGCCTTAGTTAGGGACAGTGTCAGGGCCTTAATTAGGACTAGTCTGGGCCTTAGTTAGGGAGAGCATTACGGCTTCGCTGAGGATAAGGGGCAGGACGTTAGCTCGGGACAGAGTCAGGTTCCAGGCCAGTGGTAGTGTCAGGATGTGAGCTAGGGATAGGGTGAAGACCTTAGTTATTGAGAGCATCAGGGCCTTAGTTAGGACCAGCGTCAGGGCCTTCATCAGGACCAGTGTCAGGGCTTCACGTACGGACAGCGTCAGAGCCTAACTAAGGTACGGCAACGGGGCCTAAGTGAGGCCTATCTTTAGGGCCTGAGTTAGGGACAGTGTCAGGGCATGACTTAGGAGCAGTATAAGGGCCTCTGTAGGATCAGCATTAGGGTCTTCGTTAAAGACATTCTCAGGGCCTCTGTTAGGGACCGCCTCAGGGCCTCACTTAGGGACAGCGTCAGGGCTTCCTTTGGGACAGTTTCAGGACCTTGGTAAGACATGGGTCAGGATATTAGCTCGGGATAATGTCAGGACTTTAGATATTGACTGCAGCAGGGCCTTAGAGACAGTGTCTCAGCCTGACTTAGGACTAGCATCAGAGCCTTTGTTAGGTCCAGTGTCAGGGACTGAGTTAGGTGTAGTGTCAGGGCCTTAGTTAGGGACAGTGTCAGGGCCTGAGTTAGGACGAGCCTCCAGGCCTCAGTTAGGGCCAGGGTCACAGCCTCGGGACTAATTTTAGGGCCTTAGTTAGGAAGAGCATCAGGGATTTATTTAGCATAAGAAGCTCAACATTAGTTAAAGACAAGGTTAGGTTAAGGTCTAGGGATTGTGTCAGGGCATGACCTAGGGATAGTGTCAAGACCTTAGTTACTTAGGGCATCAGGGCCTAATTTAGGACCAGCGTCAGGGCTTCAGGTAGGGATAGCGTCAGAGCCTGACTTCGGGAGAGCGACAGGGCTTGAGTGAGGCCTAGTGTCAGAGCCTTAGCTAGGGATAGTATCAGGGCATGACTTAGGAGCAGCATAAGGGCCTTGGTAGGATCAGCCTCAGGGGCTTTGTTAAAGACATTATCAGGGCCTCTGTTAGGGACAGCCTTAGGGCCTCACTTAGGGACAGCGTCAGGGCTTACTTAGGGACAGTTTCAGGAGCTTGGTAAGAGATGGGTCCGGAAGTTAACTCAGGATAGTGTCAGGACATTAGATATTGACGGCAGCAGGGCCTTAGTTAGGGACAGTGTCAAGGCCTTAGTTAGTACTAGCATCTGGGCCTCTGTTAGGTACAGTGTCAGGGCCTGAGTTAGGAATAGTGTTAGGGCCTTAGTTAGGGACAGTATCACGGCCTTGGGACTAAATTCAGGGCCTGAGGTAGTCACAGCCTAAGGGCTTTAGTTAGCGTAAGAGGCAGGACATTTGCTAGGGACAGGGTTAAGGTAAAGTTTAGGGATCGTGTCAGGAAATGACCTAGGGATAGTGTCAAGAGCTTAGTTACAGTATCAGGGCCTTATTTAAGACCAGTGTCAGGGCTTCAGGTAGGGACAGCGTCAGTGCCTGACTCTGGGAGAGCAACAGGGCCTGAGTGAGGCCTAGCGTCAGGCCCATAGCTGGGGACACTGTCAGGGCATGATGTAGGAGCAGCATCAGGGCCTTTGTTGCATCAGCATTAGTGTCTTAGTTACAGACATGATCAGGGCCTGAGTTAGTCACAGCGTCAAGGCCTCAGTTAGGCATAGCTTCAGGGACTGAGTTACGGACAGCCTCAGGTCTTCCCTTAGGAACAGCGACAGGGCTTTCTTAGGGACGGTGTCAGGACCTTGGTTAGAAATGGGTCAGGATATTAGCTCAGGATAGTGTCCGGATTTTAGTTATTGCCGGCAGCAGGGCCTATATTAGAGATAGATTCCGGGCCTTAGTTAGGGACAGTGTCAGTTAGTTAGGGAGAGCATTAGGGCTTCGGTGAGAAAAAGGGGCAGGACGTTAGCTCAGGAGAGAGTCAGGTTCCAGGCCAGTGGTAGTGTCAGGATGTGAGCTAGGGATAGGGTGAAGACCTTAGTTATTGAGAGCATCAGGGCCTTAGGACCAGCGTCAGGGCCTTCATCAGGATCAGTGTCAGGGCTTCACGTACGGACAGCATCAGAGCCTAACTAAGGTACGGCAACAGGGCCTAAGTGAGGCCTATCTTCAGGGCCTGAGTTAGGGACAGTGTCAGGGCATGACTTAGGAGCAGTATAAGGGCCTCTGTAGGATCAGCCTTAGGGTCTTCGTTAAAGACATTCTCAGGGCCTCTGTTAGGGACCGCCTCAGGGCCTCACTTAGGGACAGCGTCAGGGCTTCCTTTGGGACAGTTTCAGGACCTTGGTAAGACATGGGTCAGGATATTAGTTCAGGATAATGTCAGGACTTTAGATATTGACTGCAGCAGGGCCTTAGAGACAGTGTCTCAGCCTGACTTAGGACTAGCATCAGAGCCTTTGTTAGGTCCAGTGTCAGGGACTGAGTTAGGTGTAGTGTCAGGGCCTCAGTTAGGGACAGTGTCAGGGCCTGAGTTAGGACGAGCCTCCAGGCCTCAGTTAGGGCCAGGGTCACAGCCTCGGGACTAATTTTAGGGCCTTAGTTAGGAACAGCATCAGGGATTTATTTAGCATAAGAAGCTCAACATTAGTTAAAGACAAGGTTAGGTTAAGGTCTAGGCATTGTGTCAGGGCATGACCTAGGGATAGTGTCAAGACCTTAGTTACTTAGGGCATCAGGGCCTAATTTAGGACCAGTGTCAGGGCTTCAGGTAGGGATAGCGTCAGAGCCTGACTTCGGGAGAGCGACAGGGCTTGAGTGAGGCCTAGTGACAGAGCCTGACTTAGGGAGAGCGACAGGGCTTGAGTGAGGCCTAGTGTCAGAGCCTTAGCTAGGGATAGTATCAGGGCATGACTTAGGAGCAGCACAAGGGCCTTGGTAGGATCAGCCTCAGGGGCTTTGTTAAAGACCTTATCAGGGCCTCTGTTAGGGGCAGCCTTAGGGCCTCCCTTAGGGACAGCGTCAGGGCTTACTTAGGGACAGTTTCAGGACCTTGGTAAGAGATGGGTCCGGAAATTACCTCAGGATAGTGTCAAGACATTAGATATTGACGGCAGCAGGGCCTTACTTAGGGACAGTGTCAAGGCCTTAGTTAGTACTAGCATCTGGGCCTCTGTTAGGTGCAGTGTCGGGGCCTGAGTTAGGAATAGTGTTAGGGCCTTAGTTAGGGACAGTATCACGGCCTTGGGACTAAATTCAGGGCCTGAGGTAGTCACAGCCTAAGGGCTTTAGTTAGCATAAGAGGCAGGACATTTGCTAGGGACAGGGTGAGGGTAAAGTTTAGGGATCGTGTCAGGAAATGACCTAGGGATAGTGTCAAGAGCTTAGTTACAGTATCAGGGCCTTATTTAGGACCCGTGTCAGGGCTTCAGGTAGGGACAGCGTCAGTGCCTGACTCTGGGAGAGCAACAGGGCCTGAGTGAGGCCTAGCGTCAGGCCCATAGCTGGGGACACTGTCAGGGCATGATGTAGGAGCAGCATCAGGGCCTTTGTTGCATCAGCATTAGTGTCTTAGTTACAGACATGATCAGGGCCTGAGTTAGTCACAGCGTCAAGGCCTCAGTTAGGCATAGCTTCAGGGACTGAGTTACGGACAGCCTCAGGTCTTCCCTTAGGAACAGCGACAGGGCTCTCTTAGGGACGGTGTCAGGACCTTGGTTAGAAATGGGTCAGGATATTAGCTCAGGATAGTGTCCGGATTTTAGTTATTGCCGGCAGCAGGGCCTATATTAGAGATAGATTCCGGGCCTTAGTTAGGGACAGTGTCAGGGCCTTAATTAGGACTAGTCTGGGCCTTAGTTAGGGAGAGCATTACGGCTTCGCTGAGGATAAGGGGCAGGACGTTAGCTCGGGACAGAGTCAGGTTCCAGGCCAGTGGTAGTGTCAGGATGTGAGCTAGGGATAGGGTGAAGACCTTAGTTATTGAGAGCATCAGGGCCTTAGTTAGGACCAGCGTCAGGGCCTTCATCAGGACCAGTGTCAGGGCTTCACGTACGGACAGCGTCAGAGCCTAACTAAGGTACGGCAACGGGGCCTAAGTGAGGCCTATCTTTAGGGCCTGAGTTAGGGACAGTGTCAGGGCATGACTTAGGAGCAGTATAAGGGCCTCTGTAGGATCAGCATTAGGGTCTTCGTTAAAGACATTCTCAGGGCCTCTGTTAGGGACCGCCTCAGGGCCTCACTTAGGGACAGCGTCAGGGCTTCCTTTGGGACAGTTTCAGGACCTTGGTAAGACATGGGTCAGGATATTAGCTCGGGATAATGTCAGGACTTTAGATATTGACTGCAGCAGGGCCTTAGAGACAGTGTCTCAGCCTGACTTAGGACTAGCATCAGAGCCTTTGTTAGGTCCAGTGTCAGGGACTGAGTTAGGTGTAGTGTCAGGGCCTTAGTTAGGGACAGTGTCAGGGCCTGAGTTAGGACGAGCCTCCAGGCCTCAGTTAGGGCCAGGGTCACGGCCTCGGGACTAATTTTAGGGCCTTAGTTAGGAAGAGCATCAGGGATTTATTTAGCATAAGAAGCTCAACATTAGTTAAAGACAAGGTTAGGTTAAGGTCTAGGGATTGTGTCAGGGCATGACCTAGGGATAGTGTCAAGACCTTAGTTACTTAGGGCATCAGGGCCTAATTTAGGACCAGCGTCAGGGCTTCAGGTAGGGATAGCGTCAGAGCCTGACTTCGGGAGAGCGACAGGGCTTGAGTGAGGCCTAGTGTCAGAGCCTTAGCTAGGGATAGTATCAGGGCATGACTTAGGAGCAGCACAAGGGCCTTGGTAGGATCAGCCTCAGGGGCTTTGTTAAAGACCTTATCAGGGCCTCTGTTAGGGGCAGCCTTAGGGCCTCCCTTAGGGACAGCGTCAGGGCTTACTTAGGGACAGTTTCAGGAGCTTGGTAAGAGATGGGTCCGGAAATTACCTCAGGATAGTGTCAGGACATTAGATATTGACGGCAGCAGGGCCTTACTTAGGGACAGTGTCAAGGCCTTAGTTAGTACTAGCATCTGGGCCTCTGTTAGGTGCAGTGTCGGGGCCTGAGTTAGGAATAGTGTTAGGGCCTTAGTTAGGGACAGTATCACGGCCTTGGGACTAAATTCAGGGCCTGAGGTAGTCACAGCCTAAGGGCTTTAGTTAGCATAAGAGGCAGGACATTTGCTAGGGACAGGGTGAGGGTAAAGTTTAGGGATCGTGTCAGGAAATGACCTAGGGATAGTGTCAAGAGCTTAGTTACAGTATCAGGGCCTTATTTAGGACCCGTGTCAGGGCTTCAGGTAGGGACAGCGTCAGTGCCTGACTCTGGGAGAGCAACAGGGCCTGAGTGAGGCCTAGCGTCAGGCCCATAGCTGGGGACACTGTCAGGGCATGATGTAGGAGCAGCATCAGGGCCTTTGTTGCATCAGCATTAGTGTCTTAGTTACAGACATGATCAGGGCCTGAGTTAGTCACAGCGTCAAGGCCTCAGTTAGGCATAGCTTCAGGGACTGAGTTACGGACAGCCTCAGGTCTTCCCTTAGGAACAGCGACAGGGCTCTCTTAGGGACGGTGTCAGGACCTTGGTTAGAAATGGGTCAGGATATTAGCTCAGGATAGTGTCCGGATTTTAGTTATTGCCGGCAGCAGGGCCTATATTAGAGATAGATTCCGGGCCTTAGTTAGGGACAGTGTCAGGGCCTTAATTAGGACTAGTCTGGGCCTTAGTTAGGGAGAGCATTACGGCTTCGCTGAGGATAAGGGGCAGGACGTTAGCTCGGGACAGAGTCAGGTTCCAGGCCAGTGGTAGTGTCAGGATGTGAGCTAGGGATAGGGTGAAGACCTTAGTTATTGAGAGCATCAGGGCCTTAGTTAAGACCAGCGTCAGGGCCTTCATCAGGACCAGTGTCAGGGCTTCACGTACGGACAGCGTCAGAGCCTAACTAAGGTACGGCAACGGGGCCTAAGTGAGGCCTATCTTTAGGGCCTGAGTTAGGGACAGTGTCAGGGCATGACTTAGGAGCAGTATAAGGGCCTCTGTAGGATCAGCATTAGGGTCTTCGTTAAAGACATTCTCAGGGCCTCTGTTAGGGACCGCCTCAGGGCCTCACTTAGGGACAGCGTCAGGGCTTCCTTTGGGACAGTTTCAGGACCTTGGTAAGACATGGGTCAGGATATTAGCTCGGGATAATGTCAGGACTTTAGATATTGACTGCAGCAGGGCCTTAGAGACAGTGTCTCAGCCTGACTTAGGACTAGCATCAGAGCCTTTGTTAGGTCCAGTGTCAGGGACTGAGTTAGGTGTAGTGTCAGGGCCTTAGTTAGGGACAGTGTCAGGGCCTGAGTTAGGACGAGCCTCCAGGCCTCAGTTAGGGCCAGGGTCACGGCCTCGGGACTAATTTTAGGGCCTTAGTTAGGAAGAGCATCAGGGATTTATTTAGCATAAGAAGCTCAACATTAGTTAAAGACAAAGTTAGGTTAAGGTCTAGGGATTGTGTCAGGGCATGACCTAGGGATAGTGTCAAGACCTTAGTTACTTAGGGCATCAGGGCCTAATTTAGGACCAGCGTCAGGGCTTCAGGTAGGGATAGCGTCAGAGCCTGACTTCGGGAGAGCGACAGGGCTTGAGTGAGGCCTAGTGTCAGAGCCTTAGCTAGGGATAGTATCAGGGCATGACTTAGGAGCAGCATAAGGGCCTTGGTAGGATCAGCCTCAGGGGCTTTGTTAAAGACATTATCAGGGCCTCTGTTAGGGACAGCCTTAGGGCCTCACTTAGGGACAGCGTCAGGGCTTACTTAGGGACAGTTTCAGGAGCTTGGTAAGAGATGGGTCCGGAAGTTAACTCAGGATAGTGTCAGGACATTAGATATTGACGGCAGCAGGGCCTTAGTTAGGGACAGTGTCAAGGCCTTAGTTAGTACTAGCATCTGGGCCTCTGTTAGGTACAGTGTCAGGGCCTGAGTTAGGAATAGTGTTAGGGCCTTAGTTAGGGACAGTATCACGGCCTTGGGACTAAATTCAGGGCCTGAGGTAGTCACAGCCTAAGGGCTTTAGTTAGCGTAAGAGGCAGGACATTTGCTAGGGACAGGGTTAAGGTAAAGTTTAGGGATCGTGTCAGGAAATGACCTAGGGATAGTGTCAAGAGCTTAGTTACAGTATCAGGGCCTTATTTAGGACCAGTGTCAGGGCTTCAGGTAGGGACAGCGTCAGTGCCTGACTCTGGGAGAGCAACAGGGCCTGAGTGAGGCCTAGCGTCAGGCCCATAGCTGGGGACACTGTCAGGGCATGATGTAGGAGCAGCATCAGGGCCTTTGTTGCATCAGCATTAGTGTCTTAGTTACAGACATGATCAGGGCCTGAGTTAGTCACAGCGTCAAGGCCTCAGTTAGGCATAGCTTCAGGGACTGAGTTACGGACAGCCTCAGGTCTTCCCTTAGGAACAGCGACAGGGCTTTCTTAGGGACGGTGTCAGGACCTTGGTTAGAAATGGGTCAGGATATTAGCTCAGGATAGTGTCCGGATTTTAGTTATTGCCGGCAGCAGGGCCTATATTAGAGATAGATTCCGGGCCTTAGTTAGGGACAGTGTCAGTTAGTTAGGGAGAGCATTAGGGCTTCGGTGAGAAAAAGGGGCAGGACGTTAGCTCAGGAGAGAGTCAGGTTCCAGGCCAGTGGTAGTGTCAGGATGTGAGCTAGGGATAGGGTGAAGACCTTAGTTATTGAGAGCATCAGGGCCTTAGGACCAGCGTCAGGGCCTTCATCAGGATCAGTGTCAGGGCTTCACGTACGGACAGCATCAGAGCCTAACTAAGGTACGGCAACAGGGCCTAAGTGAGGCCTAGTGTCAGAGCCTTAGCTAGGGATAGTATCAGGGCATGACTTAGGAGCAGCACAAGGGCCTTGGTAGGATCAGCCTCAGGGGCTTTGTTAAAGACCTTATCAGGGCCTCTGTTAGGGGCAGCCTTAGGGCCTCCCTTAGGGACAGCGTCAGGGCTTACTTAGGGACAGTTTCAGGAGCTTGGTAAGAGATGGGTCCGGAAATTACCTCAGGATAGTGTCAGGACATTAGATATTGACGGCAGCAGGGCCTTACTTAGGGACAGTGTCAAGGCCTTAGTTAGTACTAGCATCTGGGCCTCTGTTAGGTGCAGTGTCGGGGCCTGAGTTAGGAATAGTGTTAGGGCCTTAGTTAGGGACAGTATCACGGCCTTGGGACTAAATTCAGGGCCTGAGGTAGTCACAGCCTAAGGGCTTTAGTTAGCATAAGAGGCAGGACATTTGCTAGGGACAGGGTGAGGGTAAAGTTTAGGGATCGTGTCAGGAAATGACCTAGGGATAGTGTCAAGAGCTTAGTTACAGTATCAGGGCCTTATTTAGGACCAGTGTCAGGGCTTCACGTACGGACAGCGTCAGAGCCTAACTAAGGTACGGCAACGGGGCCTAAGTGAGGCCTATCTTTAGGGCCTGAGTTAGGGACAGTGTCAGGGCATGACTTAGGAGCAGTATAAGGGCCTCTGTAGGATCAGCATTAGGGTCTTCGTTAAAGACATTCTCAGGGCCTCTGTTAGGGACCGCCTCAGGGCCTCACTTAGGGACAGCGTCAGGGCTTCCTTTGGGACAGTTTCAGGACCTTGGTAAGACATGGGTCAGGATATTAGCTCGGGATAATGTCAGGACTTTAGATATTGACTGCAGCAGGGCCTTAGAGACAGTGTCTCAGCCTGACTTAGGACTAGCATCAGAGCCTTTGTTAGGTCCAGTGTCAGGGACTGAGTTAGGTGTAGTGTCAGGGCCTTAGTTAGGGACAGTGTCAGGGCCTGAGTTAGGACGAGCCTCCAGGCCTCAGTTAGGGCCAGGGTCACGGCCTCGGGACTAATTTTAGGGCCTTAGTTAGGAAGAGCATCAGGGATTTATTTAGCATAAGAAGCTCAACATTAGTTAAAGACAAGGTTAGGTTAAGGTCTAGGCATTGGGTCAGGGCATGACCTAGGGATAGTGTCAAGACCTTAGTTACTTAGGGCATCAGGGCCTAATTTAGGACCAGCGTCAGGGCTTCAGGTAGGGATAGCGTCAGAGCCTGACTTCGGGAGAGCGACAGGGCTTGAGTGAGGCCTAGTGTCAGAGCCTTAGCTAGGGATAGTATCAGGGCATGACTTAGGAGCAGCATAAGGGCCTTGGTAGGATCAGCCTCAGGGGCTTTCTTAAAGACATTATCAGGGCCTCTGTTAGGGACAGCCTTAGGGCCTCCCTTAGGGACAGCGTCAGGGCTTACTTAGGGACAGTTTCAGGACCTTGGTAAGAGATGGGTCCGGAAGTTAACTCAGGATAGTGTCAGGACATTAGATATTGACGGCAGCAGGGCCTTAGTTAGGGACAGTGTCAAGGCCTTAGTTAGTACTAGCATCTGGGCCTCTGTTAGGTACAGTGTCAGGGCCTGAGTTAGGAATAGTGTTAGGGCCTTAGTTAGGGACAGTATCACGGCCTTGGGACTAAATTCAGGGCCTGAGGTAGTCACAGCCTAAGGGCTTTAGTTAGCGTAAGAGGCAGGACATTTGCTAGGGACAGGGTTAGGGTAAAGTTTAGGGATCGTGTCAGGAAATGACCTAGGGATAGTGTCAAGAGCTTAGTTACAGTATCAGGGCCTTATTTAGGACCCGTGTCAGGGCTTCAGGTAGGGACAGCGTCAGTGCCTGACTCTGGGAGAGCAACAGGGCCTGAGTGAGGCCTAGCGTCAGGCCCATAGCTGGGGACACTGTCAGGGCATGATGTAGGAGCAGCATCAGGGCCTTTGTTGCATCAGCATTAGTGTCTTAGTTACAGACATGATCAGGGCCTGAGTTAGTCACAGCGTCAAGGCCTCAGTTAGGCATAGCTTCAGGGACTGAGTTACGGACAGCCTCAGGTCTTCCCTTAGGAACAGCGACAGGGCTCTCTTAGGGACGGTGTCAGGACCTTGGTTAGAAATGGGTCAGGATACTAGCTCAGGATAGTGTCCGGATTTTAGTTATTGCCGGCAGCAGGGCCTATATTAGAGATAGATTCCGGGCCTTAGTTAGGGACAGTGTCAGGGCCTTAATTAGGACTAGTCTGGGCCTTAGTTAGGGAGAGCATTACGGCTTCGCTGAGGATAAGGGGCAGGACGTTAGCTCGGGACAGAGTCAGGTTCCAGGCCAGTGGTAGTGTCAGGATGTGAGCTAGGGATAGGGTGAAGACCTTAGTTATTGAGAGCATCAGGGCCTTAGTTAGGACCAGCGTCAGGGCCTTCATCAGGACCAGTGTCAGGGCTTCACGTACGGACAGCGTCAGAGCCTAACTAAGGTACGGCAACGGGGCCTAAGTGAGGCCTATCTTTAGGGCCTGAGTTAGGGACAGTGTCAGGGCATGACTTAGGAGCAGTATAAGGGCCTCTGTAGGATCAGCATTAGGGTCTTCGTTAAAGACATTCTCAGGGCCTCTGTTAGGGACCGCCTCAGGGCCTCACTTAGGGACAGCGTCAGGGCTTCCTTTGGGACAGTTTCAGGACCTTGGTAAGACATGGGTCAGGATATTAGCTCGGGATAATGTCAGGACTTTAGATATTGACTGCAGCAGGGCCTTAGAGACAGTGTCTCAGCCTGACTTAGGACTAGCATCAGAGCCTTTGTTAGGTCCAGTGTCAGGGACTGAGTTAGGTGTAGTGTCAGGGCCTTAGTTAGGGACAGTGTCAGGGTCTGAGTTAGGACGAGCCTCCAGGCCTCAGTTAGGGCCAGGGTCACGGCCTCGGGACTAATTTTAGGGCCTTAGTTAGGAAGAGCATCAGGGATTTATTTAGCATAAGAAGCTCAACATTAGTTAAAGACAAGGTTAGGTTAAGGTCTAGGGATTGTGTCAGGGCATGACCTAGGGATAGTGTCAAGACCTTAGTTACTTAGGGCATCAGGGCCTAATTTAGGACCAGCGTCAGGGCTTCAGGTAGGGATAGCGTCAGAGCCTGACTTCGGGAGAGCGACAGGGCTTGAGTGAGGCCTAGTGTCAGAGCCTTAGCTAGGGATAGTATCAGGGCATGACTTAGGAGCAGCACAAGGGCCTTGGTAGGATCAGCCTCAGGGGCTTTGTTAAAGACCTTATCAGGGCCTCTGTTAGGGGCAGCCTTAGGGCCTCCCTTAGGGACAGCGTCAGGGCTTACTTAGGGACAGTTTCAGGAGCTTGGTAAGAGATGGGTCCGGAAATTACCTCAGGATAGTGTCAGGACATTAGATATTGACGGCAGCAGGGCCTTACTTAGGGACAGTGTCAAGGCCTTAGTTAGTACTAGCATCTGGGCCTCTGTTAGGTGCAGTGTCGGGGCCTGAGTTAGGAATAGTGTTAGGGCCTTAGTTAGGGACAGTATCACGGCCTTGGGACTAAATTCAGGGCCTGAGGTAGTCACAGCCTAAGGGCTTTAGTTAGCATAAGAGGCAGGACATTTGCTAGGGACAGGGTGAGGGTAAAGTTTAGGGATCGTGTCAGGAAATGACCTAGGGATAGTGTCAAGAGCTTAGTTACAGTATCAGGGCCTTATTTAGGACCCGTGTCAGGGCTTCAGGTAGGGACAGCGTCAGTGCCTGACTCTGGGAGAGCAACAGGGCCTGAGTGAGGCCTAGCGTCAGGCCCATAGCTGGGGACACTGTCAGGGCATGATGTAGGAGCAGCATCAGGGCCTTTGTTGCATCAGCATTAGTGTCTTAGTTACAGACATGATCAGGGCCTGAGTTAGTCACAGCGTCAAGGCCTCAGTTAGGCATAGCTTCAGGGACTGAGTTACGGACAGCCTCAGGTCTTCCCTTAGGAACAGCGACAGGGCTCTCTTAGGGACGGTGTCAGGACCTTGGTTAGAAATGGGTCAGGATATTAGCTCAGGATAGTGTCCGGATTTTAGTTATTGCCGGCAGCAGGGCCTATATTAGAGATAGATTCCGGGCCTTAGTTAGGGACAGTGTCAGGGCCTTAATTAGGACTAGTCTGGGCCTTAGTTAGGGAGAGCATTACGGCTTCGCTGAGGATAAGGGGCAGGACGTTAGCTCGGGACAGAGTCAGGTTCCAGGCCAGTGGTAGTGTCAGGATGTGAGCTAGGGATAGGGTGAAGACCTTAGTTATTGAGAGCATCAGGGCCTTAGTTAGGACCAGCGTCAGGGCCTTCATCAGGACCAGTGTCAGGGCTTCACGTACGGACAGCGTCAGAGCCTAACTAAGGTACGGCAACGGGGCCTAAGTGAGGCCTATCTTTAGGGCCTGAGTTAGGGACAGTGTCAGGGCATGACTTAGGAGCAGTATAAGGGCCTCTGTAGGATCAGCATTAGGGTCTTCGTTAAAGACATTCTCAGGGCCTCTGTTAGGGACCGCCTCAGGGCCTCACTTAGGGACAGCGTCAGGGCTTCCTTTGGGACAGTTTCAGGACCTTGGTAAGACATGGGTCAGGATATTAGCTCGGGATAATGTCAGGACTTTAGATATTGACTGCAGCAGGGCCTTAGAGACAGTGTCTCAGCCTGACTTAGGACTAGCATCAGAGCCTTTGTTAGGTCCAGTGTCAGGGACTGAGTTAGGTGTAGTGTCAGGGCCTTAGTTAGGGACAGTGTCAGGGCCTGAGTTAGGACGAGCCTCCAGGCCTCAGTTAGGGCCAGGGTCACAGCCTCGGGACTAATTTTAGGGCCTTAGTTAGGAAGAGCATCAGGGATTTATTTAGCATAAGAAGCTCAACATTAGTTAAAGACAAGGTTAGGTTAAGGTCTAGGGATTGTGTCAGGGCATGACCTAGGGATAGTGTCAAGACCTTAGTTACTTAGGGCATCAGGGCCTAATTTAGGACCAGCGTCAGGGCTTCAGGTAGGGATAGCGTCAGAGCCTGACTTCGGGAGAGCGACAGGGCTTGAGTGAGGCCTAGTGTCAGAGCCTTAGCTAGGGATAGTATCAGGGCATGACTTAGGAGCAGCATAAGGGCCTTGGTAGGATCAGCCTCAGGGGCTTTGTTAAAGACATTATCAGGGCCTCTGTTAGGGACAGCCTTAGGGCCTCACTTAGGGACAGCGTCAGGGCTTACTTAGGGACAGTTTCAGGAGCTTGGTAAGAGATGGGTCCGGAAGTTAACTCAGGATAGTGTCAGGACATTAGATATTGACGGCAGCAGGGCCTTAGTTAGGGACAGTGTCAAGGCCTTAGTTAGTACTAGCATCTGGGCCTCTGTTAGGTACAGTGTCAGGGCCTGAGTTAGGAATAGTGTTAGGGCCTTAGTTAGGGACAGTATCACGGCCTTGGGACTAAATTCAGGGCCTGAGGTAGTCACAGCCTAAGGGCTTTAGTTAGCGTAAGAGGCAGGACATTTGCTAGGGACAGGGTTAAGGTAAAGTTTAGGGATCGTGTCAGGAAATGACCTAGGGATAGTGTCAAGAGCTTAGTTACAGTATCAGGGCCTTATTTAGGACCAGTGTCAGGGCTTCAGGTAGGGACAGCGTCAGTGCCTGACTCTGGGAGAGCAACAGGGCCTGAGTGAGGCCTAGCGTCAGGCCCATAGCTGGGGACACTGTCAGGGCATGATGTAGGAGCAGCATCAGGGCCTTTGTTGCATCAGCATTAGTGTCTTAGTTACAGACATGATCAGGGCCTGAGTTAGTCACAGCGTCAAGGCCTCAGTTAGGCATAGCTTCAGGGACTGAGTTACGGACAGCCTCAGGTCTTCCCTTAGGAACAGCGACAGGGCTTTCTTAGGGACGGTGTCAGGACCTTGGTTAGAAATGGGTCAGGATATTAGCTCAGGATAGTGTCCGGATTTTAGTTATTGCCGGCAGCAGGGCCTATATTAGAGATAGATTCCGGGCCTTAGTTAGGGACAGTGTCAGTTAGTTAGGGAGAGCATTAGGGCTTCGGTGAGGAAAAGGGGCAGGACGTTAGCTCGGGAGAGAGTCAGGTTCCAGGCCAGTGGTAGTGTCAGGATGTGAGCTAGGGATAGGGTGAAGACCTTAGTTATTGAGAGCATCAGGGCCTTAGGACCAGCGTCAGGGCCTTCATCAGGATCAGTGTCAGGGCTTCACGTACGGACAGCATCAGAGCCTAACTAAGGTACGGCAACAGGGCCTAAGTGAGGCCTATCTTCAGGGCCTGAGTTAGGGACAGTGTCAGGGCATGACTTAGGAGCAGTATAAGGGCCTCTGTAGGATCAGCCTTAGGGTCTTCGTTAAAGACATTCTCAGGGCCTCTGTTAGGGACCGCCTCAGGGCCTCACTTAGGGACAGCGTCAGGGCTTCCTTTGGGACAGTTTCAGGACCTTGGTAAGACATGGGTCAGGATATTAGTTCAGGATAATGTCAGGACTTTAGATATTGACTGCAGCAGGGCCTTAGAGACAGTGTCTCAGCCTGACTTAGGACTAGCATCAGAGCCTTTGTTAGGTCCAGTGTCAGGGACTGAGTTAGGTGTAGTGTCAGGGCCTTAGTTAGGGACAGTGTCAGGGCCTGAGTTAGGACGAGCCTCCAGGCCTCAGTTAGGGCCAGGGTCACGGCCTCGGGACTAATTTTAGGGCCTTAGTTAGGAAGAGCATCAGGGATTTATTTAGCATAAGAAGCTCAACATTAGTTAAAGACAAGGTTAGGTTAAGGTCTAGGGATTGTGTCAGGGCATGACCTAGGGATAGTGTCAAGACCTTAGTTACTTAGGGCATCAGGGCCTAATTTAGGACCAGCGTCAGGGCTTCAGGTAGGGATAGCGTCAGAGCCTGACTTCGGGAGAGCGACAGGGCTTGAGTGAGGCCTAGTGTCAGAGCCTTAGCTAGGGATAGTATCAGGGCATGACTTAGGAGCAGCATAAGGGCCTTGGTAGGATCAGCCTCAGGGGCTTTGTTAAAGACATTATCAGGGCCTCTGTTAGGGACAGCCTTAGGGCCTCACTTAGGGACAGCGTCAGGGCTTACTTAGGGACAGTTTCAGGAGCTTGGTAAGAGATGGGTCCGGAAGTTAACTCAGGATAGTGTCAGGACATTAGATATTGACGGCAGCAGGGCCTTAGTTAGGGACAGTGTCAAGGCCTTAGTTAGTACTAGCATCTGGGCCTCTGTTAGGTACAGTGTCAGGGCCTGAGTTAGGAATAGTGTTAGGGCCTTAGTTAGGGACAGTATCACGGCCTTGGGACTAAATTCAGGGCCTGAGGTAGTCACAGCCTAAGGGCTTTAGTTAGCGTAAGAGGCAGGACATTTGCTAGGGACAGGGTTAAGGTAAAGTTTAGGGATCGTGTCAGGAAATGACCTAGGGATAGTGTCAAGAGCTTAGTTACAGTATCAGGGCCTTATTTAGGACCAGTGTCAGGGCTTCAGGTAGGGACAGCGTCAGTGCCTGACTCTGGGAGAGCAACAGGGCCTGAGTGAGGCCTAGCGTCAGGCCCATAGCTGGGGACACTGTCAGGGCATGATGTAGGAGCAGCATCAGGGCCTTTGTTGCATCAGCATTAGTGTCTTAGTTACAGACATGATCAGGGCCTGAGTTAGTCACAGCGTCAAGGCCTCAGTTAGGCATAGCTTCAGGGACTGAGTTACGGACAGCCTCAGGTCTTCCCTTAGGAACAGCGACAGGGCTTTCTTAGGGACGGTGTCAGGACCTTGGTTAGAAATGGGTCAGGATATTAGCTCAGGATAGTGTCCGGATTTTAGTTATTGCCGGCAGCAGGGCCTATATTAGAGATAGATTCCGGGCCTTAGTTAGGGACAGTGTCAGTTAGTTAGGGAGAGCATTAGGGCTTCGGTGAGGAAAAGGGGCAGGACGTTAGCTCGGGAGAGAGTCAGGTTCCAGGCCAGTGGTAGTGTCAGGATGTGAGCTAGGGATAGGGTGAAGACCTTAGTTATTGAGAGCATCAGGGCCTTAGGACCAGCGTCAGGGCCTTCATCAGGATCAGTGTCAGGGCTTCACGTACGGACAGCATCAGAGCCTAACTAAGGTACGGCAACAGGGCCTAAGTGAGGCCTATCTTCAGGGCCTGAGTTAGGGACAGTGTCAGGGCATGACTTAGGAGCAGTATAAGGGCCTCTGTAGGATCAGCCTTAGGGTCTTCGTTAAAGACATTCTCAGGGCCTCTGTTAGGGACCGCCTCAGGGCCTCACTTAGGGACAGCGTCAGGGCTTCCTTTGGGACAGTTTCAGGACCTTGGTAAGACATGGGTCAGGATATTAGTTCAGGATAATGTCAGGACTTTAGATATTGACTGCAGCAGGGCCTTAGAGACAGTGTCTCAGCCTGACTTAGGACTAGCATCAGAGCCTTTGTTAGGTCCAGTGTCAGGGACTGAGTTAGGTGTAGTGTCAGGGCCTTAGTTAGGGACAGTGTCAGGGCCTGAGTTAGGACGAGCCTCCAGGCCTCAGTTAGGGCCAGGGTCACGGCCTCGGGACTAATTTTAGGGCCTTAGTTAGGAAGAGCATCAGGGATTTATTTAGCATAAGAAGCTCAACATTAGTTAAAGACAAGGTTAGGTTAAGGTCTAGGGATTGTGTCAGGGCATGACCTAGGGATAGTGTCAAGACCTTAGTTACTTAGGGCATCAGGGCCTAATTTAGGACCAGCGTCAGGGCTTCAGGTAGGGATAGCGTCAGAGCCTGACTTCGGGAGAGCGACAGGGCTTGAGTGAGGCCTAGTGTCAGAGCCTTAGCTAGGGATAGTATCAGGGCATGACTTAGGAGCAGCATAAGGGCCTTGGTAGGATCAGCCTCAGGGGCTTTGTTAAAGACATTATCAGGGCCTCTGTTAGGGACAGCCTTAGGGCCTCACTTAGGGACAGCGTCAGGGCTTACTTAGGGACAGTTTCAGGAGCTTGGTAAGAGATGGGTCCGGAAGTTAACTCAGGATAGTGTCAGGACATTAGATATTGACGGCAGCAGGGCCTTAGTTAGGGACAGTGTCAAGGCCTTAGTTAGTACTAGCATCTGGGCCTCTGTTAGGTACAGTGTCAGGGCCTGAGTTAGGAATAGTGTTAGGGCCTTAGTTAGGGACAGTATCACGGCCTTGGGACTAAATTCAGGGCCTGAGGTAGTCACAGCCTAAGGGCTTTAGTTAGCGTAAGAGGCAGGACATTTGCTAGGGACAGGGTTAAGGTAAAGTTTAGGGATCGTGTCAGGAAATGACCTAGGGATAGTGTCAAGAGCTTAGTTACAGTATCAGGGCCTTATTTAGGACCAGTGTCAGGGCTTCAGGTAGGGACAGCGTCAGTGCCTGACTCTGGGAGAGCAACAGGGCCTGAGTGAGGCCTAGCGTCAGGCCCATAGCTGGGGACACTGTCAGGGCATGATGTAGGAGCAGCATCAGGGCCTTTGTTGCATCAGCATTAGTGTCTTAGTTACAGACATGATCAGGGCCTGAGTTAGTCACAGCGTCAAGGCCTCAGTTAGGCATAGCTTCAGGGACTGAGTTACGGACAGCCTCAGGTCTTCCCTTAGGAACAGCGACAGGGCTTTCTTAGGGACGGTGTCAGGACCTTGGTTAGAAATGGGTCAGGATATTAGCTCAGGATAGTGTCCGGATTTTAGTTATTGCCGGCAGCAGGGCCTATATTAGAGATAGATTCCGGGCCTTAGTTAGGGACAGTGTCAGTTAGTTAGGGAGAGCATTAGGGCTTCGGTGAGAAAAAGGGGCAGGACGTTAGCTCAGGAGAGAGTCAGGTTCCAGGCCAGTGGTAGTGTCAGGATGTGAGCTAGGGATAGGGTGAAGACCTTAGTTATTGAGAGCATCAGGGCCTTAGGACCAGCGTCAGGGCCTTCATCAGGATCAGTGTCAGGGCTTCACGTACGGACAGCATCAGAGCCTAACTAAGGTACGGCAACAGGGCCTAAGTGAGGCCTATCTTCAGGGCCTGAGTTAGGGACAGTGTCAGGGCATGACTTAGGAGCAGTATAAGGGCCTCTGTAGGATCAGCCTTAGGGTCTTCGTTAAAGACATTCTCAGGGCCTCTGTTAGGGACCGCCTTAGGGCCTCACTTAGGGACAGCGTCAGGGCTTCCTTTGGGACAGTTTCAGGACCTTGGTAAGACATGGGTCAGGATATTAGTTCAGGATAATGTCAGGACTTTAGATATTGACTGCAGCAGGGCCTTAGAGACAGTGTCTCAGCCTGACTTAGGACTAGCATCAGAGCCTTTGTTAGGTCCAGTGTCAGGGACTGAGTTAGGTGTAGTGTCAGGGCCTCAGTTAGGGACAGTGTCAGGGCCTGAGTTAGGACGAGCCTCCAGGCCTCAGTTAGGGCCAGGGTCACAGCCTCGGGACTAATTTTAGGGCCTTAGTTAGGAAGAGCATCAGGGATTTATTTAGCATAAGAAGCTCAACATTAGTTAAAGACAAGGTTAGGTTAAGGTCTAGGCATTGTGTCAGGGCATGACCTAGGGATAGTGTCAAGACCTTAGTTACTTAGGGCATCAGGGCCTAATTTAGGACCAGTGTCAGGGCTTCAGGTAGGGATAGCGTCAGAGCCTGACTTCGGGAGAGCGACAGGGCTTGAGTGAGGCCTAGTGACAGAGCCTGACTTAGGGAGAGCGACAGGGCTTGAGTGAGGCCTAGTGTCAGAGCCTTAGCTAGGGATAGTATCAGGGCATGACTTAGGAGCAGCACAAGGGCCTTGGTAGGATCAGCCTCAGGGGCTTTGTTAAAGACCTTATCAGGGCCTCTGTTAGGGGCAGCCTTAGGGCCTCCCTTAGGGACAGCGTCAGGGCTTACTTAGGGACAGTTTCAGGAGCTTGGTAAGAGATGGGTCCGGAAATTACCTCAGGATAGTGTCAGGACATTAGATATTGACGGCAGCAGGGCCTTACTTAGGGACAGTGTCAAGGCCTTAGTTAGTACTAGCATCTGGGCCTCTGTTAGGTGCAGTGTCGGGGCCTGAGTTAGGAATAGTGTTAGGGCCTTAGTTAGGGACAGTATCACGGCCTTGGGACTAAATTCAGGGCCTGAGGTAGTCACAGCCTAAGGGCTTTAGTTAGCATAAGAGGCAGGACATTTGCTAGGGACAGGGTGAGGGTAAAGTTTAGGGATCGTGTCAGGAAATGACCTAGGGATAGTGTCAAGAGCTTAGTTACAGTATCAGGGCCTTATTTAGGACCCGTGTCAGGGCTTCAGGTAGGGACAGCGTCAGTGCCTGACTCTGGGAGAGCAACAGGGCCTGAGTGAGGCCTAGCGTCAGGCCCATAGCTGGGGACACTGTCAGGGCATGATGTAGGAGCAGCATCAGGGCCTTTGTTGCATCAGCATTAGTGTCTTAGTTACAGACATGATCAGGGCCTGAGTTAGTCACAGCGTCAAGGCCTCAGTTAGGCATAGCTTCAGGGACTGAGTTACGGACAGCCTCAGGTCTTCCCTTAGGAACAGCGACAGGGCTCTCTTAGGGACGGTGTCAGGACCTTGGTTAGAAATGGGTCAGGATATTAGCTCAGGATAGTGTCCGGATTTTAGTTATTGCCGGCAGCAGGGCCTATATTAGAGATAGATTCCGGGCCTTAGTTAAGGACAGTATCAGGGCCTTAATTAGGACTAGTATGGGCCTTAGTTAGGGAGAGCATTACGGCTTCGCTGAGGATAAGGGGCAGGACGTTAGCTCGGGACAGAGTCAGGTTCCAGGCCAGTGGTAGTGTCAGGATGTGAGCTAGGGATAGGGTGAAGACCTTAGTTATTGAGAGCATCAGGGCCTTAGTTAGGACCAGCGTCAGGGCCTTCATCAGGACCAGTGTCAGGGCTTCACGTACGGACCGCGTCAGAGCCTAACTAAGGTACGGCAACGGGGCCTAAGTGAGGCCTATCTTTAGGGCCTGAGTTAGGGACAGTGTCAGGGCATGACTTAGGAGCAGTATAAGGGCCTCTGTAGGATCAGCATTAGGGTCTTCGTTAAAGACATTCTCAGGGCCTCTGTTAGGGACCGCCTCAGGGCCTCACTTAGGGACAGCGTCAGGGCTTCCTTTGGGACAGTTTCAGGACCTTGGTAAGACATGGGTCAGGATATTAGCTCGGGATAATGTCAGGACTTTAGATATTGACTGCAGCAGGGCCTTAGAGACAGTGTCTCAGCCTGACTTAGGACTAGCATCAGAGCCTTTGTTAGGTCCAGTGTCAGGGACTGAGTTAGGTGTAGTGTCAGGGCCTTAGTTAGGGACAGTGTCAGGGTCTGAGTTAGGACGAGCCTCCAGGCCTCAGTTAGGGCCAGGGTCACGGCCTCGGGACTAATTTTAGGGCCTTAGTTAGGAAGAGCATCAGGGATTTATTTAGCATAAGAAGCTCAACATTAGTTAAAGACAAGGTTAGGTTAAGGTCTAGGGATTGTGTCAGGGCATGACCTAGGGATAGTGTCAAGACCTTAGTTACTTAGGGCATCAGGGCCTAATTTAGGACCAGCGTCAGGGCTTCAGGTAGGGATAGCGTCAGAGCCTGACTTCGGGAGAGCGACAGGGCTTGAGTGAGGCCTAGTGTCAGAGCCTTAGCTAGGGATAGTATCAGGGCATGACTTAGGAGCAGCACAAGGGCCTTGGTAGGATCAGCCTCAGGGGCTTTGTTAAAGACCTTATCAGGGCCTCTGTTAGGGGCAGCCTTAGGGCCTCCCTTAGGGACAGCGTCAGGGCTTACTTAGGGACAGTTTCAGGAGCTTGGTAAGAGATGGGTCCGGAAATTACCTCAGGATAGTGTCAGGACATTAGATATTGACGGCAGCAGGGCCTTACTTAGGGACAGTGTCAAGGCCTTAGTTAGTACTAGCATCTGGGCCTCTGTTAGGTGCAGTGTCGGGGCCTGAGTTAGGAATAGTGTTAGGGCCTTAGTTAGGGACAGTATCACGGCCTTGGGACTAAATTCAGGGCCTGAGGTAGTCACAGCCTAAGGGCTTTAGTTAGCATAAGAGGCAGGACATTTGCTAGGGACAGGGTGAGGGTAAAGTTTAGGGATCGTGTCAGGAAATGACCTAGGGATAGTGTCAAGAGCTTAGTTACAGTATCAGGGCCTTATTTAGGACCCGTGTCAGGGCTTCAGGTAGGGACAGCGTCAGTGCCTGACTCTGGGAGAGCAACAGGGCCTGAGTGAGGCCTAGCGTCAGGCCCATAGCTGGGGACACTGTCAGGGCATGATGTAGGAGCAGCATCAGGGCCTTTGTTGCATCAGCATTAGTGTCTTAGTTACAGACATGATCAGGGCCTGAGTTAGTCACAGCGTCAAGGCCTCAGTTAGGCATAGCTTCAGGGACTGAGTTACGGACAGCCTCAGGTCTTCCCTTAGGAACAGCGACAGGGCTCTCTTAGGGACGGTGTCAGGACCTTGGTTAGAAATGGGTCAGGATATTAGCTCAGGATAGTGTCCGGATTTTAGTTATTGCCGGCAGCAGGGCCTATATTAGAGATAGATTCCGGGCCTTAGTTAGGGACAGTGTCAGGGCCTTAATTAGGACTAGTCTGGGCCTTAGTTAGGGAGAGCATTACGGCTTCGCTGAGGATAAGGGGCAGGACGTTAGCTCGGGACAGAGTCAGGTTCCAGGCCAGTGGTAGTGTCAGGATGTGAGCTAGGGATAGGGTGAAGACCTTAGTTATTGAGAGCATCAGGGCCTTAGTTAGGACCAGCGTCAGGGCCTTCATCAGGACCAGTGTCAGGGCTTCACGTACGGACAGCGTCAGAGCCTAACTAAGGTACGGCAACGGGGCCTAAGTGAGGCCTATCTTTAGGGCCTGAGTTAGGGACAGTGTCAGGGCATGACTTAGGAGCAGTATAAGGGCCTCTGTAGGATCAGCATTAGGGTCTTCGTTAAAGACATTCTCAGGGCCTCTGTTAGGGACCGCCTCAGGGCCTCACTTAGGGACAGCGTCAGGGCTTCCTTTGGGACAGTTTCAGGACCTTGGTAAGACATGGGTCAGGATATTAGCTCGGGATAATGTCAGGACTTTAGATATTGACTGCAGCAGGGCCTTAGAGACAGTGTCTCAGCCTGACTTAGGACTAGCATCAGAGCCTTTGTTAGGTCCAGTGTCAGGGACTGAGTTAGGTGTAGTGTCAGGGCCTTAGTTAGGGACAGTGTCAGGGCCTGAGTTAGGACGAGCCTCCAGGCCTCAGTTAGGGCCAGGGTCACGGCCTCGGGACTAATTTTAGGGCCTTAGTTAGGAAGAGCATCAGGGATTTATTTAGCATAAGAAGCTCAACATTAGTTAAAGACAAGGTTAGGTTAAGGTCTAGGGATTGTGTCAGGGCATGACCTAGGGATAGTGTCAAGACCTTAGTTACTTAGGGCATCAGGGCCTAATTTAGGACCAGCGTCAGGGCTTCAGGTAGGGATAGCGTCAGAGCCTGACTTCGGGAGAGCGACAGGGCTTGAGTGAGGCCTAGTGTCAGAGCCTTAGCTAGGGATAGTATCAGGGCATGACTTAGGAGCAGCATAAGGGCCTTGGTAGGATCAGCCTCAGGGGCTTTGTTAAAGACATTATCAGGGCCTCTGTTAGGGACAGCCTTAGGGCCTCACTTAGGGACAGCGTCAGGGCTTACTTAGGGACAGTTTCAGGAGCTTGGTAAGAGATGGGTCCGGAAGTTAACTCAGGATAGTGTCAGGACATTAGATATTGACGGCAGCAGGGCCTTAGTTAGGGACAGTGTCAAGGCCTTAGTTAGTACTAGCATCTGGGCCTCTGTTAGGTACAGTGTCAGGGCCTGAGTTAGGAATAGTGTTAGGGCCTTAGTTAGGGACAGTATCACGGCCTTGGGACTAAATTCAGGGCCTGAGGTAGTCACAGCCTAAGGGCTTTAGTTAGCGTAAGAGGCAGGACATTTGCTAGGGACAGGGTTAAGGTAAAGTTTAGGGATCGTGTCAGGAAATGACCTAGGGATAGTGTCAAGAGCTTAGTTACAGTATCAGGGCCTTATTTAGGACCAGTGTCAGGGCTTCAGGTAGGGACAGCGTCAGTGCCTGACTCTGGGAGAGCAACAGGGCCTGAGTGAAGCCTAGCGTCAGGCCCATAGCTGGGGACACTGTCAGGGCATGATGTAGGAGCAGCATCAGGGCCTTTGTTGCATCAGCATTAGTGTCTTAGTTACAGACATGATCAGGGCCTGAGTTAGTCACAGCGTCAAGGCCTCAGTTAGGCATAGCTTCAGGGACTGAGTTACGGACAGCCTCAGGTCTTCCCTTAGGAACAGCGACAGGGCTCTCTTAGGGACGGTGTCAGGACCTTGGTTAGAAATGGGTCAGGATACTAGCTCAGGATAGTGTCCGGATTTTAGTTATTGCCGGCAGCAGGGCCTATATTAGAGATAGATTCCGGGCCTTAGTTAGGGACAGTGTCAGGGCCTTAATTAGGACTAGTCTGGGCCTTAGTTAGGGAGAGCATTACGGCTTCGCTGAGGATAAGGGGCAGGACGTTAGCTCGGGACAGAGTCAGGTTCCAGGCCAGTGGTAGTGTCAGGATGTGAGCTAGGGATAGGGTGAAGACCTTAGTTATTGAGAGCATCAGGGCCTTAGTTAGGACCAGCGTCAGGGCCTTCATCAGGACCAGTGTCAGGGCTTCACGTACGGACCGCGTCAGAGCCTAACTAAGGTACGGCAACGGGGCCTAAGTGAGGCCTATCTTTAGGGCCTGAGTTAGGGACAGTGTCAGGGCATGACTTAGGAGCAGTATAAGGGCCTCTGTAGGATCAGCATTAGGGTCTTCGTTAAAGACATTCTCAGGGCCTCTGTTAGGGACCGCCTCAGGGCCTCACTTAGGGACAGCGTCAGGGCTTCCTTTGGGACAGTTTCAGGACCTTGGTAAGACATGGGTCAGGATATTAGCTCGGGATAATGTCAGGACTTTAGATATTGACTGCAGCAGGGCCTTAGAGACAGTGTCTCAGCCTGACTTAGGACTAGCATCAGAGCCTTTGTTAGGTCCAGTGTCAGGGACTGAGTTAGGTGTAGTGTCAGGGCCTTAGTTAGGGACAGTGTCAGGGTCTGAGTTAGGACGAGCCTCCAGGCCTCAGTTAGGGCCAGGGTCACGGCCTCGGGACTAATTTTAGGGCCTTAGTTAGGAAGAGCATCAGGGATTTATTTAGCATAAGAAGCTCAACATTAGTTAAAGACAAGGTTAGGTTAAGGTCTAGGGATTGTGTCAGGGCATGACCTAGGGATAGTGTCAAGACCTTAGTTACTTAGGGCATCAGGGCCTAATTTAGGACCAGCGTCAGGGCTTCAGGTAGGGATAGCGTCAGAGCCTGACTTCGGGAGAGCGACAGGGCTTGAGTGAGGCCTAGTGTCAGAGCCTTAGCTAGGGATAGTATCAGGGCATGACTTAGGAGCAGCACAAGGGCCTTGGTAGGATCAGCCTCAGGGGCTTTGTTAAAGACCTTATCAGGGCCTCTGTTAGGGGCAGCCTTAGGGCCTCCCTTAGGGACAGCATCAGGGCTTACTTAGGGACAGTTTCAGGACCTTGGTAAGAGATGGGTCCGGAAATTACCTCAGGATAGTGTCAGGACATTAGATATTGACGGCAGCAGGGCCTTACTTAGGGACAGTGTCAAGGCCTTAGTTAGTACTAGCATCTGGGCCTCTGTTAGGTGCAGTGTCGGGGCCTGAGTTAGGAATAGTGTTAGGGCCTTAGTTAGGGACAGTATCACGGCCTTGGGACTAAATTCAGGGCCTGAGGTAGTCACAGCCTAAGGGCTTTAGTTAGCATAAGAGGCAGGACATTTGCTAGGGACAGGGTGAGGGTAAAGTTTAGGGATCGTGTCAGGAAATGACCTAGGGATAGTGTCAAGAGCTTAGTTACAGTATCAGGGCCTTATTTAGGACCCGTGTCAGGGCTTCAGGTAGGGACAGCGTCAGTGCCTGACTCTGGGAGAGCAACAGGGCCTGAGTGAGGCCTAGCGTCAGGCCCATAGCTGGGGACACTGTCAGGGCATGATGTAGGAGCAGCATCAGGGCCTTTGTTGCATCAGCATTAGTGTCTTAGTTACAGACATGATCAGGGCCTGAGTTAGTCACAGCGTCAAGGCCTCAGTTAGGCATAGCTTCAGGGACTGAGTTACGGACAGCCTCAGGTCTTCCCTTAGGAACAGCGACAGGGCTCTCTTAGGGACGGTGTCAGGACCTTGGTTAGAAATGGGTCAGGATATTAGCTCAGGATAGTGTCCGGATTTTAGTTATTGCCGGCAGCAGGGCCTATATTAGAGATAGATTCCGGGCCTTAGTTAGGGACAGTGTCAGGGCCTTAATTAGGACTAGTCTGGGCCTTAGTTAGGGAGAGCATTACGGCTTCGCTGAGGATAAGGGGCAGGACGTTAGCTCGGGACAGAGTCAGGTTCCAGGCCAGTGGTAGTGTCAGGATGTGAGCTAGGGATAGGGTGAAGACCTTAGTTATTGAGAGCATCAGGGCCTTAGTTAGGACCAGCGTCAGGGCCTTCATCAGGACCAGTGTCAGGGCTTCACGTACGGACAGCGTCAGAGCCTAACTAAGGTACGGCAACGGGGCCTAAGTGAGGCCTATCTTTAGGGCCTGAGTTAGGGACAGTGTCAGGGCATGACTTAGGAGCAGTATAAGGGCCTCTGTAGGATCAGCATTAGGGTCTTCGTTAAAGACATTCTCAGGGCCTCTGTTAGGGACCGCCTCAGGGCCTCACTTAGGGACAGCGTCAGGGCTTCCTTTGGGACAGTTTCAGGACCTTGGTAAGACATGGGTCAGGATATTAGCTCGGGATAATGTCAGGACTTTAGATATTGACTGCAGCAGGGCCTTAGAGACAGTGTCTCAGCCTGACTTAGGACTAGCATCAGAGCCTTTGTTAGGTCCAGTGTCAGGGACTGAGTTAGGTGTAGTGTCAGGGCCTTAGTTAGGGACAGTGTCAGGGCCTGAGTTAGGACGAGCCTCCAGGCCTCAGTTAGGGCCAGGGTCACAGCCTCGGGACTAATTTTAGGGCCTTAGTTAGGAAGAGCATCAGGGATTTATTTAGCATAAGAAGCTCAACATTAGTTAAAGACAAGGTTAGGTTAAGGTCTAGGGATTGTGTCAGGGCATGACCTAGGGATAGTGTCAAGACCTTAGTTACTTAGGGCATCAGGGCCTAATTTAGGACCAGCGTCAGGGCTTCAGGTAGGGATAGCGTCAGAGCCTGACTTCGGGAGAGCGACAGGGCTTGAGTGAGGCCTAGTGTCAGAGCCTTAGCTAGGGATAGTATCAGGGCATGACTTAGGAGCAGCATAAGGGCCTTGGTAGGATCAGCCTCAGGGGCTTTGTTAAAGACATTATCAGGGCCTCTGTTAGGGACAGCCTTAGGGCCTCCCTTAGGGACAGCGTCAGGGCTTACTCAGGGACAGTTTCAGGAGCTTGGTAAGAGATGGGTCCGGAAGTTAACTCAGGATAGTGTCAGGACATTAGATATTGACGGCAGCAGGGCCTTAGTTAGGGACAGTGTCAAGGCCTTAGTTAGTACTAGCATCTGGGCCTCTGTTAGGTACAGTGTCAAGGCCTGAGTTAGGAATAGTGTTAGGGCCTTAGTTAGGGACAGTATCACGGCCTTGGGACTAAATTCAGGGCCTGAGGTAGTCACAGCCTAAGGGCTTTAGTTAGCGTAAGAGGCAGGACATTTGCTAGGGACAGGGTTAAGGTAAAGTTTAGGGATCGTGTCAGGAAATGACCTAGGGATAGTGTCAAGAGCTTAGTTACAGTATCAGGGCCTTATTTAGGACCAGTGTCAGGGCTTCAGGTAGGGACAGCGTCAGTGCCTGACTCTGGGAGAGCAACAGGGCCTGAGTGAGGCCTAGCGTCAGGCCCATAGCTGGGGACACTGTCAGGGCATGATGTAGGAGCAGCATCAGGGCCTTTGTTGCATCAGCATTAGTGTCTTAGTTACAGACATGATCAGGGCCTGAGTTAGTCACAGCGTCAAGGCCTCAGTTAGGCATAGCTTCAGGGACTGAGTTACGGACAGCCTCAGGTCTTCCCTTAGGAACAGCGACAGGGCTTTCTTAGGGACGGTGTCAGGACCTTGGTTAGAAATGGGTCAGGATATTAGCTCAGGATAGTGTCCGGATTTTAGTTATTGCCGGCAGCAGGGCCTATATTAGAGATAGATTCCGGGCCTTAGTTAGGGACAGTGTCAGTTAGTTAGGGAGAGCATTAGGGCTTCGGTGAGGAAAAGGGGCAGGACGTTAGCTCGGGAGAGAGTCAGGTTCCAGGCCAGTGGTAGTGTCAGGATGTGAGCTAGGGATAGGGTGAAGACCTTAGTTATTGAGAGCATCAGGGCCTTAGGACCAGCGTCAGGGCCTTCATCAGGATCAGTGTCAGGGCTTCACGTACGGACAGCATCAGAGCCTAACTAAGGTACGGCAACAGGGCCTAAGTGAGGCCTATCTTCAGGGCCTGAGTTAGGGACAGTGTCAGGGCATGACTTAGGAGCAGTATAAGGGCCTCTGTAGGATCAGCCTTAGGGTCTTCGTTAAAGACATTCTCAGGGCCTCTGTTAGGGACCGCCTCAGGGCCTCACTTAGGGACAGCGTCAGGGCTTCCTTTGGGACAGTTTCAGGACCTTGGTAAGACATGGGTCAGGATATTAGTTCAGGATAATGTCAGGACTTTAGATATTGACTGCAGCAGGGCCTTAGAGACAGTGTCTCAGCCTGACTTAGGACTAGCATCAGAGCCTTTGTTAGGTCCAGTGTCAGGGACTGAGTTAGGTGTAGTGTCAGGGCCTTAGTTAGGGACAGTGTCAGGGCCTGAGTTAGGACGAGCCTCCAGGCCTCAGTTAGGGCCAGGGTCACGGCCTCGGGACTAATTTTAGGGCCTTAGTTAGGAAGAGCATCAGGGATTTATTTAGCATAAGAAGCTCAACATTAGTTAAAGACAAGGTTAGGTTAAGGTCTAGGGATTGTGTCAGGGCATGACCTAGGGATAGTGTCAAGACCTTAGTTACTTAGGGCATCAGGGCCTAATTTAGGACCAGCGTCAGGGCTTCAGGTAGGGATACCGTCAGAGCCTGACTTCGGGAGAGCGACAGGGCTTGAGTGAGGCCTAGTGTCAGAGCCTTAGCTAGGGATAGTATCAGGGCATGACTTAGGAGCAGCATAAGGGCCTTGGTAGGATCAGCCTCAGGGGCTTTGTTAAAGACATTATCAGGGCCTCTGTTAGGGACAGCCTTAGGGCCTCACTTAGGGACAGCGTCAGGGCTTACTTAGGGACAGTTTCAGGAGCTTGGTAAGAGATGGGTCCGGAAATTACCTCAGGATAGTGTCAGGACATTAGATATTGACGGCAGCAGGGCCTTACTTAGGGACAGTGTCAAGGCCTTAGTTAGTACTAGCATCTGGGCCTCTGTTAGGTACAGTGTCAGGGCCTGAGTTAGGAATAGTGTTAGGGCCTTAGTTAGGGACAGTATCACGGCCTTGGGACTAAATTCAGGGCCTGAGGTAGTCACAGCCTAAGGGCTTTAGTTAGCGTAAGAGGCAGGACATTTGCTAGGGACAGGGTGAGGGTAAAGTTTAGGGATCGTGTCAGGAAATGACCTAGGGATAGTGTCAAGAGCTTAGTTACAGTATCAGGGCCTTATTTAGGACCAGTGTCAGGGCTTCAGGTAGGGACAGCGTCAGTGCCTGACTCTGGGAGAGCAACAGGGCCTGAGTGAGGCCTAGCGTCAGGCCCATAGCTGGGGACACTGTCAGGGCATGATGTAGGAGCAGCATCAGGGCCTTTGTTGCATCAGCATTAGTGTCTTAGTTACAGACATGATCAGGGCCTGAGTTAGTCACAGCGTCAAGGCCTCAGTTAGGCATAGCTTCAGGGACTGAGTTACGGACAGCCTCAGGTCTTCCCTTAGGAACAGCGACAGGGCTTTCTTAGGGACGGTGTCAGGACCTTGGTTAGAAATGGGTCAGGATATTAGCTCAGGATAGTGTCCGGATTTTAGTTATTGCCGGCAGCAGGGCCTATATTAGAGATAGATTCCGGGCCTTAGTTAGGGACAGTGTCAGTTAGTTAGGGAGAGCATTAGGGCTTCGGTGAGAAAAAGGGGCAGGACGTTAGCTCAGGAGAGAGTCAGGTTCCAGGCCAGTGGTAGTGTCAGGATGTGAGCTAGGGATAGGGTGAAGACCTTAGTTATTGAGAGCATCAGGGCCTTAGGACCAGCGTCAGGGCCTTCATCAGGATCAGTGTCAGGGCTTCACGTACGGACAGCATCAGAGCCTAACTAAGGTACGGCAACAGGGCCTAAGTGAGGCCTATCTTCAGGGCCTGAGTTAGGGACAGTGTCAGGGCATGACTTAGGAGCAGTATAAGGGCCTCTGTAGGATCAGCCTTAGGGTCTTCGTTAAAGACATTCTCAGGGCCTCTGTTAGGGACCGCCTTAGGGCCTCACTTAGGGACAGCGTCAGGGCTTCCTTTGGGACAGTTTCAGGACCTTGGTAAGACATGGGTCAGGATATTAGTTCAGGATAATGTCAGGACTTTAGATATTGACTGCAGCAGGGCCTTAGAGACAGTGTCTCAGCCTGACTTAGGACTAGCATCAGAGCCTTTGTTAGGTCCAGTGTCAGGGACTGAGTTAGGTGTAGTGTCAGGGCCTCAGTTAGGGACAGTGTCAGGGCCTGAGTTAGGACGAGCCTCCAGGCCTCAGTTAGGGCCAGGGTCACAGCCTCGGGACTAATTTTAGGGCCTTAGTTAGGAAGAGCATCAGGGATTTATTTAGCATAAGAAGCTCAACATTAGTTAAAGACAAGGTTAGGTTAAGGTCTAGGCATTGTGTCAGGGCATGACCTAGGGATAGTGTCAAGACCTTAGTTACTTAGGGCATCAGGGCCTAATTTAGGACCAGTGTCAGGGCTTCAGGTAGGGATAGCGTCAGAGCCTGACTTCGGGAGAGCGACAGGGCTTGAGTGAGGCCTAGTGACAGAGCCTGACTTAGGGAGAGCGACAGGGCTTGAGTGAGGCCTAGTGTCAGAGCCTTAGCTAGGGATAGTATCAGGGCATGACTTAGGAGCAGCACAAGGGCCTTGGTAGGATCAGCCTCAGGGGCTTTGTTAAAGACCTTATCAGGGCCTCTGTTAGGGGCAGCCTTAGGGCCTCCCTTAGGGACAGCGTCAGGGCTTACTTAGGGACAGTTTCAGGAGCTTGGTAAGAGATGGGTCCGGAAATTACCTCAGGATAGTGTCAGGACATTAGATATTGACGGCAGCAGGGCCTTACTTAGGGACAGTGTCAAGGCCTTAGTTAGTACTAGCATCTGGGCCTCTGTTAGGTGCAGTGTCGGGGCCTGAGTTAGGAATAGTGTTAGGGCCTTAGTTAGGGACAGTATCACGGCCTTGGGACTAAATTCAGGGCCTGAGGTAGTCACAGCCTAAGGGCTTTAGTTAGCATAAGAGGCAGGACATTTGCTAGGGACAGGGTGAGGGTAAAGTTTAGGGATCGTGTCAGGAAATGACCTAGGGATAGTGTCAAGAGCTTAGTTACAGTATCAGGGCCTTATTTAGGACCCGTGTCAGGGCTTCAGGTAGGGACAGCGTCAGTGCCTGACTCTGGGAGAGCAACAGGGCCTGAGTGAGGCCTAGCGTCAGGCCCATAGCTGGGGACACTGTCAGGGCATGATGTAGGAGCAGCATCAGGGCCTTTGTTGCATCAGCATTAGTGTCTTAGTTACAGACATGATCAGGGCCTGAGTTAGTCACAGCGTCAAGGCCTCAGTTAGGCATAGCTTCAGGGACTGAGTTACGGACAGCCTCAGGTCTTCCCTTAGGAACAGCGACAGGGCTCTCTTAGGGACGGTGTCAGGACCTTGGTTAGAAATGGGTCAGGATATTAGCTCAGGATAGTGTCCGGATTTTAGTTATTGCCGGCAGCAGGGCCTATATTAGAGATAGATTCCGGGCCTTAGTTAAGGACAGTATCAGGGCCTTAATTAGGACTAGTCTGGGCCTTAGTTAGGGAGAGCATTACGGCTTCGCTGAGGATAAGGGGCAGGACGTTAGCTCGGGACAGAGTCAGGTTCCAGGCCAGTGGTAGTGTCAGGATGTGAGCTAGGGATAGGGTGAAGACCTTAGTTATTGAGAGCATCAGGGCCTTAGTTAGGACCAGCGTCAGGGCCTTCATCAGGACCAGTGTCAGGGCTTCACGTACGGACCGCGTCAGAGCCTAACTAAGGTACGGCAACGGGGCCTAAGTGAGGCCTATCTTTAGGGCCTGAGTTAGGGACAGTGTCAGGGCATGACTTAGGAGCAGTATAAGGGCCTCTGTAGGATCAGCATTAGGGTCTTCGTTAAAGACATTCTCAGGGCCTCTGTTAGGGACCGCCTCAGGGCCTCACTTAGGGACAGCGTCAGGGCTTCCTTTGGGACAGTTTCAGGACCTTGGTAAGACATGGGTCAGGATATTAGCTCGGGATAATGTCAGGACTTTAGATATTGACTGCAGCAGGGCCTTAGAGACAGTGTCTCAGCCTGACTTAGGACTAGCATCAGAGCCTTTGTTAGGTCCAGTGTCAGGGACTGAGTTAGGTGTAGTGTCAGGGCCTTAGTTAGGGACAGTGTCAGGGTCTGAGTTAGGACGAGCCTCCAGGCCTCAGTTAGGGCCAGGGTCACGGCCTCGGGACTAATTTTAGGGCCTTAGTTAGGAAGAGCATCAGGGATTTATTTAGCATAAGAAGCTCAACATTAGTTAAAGACAAGGTTAGGTTAAGGTCTAGGGATTGTGTCAGGGCATGACCTAGGGATAGTGTCAAGACCTTAGTTACTTAGGGCATCAGGGCCTAATTTAGGACCAGCGTCAGGGCTTCAGGTAGGGATAGCGTCAGAGCCTGACTTCGGGAGAGCGACAGGGCTTGAGTGAGGCCTAGTGTCAGAGCCTTAGCTAGGGATAGTATCAGGGCATGACTTAGGAGCAGCACAAGGGCCTTGGTAGGATCAGCCTCAGGGGCTTTGTTAAAGACCTTATCAGGGCCTCTGTTAGGGGCAGCCTTAGGGCCTCCCTTAGGGACAGCGTCAGGGCTTACTTAGGGACAGTTTCAGGACCTTGGTAAGAGATGGGTCCGGAAATTACCTCAGGATAGTGTCAGGACATTAGATATTGACGGCAGCAGGGCCTTACTTAGGGACAGTGTCAAGGCCTTAGTTAGTACTAGCATCTGGGCCTCTGTTAGGTGCAGTGTCGGGGCCTGAGTTAGGAATAGTGTTAGGGCCTTAGTTAGGGACAGTATCACGGCCTTGGGACTAAATTCAGGGCCTGAGGTAGTCACAGCCTAAGGGCTTTAGTTAGCATAAGAGGCAGGACATTTGCTAGGGACAGGGTGAGGGTAAAGTTTAGGGATCGTGTCAGGAAATGACCTAGGGATAGTGTCAAGAGCTTAGTTACAGTATCAGGGCCTTATTTAGGACCCGTGTCAGGGCTTCAGGTAGGGACAGCGTCAGTGCCTGACTCTGGGAGAGCAACAGGGCCTGAGTGAGGCCTAGCGTCAGGCCCATAGCTGGGGACACTGTCAGGGCATGATGTAGGAGCAGCATCAGGGCCTTTGTTGCATCAGCATTAGTGTCTTAGTTACAGACATGATCAGGGCCTGAGTTAGTCACAGCGTCAAGGCCTCAGTTAGGCATAGCTTCAGGGACTGAGTTACGGACAGCCTCAGGTCTTCCCTTAGGAACAGCGACAGGGCTCTCTTAGGGACGGTGTCAGGACCTTGGTTAGAAATGGGTCAGGATATTAGCTCAGGATAGTGTCCGGATTTTAGTTATTGCCGGCAGCAGGGCCTATATTAGAGATAGATTCCGGGCCTTAGTTAGGGACAGTGTCAGGGCCTTAATTAGGACTAGTCTGGGCCTTAGTTAGGGAGAGCATTACGGCTTCGCTGAGGATAAGGGGCAGGACGTTAGCTCGGGACAGAGTCAGGTTCCAGGCCAGTGGTAGTGTCAGGATGTGAGCTAGGGATAGGGTGAAGACCTTAGTTATTGAGAGCATCAGGGCCTTAGTTAGGACCAGCGTCAGGGCCTTCATCAGGACCAGTGTCAGGGCTTCACGTACGGACAGCGTCAGAGCCTAACTAAGGTACGGCAACGGGGCCTAAGTGAGGCCTATCTTTAGGGCCTGAGTTAGGGACAGTGTCAGGGCATGACTTAGGAGCAGTATAAGGGCCTCTGTAGGATCAGCATTAGGGTCTTCGTTAAAGACATTCTCAGGGCCTCTGTTAGGGACCGCCTCAGGGCCTCACTTAGGGACAGCGTCAGGGCTTCCTTTGGGACAGTTTCAGGACCTTGGTAAGACATGGGTCAGGATATTAGCTCGGGATAATGTCAGGACTTTAGATATTGACTGCAGCAGGGCCTTAGAGACAGTGTCTCAGCCTGACTTAGGACTAGCATCAGAGCCTTTGTTAGGTCCAGTGTCAGGGACTGAGTTAGGTGTAGTGTCAGGGCCTTAGTTAGGGACAGTGTCAGGGCCTGAGTTAGGACGAGCCTCCAGGCCTCAGTTAGGGCCAGGGTCACAGCCTCGGGACTAATTTTAGGGCCTTAGTTAGGAAGAGCATCAGGGATTTATTTAGCATAAGAAGCTCAACATTAGTTAAAGACAAGGTTAGGTTAAGGTCTAGGGATTGTGTCAGGGCATGACCTAGGGATAGTGTCAAGACCTTAGTTACTTAGGGCATCAGGGCCTAATTTAGGACCAGCGTCAGGGCTTCAGGTAGGGATAGCGTCAGAGCCTGACTTCGGGAGAGCGACAGGGCTTGAGTGAGGCCTAGTGTCAGAGCCTTAGCTAGGGATAGTATCAGGGCATGACTTAGGAGCAGCATAAGGGCCTTGGTAGGATCAGCCTCAGGGGCTTTGTTAAAGACATTATCAGGGCCTCTGTTAGGGACAGCCTTAGGGCCTCCCTTAGGGACAGCGTCAGGGCTTACTTAGGGACAGTTTCAGGAGCTTGGTAAGAGATGGGTCCGGAAGTTAACTCAGGATAGTGTCAGGACATTAGATATTGACGGCAGCAGGGCCTTAGTTAGGGACAGTGTCAAGGCCTTAGTTAGTACTAGCATCTGGGCCTCTGTTAGGTACAGTGTCAAGGCCTGAGTTAGGAATAGTGTTAGGGCCTTAGTTAGGGACAGTATCACGGCCTTGGGACTAAATTCAGGGCCTGAGGTAGTCACAGCCTAAGGGCTTTAGTTAGCGTAAGAGGCAGGACATTTGCTAGGGACAGGGTTAAGGTAAAGTTTAGGGATCGTGTCAGGAAATGACCTAGGGATAGTGTCAAGAGCTTAGTTACAGTATCAGGGCCTTATTTAGGACCAGTGTCAGGGCTTCAGGTAGGGACAGCGTCAGTGCCTGACTCTGGGAGAGCAACAGGGCCTGAGTGAGGCCTAGCGTCAGGCCCATAGCTGGGGACACTGTCAGGGCATGATGTAGGAGCAGCATCAGGGCCTTTGTTGCATCAGCATTAGTGTCTTAGTTACAGACATGATCAGGGCCTGAGTTAGTCACAGCGTCAAGGCCTCAGTTAGGCATAGCTTCAGGGACTGAGTTACGGACAGCCTCAGGTCTTCCCTTAGGAACAGCGACAGGGCTTTCTTAGGGACGGTGTCAGGACCTTGGTTAGAAATGGGTCAGGATATTAGCTCAGGATAGTGTCCGGATTTTAGTTATTGCCGGCAGCAGGGCCTATATTAGAGATAGATTCCGGGCCTTAGTTAGGGACAGTGTCAGTTAGTTAGGGAGAGCATTAGGGCTTCGGTGAGGAAAAGGGGCAGGACGTTAGCTCGGGAGAGAGTCAGGTTCCAGGCCAGTGGTAGTGTCAGGATGTGAGCTAGGGATAGGGTGAAGACCTTAGTTATTGAGAGCATCAGGGCCTTAGGACCAGCGTCAGGGCCTTCATCAGGATCAGTGTCAGGGCTTCACGTACGGACAGCATCAGAGCCTAACTAAGGTACGGCAACAGGGCCTAAGTGAGGCCTATCTTCAGGGCCTGAGTTAGGGACAGTGTCAGGGCATGACTTAGGAGCAGTATAAGGGCCTCTGTAGGATCAGCCTTAGGGTCTTCGTTAAAGACATTCTCAGGGCCTCTGTTAGGGACCGCCTCAGGGCCTCACTTAGGGACAGCGTCAGGGCTTCCTTTGGGACAGTTTCAGGACCTTGGTAAGACATGGGTCAGGATATTAGTTCAGGATAATGTCAGGACTTTAGATATTGACTGCAGCAGGGCCTTAGAGACAGTGTCTCAGCCTGACTTAGGACTAGCATCAGAGCCTTTGTTAGGTCCAGTGTCAGGGACTGAGTTAGGTGTAGTGTCAGGGCCTTAGTTAGGGACAGTGTCAGGGCCTGAGTTAGGACGAGCCTCCAGGCCTCAGTTAGGGCCAGGGTCACGGCCTCGGGACTAATTTTAGGGCCTTAGTTAGGAAGAGCATCAGGGATTTATTTAGCATAAGAAGCTCAACATTAGTTAAAGACAAGGTTAGGTTAAGGTCTAGGGATTGTGTCAGGGCATGACCTAGGGATAGTGTCAAGACCTTAGTTACTTAGGGCATCAGGGCCTAATTTAGGACCAGCGTCAGGGCTTCAGGTAGGGATAGCGTCAGAGCCTGACTTCGGGAGAGCGACAGGGCTTGAGTGAGGCCTAGTGTCAGAGCCTTAGCTAGGGATAGTATCAGGGCATGACTTAGGAGCAGCATAAGGGCCTTGGTAGGATCAGCCTCAGGGGCTTTGTTAAAGACATTATCAGGGCCTCTGTTAGGGACAGCCTTAGGGCCTCACTTAGGGACAGCGTCAGGGCTTACTTAGGGACAGTTTCAGGAGCTTGGTAAGAGATGGGTCCGGAAGTTAACTCAGGATAGTGTCAGGACATTAGATATTGACGGCAGCAGGGCCTTAGTTAGGGACAGTGTCAAGGCCTTAGTTAGTACTAGCATCTGGGCCTCTGTTAGGTACAGTGTCAGGGCCTGAGTTAGGAATAGTGTTAGGGCCTTAGTTAGGGACAGTATCACGGCCTTGGGACTAAATTCAGGGCCTGAGGTAGTCACAGCCTAAGGGCTTTAGTTAGCGTAAGAGGCAGGACATTTGCTAGGGACAGGGTGAGGGTAAAGTTTAGGGATCGTGTCAGGAAATGACCTAGGGATAGTGTCAAGAGCTTAGTTACAGTATCAGGGCCTTATTTAGGACCAGTGTCAGGGCTTCAGGTAGGGACAGCGTCAGTGCCTGACTCTGGGAGAGCAACAGGGCCTGAGTGAGGCCTAGCGTCAGGCCCATAGCTGGGGACACTGTCAGGGCATGATGTAGGAGCAGCATCAGGGCCTTTGTTGCATCAGCATTAGTGTCTTAGTTACAGACATGATCAGGGCCTGAGTTAGTCACAGCGTCAAGGCCTCAGTTAGGCATAGCTTCAGGGACTGAGTTACGGACAGCCTCAGGTCTTCCCTTAGGAACAGCGACAGGGCTTTCTTAGGGACGGTGTCAGGACCTTGGTTAGAAATGGGTCAGGATATTAGCTCAGGATAGTGTCCGGATTTTAGTTATTGCCGGCAGCAGGGCCTATATTAGAGATAGATTCCGGGCCTTAGTTAGGGACAGTGTCAGTTAGTTAGGGAGAGCATTAGGGCTTCGGTGAGAAAAAGGGGCAGGACGTTAGCTCAGGAGAGAGTCAGGTTCCAGGCCAGTGGTAGTGTCAGGATGTGAGCTAGGGATAGGGTGAAGACCTTAGTTATTGAGAGCATCAGGGCCTTAGGACCAGCGTCAGGGCCTTCATCAGGATCAGTGTCAGGGCTTCACGTACGGACAGCATCAGAGCCTAACTAAGGTACGGCAACAGGGCCTAAGTGAGGCCTATCTTCAGGGCCTGAGTTAGGGACAGTGTCAGGGCATGACTTAGGAGCAGTATAAGGGCCTCTGTAGGATCAGCCTTAGGGTCTTCGTTAAAGACATTCTCAGGGCCTCTGTTAGGGACCGCCTTAGGGCCTCACTTAGGGACAGCGTCAGGGCTTCCTTTGGGACAGTTTCAGGACCTTGGTAAGACATGGGTCAGGATATTAGTTCAGGATAATGTCAGGACTTTAGATATTGACTGCAGCAGGGCCTTAGAGACAGTGTCTCAGCCTGACTTAGGACTAGCATCAGAGCCTTTGTTAGGTCCAGTGTCAGGGACTGAGTTAGGTGTAGTGTCAGGGCCTCAGTTAGGGACAGTGTCAGGGCCTGAGTTAGGACGAGCCTCCAGGCCTCAGTTAGGGCCAGGGTCACAGCCTCGGGACTAATTTTAGGGCCTTAGTTAGGAAGAGCATCAGGGATTTATTTAGCATAAGAAGCTCAACATTAGTTAAAGACAAGGTTAGGTTAAGGTCTAGGCATTGTGTCAGGGCATGACCTAGGGATAGTGTCAAGACCTTAGTTACTTAGGGCATCAGGGCCTAATTTAGGACCAGTGTCAGGGCTTCAGGTAGGGATAGCGTCAGAGCCTGACTTCGGGAGAGCGACAGGGCTTGAGTGAGGCCTAGTGACAGAGCCTGACTTAGGGAGAGCGACAGGGCTTGAGTGAGGCCTAGTGTCAGAGCCTTAGCTAGGGATAGTATCAGGGCATGACTTAGGAGCAGCACAAGGGCCTTGGTAGGATCAGCCTCAGGGGCTTTGTTAAAGACCTTATCAGGGCCTCTGTTAGGGGCAGCCTTAGGGCCTCCCTTAGGGACAGCGTCAGGGCTTACTTAGGGACAGTTTCAGGAGCTTGGTAAGAGATGGGTCCGGAAATTACCTCAGGATAGTGTCAGGACATTAGATATTGACGGCAGCAGGGCCTTACTTAGGGACAGTGTCAAGGCCTTAGTTAGTACTAGCATCTGGGCCTCTGTTAGGTGCAGTGTCGGGGCCTGAGTTAGGAATAGTGTTAGGGCCTTAGTTAGGGACAGTATCACGGCCTTGGGACTAAATTCAGGGCCTGAGGTAGTCACAGCCTAAGGGCTTTAGTTAGCATAAGAGGCAGGACATTTGCTAGGGACAGGGTGAGGGTAAAGTTTAGGGATCGTGTCAGGAAATGACCTAGGGATAGTGTCAAGAGCTTAGTTACAGTATCAGGGCCTTATTTAGGACCCGTGTCAGGGCTTCAGGTAGGGACAGCGTCAGTGCCTGACTCTGGGAGAGCAACAGGGCCTGAGTGAGGCCTAGCGTCAGGCCCATAGCTGGGGACACTGTCAGGGCATGATGTAGGAGCAGCATCAGGGCCTTTGTTGCATCAGCATTAGTGTCTTAGTTACAGACATGATCAGGGCCTGAGTTAGTCACAGCGTCAAGGCCTCAGTTAGGCATAGCTTCAGGGACTGAGTTACGGACAGCCTCAGGTCTTCCCTTAGGAACAGCGACAGGGCTCTCTTAGGGACGGTGTCAGGACCTTGGTTAGAAATGGGTCAGGATATTAGCTCAGGATAGTGTCCGGATTTTAGTTATTGCCGGCAGCAGGGCCTATATTAGAGATAGATTCCGGGCCTTAGTTAAGGACAGTATCAGGGCCTTAATTAGGACTAGTCTGGGCCTTAGTTAGGGAGAGCATTACGGCTTCGCTGAGGATAAGGGGCAGGACGTTAGCTCGGGACAGAGTCAGGTTCCAGGCCAGTGGTAGTGTCAGGATGTGAGCTAGGGATAGGGTGAAGACCTTAGTTATTGAGAGCATCAGGGCCTTAGTTAGGACCAGCGTCAGGGCCTTCATCAGGACCAGTGTCAGGGCTTCACGTACGGACCGCGTCAGAGCCTAACTAAGGTACGGCAACGGGGCCTAAGTGAGGCCTATCTTTAGGGCCTGAGTTAGGGACAGTGTCAGGGCATGACTTAGGAGCAGTATAAGGGCCTCTGTAGGATCAGCATTAGGGTCTTCGTTAAAGACATTCTCAGGGCCTCTGTTAGGGACCGCCTCAGGGCCTCACTTAGGGACAGCGTCAGGGCTTCCTTTGGGACAGTTTCAGGACCTTGGTAAGACATGGGTCAGGATATTAGCTCGGGATAATGTCAGGACTTTAGATATTGACTGCAGCAGGGCCTTAGAGACAGTGTCTCAGCCTGACTTAGGACTAGCATCAGAGCCTTTGTTAGGTCCAGTGTCAGGGACTGAGTTAGGTGTAGTGTCAGGGCCTTAGTTAGGGACAGTGTCAGGGTCTGAGTTAGGACGAGCCTCCAGGCCTCAGTTAGGGCCAGGGTCACGGCCTCGGGACTAATTTTAGGGCCTTAGTTAGGAAGAGCATCAGGGATTTATTTAGCATAAGAAGCTCAACATTAGTTAAAGACAAGGTTAGGTTAAGGTCTAGGGATTGTGTCAGGGCATGACCTAGGGATAGTGTCAAGACCTTAGTTACTTAGGGCATCAGGGCCTAATTTAGGACCAGCGTCAGGGCTTCAGGTAGGGATAGCGTCAGAGCCTGACTTCGGGAGAGCGACAGGGCTTGAGTGAGGCCTAGTGTCAGAGCCTTAGCTAGGGATAGTATCAGGGCATGACTTAGGAGCAGCACAAGGGCCTTGGTAGGATCAGCCTCAGGGGCTTTGTTAAAGACCTTATCAGGGCCTCTGTTAGGGGCAGCCTTAGGGCCTCCCTTAGGGACAGCGTCAGGGCTTACTTAGGGACAGTTTCAGGAGCTTGGTAAGAGATGGGTCCGGAAATTACCTCAGGATAGTGTCAGGACATTAGATATTGACGGCAGCAGGGCCTTACTTAGGGACAGTGTCAAGGCCTTAGTTAGTACTAGCATCTGGGCCTCTGTTAGGTGCAGTGTCGGGGCCTGAGTTAGGAATAGTGTTAGGGCCTTAGTTAGGGACAGTATCACGGCCTTGGGACTAAATTCAGGGCCTGAGGTAGTCACAGCCTAAGGGCTTTAGTTAGCATAAGAGGCAGGACATTTGCTAGGGACAGGGTGAGGGTAAAGTTTAGGGATCGTGTCAGGAAATGACCTAGGGATAGTGTCAAGAGCTTAGTTACAGTATCAGGGCCTTATTTAGGACCCGTGTCAGGGCTTCAGGTAGGGACAGCGTCAGTGCCTGACTCTGGGAGAGCAACAGGGCCTGAGTGAGGCCTAGCGTCAGGCCCATAGCTGGGGACACTGTCAGGGCATGATGTAGGAGCAGCATCAGGGCCTTTGTTGCATCAGCATTAGTGTCTTAGTTACAGACATGATCAGGGCCTGAGTTAGTCACAGCGTCAAGGCCTCAGTTAGGCATAGCTTCAGGGACTGAGTTACGGACAGCCTCAGGTCTTCCCTTAGGAACAGCGACAGGGCTCTCTTAGGGACGGTGTCAGGACCTTGGTTAGAAATGGGTCAGGATATTAGCTCAGGATAGTGTCCGGATTTTAGTTATTGCCGGCAGCAGGGCCTATATTAGAGATAGATTCCGGGCCTTAGTTAGGGACAGTGTCAGGGCCTTAATTAGGACTAGTCTGGGCCTTAGTTAGGGAGAGCATTACGGCTTCGCTGAGGATAAGGGGCAGGACGTTAGCTCGGGACAGAGTCAGGTTCCAGGCCAGTGGTAGTGTCAGGATGTGAGCTAGGGATAGGGTGAAGACCTTAGTTATTGAGAGCATCAGGGCCTTAGTTAGGACCAGCGTCAGGGCCTTCATCAGGACCAGTGTCAGGGCTTCACGTACGGACAGCGTCAGAGCCTAACTAAGGTACGGCAACGGGGCCTAAGTGAGGCCTATCTTTAGGGCCTGAGTTAGGGACAGTGTCAGGGCATGACTTAGGAGCAGTATAAGGGCCTCTGTAGGATCAGCATTAGGGTCTTCGTTAAAGACATTCTCAGGGCCTCTGTTAGGGACCGCCTCAGGGCCTCACTTAGGGACAGCGTCAGGGCTTCCTTTGGGACAGTTTCAGGACCTTGGTAAGACATGGGTCAGGATATTAGCTCGGGATAATGTCAGGACTTTAGATATTGACTGCAGCAGGGCCTTAGAGACAGTGTCTCAGCCTGACTTAGGACTAGCATCAGAGCCTTTGTTAGGTCCAGTGTCAGGGACTGAGTTAGGTGTAGTGTCAGGGCCTTAGTTAGGGACAGTGTCAGGGCCTGAGTTAGGACGAGCCTCCAGGCCTCAGTTAGGGCCAGGGTCACAGCCTCGGGACTAATTTTAGGGCCTTAGTTAGGAAGAGCATCAGGGATTTATTTAGCATAAGAAGCTCAACATTAGTTAAAGACAAGGTTAGGTTAAGGTCTAGGGATTGTGTCAGGGCATGACCTAGGGATAGTGTCAAGACCTTAGTTACTTAGGGCATCAGGGCCTAATTTAGGACCAGCGTCAGGGCTTCAGGTAGGGATAGCGTCAGAGCCTGACTTCGGGAGAGCGACAGGGCTTGAGTGAGGCCTAGTGTCAGAGCCTTAGCTAGGGATAGTATCAGGGCATGACTTAGGAGCAGCATAAGGGCCTTGGTAGGATCAGCCTCAGGGGCTTTGTTAAAGACATTATCAGGGCCTCTGTTAGGGACAGCCTTAGGGCCTCCCTTAGGGACAGCGTCAGGGCTTACTTAGGGACAGTTTCAGGAGCTTGGTAAGAGATGGGTCCGGAAGTTAACTCAGGATAGTGTCAGGACATTAGATATTGACGGCAGCAGGGCCTTAGTTAGGGACAGTGTCAAGGCCTTAGTTAGTACTAGCATCTGGGCCTCTGTTAGGTACAGTGTCAGGGCCTGAGTTAGGAATAGTGTTAGGGCCTTAGTTAGGGACAGTATCACGGCCTTGGGACTAAATTCAGGGCCTGAGGTAGTCACAGCCTAAGGGCTTTAGTTAGCGTAAGAGGCAGGACATTTGCTAGGGACAGGGTTAAGGTAAAGTTTAGGGATCGTGTCAGGAAATGACCTAGGGATAGTGTCAAGAGCTTAGTTACAGTATCAGGGCCTTATTTAGGACCAGTGTCAGGGCTTCAGGTAGGGACAGCGTCAGTGCCTGACTCTGGGAGAGCAACAGGGCCTGAGTGAGGCCTAGCGTCAGGCCCATAGCTGGGGACACTGTCAGGGCATGATGTAGGAGCAGCATCAGGGCCTTTGTTGCATCAGCATTAGTGTCTTAGTTACAGACATGATCAGGGCCTGAGTTAGTCACAGCGTCAAGGCCTCAGTTAGGCATAGCTTCAGGGACTGAGTTACGGACAGCCTCAGGTCTTCCCTTAGGAACAGCGACAGGGCTTTCTTAGGGACGGTGTCAGGACCTTGGTTAGAAATGGGTCAGGATATTAGCTCAGGATAGTGTCCGGATTTTAGTTATTGCCGGCAGCAGGGCCTATATTAGAGATAGATTCCGGGCCTTAGTTAGGGACAGTGTCAGTTAGTTAGGGAGAGCATTAGGGCTTCGGTGAGAAAAAGGGGCAGGACGTTAGCTCAGGAGAGAGTCAGGTTCCAGGCCAGTGGTAGTGTCAGGATGTGAGCTAGGGATAGGGTGAAGACCTTAGTTATTGAGAGCATCAGGGCCTTAGGACCAGCGTCAGGGCCTTCATCAGGATCAGTGTCAGGGCTTCACGTACGGACAGCATCAGAGCCTAACTAAGGTACGGCAACAGGGCCTAAGTGAGGCCTATCTTCAGGGCCTGAGTTAGGGACAGTGTCAGGGCATGACTTAGGAGCAGTATAAGGGCCTCTGTAGGATCAGCCTTAGGGTCTTCGTTAAAGACATTCTCAGGGCCTCTGTTAGGGACCGCCTCAGGGCCTCACTTAGGGACAGCGTCAGGGCTTCCTTTGGGACAGTTTCAGGACCTTGGTAAGACATGGGTCAGGATATTAGTTCAGGATAATGTCAGGACTTTAGATATTGACTGCAGCAGGGCCTTAGAGACAGTGTCTCAGCCTGACTTAGGACTAGCATCAGAGCCTTTGTTAGGTCCAGTGTCAGGGACTGAGTTAGGTGTAGTGTCAGGGCCTCAGTTAGGGACAGTGTCAGGGCCTGAGTTAGGACGAGCCTCCAGGCCTCAGTTAGGGCCAGGGTCACAGCCTCGGGACTAATTTTAGGGCCTTAGTTAGGAAGAGCATCAGGGATTTATTTAGCATAAGAAGCTCAACATTAGTTAAAGACAAGGTTAGGTTAAGGTCTAGGCATTGTGTCAGGGCATGACCTAGGGATAGTGTCAAGACCTTAGTTACTTAGGGCATCAGGGCCTAATTTAGGACCAGTGTCAGGGCTTCAGGTAGGGATAGCGTCAGAGTCTGACTTCGGGAGAGCGACAGGGCTTGAGTGAGGCCTAGTGACAGAGCCTGACTTAGGGAGAGCGACAGGGCTTGAGTGAGGCCTAGTGTCAGAGCCTTAGCTAGGGATAGTATCAGGGCATGACTTAGGAGCAGCACAAGGGCCTTGGTAGGATCAGCCTCAGGGGCTTTGTTAAAGACCTTATCAGGGCCTCTGTTAGGGGCAGCCTTAGGGCCTCCCTTAGGGACAGCGTCAGGGCTTACTTAGGGACAGTTTCAGGAGCTTGGTAAGAGATGGGTCCGGAAATTACCTCAGGATAGTGTCAGGACATTAGATATTGACGGCAGCAGGGCCTTACTTAGGGACAGTGTCAAGGCCTTAGTTAGTACTAGCATCTGGGCCTCTGTTAGGTGCAGTGTCGGGGCCTGAGTTAGGAATAGTGTTAGGGCCTTAGTTAGGGACAGTATCACGGCCTTGGGACTAAATTCAGGGCCTGAGGTAGTCACAGCCTAAGGGCTTTAGTTAGCATAAGAGGCAGGACATTTGCTAGGGACAGGGTGAGGGTAAAGTTTAGGGATCGTGTCAGGAAATGACCTAGGGATAGTGTCAAGAGCTTAGTTACAGTATCAGGGCCTTATTTAGGACCCGTGTCAGGGCTTCAGGTAGGGACAGCGTCAGTGCCTGACTCTGGGAGAGCAACAGGGCCTGAGTGAGGCCTAGCGTCAGGCCCATAGCTGGGGACACTGTCAGGGCATGATGTAGGAGCAGCATCAGGGCCTTTGTTGCATCAGCATTAGTGTCTTAGTTACAGACATGATCAGGGCCTGAGTTAGTCACAGCGTCAAGGCCTCAGTTAGGCATAGCTTCAGGGACTGAGTTACGGACAGCCTCAGGTCTTCCCTTAGGAACAGCGACAGGGCTCTCTTAGGGACGGTGTCAGGACCTTGGTTAGAAATGGGTCAGGATATTAGCTCAGGATAGTGTCCGGATTTTAGTTATTGCCGGCAGCAGGGCCTATATTAGAGATAGATTCCGGGCCTTAGTTAGGGACAGTGTCAGGGCCTTAATTAGGACTAGTCTGGGCCTTAGTTAGGGAGAGCATTACGGCTTCGCTGAGGATAAGGGGCAGGACGTTAGCTCAGGACAGAGTCAGGTTCCAGGCCAGTGGTAGTGTCAGGATGTGAGCTAGGGATAGGGTGAAGACCTTAGTTATTGAGAGCATCAGGGCCTTAGTTAGGACCAGCGTCAGGGCCTTCATCAGGACCAGTGTCAGGGCTTCACGTACGGACAGCGTCAGAGCCTAACTAAGGTACGGCAACGGGGCCTAAGTGAGGCCTATCTTTAGGGCCTGAGTTAGGGACAGTGTCAGGGCATGACTTAGGAGCAGTATAAGGGCCTCTGTAGGATCAGCATTAGGGTCTTCGTTAAAGACATTCTCAGGGCCTCTGTTAGGGACCGCCTCAGGGCCTCACTTAGGGACAGCGTCAGGGCTTCCTTTGGGACAGTTTCAGGACCTTGGTAAGACATGGGTCAGGATATTAGCTCGGGATAATGTCAGGACTTTAGATATTGACTGCAGCAGGGCCTTAGAGACAGTGTCTCAGCCTGACTTAGGACTAGCATCAGAGCCTTTGTTAGGTCCAGTGTCAGGGACTGAGTTAGGTGTAGTGTCAGGGCCTTAGTTAGGGACAGTGTCAGGGCCTGAGTTAGGACGAGCCTCCAGGCCTCAGTTAGGGCCAGGGTCACGGCCTCGGGACTAATTTTAGGGCCTTAGTTAGGAAGAGCATCAGGGATTTATTTAGCATAAGAAGCTCAACATTAGTTAAAGACAAGGTTAGGTTAAGGTCTAGGGATTGTGTCAGGGCATGACCTAGGGATAGTGTCAAGACCTTAGTTACTTAGGGCATCAGGGCCTAATTTAGGACCAGCGTCAGGGCTTCAGGTAGGGATAGCGTCAGAGCCTGACTTCGGGAGAGCGACAGGGCTTGAGTGAGGCCTAGTGTCAGAGCCTTAGCTAGGGATAGTATCAGGGCATGACTTAGGAGCAGCACAAGGGCCTTGGTAGGATCAGCCTCAGGGGCTTTGTTAAAGACCTTATCAGGGCCTCTGTTAGGGGCAGCCTTAGGGCCTCCCTTAGGGACAGCGTCAGGGCTTACTTAGGGACAGTTTCAGGAGCTTGGTAAGAGATGGGTCCGGAAATTACCTCAGGATAGTGTCAGGACATTAGATATTGACGGCAGCAGGGCCTTACTTAGGGACAGTGTCAAGGCCTTAGTTAGTACTAGCATCTGGGCCTCTGTTAGGTGCAGTGTCGGGGCCTGAGTTAGGAATAGTGTTAGGGCCTTAGTTAGGGACAGTATCACGGCCTTGGGACTAAATTCAGGGCCTGAGGTAGTCACAGCCTAAGGGCTTTAGTTAGCATAAGAGGCAGGACATTTGCTAGGGACAGGGTGAGGGTAAAGTTTAGGGATCGTGTCAGGAAATGACCTAGGGATAGTGTCAAGAGCTTAGTTACAGTATCAGGGCCTTATTTAGGACCCGTGTCAGGGCTTCAGGTAGGGACAGCGTCAGTGCCTGACTCTGGGAGAGCAACAGGGCCTGAGTGAGGCCTAGCGTCAGGCCCATAGCTGGGGACACTGTCAGGGCATGATGTAGGAGCAGCATCAGGGCCTTTGTTGCATCAGCATTAGTGTCTTAGTTACAGACATGATCAGGGCCTGAGTTAGTCACAGCGTCAAGGCCTCAGTTAGGCATAGCTTCAGGGACTGAGTTACGGACAGCCTCAGGTCTTCCCTTAGGAACAGCGACAGGGCTTTCTTAGGGACGGTGTCAGGACCTTGGTTAGAAATGGGTCAGGATATTAGCTCAGGATAGTGTCCGGATTTTAGTTATTGCCGGCAGCAGGGCCTATATTAGAGATAGATTCCGGGCCTTAGTTAGGGACAGTGTCAGGGCCTTAATTAGGACTAGTCTGGGCCTTAGTTAGGGAGAGCATTACGGCTTCGCTGAGGATAAGGGGCAGGACGTTAGCTCGGGACAGAGTCAGGTTCCAGGCCAGTGGTAGTGTCAGGATGTGAGCTAGGGATAGGGTGAAGACCTTAGTTATTGAGAGCATCAGGGCCTTAGTTAGGACCAGCGTCAGGGCCTTCATCAGGACCAGTGTCAGGGCTTCACGTACGGACAGCGTCAGAGCCTAACTAAGGTACGGCAACGGGGCCTAAGTGAGGCCTATCTTTAGGGCCTGAGTTAGGGACAGTGTCAGGGCATGACTTGGAGCAGTATAAGGGCCTCTGTAGGATCAGCATTAGGGTCTTCGTTAAAGACATTCTCAGGGCCTCTGTTAGGGACCGCCTCAGGGCCTCACTTAGGGACAGCGTCAGGGCTTCCTTTGGGACAGTTTCAGGACCTTGGTAAGACATGGGTCAGGATATTAGCTCGGGATAATGTCAGGACTTTAGATATTGACTGCAGCAGGGCCTTAGAGACAGTGTCTCAGCCTGACTTAGGACTAGCATCAGAGCCTTTGTTAGGTCCAGTGTCAGGGACTGAGTTAGGTGTAGTGTCAGGGCCTCAGTTAGGGACAGTGTCAGGGCCTGAGTTAGGACGAGCCTCCAGGCCTCAGTTAGGGCCAGGGTCACAGCCTCGGGACTAATTTTAGGGCCTTAGTTAGGAACAGCATCAGGGATTTATTTAGCATAAGAAGCTCAACATTAGTTAAAGACAAGGTTAGGTTAAGGTCTAGGCATTGTGTCAGGGCATGACCTAGGGATATTGTCAAGACCTTAGTTACTTAGTGCATCAGGGCCTAATTTAGGACCAGTGTCAGGGCTTCAGGTAGGGATAGCGTCAGAGCCTGACTTCGGGAGAGCGACAGGGCTTGAGTGAGGCCTAGTGACAGAGCCTGACTTAGGGAGAGCGACAGGGCTTGAGTGAGGCCTAGTGTCAGAGCCTTAGCTAGGGATAGTATCAGGGCATGACTTAGGAGCAGCACAAGGGCCTTGGTAGGATCAGCCTCAGGGGCTTTGTTAAAGACCTTATCAGGGCCTCTGTTAGGGGCAGCCTTAGGGCCTCCCTTAGGGACAGCGTCAGGGCTTACTTAGGGACAGTTTCAGGACCTTGGTAAGAGATGGGTCCGGAAATTACCTCAGGATAGTGTCAGGACATTAGATATTGACGGCAGCAGGGCCTTACTTAGGGACAGTGTCAAGGCCTTAGTTAGTACTAGCATCTGGGCCTCTGTTAGGTGCAGTGTCGGGGCCTGAGTTAGGAATAGTGTTAGGGCCTTAGTTAGGGACAGTATCACGGCCTTGGGACTAAATTCAGGGCCTGAGGTAGTCACAGCCTAAGGGCTTTAGTTAGCATAAGAGGCAGGACATTTGCTAGGGACAGGGTGAGGGTAAAGTTTAGGGATCGTGTCAGGAAATGACCTAGGGATAGTGTCAAGAGCTTAGTTACAGTATCAGGGCCTTATTTAGGACCCGTGTCAGGGCTTCAGGTAGGGACAGCGTCAGTGCCTGACTCTGGGAGAGCAACAGGGCCTGAGTGAGGCCTAGCGTCAGGCCCATAGCTGGGGACACTGTCAGGGCATGATGTAGGAGCAGCATCAGGGCCTTTGTTGCATCAGCATTAGTGTCTTAGTTACAGACATGATCAGGGCCTGAGTTAGTCACAGCGTCAAGGCCTCAGTTAGGCATAGCTTCAGGGACTGAGTTACGGACAGCCTCAGGTCTTCCCTTAGGAACAGCGACAGGGCTCTCTTAGGGACGGTGTCAGGACCTTGGTTAGAAATGGGTCAGGATATTAGCTCAGGATAGTGTCCGGATTTTAGTTATTGCCGGCAGCAGGGCCTATATTAGAGATCGATTCCGGGCCTTAGTTAGGGACAGTGTCAGGGCCTTAATTAGGACTAGTCTGGGCCTTAGTTAGGGAGAGCATTACGGCTTCGCTGAGGATAAGGGGCAGGACGTTAGCTCGGGACAGAGTCAGGTTCCAGGCCAGTGGTAGTGTCAGGATGTGAGCTAGGGATAGGGTGAAGACCTTAGTTATTGAGAGCATCAGGGCCTTAGTTAGGACCAGCGTCAGGGCCTTCATCAGGACCAGTGTCAGGGCTTCACGTACGGACAGCGTCAGAGCCTAACTAAGGTACGGCAACGGGGCCTAAGTGAGGCCTATCTTTAGGGCCTGAGTTAGGGACAGTGTCAGGGCATGACTTAGGAGCAGTATAAGGGCCTCTGTAGGATCAGCATTAGGGTCTTCGTTAAAGACATTCTCAGGGCCTCTGTTAGGGACCGCCTCAGGGCCTCACTTAGGGACAGCATCAGGGCTTCCTTTGGGACAGTTTCAGGACCTTGGTAAGACATGGGTCAGGATATTAGCTCGGGATAATGTCAGGACTTTAGATATTGACTGCAGCAGGGCCTTAGAGACAGTGTCTCAGCCTGACTTAGGACTAGCATCAGAGCCTTTGTTAGGTCCAGTGTCAGGGACTGAGTTAGGTGTAGTGTCAGGGCCTTAGTTAGGGACAGTGTCAGGGCCTGAGTTAGGACGAGCCTCCAGGCCTCAGTTAGGGCCAGGGTCACGGCCTCGGGACTAATTTTAGGGCCTTAGTTAGGAAGAGCATCAGGGATTTATTTAGCATAAGAAGCTCAACATTAGTTAAAGACAAGGTTAGGTTAAGGTCTAGGGATTGTGTCAGGGCATGACCTAGGGATAGTGTCAAGACCTTAGTTACTTAGGGCATCAGGGCCTAATTTAGGACCAGCGTCAGGGCTTCAGGTAGGGATAGCGTCAGAGCCTGACTTCGGGAGAGCGACAGGGCTTGAGTGAGGCCTAGTGTCAGAGCCTTAGCTAGGGATAGTATCAGGGCATGACTTAGGAGCAGCACAAGGGCCTTGGTAGGATCAGCCTCAGGGGCTTTGTTAAAGACATTATCAGGGCCTCTGTTAGGGACAGCCTTAGGGCCTCACTTAGGGACAGCGTCAGGGCTTACTTAGGGACAGTTTCAGGAGCTTGGTAAGAGATGGGTCCGGAAGTTAACTCAGGATAGTGTCAGGACATTAGATATTGACGGCAGCAGGGCCTTACTTAGGGACAGTGTCAAGGCCTTAGTTAGTACTAGCATCTGGGCCTCTGTTAGGTACAGTGTCAGGGCCTGAGTTAGGAATAGTGTTAGGGCCTTAGTTAGGGACAGTATCACGGCCTTGGGACTAAATTCAGGGCCTGAGGTAGTCACAGCCTAAGGGCTTTAGTTAGCGTAAGAGGCAGGACATTTGCTAGGGACAGGGTTAAGGTAAAGTTTAGGGATCGTGTCAGGAAATGACCTAGGGATAGTGTCAAGAGCTTAGTTACAGTATCAGGGCCTTATTTAGGACCAGTGTCAGGGCTTCAGGTAGGGACAGCGTCAGTGCCTGACTCTGGGAGAGCAACAGGGCCTGAGTGAGGCCTAGCGTCAGGCCCATAGCTGGGGACACTGTCAGGGCATGATGTAGGAGCAGCATCAGGGCCTTTGTTGCATCAGCATTAGTGTCTTAGTTACAGACATGATCAGGGCCTGAGTTAGTCACAGCGTCAAGGCCTCAGTTAGGCATAGCTTCAGGGACTGAGTTACGGACAGCCTCAGGTCTTCCCTTAGGAACAGCGACAGGGCTTTCTTAGGGACGGTGTCAGGACCTTGGTTAGAAATGGGTCAGGATATTAGCTCAGGATAGTGTCCGGATTTTAGTTATTGCCGGCAGCAGGGCCTATATTAGAGATAGATTCCGGGCCTTAGTTAGGGACAGTGTCAGTTAGTTAGGGAGAGCATTAGGGCTTCGGTGAGAAAAAGGGGCAGGACGTTAGCTCAGGAGAGAGTCAGGTTCCAGGCCAGTGGTAGTGTCAGGATGTGAGCTAGGGATAGGGTGAAGACCTTAGTTATTGAGAGCATCAGGGCCTTAGGACCAGCGTCAGGGCCTTCATCAGGATCAGTGTCAGGGCTTCACGTACGGACAGCATCAGAGCCTAACTAAGGTACGGCAACAGGGCCTAAGTGAGGCCTATCTTCAGGGCCTGAGTTAGGGACAGTGTCAGGGCATGACTTAGGAGCAGTATAAGGGCCTCTGTAGGATCAGCCTTAGGGTCTTCGTTAAAGACATTCTCAGGGCCTCTGTTAGGGACCGCCTCAGGGCCTCACTTAGGGACAGCGTCAGGGCTTCCTTTGGGACAGTTTCAGGACCTTGGTAAGACATGGGTCAGGATATTAGTTCAGGATAATGTCAGGACTTTAGATATTGACTGCAGCAGGGCCTTAGAGACAGTGTCTCAGCCTGACTTAGGACTAGCATCAGAGCCTTTGTTAGGTCCAGTGTCAGGGACTGAGTTAGGTGTAGTGTCAGGGCCTCAGTTAGGGACAGTGTCAGGGCCTGAGTTAGGACGAGCCTCCAGGCCTCAGTTAGGGCCAGGGTCACAGCCTCGGGACTAATTTTAGGGCCTTAGTTAGGAAGAGCATCAGGGATTTATTTAGCATAAGAAGCTCAACATTAGTTAAAGACAAGGTTAGGTTAAGGTCTAGGGATTGTGTCAGGGCATGACCTAGGGATAGTGTCAAGACCTTAGTTACTTAGGGCATCAGGGCCTAATTTAGGACCAGTGTCAGGGCTTCAGGTAGGGATAGCGTCAGAGCCTGACTTCGGGAGAGCGACAGGGCTTGAGTGAGGCCTAGTGACAGAGCCTGACTTAGGGAGAGCGACAGGGCTTGAGTGAGGCCTAGTGTCAGAGCCTTAGCTAGGGATAGTATCAGGGCATGACTTAGGAGCAGCACAAGGGCCTTGGTAGGATCAGCCTCAGGGGCTTTGTTAAAGACCTTATCAGGGCCTCTGTTAGGGGCAGCCTTAGGGCCTCCCTTAGGGACAGCGTCAGGGCTTACTTAGGGACAGTTTCAGGACCTTGGTAAGAGGTGGGTCCGGAAATTACCTCAGGATAGTGTCAGGACATTAGATATTGACGGCAGCAGGGCCTTACTTAGGGACAGTGTCAAGGCCTTAGTTAGTACTAGCATCTGGGCCTCTGTTAGGTGCAGTGTCGGGGCCTGAGTTAGGAATAGTGTTAGGGCCTTAGTTAGGGACAGTATCACGGCCTTGGGACTAAATTCAGGGCCTGAGGTAGTCACAGCCTAAGGGCTTTAGTTAGCATAAGAGGCAGGACATTTGCTAGGGACAGGGTGAGGGTAAAGTTTAGGGATCGTGTCAGGAAATGACCTAGGGATAGTGTCAAGAGCTTAGTTACAGTATCAGGGCCTTATTTAGGACCCGTGTCAGGGCTTCAGGTAGGGACAGCGTCAGTGCCTGACTCTGGGAGAGCAACAGGGCCTGAGTGAGGCCTAGCGTCAGGCCCATAGCTGGGGACACTGTCAGGGCATGATGTAGGAGCAGCATCAGGGCCTTTGTTGCATCAGCATTAGTGTCTTAGTTACAGACATGATCAGGGCCTGAGTTAGTCACAGCGTCAAGGCCTCAGTTAGGCATAGCTTCAGGGACTGAGTTACGGACAGCCTCAGGTCTTCCCTTAGGAACAGCGACAGGGCTCTCTTAGGGACGGTGTCAGGACCTTGGTTAGAAATGGGTCAGGATACTAGCTCAGGATAGTGTCCGGATTTTAGTTATTGCCGGCAGCAGGGCCTATATTAGAGATAGATTCCGGGCCTTAGTTAGGGACAGTGTCAGGGCCTTAATTAGGACTAGTCTGGGCCTTAGTTAGGGAGAGCATTACGGCTTCGCTGAGGATAAGGGGCAGGACGTTAGCTCGGGACAGAGTCAGGTTCCAGGCCAGTGGTAGTGTCAGGATGTGAGCTAGGGATAGGGTGAAGACCTTAGTTATTGAGAGCATCAGGGCCTTAGTTAGGACCAGCGTCAGGGCCTTCATCAGGACCAGTGTCAGGGCTTCACGTACGGACAGCGTCAGAGCCTAACTAAGGTACGGCAACGGGGCCTAAGTGAGGCCTATCTTTAGGGCCTGAGTTAGGGACAGTGTCAGGGCATGACTTAGGAGCAGTATAAGGGCCTCTGTAGGATCAGCATTAGGGTCTTCGTTAAAGACATTCTCAGGGCCTCTGTTAGGGACCGCCTCAGGGCCTCACTTAGGGACAGCGTCAGGGCTTCCTTTGGGACAGTTTCAGGACCTTGGTAAGACATGGGTCAGGATATTAGCTCGGGATAATGTCAGGACTTTAGATATTGACTGCAGCAGGGCCTTAGAGACAGTGTCTCAGCCTGACTTAGGACTAGCATCAGAGCCTTTGTTAGGTCCAGTGTCAGGGACTGAGTTAGGTGTAGTGTCAGGGCCTTAGTTAGGGACAGTGTCAGGGCCTGAGTTAGGACGAGCCTCCAGGCCTCAGTTAGGGCCAGGGTCACGGCCTCGGGACTAATTTTAGGGCCTTAGTTAGGAAGAGCATCAGGGATTTATTTAGCATAAGAAGCTCAACATTAGTTAAAGACAAGGTTAGGTTAAGGTCTAGGGATTGTGTCAGGGCATGACCTAGGGATAGTGTCAAGACCTTAGTTACTTAGGGCATCAGGGCCTAATTTAGGACCAGCGTCAGGGCTTCAGGTAGGGATAGCGTCAGAGCCTGACTTCGGGAGAGCGACAGGGCTTGAGTGAGGCCTAGTGTCAGAGCCTTAGCTAGGGATAGTATCAGGGCATGACTTAGGAGCAGCACAAGGGCCTTGGTAGGATCAGCCTCAGGGGCTTTGTTAAAGACCTTATCAGGGCCTCTGTTAGGGGCAGCCTTAGGGCCTCCCTTAGGGACAGCGTCAGGGCTTACTTAGGGACAGTTTCAGAAGCTTGGTAAGAGATGGGTCCGGAAATTACCTCAGGATAGTGTCAGGACATTAGATATTGACGGCAGCAGGGCCTTACTTAGGGACAGTGTCAAGGCCTTAGTTAGTACTAGCATCTGGGCCTCTGTTAGGTACAGTGTCGGGGCCTGAGTTAGGAATAGTGTTAGGGCCTTAGTTAGGGACAGTATCACGGCCTTGGGACTAAATTCAGGGCCTGAGGTAGTCACAGCCTAAGGGCTTTAGTTAGCATAAGAGGCAGGACATTTGCTAGGGACAGGGTGAGGGTAAAGTTTAGGGATCGTGTCAGGAAATGACCTAGGGATAGTGTCAAGAGCTTAGTTACAGTATCAGGGCCTTATTTAGGACCCGTGTCAGGGCTTCAGGTAGGGACAGCGTCAGTGCCTGACTCTGGGAGAGCAACAGGGCCTGAGTGAGGCCTAGCGTCAGGCCCATAGCTGGGGACACTGTCAGGGCATGATGTAGGAGCAGCATCAGGGCCTTTGTTGCATCAGCATTAGTGTCTTAGTTACAGACATGATCAGGGCCTGAGTTAGTCACAGCGTCAAGGCCTCAGTTAGGCATAGCTTCAGGGACTGAGTTACGGACAGCCTCAGGTCTTCCCTTAGGAACAGCGACAGGGCTCTCTTAGGGACGGTGTCAGGACCTTGGTTAGAAATGGGTCAGGATATTAGCTCAGGATAGTGTCCGGATTTTAGTTATTGCCGGCAGCAGGGCCTATATTAGAGATAGATTCCGGGCCTTAGTTAGGGACAGTGTCAGGGCCTTAATTAGGACTAGTCTGGGCCTTAGTTAGGGAGAGCATTACGGCTTCGCTGAGGATAAGGGGCAGGACGTTAGCTCGGGACAGAGTCAGGTTCCAGGCCAGTGGTAGTGTCAGGATGTGAGCTAGGGATAGGGTGAAGACCTTAGTTATTGAGAGCATCAGGGCCTTAGTTAGGACCAGCGTCAGGGCCTTCATCAGGACCAGTGTCAGGGCTTCACGTACGGACAGCGTCAGAGCCTAACTAAGGTACGGCAACGGGGCCTAAGTGAGGCCTATCTTTAGGGCCTGAGTTAGGGACAGTGTCAGGGCATGACTTAGGAGCAGTATAAGGGCCTCTGTAGGATCAGCATTAGGGTCTTCGTTAAAGACATTCTCAGGGCCTCTGTTAGGGACCGCCTCAGGGCCTCACTTAGGGACAGCGTCAGGGCTTCCTTTGGGACAGTTTCAGGACCTTGGTAAGACATGGGTCAGGATATTAGCTCGGGATAATGTCAGGACTTTAGATATTGACTGCAGCAGGGCCTTAGAGACAGTGTCTCAGCCTGACTTAGGACTAGCATCAGAGCCTTTGTTAGGTCCAGTGTCAGGGACTGAGTTAGGTGTAGTGTCAGGGCCTCAGTTAGGGACAGTGTCAGGGCCTGAGTTAGGACGAGCCTCCAGGCCTCAGTTAGGGCCAGGGTCACAGCCTCGGGACTAATTTTAGGGCCTTAGTTAGGAAGAGCATCAGGGATTTATTTAGCATAAGAAGCTCAACATTAGTTAAAGACAAGGTTAGGTTAAGGTCTAGGGATTGTGTCAGGGCATGACCTAGGGATAGTGTCAAGACGTTAGTTACTTAGGGCATCAGGGCCTAATTTAGGACCAGCGTCAGGGCTTCAGGTAGGGATAGCGTCAGAGCCTGACTTCGGGAGAGCGACAGGGCTTGAGTGAGGCCTAGTGTCAGAGCCTTAGCTAGGGATAGTATCAGGGCATGACTTAGGAGCAGCATAAGGGCCTTGGTAGGATCAGCCTCAGGGGCTTTGTTAAAGACATTATCAGGGCCTCTGTTAGCGACAGCCTTAGGGCCTCACTTAGGGACAGCATCAGGGCTTACTTAGGGACAGTTTCAGGAGCTTGGTAAGAGATGGGTCCGGAAGTTAACTCAGGATAGTGTCAGGACATTAGATATTGACGGCAGCAGGGCCTTAGTTAGGGACAGTGTCAAGGCCTTAGTTAGTACTAGCATGTGGGCCTCTGTTAGGTACAGTGTCAGGGCCTGAGTTAGGAATAGTGTTAGGGCCTTAGTTAGGGACAGTATCACGGCCTTGGGACTAAATTCAGGGCCTGAGGTAGTCACAGCCTAAGGGCTTTAGTTAGCGTAAGAGGCAGGACATTTGCTAGGGACAGGGTGAGGGTAAAGTTTAGGGATCGTGTCAGGAAATGACCTAGGGATAGTGTCAAGAGCTTAGTTACAGTATCAGGGCCTTATTTAGGACCAGTGTCAGGGCTTCAGGTAGGGACAGCGTCAGTGCCTTACTCTGGGAGAGCAACAGGGCCTGAGTGAGGCCTAGCGTCAGGCCCATAGCTGGGGACACTGTCAGGGCATGATGTAGGAGCAGCATCAGGGCCTTTGTTGCATCAGCATTAGTGTCTTAGTTACAGACATGATCAGGGCCTGAGTTAGTCACAGCGTCAAGGCCTCAGTTAGGCATAGCTTCAGGGACTGAGTTACGGACAGCCTCAGGTCTTCCCTTAGGAACAGCGACAGGGCTTTCTTAGGGACGGTGTCAGGACCTTGGTTAGAAATGGGTCAGGATATTAGCTCAGGATAGTGTCCGGATTTTAGTTATTGCCGGCAGCAGGGCCTATATTAGAGATAGATTCCGGGCCTTAGTTAGGGACAGTGTCAGTTAGTTAGGGAGAGCATTAGGGCTTCGGTGAGAAAAAGGGGCAGGACGTTAGCTCGGGACAGAGTCAGGTTCCAGGCCAGTGGTAGTGTCAGGATGTGAGCTAGGGATAGGGTGAAGACCTTAGTTATTGAGAGCATCAGGGCCTTAGGACCAGCGTCAGGGCCTTCATCAGGATCAGTGTCAGGGCTTCACGTACGGACAGCATCAGAGCCTAACTAAGGTACGGCAACAGGGCCTAAGTGAGGCCTATCTTCAGGGCCTGAGTTAGGGACAGTGTCAGGGCATGACTTAGGAGCAGTATAAGGGCCTCTGTAGGATCAGCCTTAGGGTCTTCGTTAAAGACATTCTCAGGGCCTCTGTTAGGGACCGCCTCAGGGCCTCACTTAGGGACAGCGTCAGGGCTTCCTTTGGGACAGTTTCAGGACCTTGGTAAGACATGGGTCAGGATATTAGTTCAGGATAATGTCAGGACTTTAGATATTGACTGCAGCAGGGCCTTAGAGACAGTGTCTCAGCCTGACTTAGGACTAGCATCAGAGCCTTTGTTAGGTCCAGTGTCAGGGACTGAGTTAGGTGTAGTGTCAGGGCCTCAGTTAGGGACAGTGTCAGGGCCTGAGTTAGGACGAGCCTCCAGGCCTCAGTTAGGGCCAGGGTCACAGCCTCGGGACTAATTTTAGGGCCTTAGTTAGGAACAGCATCAGGGATTTATTTAGCATAAGAAGCTCAACATTAGTTAAAGACAAGGTTAGGTTAAGGTCTAGGCATTGTGTCAGGGCATGACCTAGGGATAGTGTCAAGACCTTAGTTACTTAGGGCATCAGGGCCTAATTTAGGACCAGTGTCAGGGCTTCAGGTAGGGATAGCGTCAGAGCCTGACTTCGGGAGAGCGACAGGGCTTGAGTGAGGCCTAGTGACAGAGCCTGACTTCGGGAGAGCGACAGGGCTTGAGTGAGGCCTAGTGTCAGAGCCTTAGCTAGGGATAGTATCAGGGCATGACTTAGGAGCAGCATAAGGGCCTTGGTAGGATCAGCCTCAGGGGCTTTGTTAAAGACCTTATCAGGGCCTCTGTTAGGGGCAGCCTTAGGGCCTCCCTTAGGGACAGCGTCAGGGCTTACTTAGGGACAGTTTCAGGAGCTTGGTAAGAGATGGGTCCGGAAATTACCTCAGGATAGTGTCAGGACATTAGATATTGACGGCAGCAGGGCCTTACTTAGGGACAGTGTCAAGGCCTTAGTTAGTACTAGCATCTGGGCCTCTGTTAGGTACAGTGTCGGGGCCTGAGTTAGGAATAGTGTTAGGGCCTTAGTTAGGGACAGTATCACGGCCTTGGGACTAAATTCAGGGCCTGAGGTAGTCACAGCCTAAGGGCTTTAGTTAGCATAAGAGGCAGGACATTTGCTAGGGACAGGGTTAGGGTAAAGTTTAGGGATCGTGTCAGGAAATGACCTAGGGATAGTGTCAAGAGCTTAGTTACAGTATCAGGGCCTTATTTAGGACCCGTGTCAGGGCTTCAGGTAGGGACAGCGTCAGTGCCTGACTCTGGGAGAGCAACAGGGCCTGAGTGAGGCCTAGCGTCAGGCCCATAGCTGGGGACACTGTCAGGGCATGATGTAGGAGCAGCATCAGGGCCTTTGTTGCATCAGCATTAGTGTCTTAGTTACAGACATGATCAGGGCCTGAGTTAGTCACAGCGTCAAGGCCTCAGTTAGGCATAGCTTCAGGGACTGAGTTACGGACAGCCTCAGGTCTTCCCTTAGGAACAGCGACAGGGCTCTCTTAGGGACGGTGTCAGGACCTTGGTTAGAAATGGGTCAGGATACTAGCTCAGGATAGTGTCCGGATTTTAGTTATTGCCGGCAGCAGGGCCTATATTAGAGATAGATTCCGGGCCTTAGTTAGGGACAGTGTCAGGGCCTTAATTAGGACTAGTCTGGGCCTTAGTTAGGGAGAGCATTACGGCTTCGCTGAGGATAAGGGGCAGGACGTTAGCTCGGGACAGAGTCAGGTTCCAGGCCAGTGGTAGTGTCAGGATGTGAGCTAGGGATAGGGTGAAGACCTTAGTTATTGAGAGCATCAGGGCCTTAGTTAGGACCAGCGTCAGGGCCTTCATCAGGACCAGTGTCAGGGCTTCACGTACGGACAACGTCAGAGCCTAACTAAGGTACGGCAACGGGGCCTAAGTGAGGCCTATCTTTAGGGCCTGAGTTAGGGACAGTGTCAGGGCATGACTTAGGAGCAGTATAAGGGCCTCTGTAGGATCAGCATTAGGGTCTTCGTTAAAGACATTCTCAGGGCCTCTGTTAGGGACCGCCTCAGGGCCTCACTTAGGGACAGCGTCAGGGCTTCCTTTGGGACAGTTTCAGGACCTTGGTAAGACATGGGTCAGGATATTAGCTCGGGATAATGTCAGGACTTTAGATATTGACTGCAGCAGGGCCTTAGAGACAGTGTCTCAGCCTGACTTAGGACTAGCATCAGAGCCTTTGTTAGGTCCAGTGTCAGGGACTGAGTTAGGTGTAGTGTCAGGGCCTTAGTTAGGGACAGTGTCAGGGCCTGAGTTAGGACGAGCCTCCAGGCCTCAGTTAGGGCCAGGGTCACGGCCTCGGGACTAATTTTAGGGCCTTAGTTAGGAAGAGCATCAGGGATTTATTTAGCATAAGAAGCTCAACATTAGTTAAAGACAAGGTTAGGTTAAGGTCTAGGCATTGGGTCAGGGCATGACCTAGGGATAGTGTCAAGACCTTAGTTACTTAGGGCATCAGGGCCTAATTTAGGACCAGCGTCAGGGCTTCAGGTAGGGATAGCGTCAGAGCCTGACTTCGGGAGAGCGACAGGGCTTGAGTGAGGCCTAGTGTCAGAGCCTTAGCTAGGGATAGTATCAGGGCATGACTTAGGAGCAGCACAAGGGCCTTGGTAGGATCAGCCTCAGGGGCTTTGTTAAAGACCTTATCAGGGCCTCTGTTAGGGGCAGCCTTAGGGCCTCCCTTAGGGACAGCGTCAGGGCTTACTTAGGGACAGTTTCAGGAGCTTGGTAAGAGATGGGTCCGGAAATTACCTCAGGATAGTGTCAGGACATTAGATATTGACGGCAGCAGGGCCTTACTTAGGGACAGTGTCAAGGCCTTAGTTAGTACTAGCATCTGGGCCTCTGTTAGGTACAGTGTCGGGGCCTGAGTTAGGAATAGTGTTAGGGCCTTAGTTAGGGACAGTATCACGGCCTTGGGACTAAATTCAGGGCCTGAGGTAGTCACAGCCTAAGGGCTTTAGTTAGCATAAGAGGCAGGACATTTGCTAGGGACAAGGTGAGGGTAAAGTTTAGGGATCGTGTCAGGAAATGACCAAGGGATAGTGTCAAGAGCTTAGTTACAGTATCAGGGCCTTATTTAGGACCCGTGTCAGGGCTTCAGGTAGGGACAGCGTCAGTGCCTGACTCTGGGAGAGCAACAGGGCCTGAGTGAGGCCTAGCGTCAGGCCCATAGCTGGGGACACTGTCAGGGCATGATGTAGGAGCAGCATCAGGGCCTTTGTTGCATCAGCATTAGTGTCTTAGTTACAGACATGATCAGGGCCTGAGTTAGTCACAGCGTCAAGGCCTCAGTTAGGCATAGCTTCAGGGACTGAGTTACGGACAGCCTCAGGTCTTCCCTTAGGAACAGCGACAGGGCTCTCTTAGGGACGGTGTCAGGACCTTGGTTAGAAATGGGTCAGGATATTAGCTCAGGATAGTGTCCGGATTTTAGTTATTGCCGGCAGCAGGGCCTATATTAGAGATCGATTCCGGGCCTTAGTTAGGGACAGTGTCAGGGCCTTAATTAGGACTAGTCTGGGCCTTAGTTAGGGAGAGCATTACGGCTTCGCTGAGGATAAGGGGCAGGACGTTAGCTCGGGACAGAGTCAGGTTCCAGGCCAGTGGTAGTGTCAGGATGTGAGCTAGGGATAGGGTGAAGACCTTAGTTATTGAGAGCATCAGGGCCTTAGTTAGGACCAGCGTCAGGGCCTTCATCAGGACCAGTGTCAGGGCTTCACGTACGGACAGCGTCAGAGCCTAACTAAGGTACGGCAACGGGGCCTAAGTGAGGCCTATCTTTAGGGCCTGAGTTAGGGACAGTGTCAGGGCATGACTTAGGAGCAGTATAAGGGCCTCTGTAGGATCAGCATTAGGGTCTTCGTTAAAGACATTCTCAGGGCCTCTGTTAGGGACCGCCTCAGGGCCTCACTTAGGGACAGCGTCAGGGCTTCCTTTGGGACAGTTTCAGGACCTTGGTAAGACATGGGTCAGGATATTAGCTCGGGATAATGTCAGGACTTTAGATATTGACTGCAGCAGGGCCTTAGAGACAGTGTCTCAGCCTGACTTAGGACTAGCATCAGAGCCTTTGTTAGGTCCAGTGTCAGGGTCTGAGTTAGGTGTAGTGTCAGGGCCTTAGTTAGGGACAGTGTCAGGGCCTGAGTTAGGACGAGCCTCCAGGCCTCAGTTAGGGCCAGGGTCACGGCCTCGGGACTAATTTTAGGGCCTTAGTTAGGAAGAGCATCAGGGATTTATTTAGCATAAGAAGCTCAACATTAGTTAAAGACAAGGTTAGGTTAAGGTCTAGGGATTGTGTCAGGGCATGACCTAGGGATAGTGTCAAGACCTTAGTTACTTAGGGCATCAGGGCCTAATTTAGGACCAGCGTCAGGGCTTCAGGTAGGGATAGCATCAGAGCCTGACTTCGGGAGAGCGACAGGGCTTGAGTGAGGCCTAGTGTCAGAGCCTTAGCTAGGGATAGTATCAGGGCATGACTTAGGAGCAGCATAAGGGCCTTGGTAGGATCAGCCTCAGGGGCTTTGTTAAAGACATTATCAGGGCCTCTGTTAGGGACAGCCTTAGGGCCTCCCTTAGGGACAGCGTCAGGGCTTACTTAGGGACAGTTTCAGGACCTTGGTAAGAGATGGGTCCGGAAGTTAACTCAGGATAGTGTCAGGACATTAGATATTGACGGCAGCAGGGCCTTAGCTAGGGACAGTGTCAAGGCCTTAGTTAGTACTAGCATCTGGGCCTCTGTTAGGTACAGTGTCAGGGCCTGAGTTAGGAATAGTGTTAGGGCCTTAGTTAGGGACAGTATCACGGCCTTGGGACTAAATTCAGGGCCTGAGGTAGTCACAGCCTAAGGGCTTTAGTTAGCGTAAGAGGCAGGACATTTGCTAGGGACAGGGTTAGGGTAAAGTTTAGGGATCGTGTCAGGAAATGACCTAGGGATAGTGTCAAGAGCTTAGTTACAGTATCAGGGCCTTATTTAGGACCAGTGTCAGGGCTTCAGGTAGGGACAGCGTCAGTGCCTGACTCTGGGAGAGCAACAGGGCCTGAGTGAGGCCTAGCGTCAGGCCCATAGCTGGGGACACTGTCAGGGCATGATGTAGGAGCAGCATCAGGGCCTTTGTTGCATCAGCATTAGTGTCTTAGTTACAGACATGATCAGGGCCTGAGTTAGTCACAGCGTCAAGGCCTCAGTTAGGCATAGCTTCAGGGACTGAGTTACGGACAGCCTCAGGTCTTCCCTTAGGAACAGCGACAGGGCTTTCTTAGGGACGGTGTCAGGACCTTGGTTAGAAATGGGTCAGGATATTAGCTCAGGATAGTGTCCGGATTTTAGTTATTGCCGGCAGCAGGGCCTATATTAGAGATAGATTCCGGGCCTTAGTTAGGGACAGTGTCAGTTAGTTAGGGAGAGCATTAGGGCTTCGGTGAGAAAAAGGGGCAGGACGTTAGCTCGGGACAGAGTCAGGTTCCAGGCCAGTGGTAGTGTCAGGATGTGAGCTAGGGATAGGGTGAAGACCTTAGTTATTGAGAGCATCAGGGCCTTAGGACCAGCGTCAGGGCCTTCATCAGGACCAGTGTCAGGGCTTCACGTACGGACAGCATCAGAGCCTAACTAAGGTACGGCAACAGGGCCTAAGTGAGGCCTATCTTCAGGGCCTGAGTTAGGGACAGTGTCAGGGCATGACTTAGGAGCAGTATAAGGGCCTCTGTAGGATCAGCCTTAGGGTCTTCGTTAAAGACATTCTCAGGGCCTCTGTTAGGGACCGCCTCAGGGCCTCACTTAGGGACAGCGTCAGGGCTTCCTTTGGGACAGTTTCAGGACCTTGGTAAGACATGGGTCAGGATATTAGTTCAGGATAATGTCAGGACTTTAGATATTGACTGCAGCAGGGCCTTAGAGACAGTGTCTCAGCCTGACTTAGGACTAGCATCAGAGCCTTTGTTAGGTCCAGTGTCAGGGACTGAGTTAGGTGTAGTGTCAGGGCCTCAGTTAGGGACAGTGTCAGGGCCTGAGTTAGGACGAGCCTCCAGGCCTCAGTTAGGGCCAGGGTCACAGCCTCGGGACTAATTTTAGGGCCTTAGTTAGGAAGAGCATCAGGGATTTATTTAGCATAAGAAGCTCAACATTAGTTAAAGACAAGGTTAGGTTAAGGTCTAGGCATTGTGTCAGGGCATGACCTAGGGATAGTGTCAAGACCTTAGTTACTTAGGGCATCAGGGCCTAATTTAGGACCAGTGTCAGGGCTTCAGGTAGGGATAGCGTCAGAGCCTGACTTCGGGAGAGCGACAGGGCTTGAGTGAGGCCTAGTGTCAGAGCCTGACTTAGGGAGAGCGACAGGGCTTGAGTGAGGCCTAGTGTCAGAGCCTTAGCTAGGGATAGTATCAGGGCATGACTTAGGAGCAGCACAAGGGCCTTGGTAGGATCAGCCTCAGGGGCTTTGTTAAAGACCTTATCAGGGCCTCTGTTAGGGGCAGCCTTAGGGCCTCCCTTAGGGACAGCGTCAGGGCTTACTTAGGGACAGTTTCAGGACCTTGGTAAGAGATGGGTCCGGAAATTACCTCAGGATAGTGTCAGGACATTAGATATTGACGGCAGCAGGGCCTTACTTAGGGACAGTGTCAAGGCCTTAGTTAGTACTAGCATCTGGGCCTCTGTTAGGTGCAGTGTCGGGGCCTGAGTTAGGAATAGTGTTAGGGCCTTAGTTAGGGACAGTATCACGGCCTTGGGACTAAATTCAGGGCCTGAGGTAGTCACAGCCTAAGGGCTTTAGTTAGCATAAGAGGCAGGACATTTGCTAGGGACAGGGTGAGGGTAAAGTTTAGGGATCGTGTCAGGAAATGACCTAGGGATAGTGTCAAGAGCTTAGTTACAGTATCAGGGCCTTATTTAGGACCCGTGTCAGGGCTTCAGGTAGGGACAGCGTCAGTGCCTGACTCTGGGAGAGCAACAGGGCCTGAGTGAGGCCTAGCGTCAGGCCCATAGCTGGGGACACTGTCAGGGCATGATGTAGGAGCAGCATCAGGGCCTTTGTTGCATCAGCATTAGTGTCTTAGTTACAGACATGATCAGGGCCTGAGTTAGTCACAGCGTCAAGGCCTCAGTTAGGCATAGCTTCAGGGACTGAGTTACGGACAGCCTCAGGTCTTCCCTTAGGAACAGCGACAGGGCTCTCTTAGGGACGGTGTCAGGACCTTGGTTAGAAATGGGTCAGGATATTAGCTCAGGATAGTGTCCGGATTTTAGTTATTGCCGGCAGCAGGGCCTATATTAGAGATAGATTCCGGGCCTTAGTTAGGGACAGTGTCAGGGCCTTAATTAGGACTAGTCTGGGCCTTAGTTAGGGAGAGCATTACGGCTTCGCTGAGGATAAGGGGCAGGACGTTAGCTCGGGACAGAGTCAGGTTCCAGGCCAGTGGTAGTGTCAGGATGTGAGCTAGGGATAGGGTGAAGACCTTAGTTATTGAGAGCATCAGGGCCTTAGTTAGGACCAGCGTCAGGGCCTTCATCAGGACCAGTGTCAGGGCTTCACGTACGGACAGCGTCAGAGCCTAACTAAGGTACGGCAACGGGGCCTAAGTGAGGCCTATCTTTAGGGCCTGAGTTAGGGACAGTGTCAGGGCATGACTTAGGAGCAGTATAAGGGCCTCTGTAGGATCAGCATTAGGGTCTTCGTTAAAGACATTCTCAGGGCCTCTGTTAGGGACCGCCTCAGGGCCTCACTTAGGGACAGCGTCAGGGCTTCCTTTGGGACAGTTTCAGGACCTTGGTAAGACATGGGTCAGGATATTAGCTCGGGATAATGTCAGGACTTTAGATATTGACTGCAGCAGGGCCTTAGAGACAGTGTCTCAGCCTGACTTAGGACTAGCATCAGAGCCTTTGTTAGGTCCAGTGTCAGGGACTGAGGTAGGTGTAGTGTCAGGGCCTTAGTTAGGGACAGTGTCAGGGCCTGAGTTAGGACGAGCCTCCAGGCCTCAGTTAGGGCCAGGGTCACGGCCTCGGGACTAATTTTAGGGCCTTAGTTAGGAAGAGCATCAGGGATTTATTTAGCATAAGAAGCTCAACATTAGTTAAAGACAAGGTTAGGTTAAGGTCTAGGCATTGGGTCAGGGCATGACCTAGGGATAGTGTCAAGACCTTAGTTACTTAGGGCATCAGGGCCTAATTTAGGACCAGCGTCAGGGCTTCAGGTAGGGATAGCGTCAGAGCCTGACTTCGGGAGAGCGACAGGGCTTGAGTGAGGCCTAGTGTCAGAGCCTTAGCTAGGGATAGTATCAGGGCATGACTTAGGAGCAGCACAAGGGCCTTGGTAGGATCAGCCTCAGGGGCTTTGTTAAAGACCTTATCAGGGCCTCTGTTAGGGGCAGCCTTAGGGCCTCCCTTAGGGACAGCGTCAGGGCTTACTTAGGGACAGTTTCAGGAGCTTGGTAAGAGATGGGTCCGGAAATTACCTCAGGATAGTGTCAGGACATTAGATATTGACGGCAGCAGGGCCTTACTTAGGGACAGTGTCAAGGCCTTAGTTAGTACTAGCATCTGGGCCTCTGTTAGGTACAGTGTCGGGGCCTGAGTTAGGAATAGTGTTAGGGCCTTAGTTAGGGACAGTATCACGGCCTTGGGACTAAATTCAGGGCCTGAGGTAGTCACAGCCTAAGGGCTTTAGTTAGCATAAGAGGCAGGACATTTGCTAGGGACAAGGTGAGGGTAAAGTTTAGGGATCGTGTCAGGAAATGACCAAGGGATAGTGTCAAGAGCTTAGTTACAGTATCAGGGCCTTATTTAGGACCCGTGTCAGGGCTTCAGGTAGGGACAGCGTCAGTGCCTGACTCTGGGAGAGCAACAGGGCCTGAGTGAGGCCTAGCGTCAGGCCCATAGCTGGGGACACTGTCAGGGCATGATGTAGGAGCAGCATCAGGGCCTTTGTTGCATCAGCATTAGTGTCTTAGTTACAGACATGATCAGGGCCTGAGTTAGTCACAGCGTCAAGGCCTCAGTTAGGCATAGCTTCAGGGACTGAGTTACGGACAGCCTCAGGTCTTCCCTTAGGAACAGCGACAGGGCTCTCTTAGGGACGGTGTCAGGACCTTGGTTAGAAATGGGTCAGGATATTAGCTCAGGATAGTGTCCGGATTTTAGTTATTGCCGGCAGCAGGGCCTATATTAGAGATAGATTCCGGGCCTTAGTTAGGGACAGTGTCAGGGCCTTAATTAGGACTAGTCTGGGCCTTAGTTAGGGAGAGCATTACGGCTTCGCTGAGGATAAGGGGCAGGACGTTAGCTCGGGACAGAGTCAGGTTCCAGGCCAGTGGTAGTGTCAGGATGTGAGCTAGGGATAGGGTGAAGACCTTAGTTATTGAGAGCATCAGGGCCTTAGTTAGGACCAGCGTCAGGGCCTTCATCAGGACCAGTGTCAGGGCTTCACGTACGGACAGCGTCAGAGCCTAACTAAGGTACGGCAACGGGGCCTAAGTGAGGCCTATCTTTAGGGCCTGAGTTAGGGACAGTGTCAGGGCATGACTTAGGAGCAGTATAAGGGCCTCTGTAGGATCAGCATTAGGGTCTTCGTTAAAGACATTCTCAGGGCCTCTGTTAGGGACCGCCTCAGGGCCTCACTTAGGGACAGCGTCAGGGCTTCCTTTGGGACAGTTTCAGGACCTTGGTAAGACATGGGTCAGGATATTAGCTCGGGATAATGTCAGGACTTTAGATATTGACTGCAGCAGGGCCTTAGAGACAGTGTCTCAGCCTGACTTAGGACTAGCATCAGAGCCTTTGTTAGGTCCAGTGTCAGGGTCTGAGTTAGGTGTAGTGTCAGGGCCTTAGTTAGGGACAGTGTCAGGGCCTGAGTTAGGACGAGCCTCCAGGCCTCAGTTAGGGCCAGGGTCACGGCCTCGGGACTAATTTTAGGGCCTTAGTTAGGAAGAGCATCAGGGATTTATTTAGCATAAGAAGCTCAACATTAGTTAAAGACAAGGTTAGGTTAAGGTCTAGGGATTGTGTCAGGGCATGACCTAGGGATAGTGTCAAGACCTTAGTTACTTAGGGCATCAGGGCCTAATTTAGGACCAGCGTCAGGGCTTCAGGTAGGGATAGCATCAGAGCCTGACTTCGGGAGAGCGACAGGGCTTGAGTGAGGCCTAGTGTCAGAGCCTTAGCTAGGGATAGTATCAGGGCATGACTTAGGAGCAGCATAAGGGCCTTGGTAGGATCAGCCTCAGGGGCTTTGTTAAAGACATTATCAGGGCCTCTGTTAGGGACAGCCTTAGGGCCTCCCTTAGGGACAGCGTCAGGGCTTACTTAGGGACAGTTTCAGGACCTTGGTAAGAGATGGGTCCGGAAGTTAACTCAGGATAGTGTCAGGACATTAGATATTGACGGCAGCAGGGCCTTAGCTAGGGACAGTGTCAAGGCCTTAGTTAGTACTAGCATCTGGGCCTCTGTTAGGTACAGTGTCAGGGCCTGAGTTAGGAATAGTGTTAGGGCCTTAGTTAGGGACAGTATCACGGCCTTGGGACTAAATTCAGGGCCTGAGGTAGTCACAGCCTAAGGGCTTTAGTTAGCGTAAGAGGCAGGACATTTGCTAGGGACAGGGTTAGGGTAAAGTTTAGGGATCGTGTCAGGAAATGACCTAGGGATAGTGTCAAGAGCTTAGTTACAGTATCAGGGCCTTATTTAGGACCAGTGTCAGGGCTTCAGGTAGGGACAGCGTCAGTGCCTGACTCTGGGAGAGCAACAGGGCCTGAGTGAGGCCTAGCGTCAGGCCCATAGCTGGGGACACTGTCAGGGCATGATGTAGGAGCAGCATCAGGGCCTTTGTTGCATCAGCATTAGTGTCTTAGTTACAGACATGATCAGGGCCTGAGTTAGTCACAGCGTCAAGGCCTCAGTTAGGCATAGCTTCAGGGACTGAGTTACGGACAGCCTCAGGTCTTCCCTTAGGAACAGCGACAGGGCTTTCTTAGGGACGGTGTCAGGACCTTGGTTAGAAATGGGTCAGGATATTAGCTCAGGATAGTGTCCGGATTTTAGTTATTGCCGGCAGCAGGGCCTATATTAGAGATAGATTCCGGGCCTTAGTTAGGGACAGTGTCAGTTAGTTAGGGAGAGCATTAGGGCTTCGGTGAGAAAAAGGGGCAGGACGTTAGCTCGGGACAGAGTCAGGTTCCAGGCCAGTGGTAGTGTCAGGATGTGAGCTAGGGATAGGGTGAAGACCTTAGTTATTGAGAGCATCAGGGCCTTAGGACCAGCGTCAGGGCCTTCATCAGGACCAGTGTCAGGGCTTCACGTACGGACAGCATCAGAGCCTAACTAAGGTACGGCAACAGGGCCTAAGTGAGGCCTATCTTCAGGGCCTGAGTTAGGGACAGTGTCAGGGCATGACTTAGGAGCAGTATAAGGGCCTCTGTAGGATCAGCCTTAGGGTCTTCGTTAAAGACATTCTCAGGGCCTCTGTTAGGGACCGCCTCAGGGCCTCACTTAGGGACAGCGTCAGGGCTTCCTTTGGGACAGTTTCAGGACCTTGGTAAGACATGGGTCAGGATATTAGTTCAGGATAATGTCAGGACTTTAGATATTGACTGCAGCAGGGCCTTAGAGACAGTGTCTCAGCCTGACTTAGGACTAGCATCAGAGCCTTTGTTAGGTCCAGTGTCAGGGACTGAGTTAGGTGTAGTGTCAGGGCCTCAGTTAGGGACAGTGTCAGGGCCTGAGTTAGGACGAGCCTCCAGGCCTCAGTTAGGGCCAGGGTCACAGCCTCGGGACTAATTTTAGGGCCTTAGTTAGGAAGAGCATCAGGGATTTATTTAGCATAAGAAGCTCAACATTAGTTAAAGACAAGGTTAGGTTAAGGTCTAGGCATTGTGTCAGGGCATGACCTAGGGATAGTGTCAAGACCTTAGTTACTTAGGGCATCAGGGCCTAATTTAGGACCAGTGTCAGGGCTTCAGGTAGGGATAGCGTCAGAGCCTGACTTCGGGAGAGCGACAGGGCTTGAGTGAGGCCTAGTGTCAGAGCCTGACTTAGGGAGAGCGACAGGGCTTGAGTGAGGCCTAGTGTCAGAGCCTTAGCTAGGGATAGTATCAGGGCATGACTTAGGAGCAGCACAAGGGCCTTGGTAGGATCAGCCTCAGGGGCTTTGTTAAAGACCTTATCAGGGCCTCTGTTAGGGGCAGCCTTAGGGCCTCCCTTAGGGACAGCGTCAGGGCTTACTTAGGGACAGTTTCAGGACCTTGGTAAGAGATGGGTCCGGAAATTACCTCAGGATAGTGTCAGGACATTAGATATTGACGGCAGCAGGGCCTTACTTAGGGACAGTGTCAAGGCCTTAGTTAGTACTAGCATCTGGGCCTCTGTTAGGTGCAGTGTCGGGGCCTGAGTTAGGAATAGTGTTAGGGCCTTAGTTAGGGACAGTATCACGGCCTTGGGACTAAATTCAGGGCCTGAGGTAGTCACAGCCTAAGGGCTTTAGTTAGCATAAGAGGCAGGACATTTGCTAGGGACAGGGTGAGGGTAAAGTTTAGGGATCGTGTCAGGAAATGACCTAGGGATAGTGTCAAGAGCTTAGTTACAGTATCAGGGCCTTATTTAGGACCCGTGTCAGGGCTTCAGGTAGGGACAGCGTCAGTGCCTGACTCTGGGAGAGCAACAGGGCCTGAGTGAGGCCTAGCGTCAGGCCCATAGCTGGGGACACTGTCAGGGCATGATGTAGGAGCAGCATCAGGGCCTTTGTTGCATCAGCATTAGTGTCTTAGTTACAGACATGATCAGGGCCTGAGTTAGTCACAGCGTCAAGGCCTCAGTTAGGCATAGCTTCAGGGACTGAGTTACGGACAGCCTCAGGTCTTCCCTTAGGAACAGCGACAGGGCTCTCTTAGGGACGGTGTCAGGACCTTGGTTAGAAATGGGTCAGGATACTAGCTCAGGATAGTGTCCGGATTTTAGTTATTGCCGGCAGCAGGGCCTATATTAGAGATAGATTCCGGGCCTTAGTTAGGGACAGTGTCAGGGCCTTAATTAGGACTAGTCTGGGCCTTAGTTAGGGAGAGCATTACGGCTTCGCTGAGGATAAGGGGCAGGACGTTAGCTCGGGACAGAGTCAGGTTCCAGGCCAGTGGTAGTGTCAGGATGTGAGCTAGGGATAGGGTGAAGACCTTAGTTATTGAGAGCATCAGGGCCTTAGTTAGGACCAGCGTCAGGGCCTTCATCAGGACCAGTGTCAGGGCTTCACGTACGGACAGCGTCAGAGCCTAACTAAGGTACGGCAACGGGGCCTAAGTGAGGCCTATCTTTAGGGCCTGAGTTAGGGACAGTGTCAGGGCATGACTTAGGAGCAGTATAAGGGCCTCTGTAGGATCAGCATTAGGGTCTTCGTTAAAGACATTCTCAGGGCCTCTGTTAGGGACCGCCTCAGGGCCTCACTTAGGGACAGCGTCAGGGCTTCCTTTGGGACAGTTTCAGGACCTTGGTAAGACATGGGTCAGGATATTAGCTCGGGATAATGTCAGGACTTTAGATATTGACTGAGCAGGGCCTTAGAGACAGTGTCTCAGCCTGACTTAGGACTAGCATCAGAGCCTTTGTTAGGTCCAGTGTCAGGGACTGAGTTAGGTGTAGTGTCAGGGCCTTAGTTAGGGACAGTGTCAGGGCCTGAGTTAGGACGAGCCTCCAGGCCTCAGTTAGGGCCAGGGTCACGGCCTCGGGACTAATTTTAGGGCCTTAGTTAGGAAGAGCATCAGGGATTTATTTAGCATAAGAAGCTCAACATTAGTTAAAGACAAGGTTAGGTTAAGGTCTAGGCATTGGGTCAGGGCATGACCTAGGGATAGTGTCAAGACCTTAGTTACTTAGGGCATCAGGGCCTAATTTAGGACCAGCGTCAGGGCTTCAGGTAGGGATAGCGTCAGAGCCTGACTTCGGGAGAGCGACAGGGCTTGAGTGAGGCCTAGTGTCAGAGCCTTAGCTAGGGATAGTATCAGGGCATGACTTAGGAGCAGCACAAGGGCCTTGGTAGGATCAGCCTCAGGGGCTTTGTTAAAGACCTTATCAGGGCCTCTGTTAGGGGCAGCCTTAGGGCCTCCCTTAGGGACAGCGTCAGGGCTTACTTAGGGACAGTTTCAGGAGCTTGGTAAGAGATGGGTCCGGAAATTACCTCAGGATAGTGTCAGGACATTAGATATTGACGGCAGCAGGGCCTTACTTAGGGACAGTGTCAAGGCCTTAGTTAGTACTAGCATCTGGGCCTCTGTTAGGTACAGTGTCGGGGCCTGAGTTAGGAATAGTGTTAGGGCCTTAGTTAGGGACAGTATCACGGCCTTGGGACTAAATTCAGGGCCTGAGGTAGTCACAGCCTAAGGGCTTTAGTTAGCATAAGAGGCAGGACATTTGCTAGGGACAAGGTGAGGGTAAAGTTTAGGGATCGTGTCAGGAAATGACCAAGGGATAGTGTCAAGAGCTTAGTTACAGTATCAGGGCCTTATTTAGGACCCGTGTCAGGGCTTCAGGTAGGGACAGCGTCAGTGCCTGACTCTGGGAGAGCAACAGGGCCTGAGTGAGGCCTAGCGTCAGGCCCATAGCTGGGGACACTGTCAGGGCATGATGTAGGAGCAGCATCAGGGCCTTTGTTGCATCAGCATTAGTGTCTTAGTTACAGACATGATCAGGGCCTGAGTTAGTCACAGCGTCAAGGCCTCAGTTAGGCATAGCTTCAGGGACTGAGTTACGGACAGCCTCAGGTCTTCCCTTAGGAACAGCGACAGGGCTCTCTTAGGGACGGTGTCAGGACCTTGGTTAGAAATGGGTCAGGATATTAGCTCAGGATAGTGTCCGGATTTTAGTTATTGCCGGCAGCAGGGCCTATATTAGAGATAGATTCCGGGCCTTAGTTAGGGACAGTGTCAGGGCCTTAATTAGGACTAGTCTGGGCCTTAGTTAGGGAGAGCATTACGGCTTCGCTGAGGATAAGGGGCAGGACGTTAGCTCGGGACAGAGTCAGGTTCCAGGCCAGTGGTAGTGTCAGGATGTGAGCTAGGGATAGGGTGAAGACCTTAGTTATTGAGAGCATCAGGGCCTTAGTTAGGACCAGCGTCAGGGCCTTCATCAGGACCAGTGTCAGGGCTTCACGTACGGACAGCGTCAGAGCCTAACTAAGGTACGGCAACGGGGCCTAAGTGAGGCCTATCTTTAGGGCCTGAGTTAGGGACAGTGTCAGGGCATGACTTAGGAGCAGTATAAGGGCCTCTGTAGGATCAGCATTAGGGTCTTCGTTAAAGACATTCTCAGGGCCTCTGTTAGGGACCGCCTCAGGGCCTCACTTAGGGACAGCGTCAGGGCTTCCTTTGGGACAGTTTCAGGACCTTGGTAAGACATGGGTCAGGATATTAGCTCGGGATAATGTCAGGACTTTAGATATTGACTGCAGCAGGGCCTTAGAGACAGTGTCTCAGCCTGACTTAGGACTAGCATCAGAGCCTTTGTTAGGTCCAGTGTCAGGGTCTGAGTTAGGTGTAGTGTCAGGGCCTTAGTTAGGGACAGTGTCAGGGCCTGAGTTAGGACGAGCCTCCAGGCCTCAGTTAGGGCCAGGGTCACGGCCTCGGGACTAATTTTAGGGCCTTAGTTAGGAAGAGCATCAGGGATTTATTTAGCATAAGAAGCTCAACATTAGTTAAAGACAAGGTTAGGTTAAGGTCTAGGGATTGTGTCAGGGCATGACCTAGGGATAGTGTCAAGACCTTAGTTACTTAGGGCATCAGGGCCTAATTTAGGACCAGCGTCAGGGCTTCAGGTAGGGATAGCATCAGAGCCTGACTTCGGGAGAGCGACAGGGCTTGAGTGAGGCCTAGTGTCAGAGCCTTAGCTAGGGATAGTATCAGGGCATGACTTAGGAGCAGCATAAGGGCCTTGTTAGGATCAGCCTCAGGGGCTTTGTTAAAGACATTATCAGGGCCTCTGTTAGGGACAGCCTTAGGGCCTCCCTTAGGGACAGCGTCAGGGCTTACTTAGGGACAGTTTCAGGACCTTGGTAAGAGATGGGTCCGGAAGTTAACTCAGGATAGTGTCAGGACATTAGATATTGACGGCAGCAGGGCCTTAGCTAGGGACAGTGTCAAGGCCTTAGTTAGTACTAGCATCTGGGCCTCTGTTAGGTACAGTGTCAGGGCCTGAGTTAGGAATAGTGTTAGGGCCTTAGTTAGGGACAGTATCACGGCCTTGGGACTAAATTCAGGGCCTGAGGTAGTCACAGCCTAAGGGCTTTAGTTAGCGTAAGAGGCAGGACATTTGCTAGGGACAGGGTTAGGGTAAAGTTTAGGGATCGTGTCAGGAAATGACCTAGGGATAGTGTCAAGAGCTTAGTTACAGTATCAGGGCCTTATTTAGGACCAGTGTCAGGGCTTCAGGTAGGGACAGCGTCAGTGCCTGACTCTGGGAGAGCAACAGGGCCTGAGTGAGGCCTAGCGTCAGGCCCATAGCTGGGGACACTGTCAGGGCATGATGTAGGAGCAGCATCAGGGCCTTTGTTGCATCAGCATTAGTGTCTTAGTTACAGACATGATCAGGGCCTGAGTTAGTCACAGCGTCAAGGCCTCAGTTAGGCATAGCTTCAGGGACTGAGTTACGGACAGCCTCAGGTCTTCCCTTAGGAACAGCGACAGGGCTTTCTTAGGGACGGTGTCAGGACCTTGGTTAGAAATGGGTCAGGATATTAGCTCAGGATAGTGTCCGGATTTTAGTTATTGCCGGCAGCAGGGCCTATATTAGAGATAGATTCCGGGCCTTAGTTAGGGACAGTGTCAGTTAGTTAGGGAGAGCATTAGGGCTTCGGTGAGAAAAAGGGGCAGGACGTTAGCTCGGGACAGAGTCAGGTTCCAGGCCAGTGGTAGTGTCAGGATGTGAGCTAGGGATAGGGTGAAGACCTTAGTTATTGAGAGCATCAGGGCCTTAGGACCAGCGTCAGGGCCTTCATCAGGACCAGTGTCAGGGCTTCACGTACGGACAGCATCAGAGCCTAACTAAGGTACGGCAACAGGGCCTAAGTGAGGCCTATCTTCAGGGCCTGAGTTAGGGACAGTGTCAGGGCATGACTTAGGAGCAGTATAAGGGCCTCTGTAGGATCAGCCTTAGGGTCTTCGTTAAAGACATTCTCAGGGCCTCTGTTAGGGACCGCCTCAGGGCCTCACTTAGGGACAGCGTCAGGGCTTCCTTTGGGACAGTTTCAGGACCTTGGTAAGACATGGGTCAGGATATTAGTTCAGGATAATGTCAGGACTTTAGATATTGACTGCAGCAGGGCCTTAGAGACAGTGTCTCAGCCTGACTTAGGACTAGCATCAGAGCCTTTGTTAGGTCCAGTGTCAGGGACTGAGTTAGGTGTAGTGTCAGGGCCTCAGTTAGGGACAGTGTCAGGGCCTGAGTTAGGACGAGCCTCCAGGCCTCAGTTAGGGCCAGGGTCACAGCCTCGGGACTAATTTTAGGGCCTTAGTTAGGAAGAGCATCAGGGATTTATTTAGCATAAGAAGCTCAACATTAGTTAAAGACAAGGTTAGGTTAAGGTCTAGGCATTGTGTCAGGGCATGACCTAGGGATAGTGTCAAGACCTTAGTTACTTAGGGCATCAGGGCCTAATTTAGGACCAGTGTCAGGGCTTCAGGTAGGGATAGCGTCAGAGCCTGACTTCGGGAGAGCGACAGGGCTTGAGTGAGGCCTAGTGTCAGAGCCTGACTTAGGGAGAGCGACAGGGCTTGAGTGAGGCCTAGTGTCAGAGCCTTAGCTAGGGATAGTATCAGGGCATGACTTAGGAGCAGCACAAGGGCCTTGGTAGGATCAGCCTCAGGGGCTTTGTTAAAGACCTTATCAGGGCCTCTGTTAGGGGCAGCCTTAGGGCCTCCCTTAGGGACAGCGTCAGGGCTTACTTAGGGACAGTTTCAGGACCTTGGTAAGAGATGGGTCCGGAAATTACCTCAGGATAGTGTCAGGACATTAGATATTGACGGCAGCAGGGCCTTACTTAGGGACAGTGTCAAGGCCTTAGTTAGTACTAGCATCTGGGCCTCTGTTAGGTGCAGTGTCGGGGCCTGAGTTAGGAATAGTGTTAGGGCCTTAGTTAGGGACAGTATCACGGCCTTGGGACTAAATTCAGGGCCTGAGGTAGTCACAGCCTAAGGGCTTTAGTTAGCATAAGAGGCAGGACATTTGCTAGGGACAGGGTGAGGGTAAAGTTTAGGGATCGTGTCAGGAAATGACCTAGGGATAGTGTCAAGAGCTTAGTTACAGTATCAGGGCCTTATTTAGGACCCGTGTCAGGGCTTCAGGTAGGGACAGCGTCAGTGCCTGACTCTGGGAGAGCAACAGGGCCTGAGTGAGGCCTAGCGTCAGGCCCATAGCTGGGGACACTGTCAGGGCATGATGTAGGAGCAGCATCAGGGCCTTTGTTGCATCAGCATTAGTGTCTTAGTTACAGACATGATCAGGGCCTGAGTTAGTCACAGCGTCAAGGCCTCAGTTAGGCATAGCTTCAGGGACTGAGTTACGGACAGCCTCAGGTCTTCCCTTAGGAACAGCGACAGGGCTCTCTTAGGGACGGTGTCAGGACCTTGGTTAGAAATGGGTCAGGATACTAGCTCAGGATAGTGTCCGGATTTTAGTTATTGCCGGCAGCAGGGCCTATATTAGAGATAGATTCCGGGCCTTAGTTAGGGACAGTGTCAGGGCCTTAATTAGGACTAGTCTGGGCCTTAGTTAGGGAGAACATTACGGCTTCGCTGAGGATAAGGGGCAGGACGTTAGCTCGGGACAGAGTCAGGTTCCAGGCCAGTGGTAGTGTCAGGATGTGAGCTAGGGATAGGGTGAAGACCTTAGTTATTGAGAGCATCAGGGCCTTAGTTAGGACCAGCGTCAGGGCCTTCATCAGGACCAGTGTCAGGGCTTCACGTACGGACAGCGTCAGAGCCTAACTAAGGTACGGCAACGGGGCCTAAGTGAGGCCTATCTTTAGGGCCTGAGTTAGGGACAGTGTCAGGGCATGACTTAGGAGCAGTATAAGGGCCTCTGTAGGATCAGCATTAGGGTCTTCGTTAAAGACATTCTCAGGGCCTCTGTTAGGGACCGCCTCAGGGCCTCACTTAGGGACAGCGTCAGGGCTTCCTTTGGGACAGTTTCAGGACCTTGGTAAGACATGGGTCAGGATATTAGCTCGGGATAATGTCAGGACTTTAGATATTGACTGCAGCAGGGCCTTAGAGACAGTGTCTCAGCCTGACTTAGGACTAGCATCAGAGCCTTTGTTAGGTCCAGTGTCAGGGACTGAGTTAGGTGTAGTGTCAGGGCCTTAGTTAGGGACAGTGTCAGGGCCTGAGTTAGGACGAGCCTCCAGGCCTCAGTTAGGGCCAGGGTCACGGCCTCGGGACTAATTTTAGGGCCTTAGTTAGGAAGAGCATCAGGGATTTATTTAGCATAAGAAGCTCAACATTAGTTAAAGACAAGGTTAGGTTAAGGTCTAGGCATTGGGTCAGGGCATGACCTAGGGATAGTGTCAAGACCTTAGTTACTTAGGGCATCAGGGCCTAATTTAGGACCAGCGTCAGGGCTTCAGGTAGGGATAGCGTCAGAGCCTGACTTCGGGAGAGCGACAGGGCTTGAGTGAGGCCTAGTGTCAGAGCCTTAGCTAGGGATAGTATCAGGGCATGACTTAGGAGCAGCACAAGGGCCTTGGTAGGATCAGCCTCAGGGGCTTTGTTAAAGACCTTATCAGGGCCTCTGTTAGGGGCAGCCTTAGGGCCTCCCTTAGGGACAGCGTCAGGGCTTACTTAGGGACAGTTTCAGGACCTTGGTAAGAGATGGGTCCGGAAATTACCTCAGGATAGTGTCAGGACATTAGATATTGACGGCAGCAGGGCCTTACTTAGGGACAGTGTCAAGGCCTTAGTTAGTACTAGCATCTGGGCCTCTGTTAGGTGCAGTGTCGGGGCCTGAGTTAGGAATAGTGTTAGGGCCTTAGTTAGGGACAGTATCACGGCCTTGGGACTAAATTCAGGGCCTGAGGTAGTCACAGCCTAAGGGCTTTAGTTAGCATAAGAGGCAGGACATTTGCTAGGGACAGGGTGAGGGTAAAGTTTAGGGATCGTGTCAGGAAATGACCTAGGGATAGTGTCAAGAGCTTAGTTACAGTATCAGGGCCTTATTTAGGACCCGTGTCAGGGCTTCAGGTAGGGACAGCGTCAGTGCCTGACTCTGGGAGAGCAACAGGGCCTGAGTGAGGCCTAGCGTCAGGCCCATAGCTGGGGACACTGTCAGGGCATGATGTAGGAGCAGCATCAGGGCCTTTGTTGCATCAGCATTAGTGTCTTAGTTACAGACATGATCAGGGCCTGAGTTAGTCACAGCGTCAAGGCCTCAGTTAGGCATAGCTTCAGGGACTGAGTTACGGACAGCCTCAGGTCTTCCCTTAGGAACAGCGACAGGGCTCTCTTAGGGACGGTGTCAGGACCTTGGTTAGAAATGGGTCAGGATATTAGCTCAGGATAGTGTCCGGATTTTAGTTATTGCCGGCAGCAGGGCCTATATTAGAGATCGATTCCGGGCCTTAGTTAGGGACAGTGTCAGGGCCTTAATTAGGACTAGTCTGGGCCTTAGTTAGGGAGAGCATTACGGCTTCGCTGAGGATAAGGGGCAGGACGTTAGCTCGGGACAGAGTCAGGTTCCAGGCCAGTGGTAGTGTCAGGATGTGAGCTAGGGATAGGGTGAAGACCTTAGTTATTGAGAGCATCAGGGCCTTAGTTAGGACCAGCGTCAGGGCCTTCATCAGGACCAGTGTCAGGGCTTCACGTACGGACAGCGTCAGAGCCTAACTAAGGTACGGCAACGGGGCCTAAGTGAGGCCTATCTTTAGGGCCTGAGTTAGGGACAGTGTCAGGGCATGACTTAGGAGCAGTATAAGGGCCTCTGTAGGATCAGCATTAGGGTCTTCGTTAAAGACATTCTCAGGGCCTCTGTTAGGGACCGCCTCAGGGCCTCACTTAGGGACAGCGTCAGGGCTTCCTTTGGGACAGTTTCAGGACCTTGGTAAGACATGGGTCAGGATATTAGCTCGGGATAATGTCAGGACTTTAGATATTGACTGCAGCAGGGCCTTAGAGACAGTGTCTCAGCCTGACTTAGGACTAGCATCAGAGCCTTTGTTAGGTCCAGTGTCAGGGTCTGAGTTAGGTGTAGTGTCAGGGCCTTAGTTAGGGACAGTGTCAGGGCCTGAGTTAGGACGAGCCTCCAGGCCTCAGTTAGGGCCAGGGTCACGGCCTCGGGACTAATTTTAGGGCCTTAGTTAGGAAGAGCATCAGGGATTTATTTAGCATAAGAAGCTCAACATTAGTTAAAGACAAGGTTAGGTTAAGGTCTAGGGATTGTGTCAGGGCATGACCTAGGGATAGTGTCAAGACCTTAGTTACTTAGGGCATCAGGGCCTAATTTAGGACCAGCGTCAGGGCTTCAGGTAGGGATAGCATCAGAGCCTGACTTCGGGAGAGCGACAGGGCTTGAGTGAGGCCTAGTGTCAGAGCCTTAGCTAGGGATAGTATCAGGGCATGACTTAGGAGCAGCATAAGGGCCTTGGTAGGATCAGCCTCAGGGGCTTTGTTAAAGACATTATCAGGGCCTCTGTTAGGGACAGCCTTAGGGCCTCCCTTAGGGACAGCGTCAGGGCTTACTTAGGGACAGTTTCAGGACCTTGGTAAGAGATGGGTCCGGAAGTTAACTCAGGATAGTGTCAGGACATTAGATATTGACGGCAGCAGGGCCTTAGCTAGGGACAGTGTCAAGGCCTTAGTTAGTACTAGCATCTGGGCCTCTGTTAGGTACAGTGTCAGGGCCTGAGTTAGGAATAGTGTTAGGGCCTTAGTTAGGGACAGTATCACGGCCTTGGGACTAAATTCAGGGCCTGAGGTAGTCACAGCCTAAGGGCTTTAGTTAGCGTAAGAGGCAGGACATTTGCTAGGGACAGGGTTAGGGTAAAGTTTAGGGATCGTGTCAGGAAATGACCTAGGGATAGTGTCAAGAGCTTAGTTACAGTATCAGGGCCTTATTTAGGACCAGTGTCAGGGCTTCAGGTAGGGACAGCGTCAGTGCCTGACTCTGGGAGAGCAACAGGGCCTGAGTGAGGCCTAGCGTCAGGCCCATAGCTGGGGACACTGTCAGGGCATGATGTAGGAGCAGCATCAGGGCCTTTGTTGCATCAGCATTAGTGTCTTAGTTACAGACATGATCAGGGCCTGAGTTAGTCACAGCGTCAAGGCCTCAGTTAGGCATAGCTTCAGGGACTGAGTTACGGACAGCCTCAGGTCTTCCCTTAGGAACAGCGACAGGGCTTTCTTAGGGACGGTGTCAGGACCTTGGTTAGAAATGGGTCAGGATATTAGCTCAGGATAGTGTCCGGATTTTAGTTATTGCCGGCAGCAGGGCCTATATTAGAGATAGATTCCGGGCCTTAGTTAGGGACAGTGTCAGTTAGTTAGGGAGAGCATTAGGGCTTCGGTGAGAAAAAGGGGCAGGACGTTAGCTCGGGACAGAGTCAGGTTCCAGGCCAGTGGTAGTGTCAGGATGTGAGCTAGGGATAGGGTGAAGACCTTAGTTATTGAGAGCATCAGGGCCTTAGGACCAGCGTCAGGGCCTTCATCAGGACCAGTGTCAGGGCTTCACGTACGGACAGCATCAGAGCCTAACTAAGGTACGGCAACAGGGCCTAAGTGAGGCCTATCTTCAGGGCCTGAGTTAGGGACAGTGTCAGGGCATGACTTAGGAGCAGTATAAGGGCCTCTGTAGGATCAGCCTTAGGGTCTTCGTTAAAGACATTCTCAGGGCCTCTGTTAGGGACCGCCTCAGGGCCTCACTTAGGGACAGCGTCAGGGCTTCCTTTGGGACAGTTTCAGGACCTTGGTAAGACATGGGTCAGGATATTAGTTCAGGATAATGTCAGGACTTTAGATATTGACTGCAGCAGGGCCTTAGAGACAGTGTCTCAGCCTGACTTAGGACTAGCATCAGAGCCTTTGTTAGGTCCAGTGTCAGGGACTGAGTTAGGTGTAGTGTCAGGGCCTCAGTTAGGGACAGTGTCAGGGCCTGAGTTAGGACGAGCCTCCAGGCCTCAGTTAGGGCCAGGGTCACAGCCTCGGGACTAATTTTAGGGCCTTAGTTAGGAAGAGCATCAGGGATTTATTTAGCATAAGAAGCTCAACATTAGTTAAAGACAAGGTTAGGTTAAGGTCTAGGCATTGTGTCAGGGCATGACCTAGGGATAGTGTCAAGACCTTAGTTACTTAGGGCATCAGGGCCTAATTTAGGACCAGTGTCAGGGCTTCAGGTAGGGATAGCGTCAGAGCCTGACTTCGGGAGAGCGACAGGGCTTGAGTGAGGCCTAGTGTCAGAGCCTGACTTAGGGAGAGCGACAGGGCTTGAGTGAGGCCTAGTGTCAGAGCCTTAGCTAGGGATAGTATCAGGGCATGACTTAGGAGCAGCACAAGGGCCTTGGTAGGATCAGCCTCAGGGGCTTTGTTAAAGACCTTATCAGGGCCTCTGTTAGGGGCAGCCTTAGGGCCTCCCTTAGGGACAGCGTCAGGGCTTACTTAGGGACAGTTTCAGGACCTTGGTAAGAGATGGGTCCGGAAATTACCTCAGGATAGTGTCAGGACATTAGATATTGACGGCAGCAGGGCCTTACTTAGGGACAGTGTCAAGGCCTTAGTTAGTACTAGCATCTGGGCCTCTGTTAGGTGCAGTGTCGGGGCCTGAGTTAGGAATAGTGTTAGGGCCTTAGTTAGGGACAGTATCACGGCCTTGGGACTAAATTCAGGGCCTGAGGTAGTCACAGCCTAAGGGCTTTAGTTAGCATAAGAGGCAGGACATTTGCTAGGGACAGGGTGAGGGTAAAGTTTAGGGATCGTGTCAGGAAATGACCTAGGGATAGTGTCAAGAGCTTAGTTACAGTATCAGGGCCTTATTTAGGACCCGTGTCAGGGCTTCAGGTAGGGACAGCGTCAGTGCCTGACTCTGGGAGAGCAACAGGGCCTGAGTGAGGCCTAGCGTCAGGCCCATAGCTGGGGACACTGTCAGGGCATGATGTAGGAGCAGCATCAGGGCCTTTGTTGCATCAGCATTAGTGTCTTAGTTACAGACATGATCAGGGCCTGAGTTAGTCACAGCGTCAAGGCCTCAGTTAGGCATAGCTTCAGGGACTGAGTTACGGACAGCCTCAGGTCTTCCCTTAGGAACAGCGACAGGGCTCTCTTAGGGACGGTGTCAGGACCTTGGTTAGAAATGGGTCAGGATATTAGCTCAGGATAGTGTCCGGATTTTAGTTATTGCCGGCAGCAGGGCCTATATTAGAGATAGATTCCGGGCCTTAGTTAGGGACAGTGTCAGGGCCTTAATTAGGACTAGTCTGGGCCTTAGTTAGGGAGAGCATTACGGCTTCGCTGAGGATAAGGGGCAGGACGTTAGCTCGGGACAGAGTCAGGTTCCAGGCCAGTGGTAGTGTCAGGATGTGAGCTAGGGATAGGGTGAAGACCTTAGTTATTGAGAGCATCAGGGCCTTAGTTAGGACCAGCGTCAGGGCCTTCATCAGGACCAGTGTCAGGGCTTCACGTACGGACAGCGTCAGAGCCTAACTAAGGTACGGCAACGGGGCCTAAGTGAGGCCTATCTTTAGGGCCTGAGTTAGGGACAGTGTCAGGGCATGACTTAGGAGCAGTATAAGGGCCTCTGTAGGATCAGCATTAGGGTCTTCGTTAAAGACATTCTCAGGGCCTCTGTTAGGGACCGCCTCAGGGCCTCACTTAGGGACAGCGTCAGGGCTTCCTTTGGGACAGTTTCAGGACCTTGGTAAGACATGGGTCAGGATATTAGCTCGGGATAATGTCAGGACTTTAGATATTGACTGCAGCAGGGCCTTAGAGACAGTGTCTCAGCCTGACTTAGGACTAGCATCAGAGCCTTTGTTAGGTCCAGTGTCAGGGACTGAGTTAGGTGTAGTGTCAGGGCCTTAGTTAGGGACAGTGTCAGGGCCTGAGTTAGGACGAGCCTCCAGGCCTCAGTTAGGGCCAGGGTCACGGCCTCGGGACTAATTTTAGGGCCTTAGTTAGGAAGAGCATCAGGGATTTATTTAGCATAAGAAGCTCAACATTAGTTAAAGACAAGGTTAGGTTAAGGTCTAGGCATTGGGTCAGGGCATGACCTAGGGATAGTGTCAAGACCTTAGTTACTTAGGGCATCAGGGCCTAATTTAGGACCAGCGTCAGGGCTTCAGGTAGGGATAGCGTCAGAGCCTGACTTCGGGAGAGCGACAGGGCTTGAGTGAGGCCTAGTGTCAGAGCCTTAGCTAGGGATAGTATCAGGGCATGACTTAGGAGCAGCATAAGGGCCTTGGTAGGATCAGCCTCAGGGGTTTTGTTAAAGACATTATCAGGGCCTCTGTTAGGGACAGCCTTAGGGCCTCCCTTAGGGACAGCGTCAGGGCTTACTTAGGGACAGTTTCAGGACCTTGGTAAGAGATGGGTCCGTAAGTTAACTCAGGATAGTGTCAGGACTTTAGATATTGACGGCAGCAGGGCCTTAGTTAGGGACAGTGTCAAGGCCTTAGTTAGTACTAGCATCTGGGCCTCTGTTAGGTACAGTGTCAGGGCCTGAGTTAGGAATAGTGTTAGGGCCTTAGTTAGGGACAGTATCACGGCCTTGGGACTAAATTCAGGGCCTGAGGTAGTCACAGCCTAAGGGCTTTAGTTAGCATAAGAGGCAGGACATTTGCTAGGGACAGGGTGAGGGTAAAGTTTAGGGATCGTGTCAGGAAATGACCTAGGGATAGTGTCAAGAGCTTAGTTACAGTATCAGGGCCTTATTTAGGACCAGTGTCAGGGCTTCAGGTAGGGACAGCGTCAGTGCCTGACTCTGGGAGAGCAACAGGGCCTGAGTGAGGCCTAGCGTCAGGCCCATAGCTGGGGACACTGTCAGGGCATGATGTAGGAGCAGCATCAGGGCCTTTGTTGCATCAGCATTAGTGTCTTAGTTACAGACATGATCAGGGCCTGAGTTAGTCACAGCGTCAAGGCCTCAGTTAGGCATAGCTTCAGGGACTGAGTTACGGACAGCCTCAGGTCTTCCCTTAGGAACAGCGACAGGGCTTTCTTAGGGACGGTGTCAGGACCTTGGTTAGAAATGGGTCAGGATATTAGCTCAGGATAGTGTCCGGATTTTAGTTATTGCCGGCAGCAGGGCCTATATTAGAGATAGATTCCGGGCCTTAGTTAGGGACAGTGTCAGTTAGTTAGGGAGAGCATTAGGGCTTCGGTGAGAAAAAGGGGCAGGACATTAGCTCGGGAGAGAGTCAGGTTCCAGGCCAGTGGTAGTGTCAGGATGTGAGCTAGGGATAGGGTGAAGACCTTAGTTATTGAGAGCATCAGGGCCTTAGGACCAGCGTCAGGGCCTTCATCAGGACCAGTGTCAGGGCATCACGTACGGACAGCATCAGAGCCTAACTAAGGTACGGCAACAGGGCCTAAGTGAGGCCTATCTTCAGGGCCTGAGTTAGGGACAGTGTCAGGGCATGACTTAGGAGCAGTATAAGGGCCTCTGTAGGATCAGCCTTAGGGTCTTCGTTAAAGACATTCTCAGGGCCTCTGTTAGGGACCGCCTCAGGGCCTCACTTAGGGACAGCGTCAGGGCTTCCTTTGGGACAGTTTCAGGACCTTGGTAAGACATGGGTCAGGATATTAGTTCAGGATAATGTCAGGACTTTAGATATTGACTGCAGCAGGGCCTTAGAGACAGTGTCTCAGCCTGACTTAGGACTAGCATCAGAGCCTTTGTTAGGTCCAGTGTCAGGGACTGAGTTAGGTGTAGTGTCAGGGCCTCAGTTAGGGACAGTGTCAGGGCCTGAGTTAGGACGAGCCTCCAGGCCTCAGTTAGGGCCAGGGTCACAGCCTCGGGACTAATTTTAGGGCCTTAGTTAGGAACAGCATCAGGGATTTATTTAGCATAAGAAGCTCAACATTAGTTAAAGACAAGGTTAGGTTAAGGTCTAGGCATTGTGTCAGGGCATGACCTAGGGATAGTGTCAAGACCTTAGTTACTTAGGGCATCAGGGCCTAATTTAGGACCAGTGTCAGGGCTTCAGGTAGGGATAGCGTCAGAGCCTGACTTCGGGAGAGCGACAGGGCTTGAGTGAGGCCTAGTGACAGAGCCTGACTTAGGGAGAGCGACAGGGCTTGAGTGAGGCCTAGTGTCAGAGCCTTAGCTAGGGATAGTATCAGGGCATGACGTAGGAGCAGCATAAGGGCCTTGGTAGGATCAGCCTCAGGGGCTTTGTTAAAGACCTTATCAGGGCCTCTGTTAGGGGCAGCCTTAGGGCCTCCCTTAGGGACAGCGTCAGGGCTTACTTAGGGACAGTTTCAGGACCTTGGTAAGAGGTGGGTCCGGAAATTACCTCAGGATAGTGTCAGGACATTAGATATTGACGGCAGCAGGGCCTTACTTAGGGACAGTGTCAAGGCCTTAGTTAGTACTAGCATCTGGGCCTCTGTTAGGTGCAGTGTCGGGGCCTGAGTTAGGAATAGTGTTAGGGCCTTAGTTAGGGACAGTATCACGGCCTTGGGACTAAATTCAGGGCCTGAGGTAGTCACAGCCTAAGGGCTTTAGTTAGCATAAGAGGCAGGACATTTGCTAGGGACAGGGTGAGGGTAAAGTTTAGGGATCGTGTCAGGAAATGACCTAGGGATAGTGTCAAGAGCTTAGTTACAGTATCAGGGCCTTATTTAGGACCCGTGTCAGGGCTTCAGGTAGGGACAGCGTCAGTGCCTGACTCTGGGAGAGCAACAGGGCCTGAGTGAGGCCTAGCGTCAGGCCCATAGCTGGGGACACTGTCAGGGCATGATGTAGGAGCAGCATCAGGGCCTTTGTTGCATCAGCATTAGTGTCTTAGTTACAGACATGATCAGGGCCTGAGTTAGTCACAGCGTCAAGGCCTCAGTTAGGCATAGCTTCAGGGACTGAGTTACGGACAGCCTCAGGTCTTCCCTTAGGAACAGCGACAGGGCTCTCTTAGGGACGGTGTCAGGACCTTGGTTAGAAATGGGTCAGGATATTAGCTCAGGATAGTGTCCGGATTTTAGTTATTGCCGGCAGCAGGGCCTATATTAGAGATAGATTCCGGGCCTTAGTTAGGGACAGTGTCAGGGCCTTAATTAGGACTAGTCTGGGCCTTAGTTAGGGAGAGCATTACGGCTTCGCTGAGGATAAGGGGCAGGACGTTAGCTCGGGACAGAGTCAGGTTCCAGGCCAGTGGTAGTGTCAGGATGTGAGCTAGGGATAGGGTGAAGACCTTAGTTATTGAGAGCATCAGGGCCTTAGTTAGGACCAGCGTCAGGGCCTTCATCAGGACCAGTGTCAGGGCTTCACGTACGGACAGCGTCAGAGCCTAACTAAGGTACGGCAACGGGGCCTAAGTGAGGCCTATCTTTAGGGCCTGAGTTAGGGACAGTGTCAGGGCATGACTTAGGAGCAGTATAAGGGCCTCTGTAGGATCAGCATTAGGGTCTTCGTTAAAGACATTCTCAGGGCCTCTGTTAGGGACCGCCTCAGGGCCTCACTTAGGGACAGCGTCAGGGCTTCCTTTGGGACAGTTTCAGGACCTTGGTAAGACATGGGTCAGGATATTAGCTCGGGATAATGTCAGGACTTTAGATATTGACTGCAGCAGGGCCTTAGAGACAGTGTCTCAGCCTGACTTAGGACTAGCATCAGAGCCTTTGTTAGGTCCAGTGTCAGGGACTGAGTTAGGTGTAGTGTCAGGGCCTCAGTTAGGGACAGTGTCAGGGCCTGAGTTAGGACGAGCCTCCAGGCCTCAGTTAGGGCCAGGGTCACGGCCTCGGGACTAATTTTAGGGCCTTAGTTAGGAACAGCATCAGGGATTTATTTAGCATAAGAAGCTCAACATTAGTTAAAGACAAGGTTAGGTTAAGGTCTAGGCATTGGGTCAGGGCATGACCTAGGGATAGTGTCAAGACCTTAGTTACTTAGGGCATCAGGGCCTAATTTAGGACCAGTGTCAGGGCTTCAGGTAGGGATAGCGTCAGAGCCTGACTTCGGGAGAGCGACAGGGCTTGAGTGAGGCCTAGTGACAGAGCCTGACTTCGGGAGAGCGACAGGGCTTGAGTGAGGCCTAGTGTCAGAGCCTTAGCTAGGGATAGTATCAGGGCATGACTTAGGAGCAGCACAAGGGCCTTGGTAGGATCAGCCTCAGGGGCTTTGTTAAAGACCTTATCAGGGCCTCTGTTAGGGGCAGCCTTAGGGCCTCCCTTAGGGACAGCGTCAGGGCTTACTTAGGGACAGTTTCAGGACCTTGGTAAGAGATGGGTCCGGAAATTACCTCAGGATAGTGTCAGGACATTAGATATTGACGGCAGCAGGGCCTTACTTAGGGACAGTGTCAAGGCCTTAGTTAGTACTAGCATCTGGGCCTCTGTTAGGTGCAGTGTCGGGGCCTGAGTTAGGAATAGTGTTAGGGCCTTAGTTAGGGACAGTATCACGGCCTTGGGACTAAATTCAGGGCCTGAGGTAGTCACAGCCTAAGGGCTTTAGTTAGCATAAGAGGCAGGACATTTGCTAGGGACAGGGTGAGGGTAAAGTTTAGGGATCGTGTCAGGAAATGACCTAGGGATAGTGTCAAGAGCTTAGTTACAGTATCAGGGCCTTATTTAGGACCCGTGTCAGGGCTTCAGGTAGGGACAGCGTCAGTGCCTGACTCTGGGAGAGCAACAGGGCCTGAGTGAGGCCTAGCGTCAGGCCCATAGCTGGGGACACTGTCAGGGCATGATGTAGGAGCAGCATCAGGGCCTTTGTTGCATCAGCATTAGTGTCTTAGTTACAGACATGATCAGGGCCTGAGTTAGTCACAGCGTCAAGGCCTCAGTTAGGCATAGCTTCAGGGACTGAGTTACGGACAGCCTCAGGTCTTCCCTTAGGAACAGCGACAGGGCTCTCTTAGGGACGGTGTCAGGACCTTGGTTAGAAATGGGTCAGGATATTAGCTCAGGATAGTGTCCGGATTTTAGTTATTGCCGGCAGCAGGGCCTATATTAGAGATAGATTCCGGGCCTTAGTTAGGGACAGTGTCAGGGCCTTAATTAGGACTAGTCTGGGCCTTAGTTAGGGAGAGCATTACGGCTTCGCTGAGGATAAGGGGCAGGACGTTAGCTCGGGACAGAGTCAGGTTCCAGGCCAGTGGTAGTGTCAGGATGTGAGCTAGGGATAGGGTGAAGACCTTAGTTATTGAGAGCATCAGGGCCTTAGTTAGGACCAGCGTCAGGGCCTTCATCAGGACCAGTGTCAGGGCTTCACGTACGGACAGCGTCAGAGCCTAACTAAGGTACGGCAACGGGGCCTAAGTGAGGCCTATCTTTAGGGCCTGAGTTAGGGACAGTGTCAGGGCATGACTTAGGAGCAGTATAAGGGCCTCTGTAGGATCAGCATTAGGGTCTTCGTTAAAGACATTCTCAGGGCCTCTGTTAGGGACCGCCTCAGGGCCTCACTTAGGGACAGCGTCAGGGCTTCCTTTGGGACAGTTTCAGGACCTTGGTAAGACATGGGTCAGGATATTAGCTCGGGATAATGTCAGGACTTTAGATATTGACTGCAGCAGGGCCTTAGAGACAGTGTCTCAGCCTGACTTAGGACTAGCATCAGAGCCTTTGTTAGGTCCAGTGTCAGGGACTGAGTTAGGTGTAGTGTCAGGGCCTTAGTTAGGGACAGTGTCAGGGCCTGAGTTAGGACGAGCCTCCAGGCCTCAGTTAGGGCCAGGGTCACGGCCTCGGGACTAATTTTAGGGCCTTAGTTAGGAAGAGCATCAGGGATTTATTTAGCATAAGAAGCTCAACATTAGTTAAAGACAAGGTTAGGTTAAGGTCTAGGGATTGTGTCAGGGCATGACCTAGGGATAGTGTCAAGACCTTAGTTACTTAGGGCATCAGGGCCTAATTTAGGACCAGCGTCAGGGCTTCAGGTAGGGATAGCGTCAGAGCCTGACTTCGGGAGAGCGACAGGGCTTGAGTGAGGCCTAGTGTCAGAGCCTTAGCTAGGGATAGTATCAGGGCATGACTTAGGAGCAGCACAAGGGCCTTGGTAGGATCAGCCTCAGGGGCTTTGTTAAAGACCTTATCAGGGCCTCTGTTAGGGGCAGCCTTAGGGCCTCCCTTAGGGACAGCGTCAGGGCTTACTTAGGGACAGTTTCAGGAGCTTGGTAAGAGATGGGTCCGGAAATTACCTCAGGATAGTGTCAGGACATTAGATATTGACGGCAGCAGGGCCTTACTTAGGGACAGTGTCAAGGCCTTAGTTAGTACTAGCATCTGGGCCTCTGTTAGGTACAGTGTCGGGGCCTGAGTTAGGAATAGTGTTAGGGCCTTAGTTAGGGACAGTATCACGGCCTTGGGACTAAATTCAGGGCCTGAGGTAGTCACAGCCTAAGGGCTTTAGTTAGCATAAGAGGCAGGACATTTGCTAGGGACAGGGTGAGGGTAAAGTTTAGGGATCGTGTCAGGAAATGACCTAGGGATAGTGTCAAGAGCTTAGTTACAGTATCAGGGCCTTATTTAGGACCCGTGTCAGGGCTTCAGGTAGGGACAGCGTCAGTGCCTGACTCTGGGAGAGCAACAGGGCCTGAGTGAGGCCTAGCGTCAGGCCCATAGCTGGGGACACTGTCAGGGCATGATGTAGGAGCAGCATCAGGGCCTTTGTTGCATCAGCATTAGTGTCTTAGTTACAGACATGATCAGGGCCTGAGTTAGTCACAGCGTCAAGGCCTCAGTTAGGCATAGCTTCAGGGACTGAGTTACGGACAGCCTCAGGTCTTCCCTTAGGAACAGCGACAGGGCTTTCTTAGGGACGGTGTCAGGACCTTGGTTAGAAATGGGTCAGGATATTAGCTCAGGATAGTGTCCGGATTTTAGTTATTGCCGGCAGCAGGGCCTATATTAGAGATAGATTCCGGGCCTTAGTTAGGGACAGTGTCAGGGCCTTAATTAGGACTAGTCTGGGCCTTAGTTAGGGAGAGCATTACGGCTTCGCTGAGGATAAGGGGCAGGACGTTAGCTCGGGACAGAGTCAGGTTCCAGGCCAGTGGTAGTGTCAGGATGTGAGCTAGGGATAGGGTGAAGACCTTAGTTATTGAGAGCATCAGGGCCTTAGTTAGGACCAGCGTCAGGGCCTTCATCAGGACCAGTGTCAGGGCTTCACGTACGGACAGCGTCAGAGCCTAACTAAGGTACGGCAACGGGGCCTAAGTGAGGCCTATCTTTAGGGCCTGAGTTAGGGACAGTGTCAGGACATGACTTAGGAGCAGTATAAGGGCCTCTGTAGGATCAGCATTAGGGTCTTCGTTAAAGACATTCTCAGGGCCTCTGTTAGGGACCGCCTCAGGGCCTCACTTAGGGACAGCGTCAGGGCTTCCTTTGGGACAGTTTCAGGACCTTGGTAAGACATGGGTCAGGATATTAGCTCGGGATAATGTCAGGACTTTAGATATTGACTGCAGCAGGGCCTTAGAGACAGTGTCTCAGCCTGACTTAGGACTAGCATCAGAGCCTTTGTTAGGTCCAGTGTCAGGGTCTGAGTTAGGTGTAGTGTCAGGGCCTTAGTTAGGGACAGTGTCAGGGCCTGAGTTAGGACGAGCCTCCAGGCCTCAGTTAGGGCCAGGGTCACGGCCTCGGGACTAATTTTAGGGCCTTAGTTAGGAAGAGCATCAGGGATTTATTTAGCATAAGAAGCTCAACATTAGTTAAAGACAAGGTTAGGTTAAGGTCTAGGCATTGTGTCAGGGCATGACCTAGGGATAGTGTCAAGACGTTAGTTACTTAGGGCATCAGGGCCTAATTTAGGACCAGCGTCAGGGCTTCAGGTAGGGATAGCGTCAGAGCCTGACTTCGGGAGAGCGACAGGGCTTGAGTGAGGCCTAGTGTCAGAGCCTTAGCTAGGGATAGTATCAGGGCATGACTTAGGAGCAGCATAAGGGCCTTGGTAGGATCAGCCTCAGGGGCTTTGTTAAAGACATTATCAGGGCCTCTGTTAGCGACAGCCTTAGGGCCTCACTTAGGGACAGCATCAGGGCTTACTTAGGGACAGTTTCAGTAGCTTGGTAAGAGATGGGTCCGGAAGTTAACTCAGGATAGTGTCAGGACATTAGATATTGACGGCAGCAGGGCCTTAGTTAGGGACAGTGTCAAGGCCTTAGTTAGTACTAGCATCTGGGCCTCTGTTAGGTACAGTGTCAGGGCCTGAGTTAGGAATAGTGTTAGGGCCTTAGTTAGGGACAGTATCACGGCCTTGGGACTAAATTCAGGGCCTGAGGTAGTCACAGCCTAAGGGCTTTAGTTAGCGTAAGAGGCAGGACATTTGCTAGGGACAGGGTGAGGGTAAAGTTTAGGGATCGTGTCAGGAAATGACCTAGGGATAGTGTCAAGAGCTTAGTTACAGTATCAGGGCCTTATTTAGGACCCGTGTCAGGGCTTCAGGTAGGGACAGCGTCAGTGCCTGACTCTGGGAGAGCAACAGGGCCTGAGTGAGGCCTAGCGTCAGGCCCATAGCTGGGGACACTGTCAGGGCATGATGTAGGAGCAGCATCAGGGCCTTTGTTGCATCAGCATTAGTGTCTTAGTTACAGACATGATCAGGGCCTGAGTTAGTCACAGCGTCAAGGCCTCAGTTAGGCATAGCTTCAGGGACTGAGTTACGGACAGCCTCAGGTCTTCCCTTAGGAACAGCGACAGGGCTCTCTTAGGGACGGTGTCAGGACCTTGGTTAGAAATGGGTCAGGATATTAGCTCAGGATAGTGTCCGGATTTTAGTTATTGCCGGCAGCAGGGCCTATATTAGAGATAGATTCCGGGCCTTAGTTAGGGACAGTGTCAGGGCCTTAATTAGGACTAGTCTGGGCCTTAGTTAGGGAGAGCATTACGGCTTCGCTGAGGATAAGGGGCAGGACGTTAGCTCGGGACAGAGTCAGGTTCCAGGCCAGTGGTAGTGTCAGGATGTGAGCTAGGGATAGGGTGAAGACCTTAGTTATTGAGAGCATCAGGGCCTTAGGACCAGCGTCAGGGCCTTCATCAGGACCAGTGTCAGGGCTTCACGTACGGACAGCATCAGAGCCTAACTAAGGTACGGCAACAGGGCCTAAGTGAGGCCTATCTTCAGGGCCTGAGTTAGGGACAGTGTCAGGGCATGACTTAGGAGCAGTATAAGGGCCTCTGTAGGATCAGCCTTAGGGTCTTCGTTAAAGACATTCTCAGGGCCTCTGTTAGGGACCGCCTCAGGGCCTCACTTAGGGACAGCGTCAGGGCTTCCTTTGGGACAGTTTCAGGACCTTGGTAAGACATGGGTCAGGATATTAGTTCAGGATAATGTCAGGACTTTAGATATTGACTGCAGCAGGGCCTTAGAGACAGTGTCTCAGCCTGACTTAGGACTAGCATCAGAGCCTTTGTTAGGTCCAGTGTCAGGGACTGAGTTAGGTGTAGTGTCAGGGCCTCAGTTAGGGACAGTGTCAGGGCCTGAGTTAGGACGAGCCTCCAGGCCTCAGTTAGGGCCAGGGTCACAGCCTCGGGACTAATTTTAGGGCCTTAGTTAGGAACAGCATCAGGGATTTATTTAGCATAAGAAGCTCAACATTAGTTAAAGACAAGGTTAGGTTAAGGTCTAGGCATTGTGTCAGGGCATGACCTAGGGATAGTGTCAAGACCTTAGTTACTTAGGGCATCAGGGCCTAATTTAGGACCAGTGTCAGGGCTTCAGGTAGGGATAGCGTCAGAGCCTGACTTCGGGAGAGCGACAGGGCTTGAGTGAGGCCTAGTGTCAGAGCCTGACTTAGGGAGAGCGACAGGGCTTGAGTGAGGCCTAGTGTCAGAGCCTTAGCTAGGGATAGTATCAGGGCATGACTTAGGAGCAGCACAAGGGCCTTGGTAGGATCAGCCTCAGGGGCTTTGTTAAAGACCTTATCAGGGCCTCTGTTAGGGGCAGCCTTAGGGCCTCCCTTAGGGACAGCGTCAGGGCTTACTTAGGGACAGTTTCAGGACCTTGGTAAGAGATGGGTCCGGAAATTACCTCAGGATAGTGTCAGGACATTAGATATTGACGGCAGCAGGGCCTTACTTAGGGACAGTGTCAAGGCCTTAGTTAGTACTAGCATCTGGGCCTCTGTTAGGTGCAGTGTCGGGGCCTGAGTTAGGAATAGTGTTAGGGCCTTAGTTAGGGACAGTATCACGGCCTTGGGACTAAATTCAGGGCCTGAGGTAGTCACAGCCTAAGGGCTTTAGTTAGCATAAGAGGCAGGACATTTGCTAGGGACAGGGTGAGGGTAAAGTTTAGGGATCGTGTCAGGAAATGACCTAGGGATAGTGTCAAGAGCTTAGTTACAGTATCAGGGCCTTATTTAGGACCCGTGTCAGGGCTTCAGGTAGGGACAGCGTCAGTGCCTGACTCTGGGAGAGCAACAGGGCCTGAGTGAGGCCTAGCGTCAGGCCCATAGCTGGGGACACTGTCAGGGCATGATGTAGGAGCAGCATCAGGGCCTTTGTTGCATCAGCATTAGTGTCTTAGTTACAGACATGATCAGGGCCTGAGTTAGTCACAGCGTCAAGGCCTCAGTTAGGCATAGCTTCAGGGACTGAGTTACGGACAGCCTCAGGTCTTCCCTTAGGAACAGCGACAGGGCTCTCTTAGGGACGGTGTCAGGACCTTGGTTAGAAATGGGTCAGGATACTAGCTCAGGATAGTGTCCGGATTTTAGTTATTGCCGGCAGCAGGGCCTATATTAGAGATAGATTCCGGGCCTTAGTTAGGGACAGTGTCAGGGCCTTAATTAGGACTAGTCTGGGCCTTAGTTAGGGAGAGCATTACGGCTTCGCTGAGGATAAGGGGCAGGACGTTAGCTCGGGACAGAGTCAGGTTCCAGGCCAGTGGTAGTGTCAGGATGTGAGCTAGGGATAGGGTGAAGACCTTAGTTATTGAGAGCATCAGGGCCTTAGTTAGGACCAGCGTCAGGGCCTTCATCAGGACCAGTGTCAGGGCTTCACGTACGGACAGCGTCAGAGCCTAACTAAGGTACGGCAACGGGGCCTAAGTGAGGCCTATCTTTAGGGCCTGAGTTAGGGACAGTGTCAGGGCATGACTTAGGAGCAGTATAAGGGCCTCTGTAGGATCAGCATTAGGGTCTTCGTTAAAGACATTCTCAGGGCCTCTGTTAGGGACTGCCTCAGGGCCTCACTTAGGGACAGCGTCAGGGCTTCCTTTGGGACAGTTTCAGGACCTTGGTAAGACATGGGTCAGGATATTAGCTCGGGATAATGTCAGGACTTTAGATATTGACTGCAGCAGGGCCTTAGAGACAGTGTCTCAGCCTGACTTAGGACTAGCATCAGAGCCTTTGTTAGGTCCAGTGTCAGGGACTGAGTTAGGTGTAGTGTCAGGGCCTCAGTTAGGGACAGTGTCAGGGCCTGAGTTAGGACGAGCCTCCAGGCCTCAGTTAGGGCCAGGGTCACAGCCTCGGGACTAATTTTAGGGCCTTAGTTAGGAACAGCATCAGGGATTTATTTAGCATAAGAAGCTCAACATTAGTTAAAGACAAGGTTAGGTTAAGGTCTAGGCATTGTGTCAGGGCATGACCTAGGGATAGTGTCAAGACCTTAGTTACTTAGGGCATCAGGGCCTAATTTAGGACCAGTGTCAGGGCTTCAGGTAGGGATAGCGTCAGAGCCTGACTTCGGGAGAGCGACAGGGCTTGAGTGAGGCCTAGTGACAGAGCCTGACTTCGGGAGAGCGACAGGGCTTGAGTGAGGCCTAGTGTCAGAGCCTTAGCTAGGGATAGTATCAGGGCATGACTTAGGAGCAGCACAAGGGCCTTGGTAGGATCAGCCTCAGGGGCTTTGTTAAAGACCTTATCAGGGCCTCTGTTAGGGGCAGCCTTAGGGCCTCCCTTAGGGACAGCGTCAGGGCTTACTTAGGGACAGTTTCAGGACCTTGGTAAGAGATGGGTCCGGAAATTACCTCAGGATAGTGTCAGGACATTAGATATTGACGGCAGCAGGGCCTTACTTAGGGACAGTGTCAAGGCCTTAGTTAGTACTAGCATCTGGGCCTCTGTTAGGTGCAGTGTCGGGGCCTGAGTTAGGAATAGTGTTAGGGCCTTAGTTAGGGACAGTATCACGGCCTTGGGACTAAATTCAGGGCCTGAGGTAGTCACAGCCTAAGGGCTTTAGTTAGCATAAGAGGCAGGACATTTGCTAGGGACAGGGTGAGGGTAAAGTTTAGGGATCGTGTCAGGAAATGACCTAGGGATAGTGTCAAGAGCTTAGTTACAGTATCAGGGCCTTATTTAGGACCCGTGTCAGGGCTTCAGGTAGGGACAGCGTCAGTGCCTGACTCTGGGAGAGCAACAGGGCCTGAGTGAGGCCTAGCGTCAGGCCCATAGCTGGGGACACTGTCAGGGCATGATGTAGGAGCAGCATCAGGGCCTTTGTTGCATCAGCATTAGTGTCTTAGTTACAGACATGATCAGGGCCTGAGTTAGTCACAGCGTCAAGGCCTCAGTTAGGCATAGCTTCAGGGACTGAGTTACGGACAGCCTCAGGTCTTCCCTTAGGAACAGCGACAGGGCTCTCTTAGGGACGGTGTCAGGACCTTGGTTAGAAATGGGTCAGGATATTAGCTCAGGATAGTGTCCGGATTTTAGTTATTGCCGGCAGCAGGGCCTATATTAGAGATCGATTCCGGGCCTTAGTTAGGGACAGTGTCAGGGCCTTAATTAGGACTAGTCTGGGCCTTAGTTAGGGAGAGCATTACGGCTTCGCTGAGGATAAGGGGCAGGACGTTAGCTCGGGACAGAGTCAGGTTCCAGGCCAGTGGTAGTGTCAGGATGTGAGCTAGGGATAGGGTGAAGACCTTAGTTATTGAGAGCATCAGGGCCTTAGTTAGGACCAGCGTCAGGGCCTTCATCAGGACCAGTGTCAGGGCTTCACGTACGGACAGCGTCAGAGCCTAACTAAGGTACGGCAACGGGGCCTAAGTGAGGCCTATCTTTAGGGCCTGAGTTAGGGACAGTGTCAGGGCATGACTTAGGAGCAGTATAAGGGCCTCTGTAGGATCAGCATTAGGGTCTTCGTTAAAGACATTCTCAGGGCCTCTGTTAGGGACCGCCTCAGGGCCTCACTTAGGGACAGCGTCAGGGCTTCCTTTGGGACAGTTTCAGGACCTTGGTAAGACATGGGTCAGGATATTAGCTCGGGATAATGTCAGGACTTTAGATATTGACTGCAGCAGGGCCTTAGAGACAGTGTCTCAGCCTGACTTAGGACTAGCATCAGAGCCTTTGTTAGGTCCAGTGTCAGGGACTGAGTTAGGTGTAGTGTCAGGGCCTTAGTTAGGGACAATGTCAGGGCCTGAGTTAGGACGAGCCTCCAGGCCTCAGTTAGGGCCAGGGTCACGGCCTCGGGACTAATTTTAGGGCCTTAGTTAGGAAGAGCATCAGGGATTTATTTAGCATAAGAAGCTCAACATTAGTTAAAGACAAGGTTAGGTTAAGGTCTAGGGATTGTGTCAGGGCATGACCTAGGGATAGTGTCAAGACCTTAGTTACTTAGGGCATCAGGGCCTAATTTAGGACCAGCGTCAGGGCTTCAGGTAGGGATAGCGTCAGAGCCTGACTTCGGGAGAGCGACAGGGCTTGAGTGAGGCCTAGTGTCAGAGCCTTAGCTAGGGATAGTATCAGGGCATGACTTAGGAGCAGCACAAGGGCCTTGGTAGGATCAGCCTCAGGGGCTTTGTTAAAGACCTTATCAGGGCCTCTGTTAGGGGCAGCCTTAGGGCCTCCCTTAGGGACAGCGTCAGGGCTTACTTAGGGACAGTTTCAGGAGCTTGGTAAGAGATGGGTCCGGAAATTACCTCAGGATAGTGTCAGGACATTAGATATTGACGGCAGCAGGGCCTTACTTAGGGACAGTGTCAAGGCCTTAGTTAGTACTAGCATCTGGGCCTCTGTTAGGTACAGTGTCGGGGCCTGAGTTAGGAATAGTGTTAGGGCCTTAGTTAGGGACAGTATCACGGCCTTGGGACTAAATTCAGGGCCTGAGGTAGTCACAGCCTAAGGGCTTTAGTTAGCATAAGAGGCAGGACATTTGCTAGGTACAGGGTGAGGGTAAAGTTTAGGGATCGTGTCAGGAAATGACCTAGGGATAGTGTCAAGAGCTTAGTTACAGTATCAGGGCCTTATTTAGGACCCGTGTCAGGGCTTCAGGTAGGGACAGCGTCAGTGCCTGACTCTGGGAGAGCAACAGGGCCTGAGTGAGGCCTAGCGTCAGGCCCATAGCTGGGGACACTGTCAGGGCATGATGTAGGAGCAGCATCAGGGCCTTTGTTGCATCAGCATTAGTGTCTTAGTTACAGACATGATCAGGGCCTGAGTTAGTCACAGCGTCAAGGCCTCAGTTAGGCATAGCTTCAGGGACTGAGTTACGGACAGCCTCAGGTCTTCCCTTAGGAACAGCGACAGGGCTTTCTTAGGGACGGTGTCAGGACCTTGGTTAGAAATGGGTCAGGATATTAGCTCAGGATAGTGTCCGGATTTTAGTTATTGCCGGCAGCAGGGCCTATATTAGAGATAGATTCCGGGCCTTAGTTAGGGACAGTGTCAGGGCCTTAATTAGGACTAGTCTGGGCCTTAGTTAGGGAGAGCATTACGGCTTCGCTGAGGATAAGGGGCAGGACGTTAGCTCGGGACAGAGTCAGGTTCCAGGCCAGTGGTAGTGTCAGGATGTGAGCTAGGGATAGGGTGAAGACCTTAGTTATTGAGAGCATCAGGGCCTTAGTTAGGACCAGCGTCAGGGCCTTCATCAGGACCAGTGTCAGGGCTTCACGTACGGACAGCGTCAGAGCCTAACTAAGGTACGGCAACGGGGCCTAAGTGAGGCCTATCTTTAGGGCCTGAGTTAGGGACAGTGTCAGGGCATGACTTAGGAGCAGTATAAGGGCCTCTGTAGGATCAGCATTAGGGTCTTCGTTAAAGACATTCTCAGGGCCTCTGTTAGGGACCGCCTCAGGGCCTCACTTAGGGACAGCGTCAGGGCTTCCTTTGGGACAGTTTCAGGACCTTGGTAAGACATGGGTCAGGATATTAGCTCGGGATAATGTCAGGACTTTAGATATTGACTGCAGCAGGGCCTTAGAGACAGTGTCTCAGCCTGACTTAGGACTAGCATCAGAGCCTTTGTTAGGTCCAGTGTCAGGGACTGAGTTAGGTGTAGTGTCAGGGCCTTAGTTAGGGACAGTGTCAGGGCCTGAGTTAGGACGAGCCTCCAGGCCTCAGTTAGGGCCAGGGTCACGGCCTCGGGACTAATTTTAGGGCCTTAGTTAGGAAGAGCATCAGGGATTTATTTAGCATAAGAAGCTCAACATTAGTTAAAGACAAGGTTAGGTTAAGGTCTAGGGATTGTGTCAGGGCATGACCTAGGGATAGTGTCAAGACCTTAGTTACTTAGGGCATCAGGGCCTAATTTAGGACCAGCGTCAGGGCTTCAGGTAGGGATAGCGTCAGAGCCTGACTTCGGGAGAGCGACAGGGCTTGAGTGAGGCCTAGTGTCAGAGCCTTAGCTAGGGATAGTATCAGGGCATGACTTAGGAGCAGCATAAGGGCCTTGGTAGGATCAGCCTCAGGGGCTTTGTTAAAGACATTATCAGGGCCTCTGTTAGCGACAGCCTTAGGGCCTCACTTAGGGACAGCATCAGGGCTTACTTAGGGACAGTTTCAGTAGCTTGGTAAGAGATGGGTCCGGAAGTTAACTCAGGATAGTGTCAGGACATTAGATATTGACGGCAGCAGGGCCTTAGTTAGGGACAGTGTCAAGGCCTTAGTTAGTACTAGCATCTGGGCCTCTGTTAGGTACAGTGTCAGGGCCTGAGTTAGGAATAGTGTTAGGGCCTTAGTTAGGGACAGTATCACGGCCTTGGGACTAAATTCAGGGCCTGAGGTAGTCACAGCCTAAGGGCTTTAGTTAGCGTAAGAGGCAGGACATTTGCTAGGGACAGGGTGAGGGTAAAGTTTAGGGATCGTGTCAGGAAATGACCTAGGGATAGTGTCAAGAGCTTAGTTACAGTATCAGGGCCTTATTTAGGACCCGTGTCAGGGCTTCAGGTAGGGACAGCGTCAGTGCCTGACTCTGGGAGAGCAACAGGGCCTGAGTGAGGCCTAGCGTCAGGCCCATAGCTGGGGACACTGTCAGGGCATGATGTAGGAGCAGCATCAGGGCCTTTGTTGCGTCAGCATTAGTGTCTTAGTTACAGACATGATCAGGGCCTGAGTTAGTCACAGCGTCAAGGCCTCAGTTAGGCATAGCTTCAGGGACTGAGTTACGGACAGCCTCAGGTCTTCCCTTAGGAACAGCGACAGGGCTCTCTTAGGGACGGTGTCAGGACCTTGCTTAGAAATGGGTCAGGATATTAGCTCAGGATAGTGTCCGGATTTTAGTTATTGCCGGCAGCAGGGCCTATATTAGAGATCGATTCCGGGCCTTAGTTAGGGACAGTGTCAGGGCCTTAATTAGGACTAGTCTGGGCCTTAGTTAGGGAGAGCATTACGGCTTCGCTGAGGATAAGGGGCAGGACGTTAGCTCGGGACAGAGTCAGGTTCCAGGCCAGTGGTAGTGTCAGGATGTGAGCTAGGGATAGGGTGAAGACCTTAGTTATTGAGAGCATCAGGGCCTTAGGACCAGCGTCAGGGCCTTCATCAGGACCAGTGTCAGGGCTTCACGTACGGACAGCATCAGAGCCTAACTAAGGTACGGCAACAGGGCCTAAGTGAGGCCTATCTTCAGGGCCTGAGTTAGGGACAGTGTCAGGGCATGACTTAGGAGCAGTATAAGGGCCTCTGTAGGATCAGCCTTAGGGTCTTCGTTAAAGACATTCTCAGGGCCTCTGTTAGGGACCGCCTCAGGGCCTCACTTAGGGACAGCGTCAGGGCTTCCTTTGGGACAGTTTCAGGACCTTGGTAAGACATGGGTCAGGATATTAGTTCAGGATAATGTCAGGACTTTAGATATTGACTGCAGCAGGGCCTTAGAGACAGTGTCTCAGCCTGACTTAGGACTAGCATCAGAGCCTTTGTTAGGTCCAGTGTCAGGGACTGAGTTAGGTGTAGTGTCAGGGCCTCAGTTAGGGACAGTGTCAGGGCCTGAGTTAGGACGAGCCTCCAGGCCTCAGTTAGGGCCAGGGTCACAGCCTCGGGACTAATTTTAGGGCCTTAGTTAGGAACAGCATCAGGGATTTATTTAGCATAAGAAGCTCAACATTAGTTAAAGACAAGGTTAGGTTAAGGTCTAGGCATTGTGTCAGGGCATGACCTAGGGATAGTGTCAAGACCTTAGTTACTTAGGGCATCAGGGCCTAATTTAGGACCAGTGTCAGGGCTTCAGGTAGGGATAGCGTCAGAGCCTGACTTCGGGAGAGCGACAGGGCTTGAGTGAGGCCTAGTGTCAGAGCCTGACTTAGGGAGAGCGACAGGGCTTGAGTGAGGCCTAGTGTCAGAGCCTTAGCTAGGGATAGTATCAGGGCATGACTTAGGAGCAGCACAAGGGCCTTGGTAGGATCAGCCTCAGGGGCTTTGTTAAAGACCTTATCAGGGCCTCTGTTAGGGGCAGCCTTAGGGCCTCCCTTAGGGACAGCGTCAGGGCTTACTTAGGGACAGTTTCAGGACCTTGGTAAGACATGGGTCAGGATATTAGCTCGGGATAATGTCAGGACTTTAGATATTGACTGCAGCAGGGCCTTAGAGACAGTGTCTCAGCCTGACTTAGGACTAGCATCAGAGCCTTTGTTAGGTCCAGTGTCAGGGACTGAGTTAGGTGTAGTGTCAGGGCCTTAGTTAGGGACAGTGTCAGGGCCTGAGTTAGGACGAGCCTCCAGGCCTCAGTTAGGGCCAGGGTCACGGCCTCGGGACTAATTTTAGGGCCTTAGTTAGGAAGAGCATCAGGGATTTATTTAGCATAAGAAGCTCAACATTAGTTAAAGACAAGGTTAGGTTAAGGTCTAGGCATTGGGTCAGGGCATGACCTAGGGATAGTGTCAAGACCTTAGTTACTTAGGGCATCAGGGCCTAATTTAGGACCAGCGTCAGGGCTTCAGGTAGGGATAGTGTCAGAGCCTGACTTCGGGAGAGCGACAGGGCTTGAGTGAGGCCTAGTGTCAGAGCCTTAGCTAGGGATAGTATCAGGGCATGACTTAGGAGCAGCACAAGGGCCTTGGTAGGATCAGCCTCAGGGGCTTTGTTAAAGACCTTATCAGGGCCTCTGTTAGGGGCAGCCTTAGGGCCTCCCTTAGGGACAGCGTCAGGGCTTACTTAGGGACAGTTTCAGGAGCTTGGTAAGAGATGGGTCCGGAAATTACCTCAGGATAGTGTCAGGACATTAGATATTGACGGCAGCAGGGCCTTACTTAGGGACAGTGTCAAGGCCTTAGTTAGTACTAGCATCTGGGCCTCTGTTAGGTACAGTGTCGGGGCCTGAGTTAGGAATAGTGTTAGGGCCTTAGTTAGGGACAGTATCACGGCCTTGGGACTAAATTCAGGGCCTGAGGTAGTCACAGCCTAAGGGCTTTAGTTAGCATAAGAGGCAGGACATTTGCTAGGGACAAGGTGAGGGTAAAGTTTAGGGATCGTGTCAGGAAATGACCAAGGGATAGTGTCAAGAGCTTAGTTACAGTATCAGGGCCTTATTTAGGACCCGTGTCAGGGCTTCAGGTAGGGACAGCGTCAGTGCCTGACTCTGGGAGAGCAACAGGGCCTGAGTGAGGCCTAGCGTCAGGCCCATAGCTGGGGACACTGTCAGGGCATGATGTAGGAGCAGCATCAGGGCCTTTGTTGCATCAGCATTAGTGTCTTAGTTACAGACATGATCAGGGCCTGAGTTAGTCACAGCGTCAAGGCCTCAGTTAGGCATAGCTTCAGGGACTGAGTTACGGACAGCCTCAGGTCTTCCCTTAGGAACAGCGACAGGGCTCTCTTAGGGACGGTGTCAGGACCTTGGTTAGAAATGGGTCAGGATATTAGCTCAGGATAGTGTCCGGATTTTAGTTATTGCCGGCAGCAGGGCCTATATTAGAGATCGATTCCGGGCCTTAGTTAGGGACAGTGTCAGGGCCTTAATTAGGACTAGTCTGGGCCTTAGTTAGGGAGAGCATTACGGCTTCGCTGAGGATAAGGGGCAGGACGTTAGCTCGGGACAGAGTCAGGTTCCAGGCCAGTGGTAGTGTCAGGATGTGAGCTAGGGATAGGGTGAAGACCTTAGTTATTGAGAGCATCAGGGCCTTAGTTAGGACCAGCGTCAGGGCCTTCATCAGGACCAGTGTCAGGGCTTCACGTACGGACAGCGTCAGAGCCTAACTAAGGTACGGCAACGGGGCCTAAGTGAGGCCTATCTTTAGGGCCTGAGTTAGGGACAGTGTCAGGGCATGACTTAGGAGCAGTATAAGGGCCTCTGTAGGATCAGCATTAGGGTCTTCGTTAAAGACATTCTCAGGGCCTCTGTTAGGGACCGCCTCAGGGCCTCACTTAGGGACAGCGTCAGGGCTTCCTTTGGGACAGTTTCAGGACCTTGGTAAGACATGGGTCAGGATATTAGCTCGGGATAATGTCAGGACTTTAGATATTGACTGCAGCAGGGCCTTAGAGACAGTGTCTCAGCCTGACTTAGGACTAGCATCAGAGCCTTTGTTAGGTCCAGTGTCAGGGTCTGAGTTAGGTGTAGTGTCAGGGCCTTAGTTAGGGACAGTGTCAGGGCCTGAGTTAGGACGAGCCTCCAGGCCTCAGTTAGGGCCAGGGTCACGGCCTCGGGACTAATTTTAGGGCCTTAGTTAGGAAGAGCATCAGGGATTTATTTAGCATAAGAAGCTCAACATTAGTTAAAGACAAGGTTAGGTTAAGGTCTAGGGATTGTGTCAGGGCATGACCTAGGGATAGTGTCAAGACCTTAGTTACTTAGGGCATCAGGGCCTAATTTAGGACCAGCGTCAGGGCTTCAGGTAGGGATAGCATCAGAGCCTGACTTCGGGAGAGCGACAGGGCTTGAGTGAGGCCTAGTGTCAGAGCCTTAGCTAGGGATAGTATCAGGGCATGACTTAGGAGCAGCATAAGGGCCTTGGTAGGATCAGCCTCAGGGGCTTTGTTAAAGACATTATCAGGGCCTCTGTTAGGGACAGCCTTAGGGCCTCCCTTAGGGACAGCGTCAGGGCTTACTTAGGGACAGTTTCAGGACCTTGGTAAGAGATGGGTCCGGAAGTTAACTCAGGATAGTGTCAGGACATTAGATATTGACGGCAGCAGGGCCTTAGTTAGGGACAGTGTCAAGGCCTTAGTTAGTACTAGCATCTGGGCCTCTGTTAGGTACAGTGTCAGGGCCTGAGTTAGGAATAGTGTTAGGGCCTTAGTTAGGGACAGTATCACGGCCTTGGGACTAAATTCAGGGCCTGAGGTAGTCACAGCCTAAGGGCTTTAGTTAGCGTAAGAGGCAGGACATTTGCTAGGGACAGGGTTAGGGTAAAGTTTAGGGATCGTGTCAGGAAATGACCTAGGGATAGTGTCAAGAGCTTAGTTACAGTATCAGGGCCTTATTTAGGACCAGTGTCAGGGCTTCAGGTAGGGACAGCGTCAGTGCCTGACTCTGGGAGAGCAACAGGGCCTGAGTGAGGCCTAGCGTCAGGCCCATAGCTGGGGACACTGTCAGGGCATGATGTAGGAGCAGCATCAGGGCCTTTGTTGCATCAGCATTAGTGTCTTAGTTACAGACATGATCAGGGCCTGAGTTAGTCACAGCGTCAAGGCCTCAGTTAGGCATAGCTTCAGGGACTGAGTTACGGACAGCCTCAGGTCTTCCCTTAGGAACAGCGACAGGGCTTTCTTAGGGACGGTGTCAGGACCTTGGTTAGAAATGGGTCAGGATATTAGCTCAGGATAGTGTCCGGATTTTAGTTATTGCCGGCAGCAGGGCCTATATTAGAGATAGATTCCGGGCCTTAGTTAGGGACAGTGTCAGTTAGTTAGGGAGAGCATTAGGGCTTCGGTGAGAAAAAGGGGCAGGACGTTAGCTCGGGACAGAGTCAGGTTCCAGGCCAGTGGTAGTGTCAGGATGTGAGCTAGGGATAGGGTGAAGACCTTAGTTATTGAGAGCATCAGGGCCTTAGGACCAGCGTCAGGGCCTTCATCAGGACCAGTGTCAGGGCTTCACGTACGGACAGCATCAGAGCCTAACTAAGGTACGGCAACAGGGCCTAAGTGAGGCCTATCTTCAGGGCCTGAGTTAGGGACAGTGTCAGGGCATGACTTAGGAGCAGTATAAGGGCCTCTGTAGGATCAGCCTTAGGGTCTTCGTTAAAGACATTCTCAGGGCCTCTGTTAGGGACCGCCTCAGGGCCTCACTTAGGGACAGCGTCAGGGCTTCCTTTGGGACAGTTTCAGGACCTTGGTAAGACATGGGTCAGGATATTAGTTCAGGATAATGTCAGGACTTTAGATATTGACTGCAGCAGGGCCTTAGAGACAGTGTCTCAGCCTGACTTAGGACTAGCATCAGAGCCTTTGTTAGGTCCAGTGTCAGGGACTGAGTTAGGTGTAGTGTCAGGGCCTCAGTTAGGGACAGTGTCAGGGCCTGAGTTAGGACGAGCCTCCAGGCCTCAGTTAGGGCCAGGGTCACAGCCTCGGGACTAATTTTAGGGCCTTAGTTAGGAACAGCATCAGGGATTTATTTAGCATAAGAAGCTCAACATTAGTTAAAGACAAGGTTAGGTTAAGGTCTAGGCATTGTGTCAGGGCATGACCTAGGGATAGTGTCAAGACCTTAGTTACTTAGGGCATCAGGGCCTAATTTAGGACCAGTGTCAGGGCTTCAGGTAGGGATAGCGTCAGAGCCTGACTTCGGGAGAGCGACAGGGCTTGAGTGAGGCCTAGTGACAGAGCCTGACTTAGGGAGAGCGACAGGGCTTGAGTGAGGCCTAGTGTCAGAGCCTTAGCTAGGGATAGTATCAGGGCATGATTTAGGAGCAGCACAAGGGCCTTGGTAGGATCAGCCTCAGGGGCTTTGTTAAAGACCTTATCAGGGCCTCTGTTAGGGGCAGCCTTAGGGCCTCCCTTAGGGACAGCGTCAGGGCTTACTTAGGGACAGTTTCAGGAGCTTGGTAAGAGATGGGTCCGGAAATTACCTCAGGATAGTGTCAGGACATTAGATATTGACGGCAGCAGGGCCTTACTTAGGGACAGTGTCAAGGCCTTAGTTAGTACTAGCATCTGGGCCTCTGTTAGGTACAGTGTCGGGGCCTGAGTTAGGAATAGTGTTAGGGCCTTAGTTAGGGGCAGTATCACGGCCTTGGGACTAAATTCAGGGCCTGAGGTAGTCACAGCCTAAGGGCTTTAGTTAGCATAAGAGGCAGGACATTTGCTAGGGACAAGGTGAGGGTAAAGTTTAGGGATCGTGTCAGGAAATGACCAAGGGATAGTGTCAAGAGCTTAGTTACAGTATCAGGGCCTTATTTAGGACCCGTGTCAGGGCTTCAGGTAGGGACAGCGTCAGTGCCTGACTCTGGGAGAGCAACAGGGCCTGAGTGAGGCCTAGCGTCAGGCCCATAGCTGGGGACACTGTCAGGGCATGATGTAGGAGCAGCATCAGGGCCTTTGTTGCATCAGCATTAGTGTCTTAGTTACAGACATGATCAGGGCCTGAGTTAGTCACAGCGTCAAGGCCTCAGTTAGGCATAGCTTCAGGGACTGAGTTACGGACAGCCTCAGGTCTTCCCTTAGGAACAGCGACAGGGCTCTCTTAGGGACGGTGTCAGGACCTTGGTTAGAAATGGGTCAGGATATTAGCTCAGGATAGTGTCCGGATTTTAGTTATTGCCGGCAGCAGGGCCTATATTAGAGATAGATTCCGGGCCTTAGTTAGGGACAGTGTCAGGGCCTTAATTAGGACTAGTCTGGGCCTTAGTTAGGGAGAGCATTACGGCTTCGCTGAGGATAAGGGGCAGGACGTTAGCTCGGGACAGAGTCAGGTTCCAGGCCAGTGGTAGTGTCAGGATGTGAGCTAGGGATAGGGTGAAGACCTTAGTTATTGAGAGCATCAGGGCCTTAGTTAGGACCAGCGTCAGGGCCTTCATCAGGACCAGTGTCAGGGCTTCACGTACGGACAGCGTCAGAGCCTAACTAAGGTACGGCAACGGGGCCTAAGTGAGGCCTATCTTTAGGGCCTGAGTTAGGGACAGTGTCAGGGCATGACTTAGGAGCAGTATAAGGGCCTCTGTAGGATCAGCATTAGGGTCTTCGTTAAAGACATTCTCAGGGCCTCTGTTAGGGACCGCCTCAGGGCCTCACTTAGGGACAGCGTCAGGGCTTCCTTTGGGACAGTTTCAGGACCTTGGTAAGACATGGGTCAGGATATTAGCTCGGGATAATGTCAGGACTTTAGATATTGACTGCAGCAGGGCCTTAGAGACAGTGTCTCAGCCTGACTTAGGACTAGCATCAGAGCCTTTGTTAGGTCCAGTGTCAGGGACTGAGTTAGGTGTAGTGTCAGGGCCTTAGTTAGGGACAGTGTCAGGGCCTGAGTTAGGACGAGCCTCCAGGCCTCAGTTAGGGCCAGGGTCACGGCCTCGGGACTAATTTTAGGGCCTTAGTTAGGAAGAGCATCAGGGATTTATTTAGCATAAGAAGCTCAACATTAGTTAAAGACAAGGTTAGGTTAAGGTCTAGGGATTGTGTCAGGGCATGACCTAGGGATAGTGTCAAGACCTTAGTTACTTAGGGCATCAGGGCCTAATTTAGGACCAGCGTCAGGGCTTCAGGTAGGGATAGCGTCAGAGCCTGACTTCGGGAGAGCGACAGGGCTTGAGTGAGGCCTAGTGTCAGAGCCTTAGCTAGGGATAGTATCAGGGCATGACTTAGGAGCAGCACAAGGGCCTTGGTAGGATCAGCCTCAGGGGCTTTGTTAAAGACCTTATCAGGGCCTCTGTTAGGGGCAGCCTTAGGGCCTCCCTTAGGGACAGCGTCAGGGCTTACTTAGGGACAGTTTCAGGAGCTTGGTAAGAGATGGGTCCGGAAATTACCTCAGGATAGTGTCAGGACATTAGATATTGACGGCAGCAGGGCCTTACTTAGGGACAGTGTCAAGGCCTTAGTTAGTACTAGCATCTGGGCCTCTGTTAGGTACAGTGTCGGGGCCTGAGTTAGGAATAGTGTTAGGGCCTTAGTTAGGGACAGTATCACGGCCTTGGGACTAAATTCAGGGCCTGAGGTAGTCACAGCCTAAGGGCTTTAGTTAGCATAAGAGGCAGGACATTTGCTAGGGACAGGGTGAGGGTAAAGTTTAGGGATCGTGTCAGGAAATGACCTAGGGATAGTGTCAAGAGCTTAGTTACAGTATCAGGGCCTTATTTAGGACCCGTGTCAGGGCTTCAGGTAGGGACAGCGTCAGTGCCTGACTCTGGGAGAGCAACAGGGCCTGAGTGAGGCCTAGCGTCAGGCCCATAGCTGGGGACACTGTCAGGGCATGATGTAGGAGCAGCATCAGGGCCTTTGTTGCATCAGCATTAGTGTCTTAGTTACAGACATGATCAGGGCCTGAGTTAGTCACAGCGTCAAGGCCTCAGTTAGGCATAGCTTCAGGGACTGAGTTACGGACAGCCTCAGGTCTTCCCTTAGGAACAGCGACAGGGCTCTCTTAGGGACGGTGTCAGGACCTTGGTTAGAAATGGGTCAGGATATTAGCTCAGGATAGTGTCCGGATTTTAGTTATTGCCGGCAGCAGGGCCTATATTAGAGATAGATTCCGGGCCTTAGTTAGGGACAGTGTCAGGGCCTTAATTAGGACTAGTCTGGGCCTTAGTTAGGGAGAGCATTACGGCTTCGCTGAGGATAAGGGGCAGGACGTTAGCTCGGGACAGAGTCAGGTTCCAGGCCAGTGGTAGTGTCAGGATGTGAGCTAGGGATAGGGTGAAGACCTTAGTTATTGAGAGCATCAGGGCCTTAGTTAGGACCAGCGTCAGGGCCTTCATCAGGACCTGTGTCAGGGCTTCACGTACGGACAGCATCAGAGCCTAACTAAGGTACGGCAACGGGGCCTAAGTGAGGCCTATCTTTAGGGCCTGAGTTAGGGACAGTGTCAGGGCATGACTTAGGAGCAGTATAAGGGCCTCTGTAGGATCAGCATTAGGGTCTTCGTTAAAGACATTCTCAGGGCCTCTGTTAGGGACCGCCTCAGGGCCTCACTTAGGGACAGCGTCAGGGCTTCCTTTGGGACAGTTTCAGGACCTTGGTAAGACATGGGTCAGGATATTAGCTCGGGATAATGTCAGGACTTTAGATATTGACTGCAGCAGGGCCTTAGAGACAGTGTCTCAGCCTGACTTAGGACTAGCATCAGAGCCTTTGTTAGGTCCAGTGTCAGGGACTGAGTTAGGTGTAGTGTCAGGGCCTTAGTTAGGGACAGTGTCAGGGCCTGAGTTAGGACGAGCCTCCAGGCCTCAGTTAGGGCCAGGGTCACGGCCTCGGGACTAATTTTAGGGCCTTAGTTAGGAAGAGCATCAGGGATTTATTTAGCATAAGAAGCTCAACATTAGTTAAAGACAAGGTTAGGTTAAGGTCTAGGGATTGTGTCAGGGCATGACCTAGGGATAGTGTCAAGACCTTAGTTACTTAGGGCATCAGGGCCTAATTTAGGACCAGCGTCAGGGCTTCAGGTAGGGATAGCGTCAGAGCCTGACTTCGGGAGAGCGACAGGGCTTGAGTGAGGCCTAGTGTCAGAGCCTTAGCTAGGGATAGTATCAGGGCATGACTTAGGAGCAGCACAAGGGCCTTGGTAGGATCAGCCTCAGGGGCTTTGTTAAAGACCTTATCAGGGCCTCTGTTAGGGGCAGCCTTAGGGCCTCCCTTAGGGACAGCGTCAGGGCTTACTTAGGGACAGTTTCAGGACCTTGGTAAGAGATGGGTCCGGAAGTTAACTCAGGATAGTGTCAGGACATTAGATATTGACGGCAGCAGGGCCTTAGTTAGGGACAGTGTCAAGGCCTTAGTTAGTACTAGCATCTGGGCCTCTGTTAGGTACAGTGTCAGGGCCTGAGTTAGGAATAGTGTTAGGGCCTTAGTTAGGGACAGTATCACGGCCTTGGGACTAAATTCAGGGCCTGAGGTAGTCACAGCCTAAGGGCTTTAGTTAGCGTAAGAGGCAGGACATTTGCTAGGGACAGGGTTAGGGTAAAGTTTAGGGATCGTGTCAGGAAATGACCTAGGGATAGTGTCAAGAGCTTAGTTACAGTATCAGGGCCTTATTTAGGACCCGTGTCAGGGCTTCAGGTAGGGACAGCGTCAGTGCCTGACTCTGGGAGAGCAACAGGGCCTGAGTGAGGCCTAGCGTCAGGCCCATAGCTGGGGACACTGTCAGGGCATGATGTAGGAGCAGCATCAGGGCCTTTGTTGCATCAGCATTAGTGTCTTAGTTACAGACATGATCAGGGCCTGAGTTAGTCACAGCGTCAAGGCCTCAGTTAGGCATAGCTTCAGGGACTGAGTTACGGACAGCCTCAGGTCTTCCCTTAGGAACAGCGACAGGGCTTTCTTAGGGACGGTGTCAGGACCTTGGTTAGAAATGGGTCAGGATGTTAGCTCAGGATAGTGTCCGGATTTTAGTTATTGCCGGCAGCAGGGCCTATATTAGAGATAGATTCCGGGCCTTAGTTAGGGACAGTGTCAGTTAGTTAGGGAGAGCATTAGGGCTTCGGTGAGAAAAAGGGGCAGGACATTAGCTCGGGAGAGAGTCAGGTTCCAGGCCAGTGGTAGTGTCAGGATGTGAGCTAGGGATAGGGTGAAGACCTTAGTTATTGAGAGCATCAGGGCCTTAGGACCAGCGTCAGGGCCTTCATCAGGACCAGTGTCAGGGCTTCACGTACGGACAGCATCAGAGCCTAACTAAGGTACGGCAACAGGGCCTAAGTGAGGCCTATCTTCAGGGCCTGAGTTAGGGACAGTGTCAGGGCATGACTTAGGAGCAGTATAAGGGCCTCTGTAGGATCAGCCTTAGGGTCTTCGTTAAAGACATTCTCAGGGCCTCTGTTAGGGACCGCCTCAGGGCCTCACTTAGGGACAGCGTCAGGGCTTCCTTTGGGACAGTTTCAGGACCTTGGTAAGACATGGGTCAGGATATTAGTTCAGGATAATGTCAGGACTTTAGATATTGACTGCAGCAGGGCCTTAGAGACAGTGTCTCAGCCTGACTTAGGACTAGCATCAGAGCCTTTGTTAGGTCCAGTGTCAGGGACTGAGTTAGGTGTAGTGTCAGGGCCTCAGTTAGGGACAGTGTCAGGGCCTGAGTTAGGACGAGCCTCCAGGCCTCAGTTAGGGCCAGGGTCACAGCCTCGGGACTAATTTTAGGGCCTTAGTTAGGAACAGCATCAGGGATTTATTTAGCATAAGAAGCTCAACATTAGTTAAAGACAAGGTTAGGTTAAGGTCTAGGCATTGTGTCAGGGCATGACCTAGGGATAGTGTCAAGACCTTAGTTACTTAGGGCATCAGGGCCTAATTTAGGACCAGTGTCAGGGCTTCAGGTAGGGATAGCGTCAGAGCCTGACTTCGGGAGAGCGACAGGGCTTGAGTGAGGCCTAGTGACAGAGCCTGACTTAGGGAGAGCGACAGGGCTTGAGTGAGGCCTAGTGTCAGAGCCTTAGCTAGGGATAGTATCAGGGCATGACTTAGGAGCAGCACAAGGGCCTTGGTAGGATCAGCCTCAGGGGCTTTGTTAAAGACCTTATCAGGGCCTCTGTTAGGGGCAGCCTTAGGGCCTCCCTTAGGGACAGCGTCAGGGCTTACTTAGGGACAGTTTCAGGACCTTGGTAAGAGATGGGTCCGGAAATTACCTCAGGATAGTGTCAAGACATTAGATATTGACGGCAGCAGGGCCTTACTTAGGGACAGTGTCAAGGCCTTAGTTAGTACTAGCATCTGGGCCTCTGTTAGGTGCAGTGTCGGGGCCTGAGTTAGGAATAGTGTTAGGGCCTTAGTTAGGGACAGTATCACGGCCTTGGGACTAAATTCAGGGCCTGAGGTAGTCACAGCCTAAGGGCTTTAGTTAGCATAAGAGGCAGGACATTTGCTAGGGACAGGGTGAGGGTAAAGTTTAGGGATCGTGTCAGGAAATGACCTAGGGATAGTGTCAAGAGCTTAGTTACAGTATCAGGGCCTTATTTAGGACCCGTGTCAGGGCTTCAGGTAGGGACAGCGTCAGTGCCTGACTCTGGGAGAGCAACAGGGCCTGAGTGAGGCCTAGCGTCAGGCCCATAGCTGGGGACACTGTCAGGGCATGATGTAGGAGCAGCATCAGGGCCTTTGTTGCATCAGCATTAGTGTCTTAGTTACAGACATGATCAGGGCCTGAGTTAGTCACAGCGTCAAGGCCTCAGTTAGGCATAGCTTCAGGGACTGAGTTACGGACAGCCTCAGGTCTTCCCTTAGGAACAGCGACAGGGCTCTCTTAGGGACGGTGTCAGGACCTTGGTTAGAAATGGGTCAGGATATTAGCTCAGGATAGTGTCCGGATTTTAGTTATTGCCGGCAGCAGGGCCTATATTAGAGATAGATTCCGGGCCTTAGTTAGGGACAGTGTCAGGGCCTTAATTAGGACTAGTCTGGGCCTTAGTTAGGGAGAGCATTACGGCTTCGCTGAGGATAAGGGGCAGGACGTTAGCTCGGGACAGAGTCAGGTTCCAGGCCAGTGGTAGTGTCAGGATGTGAGCTAGGGATAGGGTGAAGACCTTAGTTATTGAGAGCATCAGGGCCTTAGTTAGGACCAGCGTCAGGGCCTTCATCAGGACCAGTGTCAGGGCTTCACGTACGGACAGCGTCAGAGCCTAACTAAGGTACGGCAACGGGGCCTAAGTGAGGCCTATCTTTAGGGCCTGAGTTAGGGACAGTGTCAGGGCATGACTTAGGAGCAGTATAAGGGCCTCTGTAGGATCAGCATTAGGGTCTTCGTTAAAGACATTCTCAGGGCCTCTGTTAGGGACCGCCTCAGGGCCTCACTTAGGGACAGCGTCAGGGCTTCCTTTGGGACAGTTTCAGGACCTTGGTAAGACATGGGTCAGGATATTAGCTCGGGATAATGTCAGGACTTTAGATATTGACTGCAGCAGGGCCTTAGAGACAGTGTCTCAGCCTGACTTAGGACTAGCATCAGAGCCTTTGTTAGGTCCAGTGTCAGGGTCTGAGTTAGGTGTAGTGTCAGGGCCTTAGTTAGGGACAGTGTCAGGGCCTGAGTTAGGACGAGCCTCCAGGCCTCAGTTAGGGCCAGGGTCACGGCCTCGGGACTAATTTTAGGGCCTTAGTTAGGAAGAGCATCAGGGATTTATTTAGCATAAGAAGCTCAACATTAGTTAAAGACAAGGTTAGGTTAAGGTCTAGGGATTGTGTCAGGGCATGACCTAGGGATAGTGTCAAGACCTTAGTTACTTAGGGCATCAGGGCCTAATTTAGGACCAGCGTCAGGGCTTCAGGTAGGGATAGCGTCAGAGCCTGACTTCGGGAGAGCGACAGGGCTTGAGTGAGGCCTAGTGTCAGAGCCTTAGCTAGGGATAGTATCAGGGCATGACTTAGGAGCAGCATAAGGGCCTTGGTAGGATCAGCCTCAGGGGCTTTGTTAAAGACATTATCAGGGCCTCTGTTAGGGACAGCCTTAGGGCCTCCCTTAGGGACAGCGTCAGGGCTTACTTAGGGACAGTTTCAGGAGCTTGGTAAGAGATGGGTCCGGAAGTTAACTCAGGATAGTGTCAGGACATTAGATATTGACGGCAGCAGGGCCTTACTTAGGGACAGTGTCAAGGCCTTAGTTAGTACTAGCATCTGGGCCTCTGTTAGGTACAGTGTCAGGGCCTGAGTTAGGAATAGTGTTAGGGCCTTAGTTAGGGACAGTATCACGGCCTTGGGACTAAATTCAGGGCCTGAGGTAGTCACAGCCTAAGGGCTTTAGTTAGCGTAAGAGGCAGGACATTTGCTAGGGACAGGGTTAGGGTAAAGTTTAGGGATCGTGTCAGGAAATGACCTAGGGATAGTGTCAAGAGCTTAGTTACAGTATCAGGGCCTTATTTAGGACCCGTGTCAGGGCTTCAGGTAGGGACAGCGTCAGTGCCTGACTCTGGGAGAGCAACAGGGCCTGAGTGAGGCCTAGCGTCAGGCCCATAGCTGGGGACACTGTCAGGGCATGATGTAGGAGCAGCATCAGGGCCTTTGTTGCATCAGCATTAGTGTCTTAGTTACAGACATGATCAGGGCCTGAGTTAGTCACAGCGTCAAGGCCTCAGTTAGGCATAGCTTCAGGGACTGAGTTACGGACAGCCTCAGGTCTTCCCTTAGGAACAGCGACAGGGCTCTCTTAGGGACGGTGTCAGGACCTTGGTTAGAAATGGGTCAGGATATTAGCTCAGGATAGTGTCCGGATTTTAGTTATTGCCGGCAGCAGGGCCTATATTAGAGATAGATTCCGGGCCTTAGTTAGGGACAGTGTCAGGGCCTTAATTAGGACTAGTCTGGGCCTTAGTTAGGGAGAGCATTACGGCTTCGCTGAGGATAAGGGGCAGGACGTTAGCTCGGGACAGAGTCAGGTTCCAGGCCAGTGGTAGTGTCAGGATGTGAGCTAGGGATAGGGTGAAGACCTTAGTTATTGAGAGCATCAGGACCTTAGTTAGGACCAGCGTCAGGGCCTTCATCAGGACCAGTGTCAGGGCTTCACGTACGGACAGCATCAGAGCCTAACTAAGGTACGGCAACGGGGCCTAAGTGAGGCCTATCTTTAGGGCCTGAGTTAGGGACAGTGTCAGGGCATGACTTAGGAGCAGTATAAGGGCCTCTGTAGGATCAGCATTAGGGTCTTCGTTAAAGACATTCTCAGGGCCTCTGTTAGGGACCGCCTCAGGGCCTCACTTAGGGACAGCGTCAGGGCTTCCTTTGGGACAGTTTCAGGACCTTGGTAAGACATGGGTCAGGATATTAGCTCGGGATAATGTCAGGACTTTAGATATTGACTGCAGCAGGGCCTTAGAGACAGTGTCTCAGCCTGACTTAGGACTAGCATCAGAGCCTTTGTTAGGTCCAGTGTCAGGGACTGAGTTAGGTGTAGTGTCAGGGCCTCAGTTAGGGACAGTGTCAGGGCCTGAGTTAGGACGAGCCTCCAGGCCTCAGTTAGGGCCAGGGTCACAGCCTCGGGACTAATTTTAGGGCCTTAGTTAGGAAGAGCATCAGGGATTTATTTAGCATAAGAAGCTCAACATTAGTTAAAGACAAGGTTAGGTTAAGGTCTAGGCATTGTGTCAGGGCATGACCTAGGGATAGTGTCAAGACCTTAGTTACTTAGGGCATCAGGGCCTAATTTAGGACCAGCGTCAGGGCTTCAGGTAGGGATAGCGTCAGAGCCTGACTTCGGGAGAGCGACAGGGCTTGAGTGAGGCCTAGTGTCAGAGCCTTAGCTAGGGATAGTATCAGGGCATGACTTAGGAGCAGCACAAGGGCCTTGGTAGGATCAGCCTCAGGGGCTTTGTTAAAGACCTTATCAGGGCCTCTGTTAGGGGCAGCCTTAGGGCCTCCCTTAGGGACAGCGTCAGGGCTTACTTAGGGACAGTTTCAGGACCTTGGTAAGAGATGGGTCCGGAAGTTAACTCAGGATAGTGTCAGGACATTAGATATTGACGGCAGCAGGGCCTTAGTTAGGGACAGTGTCAAGGCCTTAGTTAGTACTAGCATCTGGGCCTCTGTTAGGTACAGTGTCAGGGCCTGAGTTAGGAATAGTGTTAGGGCCTTAGTTAGGGACAGTATCACGGCCTTGGGACTAAATTCAGGGCCTGAGGTAGTCACAGCCTAAGGGCTTTAGTTAGCATAAGAGGCAGGACATTTGCTAGGGACAGGGTTAGGGTAAAGTTTAGGGATCGTGTCAGGAAATGACCTAGGGATAGTGTCAAGAGCTTAGTTACAGTATCAGGGCCTTATTTAGGACCAGTGTCAGGGCTTCAGGTAGGGACAGCGTCAGTGCCTGACTCTGGGAGAGCAACAGGGCCTGAGTGAGGCCTAGCGTCAGGCCCATAGCTGGGGACACTGTCAGGGCATGATGTAGGAGCAGCATCAGGGCCTTTGTTGCATCAGCATTAGTGTCTTAGTTACAGACATGATCAGGGCCTGAGTTAGTCACAGCGTCAAGGCCTCAGTTAGGCATAGCTTCAGGGACTGAGTTACGGACAGCCTCAGGTCTTCCCTTAGGAACAGCGACAGGGCTCTCTTAGGGACGGTGTCAGGACCTTGGTTAGAAATGGGTCAGGATATTAGCTCAGGATAGTGTCCGGATTTTAGTTATTGCCGGCAGCAGGGCCTATATTAGAGATAGATTCCGGGCCTTAGTTAGGGACAGTGTCAGTTAGTTAGGGAGAGCATTAGGGCTTCGGTGAGAAAAAGGGGCAGGACATTAGCTCGGGAGAGAGTCAGGTTCCAGGCCAGTGGTAGTGTCAGGATGTGAGCTAGGGATAGGGTGAAGACCTTAGTTATTGAGAGCATCAGGGCCTTAGGACCAGCGTCAGGGCCTTCATCAGGACCAGTGTCAGGGCTTCACGTACGGACAGCGTCAGAGCCTAACTAAGGTACGGCAACGGGGCCTAAGTGAGGCCTATCTTCAGGGCCTGAGTTAGGGACAGTGTCAGGGCATGACTTAGGAGCAGTATAAGGGCCTCTGTAGGATCAGCCTTAGGGTCTTCGTTAAAGACATTCTCAGGGCCTCTGTTAGGGACCGCCTCAGGGCCTCACTTAGGGACAGCGTCAGGGCTTCCTTTGGGACAGTTTCAGGACCTTGGTAAGACATGGGTCAGGATATTAGTTCAGGATAATGTCAGGACTTTAGATATTGACTGCAGCAGGGCCTTAGAGACAGTGTCTCAGCCTGACTTAGGACTAGCATCAGAGCCTTTGTTAGGTCCAGTGTCAGGGACTGAGTTAGGTGTAGTGTCAGGGCCTCAGTTAGGGACAGTGTCAGGGCCTGAGTTAGGACGAGCCTCCAGGCCTCAGTTAGGGCCAGGGTCACAGCCTCGGGACTAATTTTAGGGCCTTAGTTAGGAACAGCATCAGGGATTTATTTAGCATAAGAAGCTCAACATTAGTTAAAGACAAGGTTAGGTTAAGGTCTAGGCATTGTGTCAGGGCATGACCTAGGGATAGTGTCAAGACCTTAGTTACTTAGGGCATCAGGGCCTAATTTAGGACCAGTGTCAGGGCTTCAGGTAGGGATAGCGTCAGAGCCTGACTTCGGGAGAGCGACAGGGCTTGAGTGAGGCCTAGTGACAGAGCCTGACTTCGGGAGAGCGACAGGGCTTGAGTGAGGCCTAGTGTCAGAGCCTTAGCTAGGGATAGTATCAGGGCATGACTTAGGAGCAGCACAAGGGCCTTGGTAGGATCAGCCTCAGGGGCTTTGTTAAAGACCTTATCAGGGCCTCTGTTAGGGGCAGCCTTAGGGCCTCCCTTAGGGACAGCGTCAGGGCTTACTTAGGGACAGTTTCAGGACCTTGGTAAGAGATGGGTCCGGAAATTACCTCAGGATAGTGTCAGGACATTAGATATTGACGGCAGCAGGGCCTTACTTAGGGACAGTGTCAAGGCCTTAGTTAGTACTAGCATCTGGGCCTCTGTTAGGTGCAGTGTCGGGGCCTGAGTTAGGAATAGTGTTAGGGCCTTAGTTAGGGACAGTATCACGGCCTTGGGACTAAATTCAGGGCCTGAGGTAGTCACAGCCTAAGGGCTTTAGTTAGCATAAGAGGCAGGACATTTGCTAGGGACAGGGTGAGGGTAAAGTTTAGGGATCGTGTCAGGAAATGACCTAGGGATAGTGTCAAGAGCTTAGTTACAGTATCAGGGCCTTATTTAGGACCCGTGTCAGGGCTTCAGGTAGGGACAGCGTCAGTGCCTGACTCTGGGAGAGCAACAGGGCCTGAGTGAGGCCTAGCGTCAGGCCCATAGCTGGGGACACTGTCAGGGCATGATGTAGGAGCAGCATCAGGGCCTTTGTTGCATCAGCATTAGTGTCTTAGTTACAGACATGATCAGGGCCTGAGTTAGTCACAGCGTCAAGGCCTCAGTTAGGCATAGCTTCAGGGACTGAGTTACGGACAGCCTCAGGTCTTCCCTTAGGAACAGCGACAGGGCTCTCTTAGGGACGGTGTCAGGACCTTGGTTAGAAATGGGTCAGGATATTAGCTCAGGATAGTGTCCGGATTTTAGTTATTGCCGGCAGCAGGGCCTATATTAGAGATAGATTCCGGGCCTTAGTTAGGGACAGTGTCAGGGCCTTAATTAGGACTAGTCTGGGCCTTAGTTAGGGAGAGCATTACGGCTTCGCTGAGGATAAGGGGCAGGACGTTAGCTCGGGACAGAGTCAGGTTCCAGGCCAGTGGTAGTGTCAGGATGTGAGCTAGGGATAGGGTGAAGACCTTAGTTATTGAGAGCATCAGGGCCTTAGTTAGGACCAGCGTCAGGGCCTTCATCAGGACCAGTGTCAGGGCTTCACGTACGGACAGCGTCAGAGCCTAACTAAGGTACGGCAACGGGGCCTAAGTGAGGCCTATCTTTAGGGCCTGAGTTAGGGACAGTGTCAGGGCATGACTTAGGAGCAGTATAAGGGCCTCTGTAGGATCAGCATTAGGGTCTTCGTTAAAGACATTCTCAGGGCCTCTGTTAGGGACCGCCTCAGGGCCTCACTTAGGGACAGCGTCAGGGCTTCCTTTGGGACAGTTTCAGGACCTTGGTAAGACATGGGTCAGGATATTAGCTCGGGATAATGTCAGGACTTTAGATATTGACTGCAGCAGGGCCTTAGAGACAGTGTCTCAGCCTGACTTAGGACTAGCATCAGAGCCTTTGTTAGGTCCAGTGTCAGGGACTGAGTTAGGTGTAGTGTCAGGGCCTTAGTTAGGGACAGTGTCAGGGCCTGAGTTAGGACGAGCCTCCAGGCCTCAGTTAGGGCCAGGGTCACGGCCTCGGGACTAATTTTAGGGCCTTAGTTAGGAAGAGCATCAGGGATTTATTTAGCATAAGAAGCTCAACATTAGTTAAAGACAAGGTTAGGTTAAGGTCTAGGCATTGGGTCAGGGCATGACCTAGGGATAGTGTCAAGACCTTAGTTACTTAGGGCATCAGGGCCTAATTTAGGACCAGCGTCAGGGCTTCAGGTAGGGATAGCGTCAGAGCCTGACTTCGGGAGAGCGACAGGGCTTGAGTGAGGCCTAGTGTCAGAGCCTTAGCTAGGGATAGTATCAGGGCATGACTTAGGAGCAGCATAAGGGCCTTGGTAGGATCAGCCTCAGGGGCTTTGTTAAAGACCTTATCAGGGCCTCTGTTAGGGGCAGCCTTAGGGCCTCCCTTAGGGACAGCGTCAGGGCTTACTTAGGGACAGTTTCAGGACCTTGGTAAGAGATGGGTCCGGAAATTACCTCAGGATAGTGTCAGGACATTAGATATTGACGGCAGCAGGGTCTTACTTAGGGACAGTGTCAAGGCCTTAGTTAGTACTAGCATCTGGGCCTCTGTTAGGTGCAGTGTCGGGGCCTGAGTTAGGAATAGTGTTAGGGCCTTAGTTAGGGACAGTATCACGGCCTTGGGACTAAATTCAGGGCCTGAGGTAGTCACAGCCTAAGGGCTTTAGTTAGCATAAGAGGCAGGACATTTGCTAGGGACAGGGTGAGGGTAAAGTTTAGGGATCGTGTCAGGAAATGACCTAGGGATAGTGTCAAGAGCTTAGTTACAGTATCAGGGCCTTATTTAGGACCCGTGTCAGGGCTTCAGGTAGGGACAGCGTCAGTGCCTGACTCTGGGAGAGCAACAGGGCCTGAGTGAGGCCTAGCGTCAGGCCCATAGCTGGGGACACTGTCAGGGCATGATGTAGGAGCAGCATCAGGGCCTTTGTTGCATCAGCATTAGTGTCTTAGTTACAGACATGATCAGGGCCTGAGTTAGTCACAGCGTCAAGGCCTCAGTTAGGCATAGCTTCAGGGACTGAGTTACGGACAGCCTCAGGTCTTCCCTTAGGAACAGCGACAGGGCTCTCTTAGGGACGGTGTCAGGACCTTGGTTAGAAATGGGTCAGGATACTAGCTCAGGATAGTGTCCGGATTTTAGTTATTGCCGGCAGCAGGGCCTATATTAGAGATAGATTCCGGGCCTTAGTTAGGGACAGTGTCAGGGCCTTAATTAGGACTAGTCTGGGCCTTAGTTAGGGAGAGCATTACGGCTTCGCTGAGGATAAGGGGCAGGACGTTAGCTCGGGACAGAGTCAGGTTCCAGGCCAGTGGTAGTGTCAGGATGTGAGCTAGGGATAGGGTGAAGACCTTAGTTATTGAGAGCATCAGGGCCTTAGTTAGGACCAGCGTCAGGGCCTTCATCAGGACCAGTGTCAGGGCTTCACGTACGGACAGCGTCAGAGCCTAACTAAGGTACGGCAACGGGGCCTAAGTGAGGCCTATCTTTAGGGCCTGAGTTAGGGACAGTGTCAGGGCATGACTTAGGAGCAGTATAAGGGCCTCTGTAGGATCAGCATTAGGGTCTTCGTTAAAGACATTCTCAGGGCCTCTGTTAGGGACCGCCTCAGGGCCTCACTTAGGGACAGCGTCAGGGCTTCCTTTGGGACAGTTTCAGGACCTTGGTAAGACATGGGTCAGGATATTAGCTCGGGATAATGTCAGGACTTTAGATATTGACTGCAGCAGGGCCTTAGAGACAGTGTCTCAGCCTGACTTAGGACTAGCATCAGAGCCTTTGTTAGGTCCAGTGTCAGGGACTGAGTTAGGTGTAGTGTCAGGGCCTTAGTTAGGGACAGTGTCAGGGCCTGAGTTAGGACGAGCCTCCAGGCCTCAGTTAGGGCCAGGGTCACGGCCTCGGGACTAATTTTAGGGCCTTAGTTAGGAAGAGCATCAGGGATTTATTTAGCATAAGAAGCTCAACATTAGTTAAAGACAAGGTTAGGTTAAGGTCTAGGCATTGGGTCAGGGCATGACCTAGGGATAGTGTCAAGACCTTAGTTACTTAGGGCATCAGGGCCTAATTTAGGACCAGTGTCAGGGCTTCAGGTAGGGATAGCGTCAGAGCCTGACTTCGGGAGAGCGACAGGGCTTGAGTGAGGCCTAGTGACAGAGCCTGACTTAGGGAGAGCGACAGGGCTTGAGTGAGGCCTAGTGTCAGAGCCTTAGCTAGGGATAGTATCAGGGCATGACTTAGGAGCAGCACAAGGGCCTTGGTAGGATCAGCCTCAGGGGCTTTGTTAAAGACCTTATCAGGGCCTCTGTTAGGGGCAGCCTTAGGGCCTCCCTTAGGGACAGCGTCAGGGCTTACTTAGGGACAGTTTCAGGACCTTGGTAAGAGATGGGTCCGGAAATTACCTCAGGATAGTGTCAGGACATTAGATATTGACGGCAGCAGGGCCTTACTTAGGGACAGTGTCAAGGCCTTAGTTAGTACTAGCATCTGGGCCTCTGTTAGGTGCAGTGTCGGGGCCTGAGTTAGGAATAGTGTTAGGGCCTTAGTTAGGGACAGTATCACGGCCTTGGGACTAAATTCAGGGCCTGAGGTAGTCACAGCCTAAGGGCTTTAGTTAGCATAAGAGGCAGGACATTTGCTAGGGACAGGGTGAGGGTAAAGTTTAGGGATCGTGTCAGGAAATGACCTAGGGATAGTGTCAAGAGCTTAGTTACAGTATCAGGGCCTTATTTAGGACCCGTGTCAGGGCTTCAGGTAGGGACAGCGTCAGTGCCTGACTCTGGGAGAGCAACAGGGCCTGAGTGAGGCCTAGCGTCAGGCCCATAGCTGGGGACACTGTCAGGGCATGATGTAGGAGCAGCATCAGGGCCTTTGTTGCATCAGCATTAGTGTCTTAGTTACAGACATGATCAGGGCCTGAGTTAGTCACAGCGTCAAGGCCTCAGTTAGGCATAGCTTCAGGGACTGAGTTACGGACAGCCTCAGGTCTTCCCTTAGGAACAGCGACAGGGCTCTCTTAGGGACGGTGTCAGGACCTTGGTTAGAAATGGGTCAGGATACTAGCTCAGGATAGTGTCCGGATTTTAGTTATTGCCGGCAGCAGGGCCTATATTAGAGATAGATTCCGGGCCTTAGTTAGGGACAGTGTCAGGGCCTTAATTAGGACTAGTCTGGGCCTTAGTTAGGGAGAGCATTACGGCTTCGCTGAGGATAAGGGGCAGGACGTTAGCTCGGGACAGAGTCAGGTTCCAGGCCAGTGGTAGTGTCAGGATGTGAGCTAGGGATAGGGTGAAGACCTTAGTTATTGAGAGCATCAGGGCCTTAGTTAGGACCAGCGTCAGGGCCTTCATCAGGACCAGTGTCAGGGCTTCACGTACGGACAGCGTCAGAGCCTAACTAAGGTACGGCAACGGGGCCTAAGTGAGGCCTATCTTTAGGGCCTGAGTTAGGGACAGTGTCAGGGCATGACTTAGGAGCAGTATAAGGGCCTCTGTAGGATCAGCATTAGGGTCTTCGTTAAAGACATTCTCAGGGCCTCTGTTAGGGACCGCCTCAGGGCCTCACTTAGGGACAGCGTCAGGGCTTCCTTTGGGACAGTTTCAGGACCTTGGTAAGACATGGGTCAGGATATTAGCTCGGGATAATGTCAGGACTTTAGATATTGACTGCAGCAGGGCCTTAGAGACAGTGTCTCAGCCTGACTTAGGACTAGCATCAGAGCCTTTGTTAGGTCCAGTGTCAGGGACTGAGTTAGGTGTAGTGTCAGGGCCTTAGTTAGGGACAGTGTCAGGGCCTGAGTTAGGACGAGCCTCCAGGCCTCAGTTAGGGCCAGGGTCACGGCCTCGGGACTAATTTTAGGGCCTTAGTTAGGAAGAGCATCAGGGATTTATTTAGCATAAGAAGCTCAACATTAGTTAAAGACAAGGTTAGGTTAAGGTCTAGGCATTGGGTCAGGGCATGACCTAGGGATAGTGTCAAGACCTTAGTTACTTAGGGCATCAGGGCCTAATTTAGGACCAGCGTCAGGGCTTCAGGTAGGGATAGCGTCAGAGCCTGACTTCGGGAGAGCGACAGGGCTTGAGTGAGGCCTAGTGTCAGAGCCTTAGCTAGGGATAGTATCAGGGCATGACTTAGGAGCAGCATAAGGGCCTTGGTAGGATCAGCCTCAGGGGCTTTGTTAAAGACCTTATCAGGGCCTCTGTTAGGGGCAGCCTTAGGGCCTCCCTTAGGGACAGCGTCAGGGCTTACTTAGGGACAGTTTCAGGACCTTGGTAAGAGATGGGTCCGGAAATTACCTCAGGATAGTGTCAGGACATTAGATATTGACGGCAGCAGGGCCTTACTTAGGGACAGTGTCAAGGCCTTAGTTAGTACTAGCATCTGGGCCTCTGTTAGGTGCAGTGTCGGGGCCTGAGTTAGGAATAGTGTTAGGGCCTTAGTTAGGGACAGTATCACGGCCTTGGGACTAAATTCAGGGCCTGAGGTAGTCACAGCCTAAGGGCTTTAGTTAGCATAAGAGGCAGGACATTTGCTAGGGACAGGGTGAGGGTAAAGTTTAGGGATCGTGTCAGGAAATGACCTAGGGATAGTGTCAAGAGCTTAGTTACAGTATCAGGGCCTTATTTAGGACCCGTGTCAGGGCTTCAGGTAGGGACAGCGTCAGTGCCTGACTCTGGGAGAGCAACAGGGCCTGAGTGAGGCCTAGCGTCAGGCCCATAGCTGGGGACACTGTCAGGGCATGATGTAGGAGCAGCATCAGGGCCTTTGTTGCATCAGCATTAGTGTCTTAGTTACAGACATGATCAGGGCCTGAGTTAGTCACAGCGTCAAGGCCTCAGTTAGGCATAGCTTCAGGGACTGAGTTACGGACAGCCTCAGGTCTTCCCTTAGGAACAGCGACAGGGCTCTCTTAGGGACGGTGTCAGGACCTTGGTTAGAAATGGGTCAGGATACTAGCTCAGGATAGTGTCCGGATTTTAGTTATTGCCGGCAGCAGGGCCTATATTAGAGATAGATTCCGGGCCTTAGTTAGGGACAGTGTCAGGGCCTTAATTAGGACTAGTCTGGGCCTTAGTTAGGGAGAGCATTACGGCTTCGCTGAGGATAAGGGGCAGGACGTTAGCTCGGGACAGAGTCAGGTTCCAGGCCAGTGGTAGTGTCAGGATGTGAGCTAGGGATAGGGTGAAGACCTTAGTTATTGAGAGCATCAGGGCCTTAGTTAGGACCAGCGTCAGGGCCTTCATCAGGACCAGTGTCAGGGCTTCACGTACGGACAACGTCAGAGCCTAACTAAGGTACGGCAACGGGGCCTAAGTGAGGCCTATCTTTAGGGCCTGAGTTAGGGACAGTGTCAGGGCATGACTTAGGAGCAGTATAAGGGCCTCTGTAGGATCAGCATTAGGGTCTTCGTTAAAGACATTCTCAGGGCCTCTGTTAGGGACCGCCTCAGGGCCTCACTTAGGGACAGCGTCAGGGCTTCCTTTGGGACAGTTTCAGGACCTTGGTAAGACATGGGTCAGGATATTAGCTCGGGATAATGTCAGGACTTTAGATATTGACTGCAGCAGGGCCTTAGAGACAGTGTCTCAGCCTGACTTAGGACTAGCATCAGAGCCTTTGTTAGGTCCAGTGTCAGGGACTGAGTTAGGTGTAGTGTCAGGGCCTTAGTTAGGGACAGTGTCAGGGCCTGAGTTAGGACGAGCCTCCAGGCCTCAGTTAGGGCCAGGGTCACGGCCTCGGGACTAATTTTAGGGCCTTAGTTAGGAAGAGCATCAGGGATTTATTTAGCATAAGAAGCTCAACATTAGTTAAAGACAAGGTTAGGTTAAGGTCTAGGCATTGGGTCAGGGCATGACCTAGGGATAGTGTCAAGACCTTAGTTACTTAGGGCATCAGGGCCTAATTTAGGACCAGCGTCAGGGCTTCAGGTAGGGATAGCGTCAGAGCCTGACTTCGGGAGAGCGACAGGGCTTGAGTGAGGCCTAGTGTCAGAGCCTTAGCTAGGGATAGTATCAGGGCATGACTTAGGAGCAGCATAAGGGCCTTGGTAGGATCAGCCTCAGGGGTTTTGTTAAAGACATTATCAGGGCCTCTGTTAGGGACAGCCTTAGGGCCTCCCTTAGGGACAGCGTCAGGGCTTACTTAGGGACAGTTTCAGGACCTTGGTAAGAGATGGGTCCGGAAGTTAACTCAGGATAGTGTCAGGACTTTAGATATTGACGGCAGCAGGGCCTTAGTTAGGGACAGTGTCAAGGCCTTAGTTAGTACTAGCATCTGGGCCTCTGTTAGGTACAGTGTCAGGGCCTGAGTTAGGAATAGTGTTAGGGCCTTAGTTAGGGACAGTATCACGGCCTTGGGACTAAATTCAGGGCCTGAGGTAGTCACAGCCTAAGGGCTTTAGTTAGCATAAGAGGCAGGACATTTGCTAGGGACAGGGTGAGGGTAAAGTTTAGGGATCGTGTCAGGAAATGACCTAGGGATAGTGTCAAGAGCTTAGTTACAGTATCAGGGCCTTATTTAGGACCAGTGTCAGGGCTTCAGGTAGGGACAGCGTCAGTGCCTGACTCTGGGAGAGCAACAGGGCCTGAGTGAGGCCTAGCGTCAGGCCCATAGCTGGGGACACTGTCAGGGCATGATGTAGGAGCAGCATCAGGGCCTTTGTTGCATCAGCATTAGTGTCTTAGTTACAGACATGATCAGGGCCTGAGTTAGTCACAGCGTCAAGGCCTCAGTTAGGCATAGCTTCAGGGACTGAGTTACGGACAGCCTCAAGTCTTCCCTTAGGAACAGCGACAGGGCTTTCTTAGGGACGGTGTCAGGACCTTGGTTAGAAATGGGTCAGGATATTAGCTCAGGATAGTGTCCGGATTTTAGTTATTGCCGGCAGCAGGGCCTATATTAGAGATAGATTCCGGGCCTTAGTTAGGGACAGTGTCAGTTAGTTAGGGAGAGCATTAGGGCTTCGGTGAGAAAAAGGGGCAGGACATTAGCTCGGGAGAGAGTCAGGTTCCAGGCCAGTGGTAGTGTCAGGATGTGAGCTAGGGATAGGGTGAAGACCTTAGTTATTGAGAGCATCAGGGCCTTAGGACCAGCGTCAGGGCCTTCATCAGGACCAGTGTCAGGGCTTCACGTACGGACAGCATCAGAGCCTAACTAAGGTACGGCAACAGGGCCTAAGTGAGGCCTATCTTCAGGGCCTGAGTTAGGGACAGTGTCAGGGCATGACTTAGGAGCAGTATAAGGGCCTCTGTAGGATCAGCCTTAGGGTCTTCGTTAAAGACATTCTCAGGGCCTCTGTTAGGGACCGCCTCAGGGCCTCACTTAGGGACAGCGTCAGGGCTTCCTTTGGGACAGTTTCAGGACCTTGGTAAGACATGGGTCAGGATATTAGTTCAGGATAATGTCAGGACTTTAGATATTGACTGCAGCAGGGCCTTAGAGACAGTGTCTCAGCCTGACTTAGGACTAGCATCAGAGCCTTTGTTAGGTCCAGTGTCAGGGACTGAGTTAGGTGTAGTGTCAGGGCCTCAGTTAGGGACAGTGTCAGGGCCTGAGTTAGGACGAGCCTCCAGGCCTCAGTTAGGGCCAGGGTCACAGCCTCGGGACTAATTTTAGGGCCTTAGTTAGGAACAGCATCAGGGATTTATTTAGCATAAGAAGCTCAACATTAGTTAAAGACAAGGTTAGGTTAAGGTCTAGGCATTGTGTCAGGGCATGACCTAGGGATAGTGTCAAGACCTTAGTTACTTAGGGCATCAGGGCCTAATTTAGGACCAGTGTCAGGGCTTCAGGTAGGGATAGCGTCAGAGCCTGACTTCGGGAGAGCGACAGGGCTTGAGTGAGGCCTAGTGACAGAGCCTGACTTCGGGAGAGCGACAGGGCTTGAGTGAGGCCTAGTGTCAGAGCCTTAGCTAGGGATAGTATCAGGGCATGACTTAGGAGCAGCACAAGGGCCTTGGTAGGATCAGCCTCAGGGGCTTTGTTAAAGACCTTATCAGGGCCTCTGTTAGGGGCAGCCTTAGGGCCTCCCTTAGGGACAGCGTCAGGGCTTACTTAGGGACAGTTTCAGGACCTTGGTAAGAGATGGGTCCGGAAATTACCTCAGGATAGTGTCAGGACATTAGATATTGACGGCAGCAGGGCCTTACTTAGGGACAGTGTCAAGGCCTTAGTTAGTACTAGCATCTGGGCCTCTGTTAGGTGCAGTGTCGGGGCCTGAGTTAGGAATAGTGTTAGGGCCTTAGTTAGGGACAGTATCACGGCCTTGGGACTAAATTCAGGGCCTGAGGTAGTCACAGCCTAAGGGCTTTAGTTAGCATAAGAGGCAGGACATTTGCTAGGGACAGGGTGAGGGTAAAGTTTAGGGATCGTGTCAGGAAATGACCTAGGGATAGTGTCAAGAGCTTAGTTACAGTATCAGGGCCTTATTTAGGACCCGTGTCAGGGCTTCAGGTAGGGACAGCGTCAGTGCCTGACTCTGGGAGAGCAACAGGGCCTGAGTGAGGCCTAGCGTCAGGCCCATAGCTGGGGACACTGTCAGGGCATGATGTAGGAGCAGCATCAGGGCCTTTGTTGCATCAGCATTAGTGTCTTAGTTACAGACATGATCAGGGCCTGAGTTAGTCACAGCGTCAAGGCCTCAGTTAGGCATAGCTTCAGGGACTGAGTTACGGACAGCCTCAGGTCTTCCCTTAGGAACAGCGACAGGGCTCTCTTAGGGACGGTGTCAGGACCTTGGTTAGAAATGGGTCAGGATACTAGCTCAGGATAGTGTCCGGATTTTAGTTATTGCCGGCAGCAGGGCCTATATTAGAGATAGATTCCGGGCCTTAGTTAGGGACAGTGTCAGGGCCTTAATTAGGACTAGTCTGGGCCTTAGTTAGGGAGAGCATTACGGCTTCGCTGAGGATAAGGGGCAGGACGTTAGCTCGGGACAGAGTCAGGTTCCAGGCCAGTGGTAGTGTCAGGATGTGAGCTAGGGATAGGGTGAAGACCTTAGTTATTGAGAGCATCAGGGCCTTAGTTAGGACCAGCGTCAGGGCCTTCATCAGGACCAGTGTCAGGGCTTCACGTACGGACAGCGTCAGAGCCTAACTAAGGTACGGCAACGGGGCCTAAGTGAGGCCTATCTTTAGGGCCTGAGTTAGGGACAGTGTCAGGGCATGACTTAGGAGCAGTATAAGGGCCTCTGTAGGATCAGCATTAGGGTCTTCGTTAAAGACATTCTCAGGGCCTCTGTTAGGGACCGCCTCAGGGCCTCACTTAGGGACAGCGTCAGGGCTTCCTTTGGGACAGTTTCAGGACCTTGGTAAGACATGGGTCAGGATATTAGCTCGGGATAATGTCAGGACTTTAGATATTGACTGCAGCAGGGCCTTAGAGACAGTGTCTCAGCCTGACTTAGGACTAGCATCAGAGCCTTTGTTAGGTCCAGTGTCAGGGACTGAGTTAGGTGTAGTGTCAGGGCCTTAGTTAGGGACAGTGTCAGGGCCTGAGTTAGGACGAGCCTCCAGGCCTCAGTTAGGGCCAGGGTCACGGCCTCGGGACTAATTTTAGGGCCTTAGTTAGGAAGAGCATCAGGGATTTATTTAGCATAAGAAGCTCAACATTAGTTAAAGACAAGGTTAGGTTAAGGTCTAGGCATTGGGTCAGGGCATGACCTAGGGATAGTGTCAAGACCTTAGTTACTTAGGGCATCAGGGCCTAATTTAGGACCAGCGTCAGGGCTTCAGGTAGGGATAGCGTCAGAGCCTGACTTCGGGAGAGCGACAGGGCTTGAGTGAGGCCTAGTGTCAGAGCCTTAGCTAGGGATAGTATCAGGGCATGACTTAGGAGCAGCACAAGGGCCTTGGTAGGATCAGCCTCAGGGGCTTTGTTAAAGACCTTATCAGGGCCTCTGTTAGGGGCAGCCTTAGGGCCTCCCTTAGGGACAGCGTCAGGGCTTACTTAGGGACAGTTTCAGGAGCTTGGTAAGAGATGGGTCCGGAAATTACCTCAGGATAGTGTCAGGACATTAGATATTGACGGCAGCAGGGCCTTACTTAGGGACAGTGTCAAGGCCTTAGTTAGTACTAGCATCTGGGCCTCTGTTAGGTACAGTGTCGGGGCCTGAGTTAGGAATAGTGTTAGGGCCTTAGTTAGGGACAGTATCACGGCCTTGGGACTAAATTCAGGGCCTGAGGTAGTCACAGCCTAAGGGCTTTAGTTAGCATAAGAGGCAGGACATTTGCTAGGGACAAGGTGAGGGTAAAGTTTAGGGATCGTGTCAGGAAATGACCAAGGGATAGTGTCAAGAGCTTAGTTACAGTATCAGGGCCTTATTTAGGACCCGTGTCAGGGCTTCAGGTAGGGACAGCGTCAGTGCCTGACTCTGGGAGAGCAACAGGGCCTGAGTGAGGCCTAGCGTCAGGCCCATAGCTGGGGACACTGTCAGGGCATGATGTAGGAGCAGCATCAGGGCCTTTGTTGCATCAGCATTAGTGTCTTAGTTACAGACATGATCAGGGCCTGAGTTAGTCACAGCGTCAAGGCCTCAGTTAGGCATAGCTTCAGGGACTGAGTTACGGACAGCCTCAGGTCTTCCCTTAGGAACAGCGACAGGGCTTTCTTAGGGACGGTGTCAGGACCTTGGTTAGAAATGGGTCAGGATATTAGCTCAGGATAGTGTCCGGATTTTAGTTATTGCCGGCAGCAGGGCCTATATTAGAGATAGATTCCGGGCCTTAGTTAGGGACAGTGTCAGTTAGTTAGGGAGAGCATTAGGGCTTCGGTGAGAAAAAGGGGCAGGACATTAGCTCGGGAGAGAGTCAGGTTCCAGGCCAGTGGTAGTGTCAGGATGTGAGCTAGGGATAGGGTGAAGACCTTAGTTATTGAGAGCATCAGGGCCTTAGGACCAGCGTCAGGGCCTTCATCAGGACCAGTGTCAGGGCTTCACGTACGGACAGCATCAGAGCCTAACTAAGGTACGGCAACAGGGCCTAAGTGAGGCCTATCTTCAGGGCCTGAGTTAGGGACAGTGTCAGGGCATGACTTAGGAGCAGTATAAGGGCCTCTGTAGGATCAGCCTTAGGGTCTTCGTTAAAGACATTCTCAGGGCCTCTGTTAGGGACCGCCTCAGGGCCTCACTTAGGGACAGCGTCAGGGCTTCCTTTGGGACAGTTTCAGGACCTTGGTAAGACATGGGTCAGGATATTAGTTCAGGATAATGTCAGGACTTTAGATATTGACTGCAGCAGGGCCTTAGAGACAGTGTCTCAGCCTGACTTAGGACTAGCATCAGAGCCTTTGTTAGGTCCAGTGTCAGGGACTGAGTTAGGTGTAGTGTCAGGGCCTCAGTTAGGGACAGTGTCAGGGCCTGAGTTAGGACGAGCCTCCAGGCCTCAGTTAGGGCCAGGGTCACAGCCTCGGGACTAATTTTAGGGCCTTAGTTAGGAACAGCATCAGGGATTTATTTAGCATAAGAAGCTCAACATTAGTTAAAGACAAGGTTAGGTTAAGGTCTAGGCATTGTGTCAGGGCATGACCTAGGGATAGTGTCAAGACCTTAGTTACTTAGGGCATCAGGGCCTAATTTAGGACCAGTGTCAGGGCTTCAGGTAGGGATAGCGTCAGAGCCTGACTTCGGGAGAGCGACAGGGCTTGAGTGAGGCCTAGTGACAGAGCCTGACTTCGGGAGAGCGACAGGGCTTGAGTGAGGCCTAGTGTCAGAGCCTTAGCTAGGGATAGTATCAGGGCATGACTTAGGAGCAGCACAAGGGCCTTGGTAGGATCAGCCTCAGGGGCTTTGTTAAAGACCTTATCAGGGCCTCTGTTAGGGGCAGCCTTAGGGCCTCCCTTAGGGACAGCGTCAGGGCTTACTTAGGGACAGTTTCAGGAGCTTGGTAAGAGATGGGACCGGAAATTACCTCAGGATAGTGTCAGGACATTAGGTATTGACGGCAGCAGGGCCTTAGTTAGGGACAGTGTCAAGGTCTTAGTTAGTACTAGCATCTGGGCCTCTGTTAGGTACAGTGTCAGGGCCTGAGTTAGGAATAGTGTTAGGGCCTTACTTAGGGACAGTATCACGGCCTTGGGACTAAATTCAGGGCCTGAGGTAGTCACAGCCTAAGGGCTTTAGTTAGCGTAAGAGGCAGGACATTTGCTAGGGACAGGGTGAGGGTAAAGTTTAGGGATCGTGTCAGGAAATGACCTAGGGATAGTGTCAAGAGCTTAGTTACAGTATCAGGGCCTTATTTAGGACCCGTGTCAGGGCTTCAGGTAGGGACAGCGTCAGTGCCTGACTCTGGGAGAGCAACAGGGCCTGAGTGAGGCCTAGCGTCAGGCCCATAGCTGGGGACACTGTCAGGGCATGATGTAGGAGCAGCATCAGGGCCTTTGTTGCATCAGCATTAGTGTCTTAGTTACAGACATGATCAGGGCCTGAGTTAGTCACAGCGTCAAGGCCTCAGTTAGGCATAGCTTCAGGGACTGAGTTACGGACAGCCTCAGGTCTTCCCTTAGGAACAGCGACAGGGCTCTCTTAGGGACGGTGTCAGGACCTTGGTTAGAAATGGGTCAGGATACTAGCTCAGGATAGTGTCCGGATTTTAGTTATTGCCGGCAGCAGGGCCTATATTAGAGATAGATTCCGGGCCTTAGTTAGGGACAGTGTCAGGGCCTTAATTAGGACTAGTCTGGGCCTTAGTTAGGGAGAGCATTACGGCTTCGCTGAGGATAAGGGGCAGGACGTTAGCTCGGGACAGAGTCAGGTTCCAGGCCAGTGGTAGTGTCAGGATGTGAGCTAGGGATAGGGTGAAGACCTTAGTTATTGAGAGCATCAGGGCCTTAGTTAGGACCAGCGTCAGGGCCTTCATCAGGACCAGTGTCAGGGCTTCACGTACGGACAGCGTCAGAGCCTAACTAAGGTACGGCAACGGGGCCTAAGTGAGGCCTATCTTTAGGGCCTGAGTTAGGGACAGTGTCAGGGCATGACTTAGGAGCAGTATAAGGGCCTCTGTAGGATCAGCATTAGGGTCTTCGTTAAAGACATTCTCAGGGCCTCTGTTAGGGACCGCCTCAGGGCCTCACTTAGGGACAGCGTCAGGGCTTCCTTTGGGACAGTTTCAGGACCTTGGTAAGACATGGGTCAGGATATTAGCTCGGGATAATGTCAGGACTTTAGATATTGACTGCAGCAGGGCCTTAGAGACAGTGTCTCAGCCTGACTTAGGACTAGCATCAGAGCCTTTGTTAGGTCCAGTGTCAGGGACTGAGTTAGGTGTAGTGTCAGGGCCTTAGTTAGGGACAGTGTCAGGGCCTGAGTTAGGACGAGCCTCCAGGCCTCAGTTAGGGCCAGGGTCACGGCCTCGGGACTAATTTTAGGGCCTTAGTTAGGAAGAGCATCAGGGATTTATTTAGCATAAGAAGCTCAACATTAGTTAAAGACAAGGTTAGGTTAAGGTCTAGGCATTGGGTCAGGGCATGACCTAGGGATAGTGTCAAGACCTTAGTTACTTAGGGCATCAGGGCCTAATTTAGGACCAGCGTCAGGGCTTCAGGTAGGGATAGCGTCAGAGCCTGACTTCGGGAGAGCGACAGGGCTTGAGTGAGGCCTAGTGTCAGAGCCTTAGCTAGGGATAGTATCAGGGCATGACTTAGGAGCAGCATAAGGGCCTTGGTAGGATCAGCCTCAGGGGTTTTGTTAAAGACATTATCAGGGCCTCTGTTAGGGACAGCCTTAGGGCCTCCCTTAGGGACAGCGTCAGGGCTTACTTAGGGACAGTTTCAGGACCTTGGTAAGAGATGGGTCCGGAAGTTAACTCAGGATAGTGTCAGGACTTTAGATATTGACGGCAGCAGGGCCTTAGTTAGGGACAGTGTCAAGGCCTTAGTTAGTACTAGCATCTGGGCCTCTGTTAGGTACAGTGTCAGGGCCTGAGTTAGGAATAGTGTTAGGGCCTTAGTTAGGGACAGTATCACGGCCTTGGGACTAAATTCAGGGCCTGAGGTAGTCACAGCCTAAGGGCTTTAGTTAGCATAAGAGGCAGGACATTTGCTAGGGACAGGGTGAGGGTAAAGTTTAGGGATCGTGTCAGGAAATGACCTAGGGATAGTGTCAAGAGCTTAGTTACAGTATCAGGGCCTTATTTAGGACCAGTGTCAGGGCTTCAGGTAGGGACAGCGTCAGTGCCTGACTCTGGGAGAGCAACAGGGCCTGAGTGAGGCCTAGCGTCAGGCCCATAGCTGGGGACACTGTCAGGGCATGATGTAGGAGCAGCATCAGGGCCTTTGTTGCATCAGCATTAGTGTCTTAGTTACAGACATGATCAGGGCCTGAGTTAGTCACAGCGTCAAGGCCTCAGTTAGGCATAGCTTCAGGGACTGAGTTACGGACAGCCTCAGGTCTTCCCTTAGGAACAGCGACAGGGCTTTCTTAGGGACGGTGTCAGGACCTTGGTTAGAAATGGGTCAGGATATTAGCTCAGGATAGTGTCCGGATTTTAGTTATTGCCGGCAGCAGGGCCTATATTAGAGATAGATTCCGGGCCTTAGTTAGGGACAGTGTCAGTTAGTTAGGGAGAGCATTAGGGCTTCGGTGAGAAAAAGGGGCAGGACATTAGCTCGGGAGAGAGTCAGGTTCCAGGCCAGTGGTAGTGTCAGGATGTGAGCTAGGGATAGGGTGAAGACCTTAGTTATTGAGAGCATCAGGGCCTTAGGACCAGCGTCAGGGCCTTCATCAGGACCAGTGTCAGGGCTTCACGTACGGACAGCATCAGAGCCTAACTAAGGTACGGCAACAGGGCCTAAGTGAGGCCTATCTTCAGGGCCTGAGTTAGGGACAGTGTCAGGGCATGACTTAGGAGCAGTATAAGGGCCTCTGTAGGATCAGCCTTAGGGTCTTCGTTAAAGACATTCTCAGGGCCTCTGTTAGGGACCGCCTCAGGGCCTCACTTAGGGACAGCGTCAGGGCTTCCTTTGGGACAGTTTCAGGACCTTGGTAAGACATGGGTCAGGATATTAGTTCAGGATAATGTCAGGACTTTAGATATTGACTGCAGCAGGGCCTTAGAGACAGTGTCTCAGCCTGACTTAGGACTAGCATCAGAGCCTTTGTTAGGTCCAGTGTCAGGGACTGAGTTAGGTGTAGTGTCAGGGCCTCAGTTAGGGACAGTGTCAGGGCCTGAGTTAGGACGAGCCTCCAGGCCTCAGTTAGGGCCAGGGTCACAGCCTCGGGACTAATTTTAGGGCCTTAGTTAGGAAGAGCATCAGGGATTTATTTAGCATAAGAAGCTCAACATTAGTTAAAGACAAGGTTAGGTTAAGGTCTAGGCATTGTGTCAGGGCATGACCTAGGGATAGTGTCAAGACCTTAGTTACTTAGGGCATCAGGGCCTAATTTAGGACCAGTGTCAGGGCTTCAGGTAGGGATAGCGTCAGAGCCTGACTTCGGGAGAGCGACAGGGCTTGAGTGAGGCCTAGTGACAGAGCCTGACTTCGGGAGAGCGACAGGGCTTGAGTGAGGCCTAGTGTCAGAGCCTTAGCTAGGGATAGTATCAGGGCATGACTTAGGAGCAGCACAAGGGCCTTGGTAGGATCAGCCTCAGGGGCTTTGTTAAAGACCTTATCAGGGCCTCTGTTAGGGGCAGCCTTAGGGCCTCCCTTAGGGACAGCGTCAGGGCTTACTTAGGGACAGTTTCAGGACCTTGGTAAGAGATGGGTCCGGAAATTACCTCAGGATAGTGTCAGGACATTAGATATTGACGGCAGCAGGGCCTTACTTAGGGACAGTGTCAAGGCCTTAGTTAGTACTAGCATCTGGGCCTCTGTTAGGTGCAGTGTCGGGGCCTGAGTTAGGAATAGTGTTAGGGCCTTAGTTAGGGACAGTATCACGGCCTTGGGACTAAATTCAGGGCCTGAGGTAGTCACAGCCTAAGGGCTTTAGTTAGCATAAGAGGCAGGACATTTGCTAGGGACAGGGTGAGGGTAAAGTTTAGGGATCGTGTCAGGAAATGACCTAGGGATAGTGTCAAGAGCTTAGTTACAGTATCAGGGCCTTATTTAGGACCCGTGTCAGGGCTTCAGGTAGGGACAGCGTCAGTGCCTGACTCTGGGAGAGCAACAGGGCCTGAGTGAGGCCTAGCGTCAGGCCCATAGCTGGGGACACTGTCAGGGCATGATGTAGGAGCAGCATCAGGGCCTTTGTTGCATCAGCATTAGTGTCTTAGTTACAGACATGATCAGGGCCTGAGTTAGTCACAGCGTCAAGGCCTCAGTTAGGCATAGCTTCAGGGACTGAGTTACGGACAGCCTCAGGTCTTCCCTTAGGAACAGCGACAGGGCTCTCTTAGGGACGGTGTCAGGACCTTGGTTAGAAATGGGTCAGGATATTAGCTCAGGATAGTGTCCGGATTTTAGTTATTGCCGGCAGCAGGGCCTATATTAGAGATAGATTCCGGGCCTTAGTTAGGGACAGTGTCAGTTAGTTAGGGAGAGCATTAGGGCTTCGGTGAGAAAAAGGGGCAGGACATTAGCTCGGGAGAGAGTCAGGTTCCAGGCCAGTGGTAGTGTCAGGATGTGAGCTAGGGATAGGGTGAAGACCTTAGTTATTGAGAGCATCAGGGCCTTAGTTAGGACCAGCGTCAGGGCCTTCATCAGGACCAGTGTCAGGGCTTCACGTACGGACAGCGTCAGAGCCTAACTAAGGTACGGCAACGGGGCCTAAGTGAGGCCTATCTTTAGGGCCTGAGTTAGGGACAGTGTCAGGGCATGACTTAGGAGCAGTATAAGGGCCTCTGTAGGATCAGCATTAGGGTCTTCGTTAAAGACATTCTCAGGGCCTCTGTTAGGGACCGCCTCAGGGCCTCACTTAGGGACAGCGTCAGGGCTTCCTTTGGGACAGTTTCAGGACCTTGGTAAGACATGGGTCAGGATATTAGCTCGGGATAATGTCAGGACTTTAGATATTGACTGCAGCAGGGCCTTAGAGACAGTGTCTCAGCCTGACTTAGGACTAGCATCAGAGCCTTTGTTAGGTCCAGTGTCAGGGACTGAGTTAGGTGTAGTGTCAGGGCCTTAGTTAGGGACAGTGTCAGGGCCTGAGTTAGGACGAGCCTCCAGGCCTCAGTTAGGGCCAGGGTCACGGCCTCGGGACTAATTTTAGGGCCTTAGTTAGGAAGAGCATCAGGGATTTATTTAGCATAAGAAGCTCAACATTAGTTAAAGACAAGGTTAGGTTAAGGTCTAGGCATTGGGTCAGGGCATGACCTAGGGATAGTGTCAAGACCTTAGTTACTTAGGGCATCAGGGCCTAATTTAGGACCAGCGTCAGGGCTTCAGGTAGGGATAGCGTCAGAGCCTGACTTCGGGAGAGCGACAGGGCTTGAGTGAGGCCTAGTGTCAGAGCCTTAGCTAGGGATAGTATCAGGGCATGACTTAGGAGCAGCATAAGGGCCTTGGTAGGATCAGCCTCAGGGGTTTTGTTAAAGACATTATCAGGGCCTCTGTTAGGGACAGCCTTAGGGCCTCCCTTAGGGACAGCGTCAGGGCTTACTTAGGGACAGTTTCAGGACCTTGGTAAGAGATGGGTCCGGAAGTTAACTCAGGATAGTGTCAGGACTTTAGATATTGACGGCAGCAGGGCCTTAGTTAGGGACAGTGTCAAGGCCTTAGTTAGTACTAGCATCTGGGCCTCTGTTAGGTACAGTGTCAGGGCCTGAGTTAGGAATAGTGTTAGGGCCTTAGTTAGGGACAGTATCACGGCCTTGGGACTAAATTCAGGGCCTGAGGTAGTCACAGCCTAAGGGCTTTAGTTAGCATAAGAGGCAGGACATTTGCTAGGGACAGGGTGAGGGTAAAGTTTAGGGATCGTGTCAGGAAATGACCTAGGGATAGTGTCAAGAGCTTAGTTACAGTATCAGGGCCTTATTTAGGACCAGTGTCAGGGCTTCAGGTAGGGACAGCGTCAGTGCCTGACTCTGGGAGAGCAACAGGGCCTGAGTGAGGCCTAGCGTCAGGCCCATAGCTGGGGACACTGTCAGGGCATGATGTAGGAGCAGCATCAGGGCCTTTGTTGCATCAGCATTAGTGTCTTAGTTACAGACATGATCAGGGCCTGAGTTAGTCACAGCGTCAAGGCCTCAGTTAGGCATAGCTTCAGGGACTGAGTTACGGACAGCCTCAGGTCTTCCCTTAGGAACAGCGACAGGGCTTTCTTAGGGACGGTGTCAGGACCTTGGTTAGAAATGGGTCAGGATATTAGCTCAGGATAGTGTCCGGATTTTAGTTATTGCCGGCAGCAGGGCCTATATTAGAGATAGATTCCGGGCCTTAGTTAGGGACAGTGTCAGTTAGTTAGGGAGAGCATTAGGGCTTCGGTGAGAAAAAGGGGCAGGACATTAGCTCGGGAGAGAGTCAGGTTCCAGGCCAGTGGTAGTGTCAGGATGTGAGCTAGGGATAGGGTGAAGACCTTAGTTATTGAGAGCATCAGGGCCTTAGGACCAGCGTCAGGGCCTTCATCAGGACCAGTGTCAGGGCTTCACGTACGGACAGCATCAGAGCCTAACTAAGGTACGGCAACAGGGCCTAAGTGAGGCCTATCTTCAGGGCCTGAGTTAGGGACAGTGTCAGGGCATGACTTAGGAGCAGTATAAGGGCCTCTGTAGGATCAGCCTTAGGGTCTTCGTTAAAGACATTCTCAGGGCCTCTGTTAGGGACCGCCTCAGGGCCTCACTTAGGGACAGCGTCAGGGCTTCCTTTGGGACAGTTTCAGGACCTTGGTAAGACATGGGTCAGGATATTAGTTCAGGATAATGTCAGGACTTTAGATATTGACTGCAGCAGGGCCTTAGAGACAGTGTCTCAGCCTGACTTAGGACTAGCATCAGAGCCTTTGTTAGGTCCAGTGTCAGGGACTGAGTTAGGTGTAGTGTCAGGGCCTCAGTTAGGGACAGTGTCAGGGCCTGAGTTAGGACGAGCCTCCAGGCCTCAGTTAGGGCCAGGGTCACAGCCTCGGGACTAATTTTAGGGCCTTAGTTAGGAAGAGCATCAGGGATTTATTTAGCATAAGAAGCTCAACATTAGTTAAAGACAAGGTTAGGTTAAGGTCTAGGCATTGTGTCAGGGCATGACCTAGGGATAGTGTCAAGACCTTAGTTACTTAGGGCATCAGGGCCTAATTTAGGACCAGTGTCAGGGCTTCAGGTAGGGATAGCGTCAGAGCCTGACTTCGGGAGAGCGACAGGGCTTGAGTGAGGCCTAGTGACAGAGCCTGACTTAGGGAGAGCGACAGGGCTTGAGTGAGGCCTAGTGTCAGAGCCTTAGCTAGGGATAGTATCAGGGCATGACTTAGGAGCAGCACAAGGGCCTTGGTAGGATCAGCCTCAGGGGCTTTGTTAAAGACCTTATCAGGGCCTCTGTTAGGGGCAGCCTTAGGGCCTCCCTTAGGGACAGCGTCAGGGCTTACTTAGGGACAGTTTCAGGACCTTGGTAAGAGATGGGTCCGGAAATTACCTCAGGATAGTGTCAGGACATTAGATATTGACGGCAGCAGGGCCTTACTTAGGGACAGTGTCAAGGCCTTAGTTAGTACTAGCATCTGGGCCTCTGTTAGGTGCAGTGTCGGGGCCTGAGTTAGGAATAGTGTTAGGGCCTTAGTTAGGGACAGTATCACGGCCTTGGGACTAAATTCAGGGCCTGAGGTAGTCACAGCCTAAGGGCTTTAGTTAGCATAAGAGGCAGGACATTTGCTAGGGACAGGGTGAGGGTAAAGTTTAGGGATCGTGTCAGGAAATGACCTAGGGATAGTGTCAAGAGCTTAGTTACAGTATCAGGGCCTTATTTAGGACCCGTGTCAGGGCTTCAGGTAGGGACAGCGTCAGTGCCTGACTCTGGGAGAGCAACAGGGCCTGAGTGAGGCCTAGCGTCAGGCCCATAGCTGGGGACACTGTCAGGGCATGATGTAGGAGCAGCATCAGGGCCTTTGTTGCATCAGCATTAGTGTCTTAGTTACAGACATGATCAGGGCCTGAGTTAGTCACAGCGTCAAGGCCTCAGTTAGGCATAGCTTCAGGGACTGAGTTACGGACAGCCTCAGGTCTTCCCTTAGGAACAGCGACAGGGCTCTCTTAGGGACGGTGTCAGGACCTTGGTTAGAAATGGGTCAGGATACTAGCTCAGGATAGTGTCCGGATTTTAGTTATTGCCGGCAGCAGGGCCTATATTAGAGATAGATTCCGGGCCTTAGTTAGGGACAGTGTCAGGGCCTTAATTAGGACTAGTCTGGGCCTTAGTTAGGGAGAGCATTACGGCTTCGCTGAGGATAAGGGGCAGGACGTTAGCTCGGGACAGAGTCAGGTTCCAGGCCAGTGGTAGTGTCAGGATGTGAGCTAGGGATAGGGTGAAGACCTTAGTTATTGAGAGCATCAGGGCCTTAGTTAGGACCAGCGTCAGGGCCTTCATCAGGACCAGTGTCAGGGCTTCACGTACGGACAGCGTCAGAGCCTAACTAAGGTACGGCAACGGGGCCTAAGTGAGGCCTATCTTTAGGGCCTGAGTTAGGGACAGTGTCAGGGCATGACTTAGGAGCAGTATAAGGGCCTCTGTAGGATCAGCATTAGGGTCTTCGTTAAAGACATTCTCAGGGCCTCTGTTAGGGACCGCCTCAGGGCCTCACTTAGGGACAGCGTCAGGGCTTCCTTTGGGACAGTTTCAGGACCTTGGTAAGACATGGGTCAGGATATTAGCTCGGGATAATGTCAGGACTTTAGATATTGACTGCAGCAGGGCCTTAGAGACAGTGTCTCAGCCTGACTTAGGACTAGCATCAGAGCCTTTGTTAGGTCCAGTGTCAGGGACTGAGTTAGGTGTAGTGTCAGGGCCTTAGTTAGGGACAGTGTCAGGGCCTGAGTTAGGACGAGCCTCCAGGCCTCAGTTAGGGCCAGGGTCACGGCCTCGGGACTAATTTTAGGGCCTTAGTTAGGAAGAGCATCAGGGATTTATTTAGCATAAGAAGCTCAACATTAGTTAAAGACAAGGTTAGGTTAAGGTCTAGGCATTGGGTCAGGGCATGACCTAGGGATAGTGTCAAGACCTTAGTTACTTAGGGCATCAGGGCCTAATTTAGGACCAGCGTCAGGGCTTCAGGTAGGGATAGCGTCAGAGCCTGACTTCGGGAGAGCGACAGGGCTTGAGTGAGGCCTAGTGTCAGAGCCTTAGCTAGGGATAGTATCAGGGCATGACTTAGGAGCAGCATAAGGGCCTTGGTAGGATCAGCCTCAGGGGTTTTGTTAAAGACATTATCAGGGCCTCTGTTAGGGACAGCCTTAGGGCCTCCCTTAGGGACAGCGTCAGGGCTTACTTAGGGACAGTTTCAGGACTTTGGTAAGAGATGGGTCCGGAAGTTAACTCAGGATAGTGTCAGGACTTTAGATATTGACGGCAGCAGGGCCTTAGTTAGGGACAGTGTCAAGGCCTTAGTTAGTACTAGCATCTGGGCCTCTGTTAGGTACAGTGTCAGGGCCTGAGTTAGGAATAGTGTTAGGGCCTTAGTTAGGGACAGTATCACGGCCTTGGGACTAAATTCAGGGCCTGAGGTAGTCACAGCCTAAGGGCTTTAGTTAGCATAAGAGGCAGGACATTTGCTAGGGACAGGGTGAGGGTAAAGTTTAGGGATCGTGTCAGGAAATGACCTAGGGATAGTGTCAAGAGCTTAGTTACAGTATCAGGGCCTTATTTAGGACCAGTGTCAGGGCTTCAGGTAGGGACAGCGTCAGTGCCTGACTCTGGGAGAGCAACAGGGCCTGAGTGAGGCCTAGCGTCAGGCCCATAGCTGGGGACACTGTCAGGGCATGATGTAGGAGCAGCATCAGGGCCTTTGTTGCATCAGCATTAGTGTCTTAGTTACAGACATGATCAGGGCCTGAGTTAGTCACAGCGTCAAGGCCTCAGTTAGGCATAGCTTCAGGGACTGAGTTACGGACAGCCTCAGGTCTTCCCTTAGGAACAGCGACAGGGCTTTCTTAGGGACGGTGTCAGGACCTTGGTTAGAAATGGGTCAGGATATTAGCTCAGGATAGTGTCCGGATTTTAGTTATTGCCGGCAGCAGGGCCTATATTAGAGATAGATTCCGGGCCTTAGTTAGGGACAGTGTCATTTAGTTAGGGAGAGCATTAGGGCTTCGGTGAGAAAAAGGGGCAGGACATTAGCTCGGGAGAGAGTCAGGTTCCAGGCCAGTGGTAGTGTCAGGATGTGAGCTAGGGATAGGGTGAAGACCTTAGTTATTGAGAGCATCAGGGCCTTAGGACCAGCGTCAGGGCCTTCATCAGGACCAGTGTCAGGGCTTCACGTACGGACAGCATCAGAGCCTAACTAAGGTACGGCAACGGGGCCTAAGTGAGGCCTATCTTCAGGGCCTGAGTTAGGGACAGTGTCAGGGCATGACTTAGGAGCAGTATAAGGGCCTCTGTAGGATCAGCCTTAGGGTCTTCGTTAAAGACATTCTCAGGGCCTCTGTTAGGGACCGCCTCAGGGCCTCACTTAGGGACAGCGTCAGGGCTTCCTTTGGGACAGTTTCAGGACCTTGGTAAGACATGGGTCAGGATATTAGTTCAGGATAATGTCAGGACTTTAGATATTGACTGCAGCAGGGCCTTAGAGACAGTGTCTCAGCCTGACTTAGGACTAGCATCAGAGCCTTTGTTAGGTCCAGTGTCAGGGACTGAGTTAGGTGTAGTGTCAGGGCCTCAGTTAGGGACAGTGTCAGGGCCTGAGTTAGGACGAGCCTCCAGGCCTCAGTTAGGGCCAGGGTCACAGCCTCGGGACTAATTTTAGGGCCTTAGTTAGGAACAGCATCAGGGATTTATTTAGCATAAGAAGCTCAACATTAGTTAAAGACAAGGTTAGGTTAAGGTCTAGGCATTGTGTCAGGGCATGACCTAGGGATAGTGTCAAGACCTTAGTTACTTAGGGCATCAGGGCCTAATTTAGGACCAGTGTCAGGGCTTCAGGTAGGGATAGCGTCAGAGCCTGACTTCGGGAGAGCGACAGGGCTTGAGTGAGGCCTAGTGACAGAGCCTGACTTAGGGAGAGCGACAGGGCTTGAGTGAGGCCTAGTGTCAGAGCCTTAGCTAGGGATAGTATCAGGGCATGACTTAGGAGCAGCACAAGGGCCTTGGTAGGATCAGCCTCAGGGGCTTTGTTAAAGACCTTATCAGGGCCTCTGTTAGGGGCAGCCTTAGGGCCTCCCTTAGGGACAGCGTCAGGGCTTACTTAGGGACAGTTTCAGGACCTTGGTAAGAGATGGGTCCGGAAATTACCTCAGGATAGTGTCAGGACATTAGATATTGACGGCAGCAGGGCCTTACTTAGGGACAGTGTCAAGGCCTTAGTTAGTACTAGCATCTGGGCCTCTGTTAGGTGCAGTGTCGGGGCCTGAGTTAGGAATAGTGTTAGGGCCTTAGTTAGGGACAGTATCACGGCCTTGGGACTAAATTCAGGGCCTGAGGTAGTCACAGCCTAAGGGCTTTAGTTAGCATAAGAGGCAGGACATTTGCTAGGGACAGGGTGAGGGTAAAGTTTAGGGATCGTGTCAGGAAATGACCTAGGGATAGTGTCAAGAGCTTAGTTACAGTATCAGGGCCTTATTTAGGACCCGTGTCAGGGCTTCAGGTAGGGACAGCGTCAGTGCCTGACTCTGGGAGAGCAACAGGGCCTGAGTGAGGCCTAGCGTCAGGCCCATAGCTGGGGACACTGTCAGGGCATGATGTAGGAGCAGCATCAGGGCCTTTGTTGCATCAGCATTAGTGTCTTAGTTACAGACATGATCAGGGCCTGAGTTAGTCACAGCGTCAAGGCCTCAGTTAGGCATAGCTTCAGGGACTGAGTTACGGACAGCCTCAGGTCTTCCCTTAGGAACAGCGACAGGGCTCTCTTAGGGACGGTGTCAGGACCTTGGTTAGAAATGGGTCAGGATATTAGCTCAGGATAGTGTCCGGATTTTAGTTATTGCCGGCAGCAGGGCCTATATTAGAGATAGATTCCGGGCCTTAGTTAGGGACAGTGTCAGGGCCTTAATTAGGACTAGTCTGGGCCTTAGTTAGGGAGAGCATTACGGCTTCGCTGAGGATAAGGGGCAGGACGTTAGCTCGGGACAGAGTCAGGTTCCAGGCCAGTGGTAGTGTCAGGATGTGAGCTAGGGATAGGGTGAAGACCTTAGTTATTGAGAGCATCAGGGCCTTAGTTAGGACCAGCGTCAGGGCCTTCATCAGGACGAGTGTCAGGGCTTCACGTACGGACAGCGTCAGAGCCTAACTAAGGTACGGCAACGGGGCCTAAGTGAGGCCTATCTTTAGGGCCTGAGTTAGGGACAGTGTCAGGGCATGACTTAGGAGCAGTATAAGGGCCTCTGTAGGATCAGCATTAGGGTCTTCGTTAAAGACATTCTCAGGGCCTCTGTTAGGGACCGCCTCAGGGCCTCACTTAGGGACAGCGTCAGGGCTTCCTTTGGGACAGTTTCAGGACCTTGGTAAGACATGGGTCAGGATATTAGCTCGGGATAATGTCAGGACTTTAGATATTGACTGCAGCAGGGCCTTAGAGACAGTGTCTCAGCCTGACTTAGGACTAGCATCAGAGCCTTTGTTAGGTCCAGTGTCAGGGACTGAGTTAGGTGTAGTGTCAGGGCCTTAGTTAGGGACAGTGTCAGGGCCTGAGTTAGGACGAGCCTCCAGGCCTCAGTTAGGGCCAGGGTCACGGCCTCGGGACTAATTTTAGGGCCTTAGTTAGGAAGAGCATCAGGGATTTATTTAGCATAAGAAGCTCAACATTAGTTAAAGACAAGGTTAGGTTAAGGTCTAGGCATTGGGTCAGGGCATGACCTAGGGATAGTGTCAAGACCTTAGTTACTTAGGGCATCAGGGCCTAATTTAGGACCAGCGTCAGGGCTTCAGGTAGGGATAGCGTCAGAGCCTGACTTCGGGAGAGCGACAGGGCTTGAGTGAGGCCTAGTGTCAGAGCCTTAGCTAGGGATAGTATCAGGGCATGACTTAGGAGCAGCATAAGGGCCTTGGTAGGATCAGCCTCAGGGGTTTTGTTAAAGACATTATCAGGGCCTCTGTTAGGGACAGCCTTAGGGCCTCCCTTAGGGACAGCGTCAGGGCTTACTTAGGGACAGTTTCAGGACTTTGGTAAGAGATGGGTCCGGAAGTTAACTCAGGATAGTGTCAGGACTTTAGATATTGACGGCAGCAGGGCCTTAGTTAGGGACAGTGTCAAGGCCTTAGTTAGTACTAGCATCTGGGCCTCTGTTAGGTACAGTGTCAGGGCCTGAGTTAGGAATAGTGTTAGGGCCTTAGTTAGGGACAGTATCACGGCCTTGGGACTAAATTCAGGGCCTGAGGTAGTCACAGCCTAAGGGCTTTAGTTAGCATAAGAGGCAGGACATTTGCTAGGGACAGGGTGAGGGTAAAGTTTAGGGATCGTGTCAGGAAATGACCTAGGGATAGTGTCAAGAGCTTAGTTACAGTATCAGGGCCTTATTTAGGACCAGTGTCAGGGCTTCAGGTAGGGACAGCGTCAGTGCCTGACTCTGGGAGAGCAACAGGGCCTGAGTGAGGCCTAGCGTCAGGCCCATAGCTGGGGACACTGTCAGGGCATGATGTAGGAGCAGCATCAGGGCCTTTGTTGCATCAGCATTAGTGTCTTAGTTACAGACATGATCAGGGCCTGAGTTAGTCACAGCGTCAAGGCCTCAGTTAGGCATAGCTTCAGGGACTGAGTTACGGACAGCCTCAGGTCTTCCCTTAGGAACAGCGACAGGGCTTTCTTAGGGACGGTGTCAGGACCTTGGTTAGAAATGGGTCAGGATATTAGCTCAGGATAGTGTCCGGATTTTAGTTATTGCCGGCAGCAGGGCCTATATTAGAGATAGATTCCGGGCCTTAGTTAGGGACAGTGTCATTTAGTTAGGGAGAGCATTAGGGCTTCGGTGAGAAAAAGGGGCAGGACATTAGCTCGGGAGAGAGTCAGGTTCCAGGCCAGTGGTAGTGTCAGGATGTGAGCTAGGGATAGGGTGAAGACCTTAGTTATTGAGAGCATCAGGGCCTTAGGACCAGCGTCAGGGCCTTCATCAGGACCAGTGTCAGGGCTTCACGTACGGACAGCATCAGAGCCTAACTAAGGTACGGCAACGGGGCCTAAGTGAGGCCTATCTTCAGGGCCTGAGTTAGGGACAGTGTCAGGGCATGACTTAGGAGCAGTATAAGGGCCTCTGTAGGATCAGCCTTAGGGTCTTCGTTAAAGACATTCTCAGGGCCTCTGTTAGGGACCGCCTCAGGGCCTCACTTAGGGACAGCGTCAGGGCTTCCTTTGGGACAGTTTCAGGACCTTGGTAAGACATGGGTCAGGATATTAGTTCAGGATAATGTCAGGACTTTAGATATTGACTGCAGCAGGGCCTTAGAGACAGTGTCTCAGCCTGACTTAGGACTAGCATCAGAGCCTTTGTTAGGTCCAGTGTCAGGGACTGAGTTAGGTGTAGTGTCAGGGCCTCAGTTAGGGACAGTGTCAGGGCCTGAGTTAGGACGAGCCTCCAGGCCTCAGTTAGGGCCAGGGTCACAGCCTCGGGACTAATTTTAGGGCCTTAGTTAGGAACAGCATCAGGGATTTATTTAGCATAAGAAGCTCAACATTAGTTAAAGACAAGGTTAGGTTAAGGTCTAGGCATTGTGTCAGGGCATGACCTAGGGATAGTGTCAAGACCTTAGTTACTTAGGGCATCAGGGCCTAATTTAGGACCAGTGTCAGGGCTTCAGGTAGGGATAGCGTCAGAGCCTGACTTCGGGAGAGCGACAGGGCTTGAGTGAGGCCTAGTGACAGAGCCTGACTTAGGGAGAGCGACAGGGCTTGAGTGAGGCCTAGTGTCAGAGCCTTAGCTAGGGATAGTATCAGGGCATGACTTAGGAGCAGCACAAGGGCCTTGGTAGGATCAGCCTCAGGGGCTTTGTTAAAGACCTTATCAGGGCCTCTGTTAGGGGCAGCCTTAGGGCCTCCCTTAGGGACAGCGTCAGGGCTTACTTAGGGACAGTTTCAGGACCTTGGTAAGAGATGGGTCCGGAAATTACCTCAGGATAGTGTCAGGACATTAGATATTGACGGCAGCAGGGCCTTACTTAGGGACAGTGTCAAGGCCTTAGTTAGTACTAGCATCTGGGCCTCTGTTAGGTGCAGTGTCGGGGCCTGAGTTAGGAATAGTGTTAGGGCCTTAGTTAGGGACAGTATCACGGCCTTGGGACTAAATTCAGGGCCTGAGGTAGTCACAGCCTAAGGGCTTTAGTTAGCATAAGAGGCAGGACATTTGCTAGGGACAGGGTGAGGGTAAAGTTTAGGGATCGTGTCAGGAAATGACCTAGGGATAGTGTCAAGAGCTTAGTTACAGTATCAGGGCCTTATTTAGGACCCGTGTCAGGGCTTCAGGTAGGGACAGCGTCAGTGCCTGACTCTGGGAGAGCAACAGGGCCTGAGTGAGGCCTAGCGTCAGGCCCATAGCTGGGGACACTGTCAGGGCATGATGTAGGAGCAGCATCAGGGCCTTTGTTGCATCAGCATTAGTGTCTTAGTTACAGACATGATCAGGGCCTGAGTTAGTCACAGCGTCAAGGCCTCAGTTAGGCATAGCTTCAGGGACTGAGTTACGGACAGCCTCAGGTCTTCCCTTAGGAACAGCGACAGGGCTCTCTTAGGGACGGTGTCAGGACCTTGGTTAGAAATGGGTCAGGATATTAGCTCAGGATAGTGTCCGGATTTTAGTTATTGCCGGCAGCAGGGCCTATATTAGAGATAGATTCCGGGCCTTAGTTAGGGACAGTGTCAGGGCCTTAATTAGGACTAGTCTGGGCCTTAGTTAGGGAGAGCATTACGGCTTCGCTGAGGATAAGGGGCAGGACGTTAGCTCGGGACAGAGTCAGGTTCCAGGCCAGTGGTAGTGTCAGGATGTGAGCTAGGGATAGGGTGAAGACCTTAGTTATTGAGAGCATCAGGGCCTTAGTTAGGACCAGCGTCAGGGCCTTCATCAGGACCAGTGTCAGGGCTTCACGTACGGACAGCGTCAGAGCCTAACTAAGGTACGGCAACGGGGCCTAAGTGAGGCCTATCTTTAGGGCCTGAGTTAGGGACAGTGTCAGGGCATGACTTAGGAGCAGTATAAGGGCCTCTGTAGGATCAGCATTAGGGTCTTCGTTAAAGACATTCTCAGGGCCTCTGTTAGGGACCGCCTCAGGGCCTCACTTAGGGACAGCGTCAGGGCTTCCTTTGGGACAGTTTCAGGACCTTGGTAAGACATGGGTCAGGATATTAGCTCGGGATAATGTCAGGACTTTAGATATTGACTGCAGCAGGGCCTTAGAGACAGTGTCTCAGCCTGACTTAGGACTAGCATCAGAGCCTTTGTTAGGTCCAGTGTCAGGGACTGAGTTAGGTGTAGTGTCAGGGCCTTAGTTAGGGACAGTGTCAGGGCCTGAGTTAGGACGAGCCTCCAGGCCTCAGTTAGGGCCAGGATCACGGCCTCGGGACTAATTTTAGGGCCTTAGTTAGGAAGAGCATCAGGGATTTATTTAGCATGAGAAGCTCAACATTAGTTAAAGACAAGGTTAGGTTAAGGTCTAGGCATTGGGTCAGGGCATGACCTAGGGATAGTGTCAAGACCTTAGTTACTTAGGGCATCAGGGCCTAATTTAGGACCAGCGTCAGGGCTTCAGGTAGGGATAGCGTCAGAGCCTGACTTCGGGAGAGCGACAGGGCTTGAGTGAGGCCTAGTGTCAGAGCCTTAGCTAGGGATAGTATCAGGGCATGACTTAGGAGCAGCATAAGTGCCTTGGTAGGATCAGCCTTAGGGGCTTTGTTAAAGACATTATCAGGGCCTCTGTTATGGACAGCCTTAGGGCCTCCCTTAGGGACAGCGTCAGGGCTTACTTAGGGACAGTTTCAGGACCTTGGTAAGAGATGGGTCCGGAAGTTAACTCAGGATAGTGTCAGGACATTAGATATTGACGGCAGCAGGGCCTTACTTAGGGACAGTGTCAAGGCCTTAGTTAGTACTAGCATCTGGGCCTCTGTTAGGTACAGTGTCAGGGCCTGAGTTAGGAATAGTGTTAGGGCCTTAGTTAGGAATAGTGTTAGGGCCTTAGTTAGGGACAGTATCACGGCCTTGGGACTAAATTCAGGGCCTGAGGTAGTCACAGCCTAAGGGCTTTAGTTAGCGTAAGAGGCAGGACATTTGCTAGGGACAGGGTTAGGGTAAAGTTTAGGGATCGTGTCAGGAAATGACCTAGGGATAGTGTCAAGAGCTTAGTTACAGTATCAGGGCCTTATTTAGGACCAGTGTCAGGGCTTCAGGTAGGGACAGCGTCAGTGCCTGACTCTGGGAGAGCAACAGGGCCTGAGTGAGGCCTAGCGTCAGGCCCATAGCTGGGGACACTGTCAGGGCATGATGTAGGAGCAGCATCAGGGCCTTTGTTGCATCAGCATTAGTGTCTTAGTTACAGACATGATCAGGGCCTGAGTTAGTCACAGCGTCAAGGCCTCAGTTAGGCATAGCTTCAGGGACTGAGTTACGGACAGCCTCAGGTCTTCCCTTAGGAACAGCGACAGGGCTTTCTTAGGGACGGTGTCAGGACCTTGGTTAGAAATGGGTCAGGATATTAGCTCAGGATAGTGTCCGGATTTTAGTTATTGCCGGCAGCAGGGCCTATATTAGAGATAGATTCCGGGCCTTAGTTAGGGACAGTGTCAGTTAGTTAGGGAGAGCATTAGGGCTTCGGTGAGAAAAAGGGGCAGGACATTAGCTCGGGAGAGAGTCAGGTTCCAGGCCAGTGGTAGTGTCAGGATGTGAGCTAGGGATAGGGTGAAGACCTTAGTTATTGAGAGCATCAGGGCCTTAGGACCAGCGTCAGGGCCTTCATCAGGACCAGTGTCAGGGCTTCACGTACGGACAGCATCAGAGCCTAACTAAGGTACGGCAACGGGGCCTAAGTGAGGCCTATCTTCAGGGCCTGAGTTAGGGACAGTGTCAGGGCATGACTTAGGAGCAGTATAAGGGCCTCTGTAGGATCAGCCTTAGGGTCTTCGTTAAAGACATTCTCAGGGCCTCTGTTAGGGACCGCCTCAGGGCCTCACTTAGGGACAGCGTCAGGGCTTCCTTTGGGACAGTTTCAGGACCTTGGTAAGACATGGGTCAGGATATTAGTTCAGGATAATGTCAGGACTTTAGATATTGACTGCAGCAGGGCCTTAGAGACAGTGTCTCAGCCTGACTTAGGACTAGCATCAGAGCCTTTGTTAGGTCCAGTGTCAGGGACTGAGTTAGGTGTAGTGTCAGGGCCTCAGTTAGGGACAGTGTCAGGGCCTGAGTTAGGACGAGCCTCCAGGCCTCAGTTAGGGCCAGGGTCACAGCCTCGGGACTAATTTTAGGGCCTTAGTTAGGAAGAGCATCAGGGATTTATTTAGCATAAGAAGCTCAACATTAGTTAAAGACAAGGTTAGGTTAAGGTCTAGGCATTGTGTCAGGGCATGACCTAGGGATAGTGTCAAGACCTTAGTTACTTAGGGCATCAGGGCCTAATTTAGGACCAGTGTCAGGGCTTCAGGTAGGGATAGCGTCAGAGCCTGACTTCGGGAGAGCGACAGGGCTTGAGTGAGGCCTAGTGTCAGAGCCTTAGCTAGGGATAGTATCAGGGCATGACTTAGGAGCAGCATAAGGGCCTTGGTAGGATCAGCCTTAGGGGCTTTGTTAAAGACATTATCAGGGCCTCTGTTATGGACAGCCTTAGGGCCTCCCTTAGGGACAGCGTCAGGGCTTACTTAGGGACAGTTTCAGGACCTTGGTAAGAGATGGGTCCGGAAGTTAACTCAGGATAGTGTCAGGACATTAGATATTGACGGCAGCAGGGCCTTACTTAGGGACAGTGTCAAGGCCTTAGTTAGTACTAGCATCTGGGCCTCTGTTAGGTACAGTGTCAGGGCCTGAGTTAGGAATAGTGTTAGGGCCTTAGTTAGGAATAGTGTTAGGGCCTTAGTTAGGGACAGTATCACGGCCTTGGGACTAAATTCAGGGCCTGAGGTAGTCACAGCCTAAGGGCTTTAGTTAGCGTAAGAGGCAGGACATTTGCTAGGGACAGGGTTAGGGTAAAGTTTAGGGATCGTGTCAGGAAATGACCTAGGGATAGTGTCAAGAGCTTAGTTACAGTATCAGGGCCTTATTTAGGACCAGTGTCAGGGCTTCAGGTAGGGACAGCGTCAGTGCCTGACTCTGGGAGAGCAACAGGGCCTGAGTGAGGCCTAGCGTCAGGCCCATAGCTGGGGACACTGTCAGGGCATGATGTAGGAGCAGCATCAGGGCCTTTGTTGCATCAGCATTAGTGTCTTAGTTACAGACATGATCAGGGCCTGAGTTAGTCACAGCGTCAAGGCCTCAGTTAGGCATAGCTTCAGGGACTGAGTTACGGACAGCCTCAGGTCTTCCCTTAGGAACAGCGACAGGGCTTTCTTAGGGACGGTGTCAGGACCTTGGTTAGAAATGGGTCAGGATATTAGCTCAGGATAGTGTCCGGATTTTAGTTATTGCCGGCAGCAGGGCCTATATTAGAGATAGATTCCGGGCCTTAGTTAGGGACAGTGTCAGTTAGTTAGGGAGAGCATTAGGGCTTCGGTGAGAAAAAGGGGCAGGACATTAGCTCGGGAGAGAGTCAGGTTCCAGGCCAGTGGTAGTGTCAGGATGTGAGCTAGGGATAGGGTGAAGACCTTAGTTATTGAGAGCATCAGGGCCTTAGGACCAGCGTCAGGGCCTTCATCAGGACCAGTGTCAGGGCTTCACGTACGGACAGCATCAGAGCCTAACTAAGGTACGGCAACGGGGCCTAAGTGAGGCCTATCTTCAGGGCCTGAGTTAGGGACAGTGTCAGGGCATGACTTAGGAGCAGTATAAGGGCCTCTGTAGGATCAGCCTTAGGGTCTTCGTTAAAGACATTCTCAGGGCCTCTGTTAGGGACCGCCTCAGGGCCTCACTTAGGGACAGCTTCAGGGCTTCCTTTGGGACAGTTTCAGGACCTTGGTAAGACATGGGTCAGGATATTAGTTCAGGATAATGTCAGGACTTTAGATATTGACTGCAGCAGGGCCTTAGAGACAGTGTCTCAGCCTGACTTAGGACTAGCATCAGAGCCTTTGTTAGGTCCAGTGTCAGGGACTGAGTTAGGTGTAGTGTCAGGGCCTCAGTTAGGGACAGTGTCAGGGCCTGAGTTAGGACGAGCCTCCAGGCCTCAGTTAGGGCCAGGGTCACAGCCTCGGGACTAATTTTAGGGCCTTAGTTAGGAAGAGCATCAGGGATTTATTTAGCATAAGAAGCTCAACATTAGTTAAAGACAAGGTTAGGTTAAGGTCTAGGCATTGTGTCAGGGCATGACCTAGGGATAGTGTCAAGACCTTAGTTACTTAGGGCATCAGGGCCTAATTTAGGACCAGTGTCAGGGCTTCAGGTAGGGATAGCGTCAGAGCCTGACTTCGGGAGAGCGACAGGGCTTGAGTGAGGCCTAGTGACAGAGCCTGACTTAGGGAGAGCGACAGGGCTTGAGTGAGGCCTAGTGTCAGAGCCTTAGCTAGGGATAGTATCAGGGCATGACTTAGGAGCAGCACAAGGGCCTTGGTAGGATCAGCCTCAGGGGCTTTGTTAAAGACCTTATCAGGGCCTCTGTTAGGGGCAGCCTTAGGGCCTCCCTTAGGGACAGCGTCAGGGCTTACTTAGGGACAGTTTCAGGACCTTGGTAAGAGATGGGTCCGGAAATTACCTCAGGATAGTGTCAGGACATTAGATATTGACGGCAGCAGGGCCTTACTTAGGGACAGTGTCAAGGCCTTAGTTAGTACTAGCATCTGGGCCTCTGTTAGGTGCAGTGTCGGGGCCTGAGTTAGGAATAGTGTTAGGGCCTTAGTTAGGGACAGTATCACGGCCTTGGGACTAAATTCAGGGCCTGAGGTAGTCACAGCCTAAGGGCTTTAGTTAGCATAAGAGGCAGGACATTTGCTAGGGACAGGGTGAGGGTAAAGTTTAGGGATCGTGTCAGGAAATGACCTAGGGATAGTGTCAAGAGCTTAGTTACAGTATCAGGGCCTTATTTAGGACCCGTGTCAGGGCTTCAGGTAGGGACAGCGTCAGTGCCTGACTCTGGGAGAGCAACAGGGCCTGAGTGAGGCCTAGCGTCAGGCCCATAGCTGGGGACACTGTCAGGGCATGATGTAGGAGCAGCATCAGGGCCTTTGTTGCATCAGCATTAGTGTCTTAGTTACAGACATGATCAGGGCCTGAGTTAGTCACAGCGTCAAGGCCTCAGTTAGGCATAGCTTCAGGGACTGAGTTACGGACAGCCTCAGGTCTTCCCTTAGGAACAGCGACAGGGCTCTCTTAGGGACGGTGTCAGGACCTTGGTTAGAAATGGGTCAGGATATTAGCTCAGGATAGTGTCCGGATTTTAGTTATTGCCGGCAGCAGGGCCTATATTAGAGATAGATTCCGGGCCTTAGTTAGGGACAGTGTCAGGGCCTTAATTAGGACTAGTCTGGGCCTTAGTTAGGGAGAGCATTACGGCTTCGCTGAGGATAAGGGGCAGGACGTTAGCTCGGGACAGAGTCAGGTTCCAGGCCAGTGGTAGTGTCAGGATGTGAGCTAGGGATAGGGTGAAGACCTTAGTTATTGAGAGCATCAGGGCCTTAGTTAGGACCAGCGTCAGGGCCTTCATCAGGACCAGTGTCAGGGCTTCACGTACGGACAGCGTCAGAGCCTAACTAAGGTACGGCAACGGGGCCTAAGTGAGGCCTATCTTTAGGGCCTGAGTTAGGGACAGTGTCAGGGCATGACTTAGGAGCAGTATAAGGGCCTCTGTAGGATCAGCATTAGGGTCTTCGTTAAAGACATTCTCAGGGCCTCTGTTAGGGACCGCCTCAGGGCCTCACTTAGGGACAGCGTCAGGGCTTCCTTTGGGACAGTTTCAGGACCTTGGTAAGACATGGGTCAGGATATTAGCTCGGGATAATGTCAGGACTTTAGATATTGACTGCAGCAGGGCCTTAGAGACAGTGTCTCAGCCTGACTTAGGACTAGCATCAGAGCCTTTGTTAGGTCCAGTGTCAGGGACTGAGTTAGGTGTAGTGTCAGGGCCTTAGTTAGGGACAGTGTCAGGGCCTGAGTTAGGACGAGCCTCCAGGCCTCAGTTAGGGCCAGGGTCACGGCCTCGGGACTAATTTTAGGGCCTTAGTTAGGAAGAGCATCAGGGATTTATTTAGCATAAGAAGCTCAACATTAGTTAAAGACAAGGTTAGGTTAAGGTCTAGGGATTGTGTCAGGGCATGACCTAGGGATAGTGTCAAGACCTTAGTTACTTAGGGCATCAGGGCCTAATTTAGGACCAGCGTCAGGGCTTCAGGTAGGGATAGCGTCAGAGCCTGACTTCGGGAGAGCGACAGGGCTTGAGTGAGGCCTAGTGTCAGAGCCTTAGCTAGGGATAGTATCAGGGCATGACTTAGGAGCAGCACAAGGGCCTTGGTAGGATCAGCCTCAGGGGCTTTGTTAAAGACCTTATCAGGGCCTCTGTTAGGGGCAGCCTTAGGGCCTCCCTTAGGGACAGCGTCAGGGCTTACTTAGGGACAGTTTCAGGACCTTGGTAAGAGATGGGTCCGGAAATTACCTCAGGATAGTGTCAGGACATTAGATATTGACGGCAGCAGGGCCTTACTTAGGGACAGTGTCAAGGCCTTAGTTAGTACTAGCATCTGGGCCTCTGTTAGGTACAGTGTCGGGGCCTGAGTTAGGAATAGTGTTAGGGCCTTAGTTAGGGACAGTATCACGGCCTTGGGACTAAATTCAGGGCCTGAGGTAGTCACAGCCTAAGGGCTTTAGTTAGCGTAAGAGGCAGGACATTTGCTAGGGACAGGGTGAGGGTAAAGTTTAGGGATCGTGTCAGGAAATGACCTAGGGATAGTGTCAAGAGCTTAGTTACAGTATCAGGGCCTTATTTAGGACCCGTGTCAGGGCTTCAGGTAGGGACAGCGTCAGTGCCTGACTCTGGGAGAGCAACAGGGCCTGAGTGAGGCCTAGCGTCAGGCCCATAGCTGGGGACACTGTCAGGGCATGATGTAGGAGCAGCATCAGGGCCTTTGTTGCATCAGCATTAGTGTCTTAGTTACAGACATGATCAGGGCCTGAGTTAGTCACAGCGTCAAGGCCTCAGTTAGGCATAGCTTCAGGGACTGAGTTACGGACAGCCTCAGGTCTTCCCTTAGGAACAGCGACAGGGCTCTCTTAGGGACGGTGTCAGGACCTTGGTTAGAAATGGGTCAGGATATTAGCTCAGGATAGTGTCCGGATTTTAGTTATTGCCGGCAGCAGGGCCTATATTAGAGATAGATTCCGGGCCTTAGTTAGGGACAGTGTCAGGGCCTTAATTAGGACTAGTCTGGGCCTTAGTTAGGGAGAGCATTACGGCTTCGCTGAGGATAAGGGGCAGGACGTTAGCTCGGGACAGAGTCAGGTTCCAGGCCAGTGGTAGTGTCAGGATGTGAGCTAGGGATAGGGTGAAGACCTTAGTTATTGAGAGCATCAGGGCCTTAGGACCAGCGTCAGGGCCTTCATCAGGACCAGTGTCAGGGCTTCACGTACGGACAGCATCAGAGCCTAACTAAGGTACGGCAACAGGGCCTAAGTGAGGCCTATCTTCAGGGCCTGAGTTAGGGACAGTGTCAGGGCATGACTTAGGAGCAGTATAAGGGCCTCTGTAGGATCAGCCTTAGGGTCTTCGTTAAAGACATTCTCAGGGCCTCTGTTAGGGACCGCCTCAGGGCCTCACTTAGGGACAGCGTCAGGGCTTCCTTTGGGACAGTTTCAGGACCTTGGTAAGACATGGGTCAGGATATTAGTTCAGGATAATGTCAGGACTTTAGATATTGACTGCAGCAGGGCCTTAGAGACAGTGTCTCAGCCTGACTTAGGACTAGCATCAGAGCCTTTGTTAGGTCCAGTGTCAGGGACTGAGTTAGGTGTAGTGTCAGGGCCTCAGTTAGGGACAGTGTCAGGGCCTGAGTTAGGACGAGCCTCCAGGCCTCAGTTAGGGCCAGGGTCACAGCCTCGGGACTAATTTTAGGGCCTTAGTTAGGAACAGCATCAGGGATTTATTTAGCATAAGAAGCTCAACATTAGTTAAAGACAAGGTTAGGTTAAGGTCTAGGCATTGTGTCAGGGCATGACCTAGGGATAGTGTCAAGACCTTAGTTACTTAGGGCATCAGGGCCTAATTTAGGACCAGTGTCAGGGCTTCAGGTAGGGATAGCGTCAGAGCCTGACTTCGGGAGAGCGACAGGGCTTGAGTGAGGCCTAGTGACAGAGCCTGACTTAGGGAGAGCGACAGGGCTTGAGTGAGGCCTAGTGTCAGAGCCTTAGCTAGGGATAGTATCAGGGCATGACTTAGGAGCAGCACAAGGGCCTTGGTAGGATCAGCCTCAGGGGCTTTGTTAAAGACCTTATCAGGGCCTCTGTTAGGGACAGCCTTAGGGCCTCCCTTAGGGACAGCGTCAGGGCTTACTTAGGGACAGTTTCAGGACCTTGGTAAGAGATGGGTCCGGAAATTACCTCAGGATAGTGTCAGGACATTAGATATTGACGGCAGCAGGGCCTTACTTAGGGACAGTGTCAAGGCCTTAGTTAGTACTAGCATCTGGGCCTCTGTTAGGTGCAGTGTCGGGGCCTGAGTTAGGAATAGTGTTAGGGCCTTAGTTAGGGACAGTATCACGGCCTTGGTACTAAATTCAGGGCCTGAGGTAGTCACAGCCTAAGGGCTTTAGTTAGCATAAGAGGCAGGACATTTGCTAGGGACAGGGTGAGGGTAAAGTTTAGGGATCGTGTCAGGAAATGACCTAGGGATAGTGTCAAGAGCTTAGTTACAGTATCAGGGCCTTATTTAGGACCCGTGTCAGGGCTTCAGGTAGGGACAGCGTCAGTGCCTGACTCTGGGAGAGCAACAGGGCCTGAGTGAGGCCTAGCGTCAGGCCCATAGCTGGGGACACTGTCAGGGCATGATGTAGGAGCAGCATCAGGGCCTTTGTTGCATCAGCATTAGTGTCTTAGTTACAGACATGATCAGGGCCTGAGTTAGTCACAGCGTCAAGGCCTCAGTTAGGCATAGCTTCAGGGACTGAGTTACGGACAGCCTCAGGTCTTCCCTTAGGAACAGCGACAGGGCTCTCTTAGGGACGGTGTCAGGACCTTGGTTAGAAATGGGTCAGGATATTAGCTCAGGATAGTGTCCGGATTTTAGTTATTGCCGGCAGCAGGGCCTATATTAGAGATAGATTCCGGGCCTTAGTTAGGGACAGTGTCAGGGCCTTAATTAGGACTAGTCTGGGCCTTAGTTAGGGAGAGCATTACGGCTTCGCTGAGGATAAGGGGCAGGACGTTAGCTCGGGACAGAGTCAGGTTCCAGGCCAGTGGTAGTGTCAGGATGTGAGCTAGGGATAGGGTGAAGACCTTAGTTATTGAGAGCATCAGGGCCTTAGTTAGGACCAGCGTCAGGGCCTTCATCAGGACCAGTGTCAGGGCTTCACGTACGGACAGCGTCAGAGCCTAACTAAGGTACGGCAACGGGGCCTAAGTGAGGCCTATCTTTAGGGCCTGAGTTAGGGACAGTGTCAGGGCATGACTTAGGAGCAGTATAAGGGCCTCTGTAGGATCAGCATTAGGGTCTTCGTTAAAGACATTCTCAGGGCCTCTGTTAGGGACCGCCTCAGGGCCTCACTTAGGGACAGCGTCAGGGCTTCCTTTGGGACAGTTTCAGGACCTTGGTAAGACATGGGTCAGGATATTAGCTCGGGATAATGTCAGGACTTTAGATATTGACTGCAGCAGGGCCTTAGAGACAGTGTCTCAGCCTGACTTAGGACTAGCATCAGAGCCTTTGTTAGGTCCAGTGTCAGGGACTGAGTTAGGTGTAGTGTCAGGGCCTTAGTTAGGGACAGTGTCAGGGCCTGAGTTAGGACGAGCCTCCAGGCCTCAGTTAGGGCCAGGGTCACGGCCTCGGGACTAATTTTAGGGCCTTAGTTAGGAAGAGCATCAGGGATTTATTTAGCATAAGAAGCTCAACATTAGTTAAAGACAAGGTTAGGTTAAGGTCTAGGCATTGGGTCAGGGCATGACCTAGGGATAGTGTCAAGACCTTAGTTACTTAGGGCATCAGGGCCTAATTTAGGACCAGCGTCAGGGCTTCAGGTAGGGATAGCGTCAGAGCCTGACTTCGGGAGAGCGACAGGGCTTGAGTGAGGCCTAGTGTCAGAGCCTTAGCTAGGGATAGTATCAGGGCATGACTTAGGAGCAGCATAAGGGCCTTGGTAGGATCAGCCTCAGGGGCTTTGTTAAAGACCTTATCAGGGCCTCTGTTAGGGGCAGCCTTAGGGCCTCCCTTAGGGACAGCGTCAGGGCTTACTTAGGGACAGTTTCAGGAGCTTGGTAAGAGATGGGTCCGGAAATTACCTCAGGATAGTGTCAGGACATTAGATATTGACGGCAGCAGGGCCTTACTTAGGGACAGTGTCAAGGCCTTAGTTAGTACTAGCATCTGGGCCTCTGTTAGGTGCAGTGTCGGGGCCTGAGTTAGGAATAGTGTTAGGGCCTTAGTTAGGGACAGTATCACGGCCTTGGGACTAAATTCAGGGCCTGAGGTAGTCACAGCCTAAGGGCTTTAGTTAGCATAAGAGGCAGGACATTTGCTAGGGACAGGGTGAGGGTAAAGTTTAGGGATCGTGTCAGGAAATGACCTAGGGATAGTGTCAAGAGCTTAGTTACAGTATCAGGGCCTTATTTAGGACCCGTGTCAGGGCTTCAGGTAGGGACAGCGTCAGTGCCTGACTCTGGGAGAGCAACAGGGCCTGAGTGAGGCCTAGCGTCAGGCCCATAGCTGGGGACACTGTCAGGGCATGATGTAGGAGCAGCATCAGGGCCTTTGTTGCATCAGCATTAGTGTCTTAGTTACAGACATGATCAGGGCCTGAGTTAGTCACAGCGTCAAGGCCTCAGTTAGGCATAGCTTCAGGGACTGAGTTACGGACAGCCTCAGGTCTTCCCTTAGGAACAGCGACAGGGCTCTCTTAGGGACGGTGTCAGGACCTTGGTTAGAAATGGGTCAGGATACTAACTCAGGATAGTGTCCGGATTTTAGTTATTGCCGGCAGCAGGGCCTATATTAGAGATAGATTCCGGGCCTTAGTTAGGGACAGTGTCAGGGCCTTAATTAGGACTAGTCTGGGCCTTAGTTAGGGAGAGCATTACGGCTTCGCTGAGGATAAGGGGCAGGACGTTAGCTCGGGACAGAGTCAGGTTCCAGGCCAGTGGTAGTGTCAGGATGTGAGCTAGGGATAGGGTGAAGACCTTAGTTATTGAGAGCATCAGGGCCTTAGTTAGGACCAGCGTCAGGGCCTTCATCAGGACCAGTGTCAGGGCTTCACGTACGGACAGCGTCAGAGCCTAACTAAGGTACGGCAACGGGGCCTAAGTGAGGCCTATCTTTAGGGCCTGAGTTAGGGACAGTGTCAGGGCATGACTTAGGAGCAGTATAAGGGCCTCTGTAGGATCAGCATTAGGGTCTTCGTTAAAGACATTCTCAGGGCCTCTGTTAGGGACCGCCTCAGGGCCTCACTTAGGGACAGCGTCAGGGCTTCCTTTGGGACAGTTTCAGGACCTTGGTAAGACATGGGTCAGGATATTAGCTCGGGATAATGTCAGGACTTTAGATATTGACTGCAGCAGGGCCTTAGAGACAGTGTCTCAGCCTGACTTAGGACTAGCATCAGAGCCTTTGTTAGGTCCAGTGTCAGGGACTGAGTTAGGTGTAGTGTCAGGGCCTTAGTTAGGGACAGTGTCAGGGCCTGAGTTAGGACGAGCCTCCAGGCCTCAGTTAGGGCCAGGGTCACGGCCTCGGGACTAATTTTAGGGCCTTAGTTAGGAAGAGCATCAGGGATTTATTTAGCATAAGAAGCTCAACATTAGTTAAAGACAAGGTTAGGTTAAGGTCTAGACATTGGGTCAGGGCATGACCTAGGGATAGTGTCAAGACCTTAGTTACTTAGGGCATCAGGGCCTAATTTAGGACCAGCGTCAGGGCTTCAGGTAGGGATAGCGTCAGAGCCTGACTTCGGGAGAGCGACAGGGCTTGAGTGAGGCCTAGTGTCAGAGCCTTAGCTAGGGATAGTATCAGGGCATGACTTAGGAGCAGCATAAGGGCCTTGGTAGGATCAGCCTCAGGGGCTTTGTTAAAGACCTTATCAGGGCCTCTGTTAGGGGCAGCCTTAGGGCCTCCCTTAGGGACAGCGTCAGGGCTTACTTAGGGACAGTTTCAGGAGCTTGGTAAGAGATGGGTCCGGAAATTACCTCAGGATAGTGTCAGGACATTAGATATTGACGGCAGCAGGGCCTTACTTAGGGACAGTGTCAAGGCCTTAGTTAGTACTAGCATCTGGGCCTCTGTTAGGTGCAGTGTCGGGGCCTGAGTTAGGAATAGTGTTAGGGCCTTAGTTAGGGACAGTATCACGGCCTTGGGACTAAATTCAGGGCCTGAGGTAGTCACAGCCTAAGGGCTTTAGTTAGCATAAGAGGCAGGACATTTGCTAGGGACAGGGTGAGGGTAAAGTTTAGGGATCGTGTCAGGAAATGACCTAGGGATAGTGTCAAGAGCTTAGTTACAGTATCAGGGCCTTATTTAGGACCCGTGTCAGGGCTTCAGGTAGGGACAGCGTCAGTGCCTGACTCTGGGAGAGCAACAGGGCCTGAGTGAGGCCTAGCGTCAGGCCCATAGCTGGGGACACTGTCAGGGCATGATGTAGGAGCAGCATCAGGGCCTTTGTTGCATCAGCATTAGTGTCTTAGTTACAGACATGATCAGGGCCTGAGTTAGTCACAGCGTCAAGGCCTCAGTTAGGCATAGCTTCAGGGACTGAGTTACGGACAGCCTCAGGTCTTCCCTTAGGAACAGCGACAGGGCTCTCTTAGGGACGGTGTCAGGACCTTGGTTAGAAATGGGTCAGGATACTAGCTCAGGATAGTGTCCGGATTTTAGTTATTGCCGGCAGCAGGGCCTATATTAGAGATAGATTCCGGGCCTTAGTTAGAGACAGTGTCAGGGCCTTAATTAGGACTAGTCTGGGCCTTAGTTAGGGAGAGCATTACGGCTTCGCTGAGGATAAGGGGCAGGACGTTAGCTCGGGACAGAGTCAGGTTCCAGGCCAGTGGTAGTGTCAGGATGTGAGCTAGGGATAGGGTGAAGACCTTAGTTATTGAGAGCATCAGGGCCTTAGTTAGGACCAGCGTCAGGGCCTTCATCAGGACCAGTGTCAGGGCTTCACGTACGGACAGCGTCAGAGCCTAACTAAGGTACGGCAACGGGGCCTAAGTGAGGCCTATCTTTAGGGCCTGAGTTAGGGACAGTGTCAGGGCATGACTTAGGAGCAGTATAAGGGCCTCTGTAGGATCAGCATTAGGGTCTTCGTTAAAGACATTCTCAGGGCCTCTGTTAGGGACCGCCTCAGGGCCTCACTTAGGGACAGCGTCAGGGCTTCCTTTGGGACAGTTTCAGGACCTTGGTAAGACATGGGTCAGGATATTAGCTCGGGATAATGTCAGGACTTTAGATATTGACTGCAGCAGGGCCTTAGAGACAGTGTCTCAGCCTGACTTAGGACTAGCATCAGAGCCTTTGTTAGGTCCAGTGTCAGGGACTGAGTTAGGTGTAGTGTCAGGGCCTTAGTTAGGGACAGTGTCAGGGCCTGAGTTAGGACGAGCCTCCAGGCCTCAGTTAGGGCCAGGGTCACGGCCTCGGGACTAATTTTAGGGCCTTAGTTAGGAAGAGCATCAGGGATTTATTTAGCATAAGAAGCTCAACATTAGTTAAAGACAAGGTTAGGTTAAGGTCTAGGCATTGGGTCAGGGCATGACCTAGGGATAGTGTCAAGACCTTAGTTACTTAGGGCATCAGGGCCTAATTTAGGACCAGCGTCAGGGCTTCAGGTAGGGATAGCGTCAGAGCCTGACTTCGGGAGAGCGACAGGGCTTGAGTGAGGCCTAGTGTCAGAGCCTTAGCTAGGGATAGTATCAGGGCATGACTTAGGAGCAGCATAAGGGCCTTGGTAGGATCAGCCTCAGGGGCTTTGTTAAAGACCTTATCAGGGCCTCTGTTAGGGGCAGCCTTAGGGCCTCCCTTAGGGACAGCGTCAGGGCTTACTTAGGGACAGTTTCAGGAGCTTGGTAAGAGATGGGTCCGGAAATTACCTCAGGATAGTGTCAGGACATTAGATATTGACGGCAGCAGGGCCTTACTTAGGGACAGTGTCAAGGCCTTAGTTAGTACTAGCATCTGGGCCTCTGTTAGGTGCAGTGTCGGGGCCTGAGTTAGGAATAGTGTTAGGGCCTTAGTTAGGGACAGTATCACGGCCTTGGGACTAAATTCAGGGCCTGAGGTAGTCACAGCCTAAGGGCTTTAGTTAGCATAAGAGGCAGGACATTTGCTAGGGACAGGGTGAGGGTAAAGTTTAGGGATCGTGTCAGGTAATGACCTAGGGATAGTGTCAAGAGCTTAGTTACAGTATCAGGGCCTTATTTAGGACCCGTGTCAGGGCTTCAGGTAGGGACAGCGTCAGTGCCTGACTCTGGGAGAGCAACAGGGCCTGAGTGAGGCCTAGCGTCAGGCCCATAGCTGGGGACACTGTCAGGGCATGATGTAGGAGCAGCATCAGGGCCTTTGTTGCATCAGCATTAGTGTCTTAGTTACAGACATGATCAGGGCCTGAGTTAGTCACAGCGTCAAGGCCTCAGTTAGGCATAGCTTCAGGGACTGAGTTACGGACAGCCTCAGGTCTTCCCTTAGGAACAGCGACAGGGCTCTCTTAGGGACGGTGTCAGGACCTTGGTTAGAAATGGGTCAGGATATTAGCTCAGGATAGTGTCCGGATTTTAGTTATTGCCGGCAGCAGGGCCTATATTAGAGATAGATTCCGGGCCTTAGTTAGGGACAGTGTCAGGGCCTTAATTAGGACTAGTCTGGGCCTTAGTTAGGGAGAGCATTACGGCTTCGCTGAGGATAAGGGGCAGGACGTTAGCTCGGGACAGAGTCAGGTTCCAGGCCAGTGGTAGTGTCAGGATGTGAGCTAGGGATAGGGTGAAGACCTTAGTTATTGAGAGCATCAGGGCCTTAGTTAGGACCAGCGTCAGGGCCTTCATCAGGACCAGTGTCAGGGCTTCACGTACGGACAGCGTCAGAGCCTAACTAAGGTACGGCAACGGGGCCTAAGTGAGGCCTATCTTTAGGGCCTGAGTTAGGGACAGTGTCAGGGCATGACTTAGGAGCAGTATAAGGGCCTCTGTAGGATCAGCATTAGGGTCTTCGTTAAAGACATTCTCAGGGCCTCTGTTAGGGACCGCCTCAGGGCCTCACTTAGGGACAGCGTCAGGGCTTCCTTTGGGACAGTTTCAGGACCTTGGTAAGACATGGGTCAGGATATTAGCTCGGGATAATGTCAGGACTTTAGATATTGACTGCAGCAGGGCCTTAGAGACAGTGTCTCAGCCTGACTTAGGACTAGCATCAGAGCCTTTGTTAGGTCCAGTGTCAGGGACTGAGTTAGGTGTAGTGTCAGGGCCTTAGTTAGGGACAGTGTCAGGGCCTGAGTTAGGACGAGCCTCCAGGCCTCAGTTAGGGCCAGGGTCACGGCCTCGGGACTAATTTTAGGGCCTTAGTTAGGAAGAGCATCAGGGATTTATTTAGCATAAGAAGCTCAACATTAGTTAAAGACAAGGTTAGGTTAAGGTCTAGGCATTGGGTCAGGGCATGACCTAGGGATAGTGTCAAGACCTTAGTTACTTAGGGCATCAGGGCCTAATTTAGGACCAGCGTCAGGGCTTCAGGTAGGGATAGCGTCAGAGCCTGACTTCGGGAGAGCGACAGGGCTTGAGTGAGGCCTAGTGTCAGAGCCTTAGCTAGGGATAGTATCAGGGCATGACTTAGGAGCAGCATAAGGGCCTTGGTAGGATCAGCCTCAGGGGCTTTGTTAAAGACCTTATCAGGGCCTCTGTTAGGGGCAGCCTTAGGGCCTCCCTTAGGGACAGCGTCAGGGCTTACTTAGGGACAGTTTCAGGACCTTGGTAAGAGATGGGTCCGGAAATTACCTCAGGATAGTGTCAGGACATTAGATATTGACGGCAGCAGGGCCTTACTTAGGGACAGTGTCAAGGCCTTAGTTAGTACTAGCATCTGGGCCTCTGTTAGGTGCAGTGTCGGGGCCTGAGTTAGGAATAGTGTTAGGGCCTTAGTTAGGGACAGTATCACGGCCTTGGGACTAAATTCAGGGCCTGAGGTAGTCACAGCCTAAGGGCTTTAGTTAGCATAAGAGGCAGGACATTTGCTAGGGACAGGGTGAGGGTAAAGTTTAGGGATCGTGTCAGGTAATGACCTAGGGATAGTGTCAAGAGCTTAGTTACAGTATCAGGGCCTTATTTAGGACCCGTGTCAGGGCTTCAGGTAGGGACAGCGTCAGTGCCTGACTCTGGGAGAGCAACAGGGCCTGAGTGAGGCCTAGCGTCAGGCCCATAGCTGGGGACACTGTCAGGGCATGATGTAGGAGCAGCATCAGGGCCTTTGTTGCATCAGCATTAGTGTCTTAGTTACAGACATGATCAGGGCCTGAGTTAGTCACAGCGTCAAGGCCTCAGTTAGGCATAGCTTCAGGGACTGAGTTACGGACAGCCTCAGGTCTTCCCTTAGGAACAGCGACAGGGCTCTCTTAGGGACGGTGTCAGGACCTTGGTTAGAAATGGGTCAGGATATTAGCTCAGGATAGTGTCCGGATTTTAGTTATTGCCGGCAGCAGGGCCTATATTAGAGATAGATTCCGGGCCTTAGTTAGGGACAGTGTCAGGGCCTTAATTAGGACTAGTCTGGGCCTTAGTTAGGGAGAGCATTACGGCTTCGCTGAGGATAAGGGGCAGGACGTTAGCTCGGGACAGAGTCAGGTTCCAGGCCAGTGGTAGTGTCAGGATGTGAGCTAGGGATAGGGTGAAGACCTTAGTTATTGAGAGCATCAGGGCCTTAGTTAGGACCAGCGTCAGGGCCTTCATCAGGACCAGTGTCAGGGCTTCACGTACGGACAGCGTCAGAGCCTAACTAAGGTACGGCAACGGGGCCTAAGTGAGGCCTATCTTTAGGGCCTGAGTTAGGGACAGTGTCAGGGCATGACTTAGGAGCAGTATAAGGGCCTCTGTAGGATCAGCATTAGGGTCTTCGTTAAAGACATTCTCAGGGCCTCTGTTAGGGACCGCCTCAGGGCCTCACTTAGGGACAGCGTCAGGGCTTCCTTTGGGACAGTTTCAGGACCTTGGTAAGACATGGGTCAGGATATTAGCTCGGGATAATGTCAGGACTTTAGATATTGACTGCAGCAGGGCCTTAGAGACAGTGTCTCAGCCTGACTTAGGACTAGCATCAGAGCCTTTGTTAGGTCCAGTGTCAGGGACTGAGTTAGGTGTAGTGTCAGGGCCTTAGTTAGGGACAGTGTCAGGGCCTGAGTTAGGACGAGCCTCCAGGCCTCAGTTAGGGCCAGGGTCACGGCCTCGGGACTAATTTTAGGGCCTTAGTTAGGAAGAGCATCAGGGATTTATTTAGCATAAGAAGCTCAACATTAGTTAAAGACAAGGTTAGGTTAAGGTCTAGGCATTGGGTCAGGGCATGACCTAGGGATAGTGTCAAGACCTTAGTTACTTAGGGCATCAGGGCCTAATTTAGGACCAGCGTCAGGGCTTCAGGTAGGGATAGCGTCAGAGCCTGACTTCGGGAGAGCGACAGGGCTTGAGTGAGGCCTAGTGTCAGAGCCTTAGCTAGGGATAGTATCAGGGCATGACTTAGGAGCAGCATAAGGGCCTTGGTAGGATCAGCCTCAGGGGCTTTGTTAAAGACCTTATCAGGGCCTCTGTTAGGGGCAGCCTTAGGGCCTCCCTTAGGGACAGCGTCAGGGCTTACTTAGGGACAGTTTCAGGACCTTGGTAAGAGATGGGTCCGGAAATTACCTCAGGATAGTGTCAGGACATTAGATATTGACGGCAGCAGGGCCTTACTTAGGGACAGTGTCAAGGCCTTAGTTAGTACTAGCATCTGGGCCTCTGTTAGGTGCAGTGTCGGGGCCTGAGTTAGGAATAGTGTTAGGGCCTTAGTTAGGGACAGTATCACGGCCTTGGGACTAAATTCAGGGCCTGAGGTAGTCACAGCCTAAGGGCTTTAGTTAGCATAAGAGGCAGGACATTTGCTAGGGACAGGGTGAGGGTAAAGTTTAGGGATCGTGTCAGGAAATGACCTAGGGATAGTGTCAAGAGCTTAGTTACAGTATCAGGGCCTTATTTAGGACCCGTGTCAGGGCTTCAGGTAGGGACAGCGTCAGTGCCTGACTCTGGGAGAGCAACAGGGCCTGAGTGAGGCCTAGCGTCAGGCCCATAGCTGGGGACACTGTCAGGGCATGATGTAGGAGCAGCATCAGGGCCTTTGTTGCATCAGCATTAGTGTCTTAGTTACAGACATGATCAGGGCCTGAGTTAGTCACAGCGTCAAGGCCTCAGTTAGGCATAGCTTCAGGGACTGAGTTACGGACAGCCTCAGGTCTTCCCTTAGGAACAGCGACAGGGCTCTCTTAGGGACGGTGTCAGGACCTTGGTTAGAAATGGGTCAGGATACTAGCTCAGGATAGTGTCCGGATTTTAGTTATTGCCGGCAGCAGGGCCTATATTAGAGATAGATTCCGGGCCTTAGTTAGGGACAGTGTCAGGGCCTTAATTAGGACTAGTCTGGGCCTTAGTTAGGGAGAGCATTACGGCTTCGCTGAGGATAAGGGGCAGGACGTTAGCTCGGGACAGAGTCAGGTTCCAGGCCAGTGGTAGTGTCAGGATGTGAGCTAGGGATAGGGTGAAGACCTTAGTTATTGAGAGCATCAGGGCCTTAGTTAGGACCAGCGTCAGGGCCTTCATCAGGACCAGTGTCAGGGCTTCACGTACGGACAGCGTCAGAGCCTAACTAAGGTACGGCAACGGGGCCTAAGTGAGGCCTATCTTTAGGGCCTGAGTTAGGGACAGTGTCAGGGCATGACTTAGGAGCAGTATAAGGGCCTCTGTAGGATCAGCATTAGGGTCTTCGTTAAAGACATTCTCAGGGCCTCTGTTAGGGACCGCCTCAGGGCCTCACTTAGGGACAGCGTCAGGGCTTCCTTTGGGACAGTTTCAGGACCTTGGTAAGACATGGGTCAGGATATTAGCTCGGGATAATGTCAGGACTTTAGATATTGACTGCAGCAGGGCCTTAGAGACAGTGTCTCAGCCTGACTTAGGACTAGCATCAGAGCCTTTGTTAGGTCCAGTGTCAGGGACTGAGTTAGGTGTAGTGTCAGGGCCTTAGTTAGGGACAGTGTCAGGGCCTGAGTTAGGACGAGCCTCCAGGCCTCAGTTAGGGCCAGGGTCACGGCCTCGGGACTAATTTTAGGGCCTTAGTTAGGAAGAGCATCAGGGATTTATTTAGCATAAGAAGCTCAACATTAGTTAAAGACAAGGTTAGGTTAAGGTCTAGGCATTGGGTCAGGGCATGACCTAGGGATAGTGTCAAGACCTTAGTTACTTAGGGCATCAGGGCCTAATTTAGGACCAGCGTCAGGGCTTCAGGTAGGGATAGCGTCAGAGCCTGACTTCGGGAGAGCGACAGGGCTTGAGTGAGGCCTAGTGTCAGAGCCTTAGCTAGGGATAGTATCAGGGCATGACTTAGGAGCAGCATAAGGGCCTTGGTAGGATCAGCCTCAGGGGCTTTGTTAAAGACCTTATCAGGGCCTCTGTTAGGGGCAGCCTTAGGGCCTCCCTTAGGGACAGCGTCAGGGCTTACTTAGGGACAATTTCAGGACCTTGGTAAGAGATGGGTCCGGAAATTACCTCAGGATAGTGTCAGGACATTAGATATTGACGGCAGCAGGGCCTTACTTAGGGACAGTGTCAAGGCCTTAGTTAGTACTAGCATCTGGGCCTCTGTTAGGTGCAGTGTCGGGGCCTGAGTTAGGAATAGTGTTAGGGCCTTAGTTAGGGACAGTATCACGGCCTTGGGACTAAATTCAGGGCCTGAGGTAGTCACAGCCTAAGGGCTTTAGTTAGCATAAGAGGCAGGACATTTGCTAGGGACAGGGTGAGGGTAAAGTTTAGGGATCGTGTCAGGAAATGACCTAGGGATAGTGTCAAGAGCTTAGTTACAGTATCAGGGCCTTATTTAGGACCCGTGTCAGGGCTTCAGGTAGGGACAGCGTCAGTGCCTGACTCTGGGAGAGCAACAGGGCCTGAGTGAGGCCTAGCGTCAGGCCCATAGCTGGGGACACTGTCAGGGCATGATGTAGGAGCAGCATCAGGGCCTTTGTTGCATCAGCATTAGTGTCTTAGTTACAGACATGATCAGGGCCTGAGTTAGTCACAGCGTCAAGGCCTCAGTTAGGCATAGCTTCAGGGACTGAGTTACGGACAGCCTCAGGTCTTCCCTTAGGAACAGCGACAGGGCTCTCTTAGGGACGGTGTCAGGACCTTGGTTAGAAATGGGTCAGGATACTAGCTCAGGATAGTGTCCGGATTTTAGTTATTGCCGGCAGCAGGGCCTATATTAGAGATAGATTCCGGGCCTTAGTTAGGGACAGTGTCAGGGCCTTAATTAGGACTAGTCTGGGCCTTAGTTAGGGAGAGCATTACGGCTTCGCTGAGGATAAGGGGCAGGACGTTAGCTCGGGACAGAGTCAGGTTCCAGGCCAGTGGTAGTGTCAGGATGTGAGCTAGGGATAGGGTGAAGACCTTAGTTATTGAGAGCATCAGGGCCTTAGTTAGGACCAGCGTCAGGGCCTTCATCAGGACCAGTGTCAGGGCTTCACGTACGGACAGCGTCAGAGCCTAACTAAGGTACGGCAACGGGGCCTAAGTGAGGCCTATCTTTAGGGCCTGAGTTAGGGACAGTGTCAGGGCATGACTTAGGAGCAGTATAAGGGCCTCTGTAGGATCAGCATTAGGGTCTTCGTTAAAGACATTCTCAGGGCCTCTGTTAGGGACCGCCTCAGGGCCTCACTTAGGGACAGCGTCAGGGCTTCCTTTGGGACAGTTTCAGGACCTTGGTAAGACATGGGTCAGGATATTAGCTCGGGATAATGTCAGGACTTTAGATATTGACTGCAGCAGGGCCTTAGAGACAGTGTCTCAGCCTGACTTAGGACTAGCATCAGAGCCTTTGTTAGGTCCAGTGTCAGGGACTGAGTTAGGTGTAGTGTCAGGGCCTTAGTTAGGGACAGTGTCAGGGCCTGAGTTAGGACGAGCCTCCAGGCCTCAGTTAGGGCCAGGGTCACGGCCTCGGGACTAATTTTAGGGCCTTAGTTAGGAAGAGCATCAGGGATTTATTTAGCATAAGAAGCTCAACATTAGTTAAAGACAAGGTTAGGTTAAGGTCTAGGCATTGGGTCAGGGCATGACCTAGGGATAGTGTCAAGACCTTAGTTACTTAGGGCATCAGGGCCTAATTTAGGACCAGCGTCAGGGCTTCAGGTAGGGATAGCGTCAGAGCCTGACTTCGGGAGAGCGACAGGGCTTGAGTGAGGCCTAGTGTCAGAGCCTTAGCTAGGGATAGTATCAGGGCATGACTTAGGAGCAGCATAAGGGCCTTGGTAGGATCAGCCTCAGGGGTTTTGTTAAAGACATTATCAGGGCCTCTGTTAGGGACAGCCTTAGGGCCTCCCTTAGGGACAGCGTCAGGGCTTACTTAGGGACAGTTTCAGGACCTTGGTAAGAGATGGGTCCGGAAGTTAACTCAGGATAGTGCCAGGACTTTAGATATTGACGGCAGCAGGGCCTTAGTTAGGGACAGTGTCAAGGCCTTAGTTAGTACTAGCATCTGGGCCTCTGTTAGGTACAGTGTCAGGGCCTGAGTTAGGAATAGTGTTAGGGCCTTAGTTAGGGACAGTATCACGGCCTTGGGACTAAATTCAGGGCCTGAGGTAGTCACAGCCTAAGGGCTTTAGTTAGCGTAAGAGGCAGGACATTTGCTAGGGACAGGGTGAGGGTAAAGTTTAGGGATCGTGTCAGGAAATGACCTAGGGATAGTGTCAAGAGCTTAGTTACAGTATCAGGGCCTTATTTAGGACCCGTGTCAGGGCTTCAGGTAGGGACAGCGTCAGTGCCTGACTCTGGGAGAGCAACAGGGCCTGAGTGAGGCCTAGCGTCAGGCCCATAGCTGGGGACACTGTCAGGGCATGATGTAGGAGCAGCATCAGGGCCTTTGTTGCATCAGCATTAGTGTCTTAGTTACAGACATGATCAGGGCCTGAGTTAGTCACAGCGTCAAGGCCTCAGTTAGGCATAGCTTCAGGGACTGAGTTACGGACAGCCTCAGGTCTTCCCTTAGGAACAGCGACAGGGCTTTCTTAGGGACGGTGTCAGGACCTTGGTTAGAAATGGGTCAGGATATTAGCTCAGGATAGTGTCCGGATTTTAGTTATTGCCGGCAGCAGGGCCTATATTAGAGATAGATTCCGGGCCTTAGTTAGGGACAGTGTCAGTTAGTTAGGGAGAGCATTAGGGCTTCGGTGAGAAAAAGGGGCAGGACATTAGCTCGGGAGAGAGTCAGGTTCCAGGCCAGTGGTAGTGTCAGGATGTGAGCTAGGGATAGGGTGAAGACCTTAGTTATTGAGAGCATCAGGGCCTTAGGACCAGCGTCAGGGCCTTCATCAGGACCAGTGTCAGGGCTTCACGTACGGACAGCATCAGAGCCTAACTAAGGTACGGCAACAGGGCCTAAGTGAGGCCTATCTTCAGGGCCTGAGTTAGGGACAGTGTCAGGGCATGACTTAGGAGCAGTATAAGGGCCTCTGTAGGATCAGCCTTAGGGTCTTCGTTAAAGACATTCTCAGGGCCTCTGTTAGGGACCGCCTCAGGGCCTCACTTAGGGACAGCTTCAGGGCTTCCTTTGGGACAGTTTCAGGACCTTGGTAAGACATGGGTCAGGATATTAGTTCAGGATAATGTCAGGACTTTAGATATTGACTGCAGCAGGGCCTTAGAGACAGTGTCTCAGCCTGACTTAGGACTAGCATCAGAGCCTTTGTTAGGTCCAGTGTCAGGGACTGAGTTAGGTGTAGTGTCAGGGCCTCAGTTAGGGACAGTGTCAGGGCCTGAGTTAGGACGAGCCTCCAGGCCTCAGTTAGGGCCAGGGTCACAGCCTCGGGACTAATTTTAGGGCCTTAGTTAGGAACAGCATCAGGGATTTATTTAGCATAAGAAGCTCAACATTAGTTAAAGACAAGGTTAGGTTAAGGTCTAGGCATTGTGTCAGGGCATGACCTAGGGATAGTGTCAAGACCTTAGTTACTTAGGGCATCAGGGCCTAATTTAGGACCAGTGTCAGGGCTTCAGGTAGGGATAGCGTCAGAGCCTGACTTCGGGAGAGCGACAGGGCTTGAGTGAGGCCTAGTGACAGAGCCTGACTTAGGGAGAGCGACAGGGCTTGGGTGAGGCCTAGTGTCAGAGCCTTAGCTAGGGATAGTATCAGGGCATGACTTAGGAGCAGCACAAGGGCCTTGGTAGGATCAGCCTCAGGGGCTTTGTTAAAGACCTTATCAGGGCCTCTGTTAGGGGCAGCCTTAGGGCCTCCCTTAGGGACAGCGTCAGGGCTTACTTAGGGACAGTTTCAGGAGCTTGGTAAGAGATGGGTCCGGAAATTACCTCAGGATAGTGTCAGGACATTAGATATTGACGGCAGCAGGGCCTTACTTAGGGACAGTGTCAAGGCCTTAGTTAGTACTAGCATCTGGGCCTCTGTTAGGTGCAGTGTCGGGGCCTGAGTTAGGAATAGTGTTAGGGCCTTAGTTAGGGACAGTATCACGGCCTTGGGACTAAATTCAGGGCCTGAGGTAGTCACAGCCTAAGGGCTTTAGTTAGCATAAGAGGCAGGACATTTGCTAGGGACAGGGTGAGGGTAAAGTTTAGGGATCGTGTCAGGAAATGACCTAGGGATAGTGTCAAGAGCTTAGTTACAGTATCAGGGCCTTATTTAGGACCCGTGTCAGGGCTTCAGGTAGGGACAGCGTCAGTGCCTGACTCTGGGAGAGCAACAGGGCCTGAGTGAGGCCTAGCGTCAGGCCCATAGCTGGGGACACTGTCAGGGCATGATGTAGGAGCAGCATCAGGGCCTTTGTTGCATCAGCATTAGTGTCTTAGTTACAGACATGATCAGGGCCTGAGTTAGTCACAGCGTCAAGGCCTCAGTTAGGCATAGCTTCAGGGACTGAGTTACGGACAGCCTCAGGTCTTCCCTTAGGAACAGCGACAGGGCTCTCTTAGGGACGGTGTCAGGACCTTGGTTAGAAATGGGTCAGGATATTAGCTCAGGATAGTGTCCGGATTTTAGTTATTGCCGGCAGCAGGGCCTATATTAGAGATAGATTCCGGGCCTTAGTTAGGGACAGTGTCAGGGCCTTAATTAGGACTAGTCTGGGCCTTAGTTAGGGAGAGCATTACGGCTTCGCTGAGGATAAGGGGCAGGACGTTAGCTCGGGACAGAGTCAGGTTCCAGGCCAGTGGTAGTGTCAGGATGTGAGCTAGGGATAGGGTGAAGACCTTAGTTATTGAGAGCATCAGGGCCTTAGTTAGGACCAGCGTCAGGGCCTTCATCAGGACCAGTGTCAGGGCTTCACGTACGGACAGCGTCAGAGCCTAACTAAGGTACGGCAACGGGGCCTAAGTGAGGCCTATCTTTAGGGCCTGAGTTAGGGACAGTGTCAGGGCATGACTTAGGAGCAGTATAAGGGCCTCTGTAGGATCAGCATTAGGGTCTTCGTTAAAGACATTCTCAGGGCCTCTGTTAGGGACCGCCTCAGGGCCTCACTTAGGGACAGCGTCAGGGCTTCCTTTGGGACAGTTTCAGGACCTTGGTAAGACATGGGTCAGGATATTAGCTCGGGATAATGTCAGGACTTTAGATATTGACTGCAGCAGGGCCTTAGAGACAGTGTCTCAGCCTGACTTAGGACTAGCATCAGAGCCTTTGTTAGGTCCAGTGTCAGGGACTGAGTTAGGTGTAGTGTCAGGGCCTTAGTTAGGGACAGTGTCAGGGCCTGAGTTAGGACGAGCCTCCAGGCCTCAGTTAGGGCCAGGGTCACGGCCTCGGGACTAATTTTAGGGCCTTAGTTAGGAAGAGCATCAGGGATTTATTTAGCATAAGAAGCTCAACATTAGTTAAAGACAAGGTTAGGTTAAGGTCTAGGGATTGTGTCAGGGCATGACCTAGGGATAGTGTCAAGACCTTAGTTACTTAGGGCATCAGGGCCTAATTTAGGACCAGCGTCAGGGCTTCAGGTAGGGATAGCGTCAGAGCCTGACTTCGGGAGAGCGACAGGGCTTGAGTGAGGCCTAGTGTCAGAGCCTTAGCTAGGGATAGTATCAGGGCATGACTTAGGAGCAGCACAAGGGCCTTGGTAGGATCAGCCTCAGGGGCTTTGTTAAAGACCTTATCAGGGCCTCTGTTAGGGGCAGCCTTAGGGCCTCCCTTAGGGACAGCGTCAGGGCTTACTTAGGGACAGTTTCAGGAGCTTGGTAAGAGATGGGTCCGGAAATTACCTCAGGATAGTGTCAGGACATTAGATATTGACGGCAGCAGGGCCTTACTTAGGGACAGTGTCAAGGCCTTAGTTAGTACTAGCATCTGGGCCTCTGTTAGGTACAGTGTCGGGGCCTGAGTTAGGAATAGTGTTAGGGCCTTAGTTAGGGACAGTATCACGGCCTTGGGACTAAATTCAGGGCCTGAGGTAGTCACAGCCTAAGGGCTTTAGTTAGCATAAGAGGCAGGACATTTGCTAGGGACAGGGTGAGGGTAAAGTTTAGGGATCGTGTCAGGAAATGACCTAGGGATAGTGTCAAGAGCTTAGTTACAGTATCAGGGCCTTATTTAGGACCCGTGTCAGGGCTTCAGGTAGGGACAGCGTCAGTGCCTGACTCTGGGAGAGCAACAGGGCCTGAGTGAGGCCTAGCGTCAGGCCCATAGCTGGGGACACTGTCAGGGCATGATGTAGGAGCAGCATCAGGGCCTTTGTTGCATCAGCATTAGTGTCTTAGTTACAGACATGATCAGGGCCTGAGTTAGTCACAGCGTCAAGGCCTCAGTTAGGCATAGCTTCAGGGACTGAGTTACGGACAGCCTCAGGTCTTCCCTTAGGAACAGCGACAGGGCTCTCTTAGGGACGGTGTCAGGACCTTGGTTAGAAATGGGTCAGGATATTAGCTCAGGATAGTGTCCGGATTTTAGTTATTGCCGGCAGCAGGGCCTATATTAGAGATAGATTCCGGGCCTTAGTTAGGGACAGTGTCAGTTAGTTAGGGAGAGCATTAGGGCTTCGGTGAGAAAAAGGGGCAGGACATTAGCTCGGGAGAGAGTCAGGTTCCAGGCCAGTGGTAGTGTCAGGATGTGAGCTAGGGATAGGGTGAAGACCTTAGTTATTGAGAGCATCAGGGCCTTAGGACCAGCGTCAGGGCCTTCATCAGGACCAGTGTCAGGGCTTCACGTACGGACAGCATCAGAGCCTAACTAAGGTACGGCAACAGGGCCTAAGTGAGGCCTATCTTCAGGGCCTGAGTTAGGGACAGTGTCAGGGCATGACTTAGGAGCAGTATAAGGGCCTCTGTAGGATCAGCCTTAGGGTCTTCGTTAAAGACATTCTCAGGGCCTCTGTTAGGGACCGCCTCAGGGCCTCACTTAGGGACAGCGTCAGGGCTTCCTTTGGGACAGTTTCAGGACCTTGGTAAGACATGGGTCAGGATATTAGTTCAGGATAATGTCAGGACTTTAGATATTGACTGCAGCAGGGCCTTAGAGACAGTGTCTCAGCCTGACTTAGGACTAGCATCAGAGCCTTTGTTAGGTCCAGTGTCAGGGACTGAGTTAGGTGTAGTGTCAGGGCCTCAGTTAGGGACAGTGTCAGGGCCTGAGTTAGGACGAGCCTCCAGGCCTCAGTTAGGGCCAGGGTCACAGCCTCGGGACTAATTTTAGGGCCTTAGTTAGGAACAGCATCAGGGATTTATTTAGCATAAGAAGCTCAACATTAGTTAAAGACAAGGTTAGGTTAAGGTCTAGGCATTGTGTCAGGGCATGACCTAGGGATAGTGTCAAGACCTTAGTTACTTAGGGCATCAGGGCCTAATTTAGGACCAGTGTCAGGGCTTCAGGTAGGGATAGCGTCAGAGCCTGACTTCGGGAGAGCGACAGGGCTTGAGTGAGGCCTAGTGACAGAGCCTGACTTAGGGAGAGCGACAGGGCTTGAGTGAGGCCTAGTGTCAGAGCCTTAGCTAGGGATAGTATCAGGGCATGACTTAGGAGCAGCACAAGGGCCTTGGTAGGATCAGCCTCAGGGGCTTTGTTAAAGACCTTATCAGGGCCTCTGTTAGGGGCAGCCTTAGGGCCTCCCTTAGGGACAGCGTCAGGGCTTACTTAGGGACAGTTTCAGGAGCTTGGTAAGAGATGGGTCCGGAAATTACCTCAGGATAGTGTCAGGACATTAGATATTGACGGCAGCAGGGCCTTACTTAGGGACAGTGTCAAGGCCTTAGTTAGTACTAGCATCTGGGCCTCTGTTAGGTGCAGTGTCGGGGCCTGAGTTAGGAATAGTGTTAGGGCCTTAGTTAGGGACAGTATCACGGCCTTGGGACTAAATTCAGGGCCTGAGGTAGTCACAGCCTAAGGGCTTTAGTTAGCATAAGAGGCAGGACATTTGCTAGGGACAGGGTGAGGGTAAAGTTTAGGGATCGTGTCAGGAAATGACCTAGGGATAGTGTCAAGAGCTTAGTTACAGTATCAGGGCCTTATTTAGGACCCGTGTCAGGGCTTCAGGTAGGGACAGCGTCAGTGCCTGACTCTGGGAGAGCAACAGGGCCTGAGTGAGGCCTAGCGTCAGGCCCATAGCTGGGGACACTGTCAGGGCATGATGTAGGAGCAGCATCAGGGCCTTTGTTGCATCAGCATTAGTGTCTTAGTTACAGACATGATCAGGGCCTGAGTTAGTCACAGCGTCAAGGCCTCAGTTAGGCATAGCTTCAGGGACTGAGTTACGGACAGCCTCAGGTCTTCCCTTAGGAACAGCGACAGGGCTCTCTTAGGGACGGTGTCAGGACCTTGGTTAGAAATGGGTCAGGATATTAGCTCAGGATAGTGTCCGGATTTTAGTTATTGCCGGCAGCAGGGCCTATATTAGAGATAGATTCCGGGCCTTAGTTAAGGACAGTATCAGGGCCTTAATTAGGACTAGTCTGGGCCTTAGTTAGGGAGAGCATTACGGCTTCGCTGAGGATAAGGGGCAGGACGTTAGCTCGGGACAGAGTCAGGTTCCAGGCCAGTGGTAGTGTCAGGATGTGAGCTAGGGATAGGGTGAAGACCTTAGTTATTGAGAGCATCAGGGCCTTAGTTAGGACCAGCGTCAGGGCCTTCATCAGGACCAGTGTCAGGGCTTCACGTACGGACAGCGTCAGAGCCTAACTAAGGTACGGCAACGGGGCCTAAGTGAGGCCTATCTTTAGGGCCTGAGTTAGGGACAGTGTCAGGGCATGACTTAGGAGCAGTATAAGGGCCTCTGTAGGATCAGCATTAGGGTCTTCGTTAAAGACATTCTCAGGGCCTCTGTTAGGGACCGCCTCAGGGCCTCACTTAGGGACAGCGTCAGGGCTTCCTTTGGGACAGTTTCAGGACCTTGGTAAGACATGGGTCAGGATATTAGCTCGGGATAATGTCAGGACTTTAGATATTGACTGCAGCAGGGCCTTAGAGACAGTGTCTCAGCCTGACTTAGGACTAGCATCAGAGCCTTTGTTAGGTCCAGTGTCAGGGACTGAGTTAGGTGTAGTGTCAGGGCCTTAGTTAGGGACAGTGTCAGGGCCTGAGTTAGGACGAGCCTCCAGGCCTCAGTTAGGGCCAGGGTCACGGCCTCGGGACTAATTTTAGGGCCTTAGTTAGGAAGAGCATCAGGGATTTATTTAGCATAAGAAGCTCAACATTAGTTAAAGACAAGGTTAGGTTAAGGTCTAGGGATTGTGTCAGGGCATGACCTAGGGATAGTGTCAAGACCTTAGTTACTTAGGGCATCAGGGCCTAATTTAGGACCAGCGTCAGGGCTTCAGGTAGGGATAGCGTCAGAGCCTGACTTCGGGAGAGCGACAGGGCTTGAGTGAGGCCTAGTGTCAGAGCCTTAGCTAGGGATAGTATCAGGGCATGACTTAGGAGCAGCACAAGGGCCTTGGTAGGATCAGCCTCAGGGGCTTTGTTAAAGACCTTATCAGGGCCTCTGTTAGGGGCAGCCTTAGGGCCTCCCTTAGGGACAGCGTCAGGGCTTACTTAGGGACAGTTTCAGGAGCTTGGTAAGAGATGGGTCCGGAAATTACCTCAGGATAGTGTCAGGACATTAGATATTGACGGCAGCAGGGCCTTACTTAGGGACAGTGTCAAGGCCTTAGTTAGTACTAGCATCTGGGCCTCTGTTAGGTACAGTGTCGGGGCCTGAGTTAGGAATAGTGTTAGGGCCTTAGTTAGGGACAGTATCACGGCCTTGGGACTAAATTCAGGGCCTGAGGTAGTCACAGCCTAAGGGCTTTAGTTAGCATAAGAGGCAGGACATTTGCTAGGGACAGGGTGAGGGTAAAGTTTAGGGATCGTGTCAGGAAATGACCTAGGGATAGTGTCAAGAGCTTAGTTACAGTATCAGGGCCTTATTTAGGACCCGTGTCAGGGCTTCAGGTAGGGACAGCGTCAGTGCCTGACTCTGGGAGAGCAACAGGGCCTGAGTGAGGCCTAGCGTCAGGCCCATAGCTGGGGACACTGTCAGGGCATGATGTAGGAGCAGCATCAGGGCCTTTGTTGCATCAGCATTAGTGTCTTAGTTACAGACATGATCAGGGCCTGAGTTAGTCACAGCGTCAAGGCCTCAGTTAGGCATAGCTTCAGGGACTGAGTTACGGACAGCCTCAGGTCTTCCCTTAGGAACAGCGACAGGGCTCTCTTAGGGACGGTGTCAGGACCTTGGTTAGAAATGGGTCAGGATATTAGCTCAGGATAGTGTCCGGATTTTAGTTATTGCCGGCAGCAGGGCCTATATTAGAGATAGATTCCGGGCCTTAGTTAGGGACAGTGTCAGGGCCTTAATTAGGACTAGTCTGGGCCTTAGTTAGGGAGAGCATTACGGCTTCGCTGAGGATAAGGGGCAGGACGTTAGCTCGGGACAGAGTCAGGTTCCAGGCCAGTGGTAGTGTCAGGATGTGAGCTAGGGATAGGGTGAAGACCTTAGTTATTGAGAGCATCAGGGCCTTAGTTAGGACCAGCGTCAGGGCCTTCATCAGGACCAGTGTCAGGGCTTCACGTACGGACAGCGTCAGAGCCTAACTAAGGTACGGCAACGGGGCCTAAGTGAGGCCTATCTTTAGGGCCTGAGTTAGGGACAGTGTCAGGGCATGACTTAGGAGCAGTATAAGGGCCTCTGTAGGATCAGCATTAGGGTCTTCGTTAAAGACATTCTCAGGGCCTCTGTTAGGGACCGCCTCAGGGCCTCACTTAGGGACAGCGTCAGGGCTTCCTTTGGGACAGTTTCAGGACCTTGGTAAGACATGGGTCAGGATATTAGCTCGGGATAATGTCAGGACTTTAGATATTGACTGCAGCAGGGCCTTAGAGACAGTGTCTCAGCCTGACTTAGGACTAGCATCAGAGCCTTTGTTAGGTCCAGTGTCAGGGACTGAGTTAGGTGTAGTGTCAGGGCCTTAGTTAGGGACAGTGTCAGGGCCTGAGTTAGGACGAGCCTCCAGGCCTCAGTTAGGGCCAGGGTCACGGCCTCGGGACTAATTTTAGGGCCTTAGTTAGGAAGAGCATCAGGGATTTATTTAGCATAAGAAGCTCAACATTAGTTAAAGACAAGGTTAGGTTAAGGTCTAGGGATTGTGTCAGGGCATGACCTAGGGATAGTGTCAAGACCTTAGTTACTTAGGGCATCAGGGCCTAATTTAGGACCAGCGTCAGGGCTTCAGGTAGGGATAGCGTCAGAGCCTGACTTCGGGAGAGCGACAGGGCTTGAGTGAGGCCTAGTGTCAGAGCCTTAGCTAGGGATAGTATCAGGGCATGACTTAGGAGCAGCACAAGGGCCTTGGTAGGATCAGCCTCAGGGGCTTTGTTAAAGACCTTATCAGGGCCTCTGTTAGGGGCAGCCTTAGGGCCTCCCTTAGGGACAGCGTCAGGGCTTACTTAGGGACAGTTTCAGGAGCTTGGTAAGAGATGGGTCCGGAAATTACCTCAGGATAGTGTCAGGACATTAGATATTGACGGCAGCAGGGCCTTACTTAGGGACAGTGTCAAGGCCTTAGTTAGTACTAGCATCTGGGCCTCTGTTAGGTACAGTGTCGGGGCCTGAGTTAGGAATAGTGTTAGGGCCTTAGTTAGGGACAGTATCACGGCCTTGGGACTAAATTCAGGGCCTGAGGTAGTCACAGCCTAAGGGCTTTAGTTAGCATAAGAGGCAGGACATTTGCTAGGGACAGGGTGAGGGTAAAGTTTAGGGATCGTGTCAGGAAATGACCTAGGGATAGTGTCAAGAGCTTAGTTACAGTATCAGGGCCTTATTTAGGACCCGTGTCAGGGCTTCAGGTAGGGACAGCGTCAGTGCCTGACTCTGGGAGAGCAACAGGGCCTGAGTGAGGCCTAGCGTCAGGCCCATAGCTGGGGACACTGTCAGGGCATGATGTAGGAGCAGCATCAGGGCCTTTGTTGCATCAGCATTAGTGTCTTAGTTACAGACATGATCAGGGCCTGAGTTAGTCACAGCGTCAAGGCCTCAGTTAGGCATAGCTTCAGGGACTGAGTTACGGACAGCCTCAGGTCTTCCCTTAGGAACAGCGACAGGGCTCTCTTAGGGACGGTGTCAGGACCTTGGTTAGAAATGGGTCAGGATATTAGCTCAGGATAGTGTCCGGATTTTAGTTATTGCCGGCAGCAGGGCCTATATTAGAGATAGATTCCGGGCCTTAGTTAGGGACAGTGTCAGGGCCTTAATTAGGACTAGTCTGGGCCTTAGTTAGGGAGAGCATTACGGCTTCGCTGAGGATAAGGGGCAGGACGTTAGCTCGGGACAGAGTCAGGTTCCAGGCCAGTGGTAGTGTCAGGATGTGAGCTAGGGATAGGGTGAAGACCTTAGTTATTGAGAGCATCAGGGCCTTAGTTAGGACCAGCGTCAGGGCCTTCATCAGGACCAGTGTCAGGGCTTCACGTACGGACAGCGTCAGAGCCTAACTAAGGTACGGCAACGGGGCCTAAGTGAGGCCTATCTTTAGGGCCTGAGTTAGGGACAGTGTCAGGGCATGACTTAGGAGCAGTATAAGGGCCTCTGTAGGATCAGCATTAGGGTCTTCGTTAAAGACATTCTCAGGGCCTCTGTTAGGGACCGCCTCAGGGCCTCACTTAGGGACAGCGTCAGGGCTTCCTTTGGGACAGTTTCAGGACCTTGGTAAGACATGGGTCAGGATATTAGCTCGGGATAATGTCAGGACTTTAGATATTGACTGCAGCAGGGCCTTAGAGACAGTGTCTCAGCCTGACTTAGGACTAGCATCAGAGCCTTTGTTAGGTCCAGTGTCAGGGACTGAGTTAGGTGTAGTGTCAGGGCCTTAGTTAGGGACAGTGTCAGGGCCTGAGTTAGGACGAGCCTCCAGGCCTCAGTTAGGGCCAGGGTCACGGCCTCGGGACTAATTTTAGGGCCTTAGTTAGGAAGAGCATCAGGGATTTATTTAGCATAAGAAGCTCAACATTAGTTAAAGACAAGGTTAGGTTAAGGTCTAGGGATTGTGTCAGGGCATGACCTAGGGATAGTGTCAAGACCTTAGTTACTTAGGGCATCAGGGCCTAATTTAGGACCAGCGTCAGGGCTTCAGGTAGGGATAGCGTCAGAGCCTGACTTCGGGAGAGCGACAGGGCTTGAGTGAGGCCTAGTGTCAGAGCCTTAGCTAGGGATAGTATCAGGGCATGACTTAGGAGCAGCACAAGGGCCTTGGTAGGATCAGCCTCAGGGGCTTTGTTAAAGACCTTATCAGGGCCTCTGTTAGGGGCAGCCTTAGGGCCTCCCTTAGGGACAGCGTCAGGGCTTACTTAGGGACAGTTTCAGGAGCTTGGTAAGAGATGGGTCCGGAAATTACCTCAGGATAGTGTCAGGACATTAGATATTGACGGCAGCAGGGCCTTACTTAGGGACAGTGTCAAGGCCTTAGTTAGTACTAGCATCTGGGCCTCTGTTAGGTACAGTGTCGGGGCCTGAGTTAGGAATAGTGTTAGGGCCTTAGTTAGGGACAGTATCACGGCCTTGGGACTAAATTCAGGGCCTGAGGTAGTCACAGCCTAAGGGCTTTAGTTAGCATAAGAGGCAGGACATTTGCTAGGGACAGGGTGAGGGTAAAGTTTAGGGATCGTGTCAGGAAATGACCTAGGGATAGTGTCAAGAGCTTAGTTACAGTATCAGGGCCTTATTTAGGACCCGTGTCAGGGCTTCAGGTAGGGACAGCGTCAGTGCCTGACTCTGGGAGAGCAACAGGGCCTGAGTGAGGCCTAGCGTCAGGCCCATAGCTGGGGACACTGTCAGGCCATGATGTAGGAGCAGCATCAGGGCCTTTGTTGCATCAGCATTAGTGTCTTAGTTACAGACATGATCAGGGCCTGAGTTAGTCACAGCGTCAAGGCCTCAGTTAGGCATAGCTTCAGGGACTGAGTTACGGACAGCCTCAGGTCTTCCCTTAGGAACAGCGACAGGGCTCTCTTAGGGACGGTGTCAGGACCTTGGTTAGAAATGGGTCAGGATATTAGCTCAGGATAGTGTCCGGATTTTAGTTATTGCCGGCAGCAGGGCCTATATTAGAGATAGATTCCGGGCCTTAGTTAGGGACAGTGTCAGGGCCTTAATTAGGACTAGTCTGGGCCTTAGTTAGGGAGAGCATTACGGCTTCGCTGAGGATAAGGGGCAGGACGTTAGCTCGGGATAGAGTCAGGTTCCAGGCCAGTGGTAGTGTCAGGATGTGAGCTAGGGATAGGGTGAAGACCTTAGTTATTGAGAGCATCAGGGCCTTAGTTAGGACCAGCGTCAGGGCCTTCATCAGGACCAGTGTCAGGGCTTCACGTACGGACAGCGTCAGAGCCTAACTAAGGTACGGCAACGGGGCCTAAGTGAGGCCTATCTTTAGGGCCTGAGTTAGGGACAGTGTCAGGGCATGACTTAGGAGCAGTATAAGGGCCTCTGTAGGATCAGCATTAGGGTCTTCGTTAAAGACATTCTCAGGGCCTCTGTTAGGGACCGCCTCAGGGCCTCACTTAGGGACAGCGTCAGGGCTTCCTTTGGGACAGTTTCAGGACCTTGGTAAGACATGGGTCAGGATATTAGCTCGGGATAATGTCAGGACTTTAGATATTGACTGCAGCAGGGCCTTAGAGACAGTGTCTCAGCCTGACTTAGGACTAGCATCAGAGCCTTTGTTAGGTCCAGTGTCAGGGACTGAGTTAGGTGTAGTGTCAGGGCCTTAGTTAGGGACAGTGTCAGGGCCTGAGTTAGGACGAGCCTCCAGGCCTCAGTTAGGGCCAGGGTCACAGCCTCGGGACTAATTTTAGGGCCTTAGTTAGGAAGAGCATCAGGGATTTATTTAGCATAAGAAGCTCAACATTAGTTAAAGACAAGGTTAGGTTAAGGTCTAGGGATTGGGTCAGGGCATGACCTAGGGATAGTGTCAAGACCTTAGTTACTTAGGGCATCAGGGCCTAATTTAGGACCAGCGTCAGGGCTTCAGGTAGGGATAGCGTCAGAGCCTGACTTCGGGAGAGCGACAGGGCTTGAGTGAGGCCTAGTGTCAGAGCCTTAGCTAGGGATAGTATCAGGGCATGACTTAGGAGCAGCATAAGGGCCTTGGTAGGATCAGCCTCAGGGGCTTTGTTAAAGACATTATCAGGGCCTCTGTTAGGGACAGCCTTAGGGCCTCACTTAAGGACAGCGTCAGGGCTTACTTAGGGACAGTTTCAGGACCTTGGTAAGAGATGGGTCCGGAAGTTAACTCAGGATAGTGTCAGGACATTAGATATTGACGGCAGCAGGGCCTTACTTAGGGACAGTGTCAAGGCCTTAGTTAGTACTAGCATCTGGGCCTCTGTTAGGTACAGTGTCAGGGCCTGAGTTAGGAATATTGTTAGGGCCTTAGTTAGGGACAGTATCACGGCCTTGGGACTAAATTCAGGGCCTGAGGTAGTCACAGCCTAAGGGCTTTAGTTATCATAAGAGGCAGGACATTTGCTAGGGACAGGGTTAAGGTAAAGTTTAGGGATCGTGTCAGGAAATGACCTAGGGATAGTGTCAAGAGCTTAGTTACAGTATCAGGGCCTTATTTAGGACCAGTGTCAGGGCTTCAGGTAGGGACAGCGTCAGTGCCTGACTCTGGGAGAGCAACAGGGCCTGAGTGAGGCCTAGCGTCAGGCCCATAGCTGGGGACACTGTCAGGGCATGATGTAGGAGCAGCATCAGGGCCTTTGTTGCATCAGCATTAGTGTCTTAGTTACAGACATGATCAGGGCCTGAGTTAGTCACAGCGTCAAGGCCTCAGTTAGGCATAGCTTCAGGGACTGAGTTACGGACAGCCTCAGGTCTTCCCTTAGGAACAGCGACAGGGCTTTCTTAGGGACGGTGTCAGGACCTTGGTTAGAAATGGGTCAGGATATTAGCTCAGGATAGTGTCCGGATTTTAGTTATTGCCGGCAGCAGGGCCTATATTAGATATAGATTCCGGGCCTTAGTTAGGGACAGTGTCAGTTAGTTAGGGAGAGCATTAGGGCTTCGGTGAGAAAAAGGGGCAGGACATTAGCTCGGGAGAGAGTCAGGTTCCAGGCCGGTGGTAGTGTCAGGATGTGAGCTAGGGATAGGGTGAAGACCTTAGTTATTGAGAGCATCAGGGCCTTAGGACCAGCGTCAGGGCCTTCATCAGGACCAGTGTCAGGGCTTCACGTACGGACAGCGTCAGAGCCTAACTAAGGTACGGCAACGGGGCCTAAGTGAGGCCTATCTTTAGGGCCTGAGTTAGGGACAGTGTCAGGGCATGACTTAGGAGCAGTATAAGGGCCTCTGTAGGATCAGCATTAGGGTCTTCGTTAAAGACATTCTCAGGGCCTCTGTTAGGGACCCCCTCAGGGCCTCACTTAGGGACAGCGTCAGGGCTTCCTTTGGGACAGTTTCAGGACCTTGGTAAGACATGGGTCAGGATATTAGCTCGGGATAATGTCAGGACTTTAGATATTGACTGCAGCAGGGCCTTAGAGACAGTGTCTCAGCCTGACTTAGGACTAGCATCAGAGCCTTTGTTAGGTCCAGTGTCAGGGACTGAGTTAGGTGTAGTGTCAGGGCCTTAGTTAGGGACAGTGTCAGGGCCTGAGTTAGGACGAGCCTCCAGGCCTCAGTTAGGGCCAGGGTCACGGCCTCGGGACTAATTTTAGGGCCTTAGTTAGGAAGAGCATCAGGGATTTATTTAGCATAAGAAGCTCAACATTAGTTAAAGACAAGGTTAGGTTAAGGTCTAGGCATTGGGTCAGGGCATGACCTAGGGATAGTGTCAAGACCTTAGTTACTTAGGGCATCAGGGCCTAATTTAGGACCAGTGTCAGGGCTTCAGGTAGGGATAGCGTCAGAGCCTGACTTCGGGAGAGCGACAGGGCTTGAGTGAGGCCTAGTGACAGAGCCTGACTTAGGGAGAGCGACAGGGCTTGAGTGAGGCCTAGTGTCAGAGCCTTAGCTAGGGATAGTATCAGGGCATGACTTAGGAGCAGCACAAGGGCCTTGGTAGGATCAGCCTCAGGGGCTTTGTTAAAGACCTTATCAGGGCCTCTGTTAGGGGCAGCCTTAGGGCCTCCCTTAGGGACAGCGTCAGGGCTTACTTAGGGACAGTTTCAGGAGCTTGGTAAGAGATGGGTCCGGAAATTACCTCAGGATAGTGTCAGGACATTAGATATTGACGGCAGCAGGGCCTTACTTAGGGACAGTGTCAAGGCCTTAGTTAGTACTAGCATCTGGGCCTCTGTTAGGTACAGTGTCGGGGCCTGAGTTAGGAATAGTGTTAGGGCCTTAGTTAGGGACAGTATCACGGCCTTGGGACTAAATTCAGGGCCTGAGGTAGTCACAGCCTAAGGGCTTTAGTTAGCATAAGAGGCAGGACATTTGCTAGGGACAGGGTGAGGGTAAAGTTTAGGGATCGTGTCAGGAAATGACCTAGGGATAGTGTCAAGAGCTTAGTTACAGTATCAGGGCCTTATTTAGGACCCGTGTCAGGGCTTCAGGTAGGGACAGCGTCAGTGCCTGACTCTGGGAGAGCAACAGGGCCTGAGTGAGGCCTAGCGTCAGGCCCATAGCTGGGGACACTGTCAGGCCATGATGTAGGAGCAGCATCAGGGCCTTTGTTGCATCAGCATTAGTGTCTTAGTTACAGACATGATCAGGGCCTGAGTTAGTCACAGCGTCAAGGCCTCAGTTAGGCATAGCTTCAGGGACTGAGTTACGGACAGCCTCAGGTCTTCCCTTAGGAACAGCGACAGGGCTCTCTTAGGGACGGTGTCAGGACCTTGGTTAGAAATGGGTCAGGATACTAGCTCAGGATAGTGTCCGGATTTTAGTTATTGCCGGCAGCAGGGCCTATATTAGAGATAGATTCCGGGCCTTAGTTAGGGACAGTGTCAGGGCCTTAATTAGGACTAGTCTGGGCCTTAGTTAGGGAGAGCATTACGGCTTCGCTGAGGATAAGGGGCAGGACGTTAGCTCGGGACAGAGTCAGGTTCCAGGCCAGTGGTAGTGTCAGGATGTGAGCTAGGGATAGGGTGAAGACCTTAGTTATTGAGAGCATCAGGGCCTTAGTTAGGACCAGCGTCAGGGCCTTCATCAGGACCAGTGTCAGGGCTTCACGTACGGACAGCGTCAGAGCCTAACTAAGGTACGGCAACGGGGCCTAAGTGAGGCCTATCTTTAGGGCCTGAGTTAGGGACAGTGTCAGGGCATGACTTAGGAGCAGTATAAGGGCCTCTGTAGGATCAGCATTAGGGTCTTCGTTAAAGACATTCTCAGGGCCTCTGTTAGGGACCGCCTCAGGGCCTCACTTAGGGACAGCGTCAGGGCTTCCTTTGGGACAGTTTCAGGACCTTGGTAAGACATGGGTCAGGATATTAGCTCGGGATAATGTCAGGACTTTAGATATTGACTGCAGCAGGGCCTTAGAGACAGTGTCTCAGCCTGACTTAGGACTAGCATCAGAGCCTTTGTTAGGTCCAGTGTCAGGGACTGAGTTAGGTGTAGTGTCAGGGCCTTAGTTAGGGACAGTGTCAGGGCCTGAGTTAGGACGAGCCTCCAGGCCTCAGTTAGGGCCAGGGTCACGGCCTCGGGACTAATTTTAGGGCCTTAGTTAGGAAGAGCATCAGGGATTTATTTAGCATAAGAAGCTCAACATTAGTTAAAGACAAGGTTAGGTTAAGGTCTAGGCATTGGGTCAGGGCATGACCTAGGGATAGTGTCAAGACCTTAGTTACTTAGGGCATCAGGGCCTAATTTAGGACCAGCGTCAGGGCTTCAGGTAGGGATAGCGTCAGAGCCTGACTTCGGGAGAGCGACAGGGCTTGAGTGAGGCCTAGTGTCAGAGCCTTAGCTAGGGATAGTATCAGGGCATGACTTAGGAGCAGCACAAGGGCCTTGGTAGGATCAGCCTCAGGGGCTTTGTTAAAGACCTTATCAGGGCCTCTGTTAGGGGCAGCCTTAGGGCCTCCCTTAGGGACAGCGTCAGGGCTTACTTAGGGACAGTTTCAGGAGCTTGGTAAGAGATGGGTCCGGAAATTACCTCAGGATAGTGTCAGGACTTTAGATATTGACTGCAGCAGGGCCTTAGAGACAGTGTCTCAGCCTGACTTAGGACTAGCATCAGAGCCTTTGTTAGGTCCAGTGTCAGGGTCTGAGTTAGGTGTAGTGTCAGGGCCTTAGTTAGGGACAGTGTCAGGGCCTGAGTTAGGACGAGCCTCCAGGCCTCAGTTAGGGCCAGGGTCACGGCCACGGGACTAATTTTAGGGCCTTAGTTAGGAAGAGCATCAGGGATTTATTTAGCATAAGAAGCTCAACATTAGTTAAAGACAAGGTTAGGTTAAGGTCTAGGGATTGTGTCAGGGCATGACCTAGGGATAATGTCAAGACGTTAGTTACTTAGGGCATCAGGGCCTAATTTAGGACCAGCGTCAGGGCTTCAGGTAGGGATAGCGTCAGAGCCTGACTTCGGGAGAGCGACAGGGCTTGAGTGAGGCCTAGTGTCAGAGCCTTAGCTAGGGATAGTATCAGGGCATGACTTAGGAGCAGCATAAGGGCCTTGGTAGGATCAGCCTCAGGGGCTTTGTTAAAGACATTATCAGGGCCTCTGTTAGCGACAGCCTTAGGGCCTCACTTAGGGACAGCATCAGGGCTTACTTAGGGACAGTTTCAGGAGCTTGGTAAGAGATGGGTCCGGAAGTTAACTCAGGATAGTGTCAGGACATTAGATATTGACGGCAGCAGGGCCTTAGTTAGGGACAGTGTCAAGGCCTTAGTTAGTACTAGCATCTGGGCCTCTGTTAGGTACAGTGTCAGGGCCTGAGTTAGGAATAGTGTTAGGGCCTTAGTTAGGGACAGTATCACGGCCTTGGGACTAAATTCAGGGCCTGAGGTAGTCACAGCCTAAGGGCTTTAGTTAGCGTAAGAGGCAGGACATTTGCTAGGGACAGGGTGAGGGTAAAGTTTAGGGATCGTGTCAGGAAATGACCTAGGGATAGTGTCAAGAGCTTAGTTACAGTATCAGGGCCTTATTTAGGACCAGTGTCAGGGCTTCAGGTAGGGACAGCGTCAGTGCCTGACTCTGGGAGAGCAACAGGGCCTGAGTGAGGCCTAGCGTCAGGCCCATAGCTGGGGACACTGTCAGGGCATGATGTAGGAGCAGCATCAGGGCCTTTGTTGCATCAGCATTAGTGTCTTAGTTACAGACATGATCAGGGCCTGAGTTAGTCACAGCGTCAAGGCCTCAGTTAGGCATAGCTTCAGGGACTGAGTTACGGACAGCCTCAGGTCTTCCCTTAGGAACAGCGACAGGGCTTTCTTAGGGACGGTGTCAGGACCTTGGTTAGAAATGGGTCAGGATATTAGCTCAGGATAGTGTCCGGATTTTAGTTATTGCCGGCAGCAGGGCCTATATTAGAGATAGATTCCGGGCCTTAGTTAGGGACAGTGTCAGTTAGTTAGGGAGAGCATTAGGGCTTCGGTGAGAAAAAGGGGCAGGACGTTAGCTCGGGACAGAGTCAGGTTCCAGGCCAGTGGTAGTGTCAGGATGTGAGCTAGGGATAGGGTGAAGACCTTAGTTATTGAGAGCATCAGGGCCTTAGGACCAGCGTCAGGGCCTTCATCAGGACCAGTGTCAGGGCTTCACGTACGGACAGCATCAGAGCCTAACTAAGGTACGGCAACAGGGCCTAAGTGAGGCCTATCTTCAGGGCCTGAGTTAGGGACAGTGTCAGGGCATGACTTAGGAGCAGTATAAGGGCCTCTGTAGGATCAGCCTTAGGGTCTTCGTTAAAGACATTCTCAGGGCCTCTGTTAGGGACCGCCTCAGGGCCTCACTTAGGGACAGCGTCAGGGCTTCCTTTGGGACAGTTTCAGGACCTTGGTAAGACATGGGTCAGGATATTAGTTCAGGATAATGTCAGGACTTTAGATATTGACTGCAGCAGGGCCTTAGAGACAGTGTCTCAGCCTGACTTAGGACTAGCATCAGAGCCTTTGTTAGGTCCAGTGTCAGGGACTGAGTTAGGTGTAGTGTCAGGGCCTCAGTTAGGGACAGTGTCAGGGCCTGAGTTAGGACGAGCCTCCAGGCCTCAGTTAGGGCCAGGGTCACGGCCTCGGGACTAATTTTAGGGCCTTAGTTAGGAACAGCATCAGGGATTTATTTAGCATAAGAAGCTCAACATTAGTTAAAGACAAGGTTAGGTTAAGGTCTAGGCATTGTGTCAGGGCATGACCTAGGGATAGTGTCAAGACCTTAGTTACTTAGGGCATCAGGGCCTAATTTAGGACCAGTGTCAGGGCTTCAGGTAGGGATAGCGTCAGAGCCTGACTTCGGGAGAGCGACAGGGCTTGAGTGAGGCCTAGTGACAGAGCCTGACTTAGGGAGAGCGACAGGGCTTGAGTGAGGCCTAGTGTCAGAGCCTTAGCTAGGGATAGTATCAGGGCATGACTTAGGAGCATCACAAGGGCCTTGGTAGGATCAGCCTCAGGGGCTTTGTTAAAGACCTTATCAGGGCCTCTGTTAGGGGCAGCCTTAGGGCCTCCCTTAGGGACAGCGTCAGGGCTTACTTAGGGACAGTTTCAGGACCTTGGTAAGAGATGGGTCCGGAAATTACCTCAGGATAGTGTCAGGACATTAGATATTGACGGCAGCAGGGCCTTACTTAGGGACAGTGTCAAGGCCTTAGTTAGTACTAGCATCTGGGCCTCTGTTAGGTGCAGTGTCGGGGCCTGAGTTAGGAATAGTGTTAGGGCCTTAGTTAGGGACAGTATCACGGCCTTGGGACTAAATTCAGGGCCTGAGGTAGTCACAGCCTAAGGGCTTTAGTTAGCGTAAGAGGCAGGACATTTGCTAGGGACAGGGTGAGGGTAAAGTTTAGGGATCGTGTCAGGAAATGACCTAGGGATAGTGTCAAGAGCTTAGTTACAGTATCAGGGCCTTATTTAGGACCAGTGTCAGGGCTTCAGGTAGGGACAGCGTCAGTGCCTGACTCTGGGAGAGCAACAGGGCCTGAGTGAGGCCTAGCGTCAGGCCCATAGCTGGGGACACTGTCAGGGCATGATGTAGGAGCAGCATCAGGGCCTTTGTTGCATCAGCATTAGTGTCTTAGTTACAGACATGATCAGGGCCTGAGTTAGTCACAGCGTCAAGGCCTCAGTTAGGCATAGCTTCAGGGACTGAGTTACGGACAGCCTCAGGTCTTCCCTTAGGAACAGCGACAGGGCTTTCTTAGGGACGGTGTCAGGACCTTGGTTAGAAATGGGTCAGGATATTAGCTCAGGATAGTGTCCGGATTTTAGTTATTGCCGGCAGCAGGGCCTATATTAGAGATAGATTCCGGGCCTTAGTTAGGGACAGTGTCAGTTAGTTAGGGAGAGCATTAGGGCTTCGGTGAGAAAAAGGGGCAGGACGTTAGCTCGGGACAGAGTCAGGTTCCAGGCCAGTGGTAGTGTCAGGATGTGAGCTAGGGATAGGGTGAAGACCTTAGTTATTGAGAGCATCAGGGCCTTAGGACCAGCGTCAGGGCCTTCATCAGGATCAGTGTCAGGGCTTCACGTACGGACAGCATCAGAGCCTAACTAAGGTACGGCAACAGGGCCTAAGTGAGGCCTATCTTCAGGGCCTGAGTTAGGGACAGTGTCAGGGCATGACTTAGGAGCAGTATAAGGGCCTCTGTAGGATCAGCCTTAGGGTCTTCGTTAAAGACATTCTCAGGGCCTCTGTTAGGGACCGCCTCAGGGCCTCACTTAGGGACAGCGTCAGGGCTTCCTTTGGGACAGTTTCAGGACCTTGGTAAGACATGGGTCAGGATATTAGTTCAGGATAATGTCAGGACTTTAGATATTGACTGCAGCAGGGCCTTAGAGACAGTGTCTCAGCCTGACTTAGGACTAGCATCAGAGCCTTTGTTAGGTCCAGTGTCAGGGACTGAGTTAGGTGTAGTGTCAGGGCCTCAGTTAGGGACAGTGTCAGGGCCTGAGTTAGGACGAGCCTCCAGGCCTCAGTTAGGGCCAGGGTCACAGCCTCGGGACTAATTTTAGGGCCTTAGTTAGGAACAGCATCAGGGATTTATTTAGCATAAGAAGCTCAACATTAGTTAAAGACAAGGTTAGGTTAAGGTCTAGGCATTGTGTCAGGGCATGACCTAGGGATAGTGTCAAGACCTTAGTTACTTAGGGCATCAGGGCCTAATTTAGGACCAGTGTCAGGGCTTCAGGTAGGGATAGCGTCAGAGCCTGACTTCGGGAGAGCGACAGGGCTTGAGTGAGGCCTAGTGACAGAGCCTGACTTAGGGAGAGCGACAGGGCTTGAGTGAGGCCTAGTGTCAGAGCCTTAGCTAGGGATAGTATCAGGGCATGACTTAGGAGCATCACAAGGGCCTTGGTAGGATCAGCCTCAGGGGCTTTGTTAAAGACCTTATCAGGGCCTCTGTTAGGGGCAGCCTTAGGGCCTCCCTTAGGGACAGCGTCAGGGCTTACTTAGGGACAGTTTCAGGACCTTGGTAAGAGATGGGTCCGGAAATTACCTCAGGATAGTGTCAGGACATTAGATATTGACGGCAGCAGGGCCTTACTTAGGGACAGTGTCAAGGCCTTAGTTAGTACTAGCATCTGGGCCTCTGTTAGGTGCAGTGTCGGGGCCTGAGTTAGGAATAGTGTTAGGGCCTTAGTTAGGGACAGTATCACGGCCTTGGGACTAAATTCAGGGCCTGAGGTAGTCACAGCCTAAGGGCTTTAGTTAGCGTAAGAGGCAGGACATTTGCTAGGGACAGGGTGAGGGTAAAGTTTAGGGATCGTGTCAGGAAATGACCTAGGGATAGTGTCAAGAGCTTAGTTACAGTATCAGGGCCTTATTTAGGACCAGTGTCAGGGCTTCAGGTAGGGACAGCGTCAGTGCCTGACTCTGGGAGAGCAACAGGGCCTGAGTGAGGCCTAGCGTCAGGCCCATAGCTGGGGACACTGTCAGGGCATGATGTAGGAGCAGCATCAGGGCCTTTGTTGCATCAGCATTAGTGTCTTAGTTACAGACATGATCAGGGCCTGAGTTAGTCACAGCGTCAAGGCCTCAGTTAGGCATAGCTTCAGGGACTGAGTTACGGACAGCCTCAGGTCTTCCCTTAGGAACAGCGACAGGGCTTTCTTAGGGACGGTGTCAGGACCTTGGTTAGAAATGGGTCAGGATATTAGCTCAGGATAGTGTCCGGATTTTAGTTATTGCCGGCAGCAGGGCCTATATTAGAGATAGATTCCGGGCCTTAGTTAGGGACAGTGTCAGTTAGTTAGGGAGAGCATTAGGGCTTCGGTGAGAAAAAGGGGCAGGACGTTAGCTCGGGACAGAGTCAGGTTCCAGGCCAGTGGTAGTGTCAGGATGTGAGCTAGGGATAGGGTGAAGACCTTAGTTATTGAGAGCATCAGGGCCTTAGGACCAGCGTCAGGGCCTTCATCAGGATCAGTGTCAGGGCTTCACGTACGGACAGCATCAGAGCCTAACTAAGGTACGGCAACAGGGCCTAAGTGAGGCCTATCTTCAGGGCCTGAGTTAGGGACAGTGTCAGGGCATGACTTAGGAGCAGTATAAGGGCCTCTGTAGGATCAGCCTTAGGGTCTTCGTTAAAGACATTCTCAGGGCCTCTGTTAGGGACCGCCTCAGGGCCTCACTTAGGGACAGCGTCAGGGCTTCCTTTGGGACAGTTTCAGGACCTTGGTAAGACATGGGTCAGGATATTAGTTCAGGATAATGTCAGGACTTTAGATATTGACTGCAGCAGGGCCTTAGAGACAGTGTCTCAGCCTGACTTAGGACTAGCATCAGAGCCTTTGTTAGGTCCAGTGTCAGGGACTGAGTTAGGTGTAGTGTCAGGGCCTCAGTTAGGGACAGTGTCAGGGCCTGAGTTAGGACGAGCCTCCAGGCCTCAGTTAGGGCCAGGGTCACAGCCTCGGGACTAATTTTAGGGCCTTAGTTAGGAACAGCATCAGGGATTTATTTAGCATAAGAAGCTCAACATTAGTTAAAGACAAGGTTAGGTTAAGGTCTAGGCATTGTGTCAGGGCATGACCTAGGGATAGTGTCAAGACCTTAGTTACTTAGGGCATCAGGGCCTAATTTAGGACCAGTGTCAGGGCTTCAGGTAGGGATAGCGTCAGAGCCTGACTTCGGGAGAGCGACAGGGCTTGAGTGAGGCCTAGTGACAGAGCCTGACTTAGGGAGAGCGACAGGGCTTGAGTGAGGCCTAGTGTCAGAGCCTTAGCTAGGGATAGTATCAGGGCATGACTTAGGAGCAGCACAAGGGCCTTGGTAGGATCAGCCTCAGGGGCTTTGTTAAAGACCTTATCAGGGCCTCTGTTAGGGGCAGCCTTAGGGCCTCCCTTAGGGACAGCGTCAGGGCTTACTTAGGGACAGTTTCAGGACCTTGGTAAGAGATGGGTCCGGAAATTACCTCAGGATAGTGTCAGGACATTAGATATTGACGGCAGCAGGGCCTTACTTAGGGACAGTGTCAAGGCCTTAGTTAGTACTAGCATCTGGGCCTCTGTTAGGTGCAGTGTCGGGGCCTGAGTTAGGAATAGTGTTAGGGCCTTAGTTAGGGACAGTATCACGGCCTTGGGACTAAATTCAGGGCCTGAGGTAGTCACAGCCTAAGGGCTTTAGTTAGCATAAGAGGCAGGACATTTGCTAGGGACAGGGTGAGGGTAAAGTTTAGGGATCGTGTCAGGAAATGACCTAGGGATAGTGTCAAGAGCTTAGTTACAGTATCAGGGCCTTATTTAGGACCCGTGTCAGGGCTTCAGGTAGGGACAGCGTCAGTGCCTGACTCTGGGAGAGCAACAGGGCCTGAGTGAGGCCTAGCGTCAGGCCCATAGCTGGGGACACTGTCAGGGCATGATGTAGGAGCAGCATCAGGGCCTTTGTTGCATCAGCATTAGTGTCTTAGTTACAGACATGATCAGGGCCTGAGTTAGTCACAGCGTCAAGGCCTCAGTTAGGCATAGCTTCAGGGACTGAGTTACGGACAGCCTCAGGTCTTCCCTTAGGAACAGCGACAGGGCTCTCTTAGGGACGGTGTCAGGACCTTGGTTAGAAATGGGTCAGGATATTAGCTCAGGATAGTGTCCGGATTTTAGTTATTGCCGGCAGCAGGGCCTATATTAGAGATAGATTCCGGGCCTTAGTTAGGGACAGTGTCAGGGCCTTAATTAGGACTAGTCTGGGCCTTAGTTAGGGAGAGCATTACGGCTTCGCTGAGGATAAGGGGCAGGACGTTAGCTCGGGACAGAGTCAGGTTCCAGGCCAGTGGTAGTGTCAGGATGTGAGCTAGGGATAGGGTGAAGACCTTAGTTATTGAGAGCATCAGGGCCTTAGTTAGGACCAGCGTCAGGGCCTTCATCAGGACCAGTGTCAGGGCTTCACGTACGGACAACGTCAGAGCCTAACTAAGGTACGGCAACGGGGCCTAAGTGAGGCCTATCTTTAGGGCCTGAGTTAGGGACAGTGTCAGGGCATGACTTAGGAGCAGTATAAGGGCCTCTGTAGGATCAGCATTAGGGTCTTCGTTAAAGACATTCTCAGGGCCTCTGTTAGGGACCGCCTCAGGGCCTCACTTAGGGACAGCGTCAGGGCTTCCTTTGGGACAGTTTCAGGACCTTGGTAAGACATGGGTCAGGATATTAGCTCGGGATAATGTCAGGACTTTAGATATTGACTGCAGCAGGGCCTTAGAGACAGTGTCTCAGCCTGACTTAGGACTAGCATCAGAGCCTTTGTTAGGTCCAGTGTCAGGGACTGAGTTAGGTGTAGTGTCAGGGCCTTAGTTAGGGACAGTGTCAGGGCCTGAGTTAGGACGAGCCTCCAGGCCTCAGTTAGGGCCAGGGTCACGGCCTCGGGACTAATTTTAGGGCCTTAGTTAGGAAGAGCATCAGGGATTTATTTAGCATAAGAAGCTCAACATTAGTTAAAGACAAGGTTAGGTTAAGGTCTAGGCATTGGGTCAGGGCATGACCTAGGGATAGTGTCAAGACCTTAGTTACTTAGGGCATCAGGGCCTAATTTAGGACCAGCGTCAGGGCTTCAGGTAGGGATAGCGTCAGAGCCTGACTTCGGGAGAGCGACAGGGCTTGAGTGAGGCCTAGTGTCAGAGCCTTAGCTAGGGATAGTATCAGGGCATGACTTAGGAGCAGCACAAGGGCCTTGGTAGGATCAGCCTCAGGGGCTTTGTTAAAGACCTTATCAGGGCCTTTGTTAGGGGCAGCCTTAGGGCCTCCCTTAGGGACAGCGTCAGGGCTTACTTAGGGACAGTTTCAGGACCTTGGTAAGAGATGGGTCCGGAAATTACCTCAGGATAGTGTCAGGACTTTAGATATTGACTGCAGCAGGGCCTTAGAGACAGTGTCTCAGCCTGACTTAGGACTAGCATCAGAGCCTTTGTTAGGTCCAGTGTCAGGGTCTGAGTTAGGTGTAGTGTCAGGGCCTTAGTTAGGGACAGTGTCAGGGCCTGAGTTAGGACGAGCCTCCAGGCCTCAGTTAGGGCCAGGGTCACGGCCTCGGGACTAATTTTAGGGCCTTAGTTAGGAAGAGCATCAGGGATTTATTTAGCATAAGAAGCTCAACATTAGTTAAAGACAAGGTTAGGTTAAGGTCTAGGGATTGTGTCAGGGCATGACCTAGGGATAGTGTCAAGACGTTAGTTACTTAGGGCATCAGGGCCTAATTTAGGACCAGCGTCAGGGCTTCAGGTAGGGATAGCGTCAGAGCCTGACTTCGGGAGAGCGACAGGGCTTGAGTGAGGCCTAGTGTCAGAGCCTTAGCTAGGGATAGTATCAGGGCATGACTTAGGAGCAGCATAAGGGCCTTGGTAGGATCAGCCTCAGGGGCTTTGTTAAAGACATTATCAGGGCCTCTGTTAGGGACAGCCTTAGGGCCTCCCTTAGGGACAGCGTCAGGGCTTACTTAGGGACAGTTTCAGGACCTTGGTAAGAGATGGGTCCGGAAGTTAACTCAGGATAGTGTCAGGACATTAGATATTGACGGCAGCAGGGCCTTAGTTAGGGACAGTGTCAAGGCCTTAGTTAGTACTAGCATCTGGGCCTCTGTTAGGTACAGTGTCAGGGCCTGAGTTAGGAATAGTGTTAGGGCCTTAGTTAGGGACAGTATCACGGCCTTGGGACTAAATTCAGGGCCTGAGGTAGTCACAGCCTAAGGGCTTTAGTTAGCATAAGAGGCAGGACATTTGCTAGGGACAGGGTTAGAGTAAAGTTTAGGGATCGTGTCAGGAAATGACCTAGGGATAGTGTCAAGAGCTTAGTTACAGTATCAGGGCCTTATTTAGGACCAGTGTCAGGGCTTCAGGTAGGGACAGCGTCAGTGCCTGACTCTGGGAGAGCAACAGGGCCTGAGTGAGGCCTAGCGTCAGGCCCATAGCTGGGGACACTGTCAGGGCATGATGTAGGAGCAGCATCAGGGCCTTTGTTGCATCAGCATTAGTGTCTTAGTTACAGACATGATCAGGGCCTGAGTTAGTCACAGCGTCAAGGCCTCAGTTAGGCATAGCTTCAGGGACTGAGTTACGGACAGCCTCAGGTCTTCCCTTAGGAACAGCGACAGGGCTTTCTTAGGGACGGTGTCAGGACCTTGGTTAGAAATGGGTCAGGATATTAGCTCAGGATAGTGTCCGGATTTTAGTTATTGCCGGCAGCAGGGCCTATATTAGAGATAGATTCCGGGCCTTAGTTAGGGACAGTGTCAGTTAGTTAGGGAGAGCATTAGGGCTTCGTTGAGAAAAAGGGGCAGGACGTTAGCTCGGGACAGAGTCAGGTTCCAGGCCAGTGGTAGTGTCAGGATGTGAGCTAGGGATAGGGTGAAGACCTTAGTTATTGAGAGCATCAGGGCCTTAGGACCAGCGTCAGGGCCTTCATCAGGACCAGTGTCAGGGCTTCACGTACGGACAGCATCAGAGCCTAACTAAGGTACGGCAACAGGGCCTAAGTGAGGCCTATCTTCAGGGCCTGAGTTAGGGACAGTGTCAGGGCATGACTTAGGAGCAGTATAAGGGCCTCTGTAGGATCAGCCTTAGGGTCTTCGTTAAAGACATTCTCAGGGCCTCTGTTAGGGACCGCCTCAGGGCCTCACTTAGGGACAGCGTCAGGGCTTCCTTTGGGACAGTTTCAGGACCTTGGTAAGACATGGGTCAGGATATTAGTTCAGGATAATGTCAGGACTTTAGATATTGACTGCAGCAGGGCCTTAGAGACAGTGTCTCAGCCTGACTTAGGACTAGCATCAGAGCCTTTGTTAGGTCCAGTGTCAGGGACTGAGTTAGGTGTAGTGTCAGGGCCTCAGTTAGGGACAGTGTCAGGGCCTGAGTTAGGACGAGCCTCCAGGCCTCAGTTAGGGCCAGGGTCACAGCCTCGGGACTAATTTTAGGGCCTTAGTTAGGAACAGCATCAGGGATTTATTTAGCATAAGAAGCTCAACATTAGTTAAAGACAAGGTTAGGTTAAGGTCTAGGCATTGTGTCAGGGCATGACCTAGGGATAGTGTCAAGACCTTAGTTACTTAGGGCATCAGGGCCTAATTTAGGACCAGTGTCAGGGCTTCAGGTAGGGATAGCGTCAGAGCCTGACTTCGGGAGAGCGACAGGGCTTGAGTGAGGCCTAGTGACAGAGCCTGACTTAGGGAGAGCGACAGGGCTTGAGTGAGGCCTAGTGTCAGAGCCTTAGCTAGGGATAGTATCAGGGCATGACTTAGGAGCAGCACAAGGGCCTTGGTAGGATCAGCCTCAGGGGCTTTGTTAAAGACCTTATCAGGGCCTCTGTTAGGGGCAGCCTTAGGGCCTCCCTTAGGGACAGCGTCAGGGCTTACTTAGGGACAGTTTCAGGACCTTGGTAAGAGATGGGTCCGGAAATTACCTCAGGATAGTGTCAGGACATTAGATATTGACGGCAGCAGGGCCTTACTTAGGGACAGTGTCAAGGCCTTAGTTAGTACTAGCATCTGGGCCTCTGTTAGGTACAGTGTCGGGGCCTGAGTTAGGAATAGTGTTAGGGCCTTAGTTAGGGACAGTATCACGGCCTTGGGACTAAATTCAGGGCCTGAGGTAGTCACAGCCTAAGGGCTTTAGTTAGCGTAAGAGGCAGGACATTTGCTAGGGACAGGGTGAGGGTAAAGTTTAGGGATCGTGTCAGGAAATGACCTAGGGATAGTGTCAAGAGCTTAGTTACAGTATCAGGGCCTTATTTAGGACCAGTGTCAGGGCTTCAGGTAGGGACAGCGTCAGTGCCTGACTCTGGGAGAGCAACAGGGCCTGAGTGAGGCCTAGCGTCAGGCCCATAGCTGGGGACACTGTCAGGGCATGATGTAGGAGCAGCATCAGGGCCTTTGTTGCATCAGCATTAGTGTCTTAGTTACAGACATGATCAGGGCCTGAGTTAGTCACAGCGTCAAGGCCTCAGTTAGGCATAGCTTCAGGGACTGAGTTACGGACAGCCTCAGGTCTTCCCTTAGGAACAGCGACAGGGCTTTCTTAGGGACGGTGTCAGGACCTTGGTTAGAAATGGGTCAGGATATTAGCTCAGGATAGTGTCCGGATTTTAGTTATTGCCGGCAGCAGGGCCTATATTAGAGATAGATTCCGGGCCTTAGTTAGGGACAGTGTCAGTTAGTTAGGGAGAGCATTAGGGCTTCGGTGAGAAAAAGGGGCAGGACGTTAGCTCGGGACAGAGTCAGGTTCCAGGCCAGTGGTAGTGTCAGGATGTGAGCTAGGGATAGGGTGAAGACCTTAGTTATTGAGAGCATCAGGGCCTTAGGACCAGCGTCAGGGCCTTCATCAGGATCAGTGTCAGGGCTTCACGTACGGACAGCATCAGAGCCTAACTAAGGTACGGCAACAGGGCCTAAGTGAGGCCTATCTTCAGGGCCTGAGTTAGGGACAGTGTCAGGGCATGACTTAGGAGCAGTATAAGGGCCTCTGTAGGATCAGCCTTAGGGTCTTCGTTAAAGACATTCTCAGGGCCTCTGTTAGGGACCGCCTCAGGGCCTCACTTAGGGACAGCGTCAGGGCTTCCTTTGGGACAGTTTCAGGACCTTGGTAAGACATGGGTCAGGATATTAGTTCAGGATAATGTCAGGACTTTAGATATTGACTGCAGCAGGGCCTTAGAGACAGTGTCTCAGCCTGACTTAGGACTAGCATCAGAGCCTTTGTTAGGTCCAGTGTCAGGGACTGAGTTAGGTGTAGTGTCAGGGCCTCAGTTAGGGACAGTGTCAGGGCCTGAGTTAGGACGAGCCTCCAGGCCTCAGTTAGGGCCAGGGTCACAGCCTCGGGACTAATTTTAGGGCCTTAGTTAGGAACAGCATCAGGGATTTATTTAGCATAAGAAGCTCAACATTAGTTAAAGACAAGGTTAGGTTAAGGTCTAGGCATTGTGTCAGGGCATGACCTAGGGATAGTGTCAAGACCTTAGTTACTTAGGGCATCAGGGCCTAATTTAGGACCAGTGTCAGGGCTTCAGGTAGGGATAGCGTCAGAGCCTGACTTCGGGAGAGCGACAGGGCTTGAGTGAGGCCTAGTGACAGAGCCTGACTTAGGGAGAGCGACAGGGCTTGAGTGAGGCCTAGTGTCAGAGCCTTAGCTAGGGATAGTATCAGGGCATGACTTAGGAGCAGCACAAGGGCCTTGGTAGGATCAGCCTCAGGGGCTTTGTTAAAGACCTTATCAGGGCCTCTGTTAGGGGCAGCCTTAGGGCCTCCCTTAGGGACAGCGTCAGGGCTTACTTAGGGACAGTTTCAGGACCTTGGTAAGAGATGGGTCCGGAAATTACCTCAGGATAGTGTCAGGACATTAGATATTGACGGCAGCAGGGCCTTACTTAGGGACAGTGTCAAGGCCTTAGTTAGTACTAGCATCTGGGCCTCTGTTAGGTGCAGTGTCGGGGCCTGAGTTAGGAATAGTGTTAGGGCCTTAGTTAGGGACAGTATCACGGCCTTGGGACTAAATTCAGGGCCTGAGGTAGTCACAGCCTAAGGGCTTTAGTTAGCATAAGAGGCAGGACATTTGCTAGGGACAGGGTGAGGGTAAAGTTTAGGGATCGTGTCAGGAAATGACCTAGGGATAGTGTCAAGAGCTTAGTTACAGTATCAGGGCCTTATTTAGGACCCGTGTCAGGGCTTCAGGTAGGGACAGCGTCAGTGCCTGACTCTGGGAGAGCAACAGGGCCTGAGTGAGGCCTAGCGTCAGGCCCATAGCTGGGGACACTGTCAGGGCATGATGTAGGAGCAGCATCAGGGCCTTTGTTGCATCAGCATTAGTGTCTTAGTTACAGACATGATCAGGGCCTGAGTTAGTCACAGCGTCAAGGCCTCAGTTAGGCATAGCTTCAGGGACTGAGTTACGGACAGCCTCAGGTCTTCCCTTAGGAACAGCGACAGGGCTCTCTTAGGGACGGTGTCAGGACCTTGGTTAGAAATGGGTCAGGATATTAGCTCAGGATAGTGTCCGGATTTTAGTTATTGCCGGCAGCAGGGCCTATATTAGAGATAGATTCCGGGCCTTAGTTAGGGACAGTGTCAGGGCCTTAATTAGGACTAGTCTGGGCCTTAGTTAGGGAGAGCATTAGGGCTTCGTTGAGAAAAAGGGGCAGGACGTTAGCTCGGGACAGAGTCAGGTTCCAGGCCAGTGGTAGTGTCAGGATGTGAGCTAGGGATAGGGTGAAGACCTTAGTTATTGAGAGCATCAGGGCCTTAGGACCAGCGTCAGGGCCTTCATCAGGACCAGTGTCAGGGCTTCACGTACGGACAGCATCAGAGCCTAACTAAGGTACGGCAACAGGGCCTAAGTGAGGCCTATCTTCAGGGCCTGAGTTAGGGACAGTGTCAGGGCATGACTTAGGAGCAGTATAAGGGCCTCTGTAGGATCAGCCTTAGGGTCTTCGTTAAAGACATTCTCAGGGCCTCTGTTAGGGACCGCCTCAGGGCCTCACTTAGGGACAGCGTCAGGGCTTCCTTTGGGACAGTTTCAGGACCTTGGTAAGACATGGGTCAGGATATTAGTTCAGGATAATGTCAGGACTTTAGATATTGACTGCAGCAGGGCCTTAGAGACAGTGTCTCAGCCTGACTTAGGACTAGCATCAGAGCCTTTGTTAGGTCCAGTGTCAGGGACTGAGTTAGGTGTAGTGTCAGGGCCTCAGTTAGGGACAGTGTCAGGGCCTGAGTTAGGACGAGCCTCCAGGCCTCAGTTAGGGCCAGGGTCACAGCCTCGGGACTAATTTTAGGGCCTTAGTTAGGAACAGCATCAGGGATTTATTTAGCATAAGAAGCTCAACATTAGTTAAAGACAAGGTTAGGTTAAGGTCTAGGCATTGTGTCAGGGCATGACCTAGGGATAGTGTCAAGACCTTAGTTACTTAGGGCATCAGGGCCTAATTTAGGACCAGTGTCAGGGCTTCAGGTAGGGATAGCGTCAGAGCCTGACTTCGGGAGAGCGACAGGGCTTGAGTGAGGCCTAGTGTCAGAGCCTTAGCTAGGGATAGTATCAGGGCATGACTTAGGAGCAGCACAAGGGCCTTGGTAGGATCAGCCTCAGGGGCTTTGTTAAAGACCTTATCAGGGCCTCTGTTAGGGGCAGCCTTAGGGCCTCCCTTAGGGACAGCGTCAGGGCTTACTTAGGGACAGTTTCAGGACCTTGGTAAGAGATGGGTCCGGAAATTACCTCAGGATAGTGTCAGGACTTTAGATATTGACTGCAGCAGGGCCTTAGAGACAGTGTCTCAGCCTGACTTAGGACTAGCATCAGAGCCTTTGTTAGGTCCAGTGTCAGGGTCTGAGTTAGGTGTAGTGTCAGGGCCTTAGTTAGGGACAGTGTCAGGGCCTGAGTTAGGACGAGCCTCCAGGCCTCAGTTAGGGCCAGGGTCACGGCCTCGGGACTAATTTTAGGGCCTTAGTTAGGAAGAGCATCAGGGATTTATTTAGCATAAGAAGCTCAACATTAGTTAAAGACAAGGTTAGGTTAAGGTCTAGGGATTGTGTCAGGGCATGACCTAGGGATAGTGTCAAGACGTTAGTTACTTAGGGCATCAGGGCCTAATTTAGGACCAGCGTCAGGGCTTCAGGTAGGGATAGCGTCAGAGCCTGACTTCGGGAGAGCGACAGGGCTTGAGTGAGGCCTAGTGTCAGAGCCTTAGCTAGGGATAGTATCAGGGCATGACTTAGGAGCAGCATAAGGGCCTTGGTAGGATCAGCCTCAGGGGCTTTGTTAAAGACATTATCAGGGCCTCTGTTAGGGACAGCCTTAGGGCCTCCCTTAGGGACAGCGTCAGGGCTTACTTAGGGACAGTTTCAGGACCTTGGTAAGAGATGGGTCCGGAAGTTAACTCAGGATAGTGTCAGGACATTAGATATTGACGGCAGCAGGGCCTTAGTTAGGGACAGTGTCAAGGCCTTAGTTAGTACTAGCATCTGGGCCTCTGTTAGGTACAGTGTCAGGGCCTGAGTTAGGAATAGTGTTAGGGCCTTAGTTAGGGACAGTATCACGGCCTTGGGACTAAATTCAGGGCCTGAGGTAGTCACAGCCTAAGGGCTTTAGTTAGCATAAGAGGCAGGACATTTGCTAGGGACAGGGTTAGAGTAAAGTTTAGGGATCGTGTCAGGAAATGACCTAGGGATAGTGTCAAGAGCTTAGTTACAGTATCAGGGCCTTATTTAGGACCAGTGTCAGGGCTTCAGGTAGGGACAGCGTCAGTGCCTGACTCTGGGAGAGCAACAGGGCCTGAGTGAGGCCTAGCGTCAGGCCCATAGCTGGGGACACTGTCAGGGCATGATGTAGGAGCAGCATCAGGGCCTTTGTTGCATCAGCATTAGTGTCTTAGTTACAGACATGATCAGGGCCTGAGTTAGTCACAGCGTCAAGGCCTCAGTTAGGCATAGCTTCAGGGACTGAGTTACGGACAGCCTCAGGTCTTCCCTTAGGAACAGCGACAGGGCTTTCTTAGGGACGGTGTCAGGACCTTGGTTAGAAATGGGTCAGGATATTAGCTCAGGATAGTGTCCGGATTTTAGTTATTGCCGGCAGCAGGGCCTATATTAGAGATAGATTCCGGGCCTTAGTTAGGGACAGTGTCAGTTAGTTAGGGAGAGCATTAGGGCTTCGTTGAGAAAAAGGGGCAGGACGTTAGCTCGGGACAGAGTCAGGTTCCAGGCCAGTGGTAGTGTCAGGATGTGAGCTAGGGATAGGGTGAAGACCTTAGTTATTGAGAGCATCAGGGCCTTAGGACCAGCGTCAGGGCCTTCATCAGGACCAGTGTCAGGGCTTCACGTACGGACAGCATCAGAGCCTAACTAAGGTACGGCAACAGGGCCTAAGTGAGGCCTATCTTCAGGGCCTGAGTTAGGGACAGTGTCAGGGCATGACTTAGGAGCAGTATAAGGGCCTCTGTAGGATCAGCCTTAGGGTCTTCGTTAAAGACATTCTCAGGGCCTCTGTTAGGGACCGCCTCAGGGCCTCACTTAGGGACAGCGTCAGGGCTTCCTTTGGGACAGTTTCAGGACCTTGGTAAGACATGGGTCAGGATATTAGTTCAGGATAATGTCAGGACTTTAGATATTGACTGCAGCAGGGCCTTAGAGACAGTGTCTCAGCCTGACTTAGGACTAGCATCAGAGCCTTTGTTAGGTCCAGTGTCAGGGACTGAGTTAGGTGTAGTGTCAGGGCCTCAGTTAGGGACAGTGTCAGGGCCTGAGTTAGGACGAGCCTCCAGGCCTCAGTTAGGGCCAGGGTCACAGCCTCGGGACTAATTTTAGGGCCTTAGTTAGGAACAGCATCAGGGATTTATTTAGCATAAGAAGCTCAACATTAGTTAAAGACAAGGTTAGGTTAAGGTCTAGGCATTGTGTCAGGGCATGACCTAGGGATAGTGTCAAGACCTTAGTTACTTAGGGCATCAGGGCCTAATTTAGGACCAGTGTCAGGGCTTCAGGTAGGGATAGCGTCAGAGCCTGACTTCGGGAGAGCGACAGGGCTTGAGTGAGGCCTAGTGACAGAGCCTGACTTAGGGAGAGCGACAGGGCTTGAGTGAGGCCTAGTGTCAGAGCCTTAGCTAGGGATAGTATCAGGGCATGACTTAGGAGCAGCACAAGGGCCTTGGTAGGATCAGCCTCAGGGGCTTTGTTAAAGACCTTATCAGGGCCTCTGTTAGGGGCAGCCTTAGGGCCTCCCTTAGGGACAGCGTCAGGGCTTACTTAGGGACAGTTTCAGGACCTTGGTAAGAGATGGGTCCGGAAATTACCTCAGGATAGTGTCAGGACATTAGATATTGACGGCAGCAGGGCCTTACTTAGGGACAGTGTCAAGGCCTTAGTTAGTACTAGCATCTGGGCCTCTGTTAGGTGCAGTGTCGGGGCCTGAGTTAGGAATAGTGTTAGGGCCTTAGTTAGGGACAGTATCACGGCCTTGGGACTAAATTCAGGGCCTGAGGTAGTCACAGCCTAAGGGCTTTAGTTAGCGTAAGAGGCAGGACATTTGCTAGGGACAGGGTGAGGGTAAAGTTTAGGGATCGTGTCAGGAAATGACCTAGGGATAGTGTCAAGAGCTTAGTTACAGTATCAGGGCCTTATTTAGGACCAGTGTCAGGGCTTCAGGTAGGGACAGCGTCAGTGCCTGACTCTGGGAGAGCAACAGGGCCTGAGTGAGGCCTAGCGTCAGGCCCATAGCTGGGGACACTGTCAGGGCATGATGTAGGAGCAGCATCAGGGCCTTTGTTGCATCAGCATTAGTGTCTTAGTTACAGACATGATCAGGGCCTGAGTTAGTCACAGCGTCAAGGCCTCAGTTAGGCATAGCTTCAGGGACTGAGTTACGGACAGCCTCAGGTCTTCCCTTAGGAACAGCGACAGGGCTTTCTTAGGGACGGTGTCAGGACCTTGGTTAGAAATGGGTCAGGATATTAGCTCAGGATAGTGTCCGGATTTTAGTTATTGCCGGCAGCAGGGCCTATATTAGAGATAGATTCCGGGCCTTAGTTAGGGACAGTGTCAGTTAGTTAGGGAGAGCATTAGGGCTTCGGTGAGAAAAAGGGGCAGGACGTTAGCTCGGGACAGAGTCAGGTTCCAGGCCAGTGGTAGTGTCAGGATGTGAGCTAGGGATAGGGTGAAGACCTTAGTTATTGAGAGCATCAGGGCCTTAGGACCAGCGTCAGGGCCTTCATCAGGATCAGTGTCAGGGCTTCACGTACGGACAGCATCAGAGCCTAACTAAGGTACGGCAACAGGGCCTAAGTGAGGCCTATCTTCAGGGCCTGAGTTAGGGACAGTGTCAGGGCATGACTTAGGAGCAGTATAAGGGCCTCTGTAGGATCAGCCTTAGGGTCTTCGTTAAAGACATTCTCAGGGCCTCTGTTAGGGACCGCCTCAGGGCCTCACTTAGGGACAGCGTCAGGGCTTCCTTTGGGACAGTTTCAGGACCTTGGTAAGACATGGGTCAGGATATTAGTTCAGGATAATGTCAGGACTTTAGATATTGACTGCAGCAGGGCCTTAGAGACAGTGTCTCAGCCTGACTTAGGACTAGCATCAGAGCCTTTGTTAGGTCCAGTGTCAGGGACTGAGTTAGGTGTAGTGTCAGGGCCTCAGTTAGGGACAGTGTCAGGGCCTGAGTTAGGACGAGCCTCCAGGCCTCAGTTAGGGCCAGGGTCACAGCCTCGGGACTAATTTTAGGGCCTTAGTTAGGAACAGCATCAGGGATTTATTTAGCATAAGAAGCTCAACATTAGTTAAAGACAAGGTTAGGTTAAGGTCTAGGCATTGTGTCAGGGCATGACCTAGGGATAGTGTCAAGACCTTAGTTACTTAGGGCATCAGGGCCTAATTTAGGACCAGTGTCAGGGCTTCAGGTAGGGATAGCGTCAGAGCCTGACTTCGGGAGAGCGACAGGGCTTGAGTGAGGCCTAGTGACAGAGCCTGACTTAGGGAGAGCGACAGGGCTTGAGTGAGGCCTAGTGTCAGAGCCTTAGCTAGGGATAGTATCAGGGCATGACTTAGGAGCAGCACAAGGGCCTTGGTAGGATCAGCCTCAGGGGCTTTGTTAAAGACCTTATCAGGGCCTCTGTTAGGGGCAGCCTTAGGGCCTCCCTTAGGGACAGCGTCAGGGCTTACTTAGGGACAGTTTCAGGACCTTGGTAAGAGATGGGTCCGGAAATTACCTCAGGATAGTGTCAGGACATTAGATATTGACGGCAGCAGGGCCTTACTTAGGGACAGTGTCAAGGCCTTAGTTAGTACTAGCATCTGGGCCTCTGTTAGGTGCAGTGTCGGGGCCTGAGTTAGGAATAGTGTTAGGGCCTTAGTTAGGGACAGTATCACGGCCTTGGGACTAAATTCAGGGCCTGAGGTAGTCACAGCCTAAGGGCTTTAGTTAGCATAAGAGGCAGGACATTTGCTAGGGACAGGGTGAGGGTAAAGTTTAGGGATCGTGTCAGGAAATGACCTAGGGATAGTGTCAAGAGCTTAGTTACAGTATCAGGGCCTTATTTAGGACCCGTGTCAGGGCTTCAGGTAGGGACAGCGTCAGTGCCTGACTCTGGGAGAGCAACAGGGCCTGAGTGAGGCCTAGCGTCAGGCCCATAGCTGGGGACACTGTCAGGGCATGATGTAGGAGCAGCATCAGGGCCTTTGTTGCATCAGCATTAGTGTCTTAGTTACAGACATGATCAGGGCCTGAGTTAGTCACAGCGTCAAGGCCTCAGTTAGGCATAGCTTCAGGGACTGAGTTACGGACAGCCTCAGGTCTTCCCTTAGGAACAGCGACAGGGCTCTCTTAGGGACGGTGTCAGGACCTTGGTTAGAAATGGGTCAGGATACTAGCTCAGGATAGTGTCCGGATTTTAGTTATTGCCGGCAGCAGGGCCTATATTAGAGATAGATTCCGGGCCTTAGTTAGGGACAGTGTCAGGGCCTTAATTAGGACTAGTCTGGGCCTTAGTTAGGGAGAGCATTACGGCTTCGCTGAGGATAAGGGGCAGGACGTTAGCTCGGGACAGAGTCAGGTTCCAGGCCAGTGGTAGTGTCAGGATGTGAGCTAGGGATAGGGTGAAGACCTTAGTTATTGAGAGCATCAGGGCCTTAGTTAGGACCAGCGTCAGGGCCTTCATCAGGACCAGTGTCAGGGCTTCACGTACGGACAACGTCAGAGCCTAACTAAGGTACGGCAACGGGGCCTAAGTGAGGCCTATCTTTAGGGCCTGAGTTAGGGACAGTGTCAGGGCATGACTTAGGAGCAGTATAAGGGCCTCTGTAGGATCAGCATTAGGGTCTTCGTTAAAGACATTCTCAGGGCCTCTGTTAGGGACCGCCTCAGGGCCTCACTTAGGGACAGCGTCAGGGCTTCCTTTGGGACAGTTTCAGGACCTTGGTAAGACATGGGTCAGGATATTAGCTCGGGATAATGTCAGGACTTTAGATATTGACTGCAGCAGGGCCTTAGAGACAGTGTCTCAGCCTGACTTAGGACTAGCATCAGAGCCTTTGTTAGGTCCAGTGTCAGGGACTGAGTTAGGTGTAGTGTCAGGGCCTTAGTTAGGGACAGTGTCAGGGCCTGAGTTAGGACGAGCCTCCAGGCCTCAGTTAGGGCCAGGGTCACGGCCTCGGGACTAATTTTAGGGCCTTAGTTAGGAAGAGCATCAGGGATTTATTTAGCATAAGAAGCTCAACATTAGTTAAAGACAAGGTTAGGTTAAGGTCTAGGCATTGGGTCAGGGCATGACCTAGGGATAGTGTCAAGACCTTAGTTACTTAGGGCATCAGGGCCTAATTTAGGACCAGCGTCAGGGCTTCAGGTAGGGATAGCGTCAGAGCCTGACTTCGGGAGAGCGACAGGGCTTGAGTGAGGCCTAGTGTCAGAGCCTTAGCTAGGGATAGTATCAGGGCATGACTTAGGAGCAGCACAAGGGCCTTGGTAGGATCAGCCTCAGGGGCTTTGTTAAAGACCTTATCAGGGCCTCTGTTAGGGGCAGCCTTAGGGCCTCCCTTAGGGACAGCGTCAGGGCTTACTTAGGGACAGTTTCAGGACCTTGGTAAGAGATGGGTCCGGAAATTACCTCAGGATAGTGTCAGGACTTTAGATATTGACTGCAGCAGGGCCTTAGAGACAGTGTCTCAGCCTGACTTAGGACTAGCATCAGAGCCTTTGTTAGGTCCAGTGTCAGGGTCTGAGTTAGGTGTAGTGTCAGGGCCTTAGTTAGGGACAGTGTCAGGGCCTGAGTTAGGACGAGCCTCCAGGCCTCAGTTAGGGCCAGGGTCACGGCCTCGGGACTAATTTTAGGGCCTTAGTTAGGAAGAGCATCAGGGATTTATTTAGCATAAGAAGCTCAACATTAGTTAAAGACAAGGTTAGGTTAAGGTCTAGGGATTGTGTCAGGGCATGACCTAGGGATAGTGTCAAGACGTTAGTTACTTAGGGCATCAGGGCCTAATTTAGGACCAGCGTCAGGGCTTCAGGTAGGGATAGCGTCAGAGCCTGACTTCGGGAGAGCGACAGGGCTTGAGTGAGGCCTAGTGTCAGAGCCTTAGCTAGGGATAGTATCAGGGCATGACTTAGGAGCAGCATAAGGGCCTTGGTAGGATCAGCCTCAGGGGCTTTGTTAAAGACATTATCAGGGCCTCTGTTAGGGACAGCCTTAGGGCCTCCCTTAGGGACAGCGTCAGGGCTTACTTAGGGACAGTTTCAGGACCTTGGTAAGAGATGGGTCCGGAAGTTAACTCAGGATAGTGTCAGGACATTAGATATTGACGGCAGCAGGGCCTTAGTTAGGGACAGTGTCAAGGCCTTAGTTAGTACTAGCATCTGGGCCTCTGTTAGGTACAGTGTCAGGGCCTGAGTTAGGAATAGTGTTAGGGCCTTAGTTAGGGACAGTATCACGGCCTTGGGACTAAATTCAGGGCCTGAGGTAGTCACAGCCTAAGGGCTTTAGTTAGCATAAGAGGCAGGACATTTGCTAGGGACAGGGTTAGAGTAAAGTTTAGGGATCGTGTCAGGAAATGACCTAGGGATAGTGTCAAGAGCTTAGTTACAGTATCAGGGCCTTATTTAGGACCAGTGTCAGGGCTTCAGGTAGGGACAGCGTCAGTGCCTGACTCTGGGAGAGCAACAGGGCCTGAGTGAGGCCTAGCGTCAGGCCCATAGCTGGGGACACTGTCAGGGCATGATGTAGGAGCAGCATCAGGGCCTTTGTTGCATCAGCATTAGTGTCTTAGTTACAGACATGATCAGGGCCTGAGTTAGTCACAGCGTCAAGGCCTCAGTTAGGCATAGCTTCAGGGACTGAGTTACGGACAGCCTCAGGTCTTCCCTTAGGAACAGCGACAGGGCTTTCTTAGGGACGGTGTCAGGACCTTGGTTAGAAATGGGTCAGGATATTAGCTCAGGATAGTGTCCGGATTTTAGTTATTGCCGGCAGCAGGGCCTATATTAGAGATAGATTCCGGGCCTTAGTTAGGGACAGTGTCAGTTAGTTAGGGAGAGCATTAGGGCTTCGTTGAGAAAAAGGGGCAGGACGTTAGCTCGGGACAGAGTCAGGTTCCAGGCCAGTGGTAGTGTCAGGATGTGAGCTAGGGATAGGGTGAAGACCTTAGTTATTGAGAGCATCAGGGCCTTAGGACCAGCGTCAGGGCCTTCATCAGGACCAGTGTCAGGGCTTCACGTACGGACAGCATCAGAGCCTAACTAAGGTACGGCAACAGGGCCTAAGTGAGGCCTATCTTCAGGGCCTGAGTTAGGGACAGTGTCAGGGCATGACTTAGGAGCAGTATAAGGGCCTCTGTAGGATCAGCCTTAGGGTCTTCGTTAAAGACATTCTCAGGGCCTCTGTTAGGGACCGCCTCAGGGCCTCACTTAGGGACAGCGTCAGGGCTTCCTTTGGGACAGTTTCAGGACCTTGGTAAGACATGGGTCAGGATATTAGTTCAGGATAATGTCAGGACTTTAGATATTGACTGCAGCAGGGCCTTAGAGACAGTGTCTCAGCCTGACTTAGGACTAGCATCAGAGCCTTTGTTAGGTCCAGTGTCAGGGACTGAGTTAGGTGTAGTGTCAGGGCCTCAGTTAGGGACAGTGTCAGGGCCTGAGTTAGGACGAGCCTCCAGGCCTCAGTTAGGGCCAGGGTCACAGCCTCGGGACTAATTTTAGGGCCTTAGTTAGGAACAGCATCAGGGATTTATTTAGCATAAGAAGCTCAACATTAGTTAAAGACAAGGTTAGGTTAAGGTCTAGGCATTGTGTCAGGGCATGACCTAGGGATAGTGTCAAGACCTTAGTTACTTAGGGCATCAGGGCCTAATTTAGGACCAGTGTCAGGGCTTCAGGTAGGGATAGCGTCAGAGCCTGACTTCGGGAGAGCGACAGGGCTTGAGTGAGGCCTAGTGACAGAGCCTGACTTAGGGAGAGCGACAGGGCTTGAGTGAGGCCTAGTGTCAGAGCCTTAGCTAGGGATAGTATCAGGGCATGACTTAGGAGCAGCACAAGGGCCTTGGTAGGATCAGCCTCAGGGGCTTTGTTAAAGACCTTATCAGGGCCTCTGTTAGGGGCAGCCTTAGGGCCTCCCTTAGGGACAGCGTCAGGGCTTACTTAGGGACAGTTTCAGGACCTTGGTAAGAGATGGGTCCGGAAATTACCTCAGGATAGTGTCAGGACATTAGATATTGACGGCAGCAGGGCCTTACTTAGGGACAGTGTCAAGGCCTTAGTTAGTACTAGCATCTGGGCCTCTGTTAGGTGCAGTGTCGGGGCCTGAGTTAGGAATAGTGTTAGGGCCTTAGTTAGGGACAGTATCACGGCCTTGGGACTAAATTCAGGGCCTGAGGTAGTCACAGCCTAAGGGCTTTAGTTAGCGTAAGAGGCAGGACATTTGCTAGGGACAGGGTGAGGGTAAAGTTTAGGGATCGTGTCAGGAAATGACCTAGGGATAGTGTCAAGAGCTTAGTTACAGTATCAGGGCCTTATTTAGGACCAGTGTCAGGGCTTCAGGTAGGGACAGCGTCAGTGCCTGACTCTGGGAGAGCAACAGGGCCTGAGTGAGGCCTAGCGTCAGGCCCATAGCTGGGGACACTGTCAGGGCATGATGTAGGAGCAGCATCAGGGCCTTTGTTGCATCAGCATTAGTGTCTTAGTTACAGACATGATCAGGGCCTGAGTTAGTCACAGCGTCAAGGCCTCAGTTAGGCATAGCTTCAGGGACTGAGTTACGGACAGCCTCAGGTCTTCCCTTAGGAACAGCGACAGGGCTTTCTTAGGGACGGTGTCAGGACCTTGGTTAGAAATGGGTCAGGATATTAGCTCAGGATAGTGTCCGGATTTTAGTTATTGCCGGCAGCAGGGCCTATATTAGAGATAGATTCCGGGCCTTAGTTAGGGACAGTGTCAGTTAGTTAGGGAGAGCATTAGGGCTTCGGTGAGAAAAAGGGGCAGGACGTTAGCTCGGGACAGAGTCAGGTTCCAGGCCAGTGGTAGTGTCAGGATGTGAGCTAGGGATAGGGTGAAGACCTTAGTTATTGAGAGCATCAGGGCCTTAGGACCAGCGTCAGGGCCTTCATCAGGATCAGTGTCAGGGCTTCACGTACGGACAGCATCAGAGCCTAACTAAGGTACGGCAACAGGGCCTAAGTGAGGCCTATCTTCAGGGCCTGAGTTAGGGACAGTGTCAGGGCATGACTTAGGAGCAGTATAAGGGCCTCTGTAGGATCAGCCTTAGGGTCTTCGTTAAAGACATTCTCAGGGCCTCTGTTAGGGACCGCCTCAGGGCCTCACTTAGGGACAGCGTCAGGGCTTCCTTTGGGACAGTTTCAGGACCTTGGTAAGACATGGGTCAGGATATTAGTTCAGGATAATGTCAGGACTTTAGATATTGACTGCAGCAGGGCCTTAGAGACAGTGTCTCAGCCTGACTTAGGACTAGCATCAGAGCCTTTGTTAGGTCCAGTGTCAGGGACTGAGTTAGGTGTAGTGTCAGGGCCTCAGTTAGGGACAGTGTCAGGGCCTGAGTTAGGACGAGCCTCCAGGCCTCAGTTAGGGCCAGGGTCACAGCCTCGGGACTAATTTTAGGGCCTTAGTTAGGAACAGCATCAGGGATTTATTTAGCATAAGAAGCTCAACATTAGTTAAAGACAAGGTTAGGTTAAGGTCTAGGCATTGTGTCAGGGCATGACCTAGGGATAGTGTCAAGACCTTAGTTACTTAGGGCATCAGGGCCTAATTTAGGACCAGTGTCAGGGCTTCAGGTAGGGATAGCGTCAGAGCCTGACTTCGGGAGAGCGACAGGGCTTGAGTGAGGCCTAGTGACAGAGCCTGACTTAGGGAGAGCGACAGGGCTTGAGTGAGGCCTAGTGTCAGAGCCTTAGCTAGGGATAGTATCAGGGCATGACTTAGGAGCAGCACAAGGGCCTTGGTAGGATCAGCCTCAGGGGCTTTGTTAAAGACCTTATCAGGGCCTCTGTTAGGGGCAGCCTTAGGGCCTCCCTTAGGGACAGCGTCAGGGCTTACTTAGGGACAGTTTCAGGACCTTGGTAAGAGATGGGTCCGGAAATTACCTCAGGATAGTGTCAGGACATTAGATATTGACGGCAGCAGGGCCTTACTTAGGGACAGTGTCAAGGCCTTAGTTAGTACTAGCATCTGGGCCTCTGTTAGGTGCAGTGTCGGGGCCTGAGTTAGGAATAGTGTTAGGGCCTTAGTTAGGGACAGTATCACGGCCTTGGGACTAAATTCAGGGCCTGAGGTAGTCACAGCCTAAGGGCTTTAGTTAGCATAAGAGGCAGGACATTTGCTAGGGACAGGGTGAGGGTAAAGTTTAGGGATCGTGTCAGGAAATGACCTAGGGATAGTGTCAAGAGCTTAGTTACAGTATCAGGGCCTTATTTAGGACCCGTGTCAGGGCTTCAGGTAGGGACAGCGTCAGTGCCTGACTCTGGGAGAGCAACAGGGCCTGAGTGAGGCCTAGCGTCAGGCCCATAGCTGGGGACACTGTCAGGGCATGATGTAGGAGCAGCATCAGGGCCTTTGTTGCATCAGCATTAGTGTCTTAGTTACAGACATGATCAGGGCCTGAGTTAGTCACAGCGTCAAGGCCTCAGTTAGGCATAGCTTCAGGGACTGAGTTACGGACAGCCTCAGGTCTTCCCTTAGGAACAGCGACAGGGCTCTCTTAGGGACGGTGTCAGGACCTTGGTTAGAAATGGGTCAGGATACTAGCTCAGGATAGTGTCCGGATTTTAGTTATTGCCGGCAGCAGGGCCTATATTAGAGATAGATTCCGGGCCTTAGTTAGGGACAGTGTCAGGGCCTTAATTAGGACTAGTCTGGGCCTTAGTTAGGGAGAGCATTACGGCTTCGCTGAGGATAAGGGGCAGGACGTTAGCTCGGGACAGAGTCAGGTTCCAGGCCAGTGGTAGTGTCAGGATGTGAGCTAGGGATAGGGTGAAGACCTTAGTTATTGAGAGCATCAGGGCCTTAGTTAGGACCAGCGTCAGGGCCTTCATCAGGACCAGTGTCAGGGCTTCACGTACGGACAACGTCAGAGCCTAACTAAGGTACGGCAACGGGGCCTAAGTGAGGCCTATCTTTAGGGCCTGAGTTAGGGACAGTGTCAGGGCATGACTTAGGAGCAGTATAAGGGCCTCTGTAGGATCAGCATTAGGGTCTTCGTTAAAGACATTCTCAGGGCCTCTGTTAGGGACCGCCTCAGGGCCTCACTTAGGGACAGCGTCAGGGCTTCCTTTGGGACAGTTTCAGGACCTTGGTAAGACATGGGTCAGGATATTAGCTCGGGATAATGTCAGGACTTTAGATATTGACTGCAGCAGGGCCTTAGAGACAGTGTCTCAGCCTGACTTAGGACTAGCATCAGAGCCTTTGTTAGGTCCAGTGTCAGGGACTGAGTTAGGTGTAGTGTCAGGGCCTTAGTTAGGGACAGTGTCAGGGCCTGAGTTAGGACGAGCCTCCAGGCCTCAGTTAGGGCCAGGGTCACGGCCTCGGGACTAATTTTAGGGCCTTAGTTAGGAAGAGCATCAGGGATTTATTTAGCATAAGAAGCTCAACATTAGTTAAAGACAAGGTTAGGTTAAGGTCTAGGCATTGGGTCAGGGCATGACCTAGGGATAGTGTCAAGACCTTAGTTACTTAGGGCATCAGGGCCTAATTTAGGACCAGCGTCAGGGCTTCAGGTAGGGATAGCGTCAGAGCCTGACTTCGGGAGAGCGACAGGGCTTGAGTGAGGCCTAGTGTCAGAGCCTTAGCTAGGGATAGTATCAGGGCATGACTTAGGAGCAGCACAAGGGCCTTGGTAGGATCAGCCTCAGGGGCTTTGTTAAAGACCTTATCAGGGCCTCTGTTAGGGGCAGCCTTAGGGCCTCCCTTAGGGACAGCGTCAGGGCTTACTTAGGGACAGTTTCAGGACCTTGGTAAGAGATGGGTCCGGAAATTACCTCAGGATAGTGTCAGGACATTAGATATTGACGGCAGCAGGGCCTTACTTAGGGACAGTGTCAAGGCCTTAGTTAGTACTAGCATCTGGGCCTCTGTTAGGTACAGTGTCGGGGCCTGAGTTAGGAATAGTGTTAGGGCCTTAGTTAGGGACAGTATCACGGCCTTGGGACTAAATTCAGGGCCTGAGGTAGTCACAGCCTAAGGGCTTTAGTTAGCATAAGAGGCAGGACATTTGCTAGGGACAAGGTGAGGGTAAAGTTTAGGGATCGTGTCAGGAAATGACCTAGGGATAGTGTCAAGAGCTTAGTTACAGTATCAGGGCCTTATTTAGGACCCGTGTCAGGGCTTCAGGTAGGGACAGCGTCAGTGCCTGACTCTGGGAGAGCAACAGGGCCTGAGTGAGGCCTAGCGTCAGGCCCATAGCTGGGGACACTGTCAGGGCATGATGTAGGAGCAGCATCAGGGCCTTTGTTGCATCAGCATTAGTGTCTTAGTTACAGACATGATCAGGGCCTGAGTTAGTCACAGCGTCAAGGCCTCAGTTAGGCATAGCTTCAGGGACTGAGTTACGGACAGCCTCAGGTCTTCCCTTAGGAACAGCGACAGGGCTCTCTTAGGGACGGTGTCAGGACCTTGGTTAGAAATGGGTCAGGATATTAGCTCAGGATAGTGTCCGGATTTTAGTTATTGCCGGCAGCAGGGCCTATATTAGAGATAGATTCCGGGCCTTAGTTAGGGACAGTGTCAGGGCCTTAATTAGGACTAGTCTGGGCCTTAGTTAGGGAGAGCATTACGGCTTCGCTGAGGATAAGGGGCAGGACGTTAGCTCGGGACAGAGTCAGGTTCCAGGCCAGTGGTAGTGTCAGGATGTGAGCTAGGGATAGGGTGAAGACCTTAGTTATTGAGAGCATCAGGGCCTTAGTTAGGACCAGCGTCAGGGCCTTCATCAGGACCAGTGTCAGGGCTTCACGTACGGACAGCGTCAGAGCCTAACTAAGGTACGGCAACGGGGCCTAAGTGAGGCCTATCTTTAGGGCCTGAGTTAGGGACAGTGTCAGGGCATGACTTAGGAGCAGTATAAGGGCCTCTGTAGGATCAGCATTAGGGTCTTCGTTAAAGACATTCTCAGGGCCTCTGTTAGGGACCGCCTCAGGGCCTCACTTAGGGACAGCGTCAGGGCTTCCTTTGGGACAGTTTCAGGACCTTGGTAAGACATGGGTCAGGATATTAGCTCGGGATAATGTCAGGACTTTAGATATTGACTGCAGCAGGGCCTTAGAGACAGTGTCTCAGCCTGACTTAGGACTAGCATCAGAGCCTTTGTTAGGTCCAGTGTCAGGGTCTGAGTTAGGTGTAGTGTCAGGGCCTTAGTTAGGGACAGTGTCAGGGCCTGAGTTAGGACGAGCCTCCAGGCCTCAGTTAGGGCCAGGGTCACGGCCTCGGGACTAATTTTAGGGCCTTAGTTAGGAAGAGCATCAGGGATTTATTTAGCATAAGAAGCTCAACATTAGTTAAAGACAAGGTTAGGTTAAGGTCTAGGGATTGTGTCAGGGCATGACCTAGGGATAGTGTCAAGACGTTAGTTACTTAGGGCATCAGGGCCTAATTTAGGACCAGCGTCAGGGCTTCAGGTAGGGATAGCGTCAGAGCCTGACTTCGGGAGAGCGACAGGGCTTGAGTGAGGCCTAGTGTCAGAGCCTTAGCTAGGGATAGTATCAGGGCATGACTTAGGAGCAGCATAAGGGCCTTGGTAGGATCAGCCTCAGGGGCTTTGTTAAAGACATTATCAGGGCCTCTGTTAGGGACAGCCTTAGGGCCTCCCTTAGGGACAGCGTCAGGGCTTACTTAGGGACAGTTTCAGGACCTTGGTAAGAGATGGGTCCGGAAGTTAACTCAGGATAGTGTCAGGACATTAGATATTGACGGCAGCAGGGCCTTAGTTAGGGACAGTGTCAAGGCCTTAGTTAGTACTAGCATCTGGGCCTCTGTTAGGTACAGTGTCAGGGCCTGAGTTAGGAATAGTGTTAGGGCCTTAGTTAGGGACAGTATCACGGCCTTGGGACTAAATTCAGGGCCTGAGGTAGTCACAGCCTAAGGGCTTTAGTTAGCGTAAGAGGCAGGACATTTGCTAGGGACAGGGTTAGAGTAAAGTTTAGGGATCGTGTCAGGAAATGACCTAGGGATAGTGTCAAGAGCTTAGTTACAGTATCAGGGCCTTATTTAGGACCAGTGTCAGGGCTTCAGGTAGGGACAGCGTCAGTGCCTGACTCTGGGAGAGCAACAGGGCCTGAGTGAGGCCTAGCGTCAGGCCCATAGCTGGGGACACTGTCAGGGCATGATGTAGGAGCAGCATCAGGGCCTTTGTTGCATCAGCATTAGTGTCTTAGTTACAGACATGATCAGGGCCTGAGTTAGTCACAGCGTCAAGGCCTCAGTTAGGCATAGCTTCAGGGACTGAGTTACGGACAGCCTCAGGTCTTCCCTTAGGAACAGCGACAGGGCTTTCTTAGGGACGGTGTCAGGACCTTGGTTAGAAATGGGTCAGGATATTAGCTCAGGATAGTGTCCGGATTTTAGTTATTGCCGGCAGCAGGGCCTATATTAGAGATAGATTCCGGGCCTTAGTTAGGGACAGTGTCAGTTAGTTAGGGAGAGCATTAGGGCTTCGTTGAGAAAAAGGGGCAGGACGTTAGCTCGGGACAGAGTCAGGTTCCAGGCCAGTGGTAGTGTCAGGATGTGAGCTAGGGATAGGGTGAAGACCTTAGTTATTGAGAGCATCAGGGCCTTAGGACCAGCGTCAGGGCCTTCATCAGGACCAGTGTCAGGGCTTCACGTACGGACAGCATCAGAGCCTAACTAAGGTACGGCAACAGGGCCTAAGTGAGGCCTATCTTCAGGGCCTGAGTTAGGGACAGTGTCAGGGCATGACTTAGGAGCAGTATAAGGGCCTCTGTAGGATCAGCCTTAGGGTCTTCGTTAAAGACATTCTCAGGGCCTCTGTTAGGGACCGCCTCAGGGCCTCACTTAGGGACAGCGTCAGGGCTTCCTTTGGGACAGTTTCAGGACCTTGGTAAGACATGGGTCAGGATATTAGTTCAGGATAATGTCAGGACTTTAGATATTGACTGCAGCAGGGCCTTAGAGACAGTGTCTCAGCCTGACTTAGGACTAGCATCAGAGCCTTTGTTAGGTCCAGTGTCAGGGACTGAGTTAGGTGTAGTGTCAGGGCCTCAGTTAGGGACAGTGTCAGGGCCTGAGTTAGGACGAGCCTCCAGGCCTCAGTTAGGGCCAGGGTCACAGCCTCGGGACTAATTTTAGGGCCTTAGTTAGGAACAGCATCAGGGATTTATTTAGCATAAGAAGCTCAACATTAGTTAAAGACAAGGTTAGGTTAAGGTCTAGGCATTGTGTCAGGGCATGACCTAGGGATAGTGTCAAGACCTTAGTTACTTAGGGCATCAGGGCCTAATTTAGGACCAGTGTCAGGGCTTCAGGTAGGGATAGCGTCAGAGCCTGACTTCGGGAGAGCGACAGGGCTTGAGTGAGGCCTAGTGTCAGAGCCTGACTTAGGGAGAGCGACAGGGCTTGAGTGAGGCCTAGTGTCAGAGCCTTAGCTAGGGATAGTATCAGGGCATGACTTAGGAGCAGCACAAGGGCCTTGGTAGGATCAGCCTCAGGGGCTTTGTTAAAGACCTTATCAGGGCCTCTGTTAGGGGCAGCCTTAGGGCCTCCCTTAGGGACAGCGTCAGGGCTTACTTAGGGACAGTTTCAGGAGCTTGGTAAGAGATGGGTCTGGAAATTACCTCAGGATAGTGTCAGGACATTAGATATTGACGGCAGCAGGGCCTTACTTAGGGACAGTGTCAAGGCCTTAGTTAGTACTAGCATCTGGGCCTCTGTTAGGTGCAGTGTCGGGGCCTGAGTTAGGAATAGTGTTAGGGCCTTAGTTAGGGACAGTATCACGGCCTTGGGACTAAATTCAGGGCCTGAGGTAGTCACAGCCTAAGGGCTTTAGTTAGCATAAGAGGCAGGACATTTGCTAGGGACAGGGTGAGGGTAAAGTTTAGGGATCGTGTCAGGAAATGACCTAGGGATAGTGTCAAGAGCTTAGTTACAGTATCAGGGCCTTATTTAGGACCCGTGTCAGGGCTTCAGGTAGGGACAGCGTCAGTGCCTGACTCTGGGAGAGCAACAGGGCCTGAGTGAGGCCTAGCGTCAGGCCCATAGCTGGGGACACTGTCAGGGCATGATGTAGGAGCAGCATCAGGGCCTTTGTTGCATCAGCATTAGTGTCTTAGTTACAGACATGATCAGGGCCTGAGTTAGTCACAGCGTCAAGGCCTCAGTTAGGCATAGCTTCAGGGACTGAGTTACGGACAGCCTCAGGTCTTCCCTTAGGAACAGCGACAGGGCTCTCTTAGGGACGGTGTCAGGACCTTGGTTAGAAATGGGTCAGGATACTAGCTCAGGATAGTGTCCGGATTTTAGTTATTGCCGGCAGCAGGGCCTATATTAGAGATAGATTCCGGGCCTTAGTTAGGGACAGTGTCAGGGCCTTAATTAGGACTAGTCTGGGCCTTAGTTAGGGAGAGCATTACGGCTTCGCTGAGGATAAGGGGCAGGACGTTAGCTCGGGACAGAGTCAGGTTCCAGGCCAGTGGTAGTGTCAGGATGTGAGCTAGGGATAGGGTGAAGACCTTAGTTATTGAGAGCATCAGGGCCTTAGTTAGGACCAGCGTCAGGGCCTTCATCAGGACCAGTGTCAGGGCTTCACGTACGGACAGCGTCAGAGCCTAACTAAGGTACGGCAACGGGGCCTAAGTGAGGCCTATCTTTAGGGCCTGAGTTAGGGACAGTGTCAGGGCATGACTTAGGAGCAGTATAAGGGCCTCTGTAGGATCAGCATTAGGGTCTTCGTTAAAGACATTCTCAGGGCCTCTGTTAGGGACCGCCTCAGGGCCTCACTTAGGGACAGCGTCAGGGCTTCCTTTGGGACAGTTTCAGGACCTTGGTAAGACATGGGTCAGGATATTAGCTCGGGATAATGTCAGGACTTTAGATATTGACTGCAGCAGGGCCTTAGAGACAGTGTCTCAGCCTGACTTAGGACTAGCATCAGAGCCTTTGTTAGGTCCAGTGTCAGGGACTGAGTTAGGTGTAGTGTCAGGGCCTTAGTTAGGGACAGTGTCAGGGCCTGAGTTAGGACGAGCCTCCAGGCCTCAGTTAGGGCCAGGGTCACGGCCTCGGGACTAATTTTAGGGCCTTAGTTAGGAAGAGCATCAGGGATTTATTTAGCATAAGAAGCTCAACATTAGTTAAAGACAAGGTTAGGTTAAGGTCTAGGCATTGGGTCAGGGCATGACCTAGGGATAGTGTCAAGACCTTAGTTACTTAGGGCATCAGGGCCTAATTTAGGACCAGCGTCAGGGCTTCAGGTAGGGATAGCGTCAGAGCCTGACTTCGGGAGAGCGACAGGGCTTGAGTGAGGCCTAGTGTCAGAGCCTTAGCTAGGGATAGTATCAGGGCATGACTTAGGAGCAGCACAAGGGCCTTGGTAGGATCAGCCTCAGGGGCTTTGTTAAAGACCTTATCAGGGCCTCTGTTAGGGGCAGCCTTAGGGCCTCCCTTAGGGACAGCGTCAGGGCTTACTTAGGGACAGTTTCAGGAGCTTGGTAAGAGATGGGTCCGGAAATTACCTCAGGATAGTGTCAGGACATTAGATATTGACGGCAGCAGGGCCTTAGTTAGGGACAGTGTCAAGGCCTTAGTTAGTACTAGCATCTGGGCCTCTGTTAGGTACAGTGTCAGGGCCTGAGTTAGGAATAGTGTTAGGGCCTTAGTTAGGGACAGTATCACGGCCTTGGGACTAAATTCAGGGCCTGAGGTAGTCACAGCCTAAGGGCTTTAGTTAGCGTAAGAGGCAGGACATTTGCTAGGGACAGGGTTAGGGTAAAGTTTAGGGATCGTGTCAGGAAATGACCTAGGGATAGTGTCAAGAGCTTAGTTACAGTATCAGGGCCTTATTTAGGACCAGTGTCAGGGCTTCAGGTAGGGACAGCGTCAGTGCCTGACTCTGGGAGAGCAACAGGGCCTGAGTGAGGCCTAGCGTCAGGCCCATAGCTGGGGACACTGTCAGGGCATGATATAGGAGCAGCATCAGGGCCTTTGTTGCATCAGCATTAGTGTCTTAGTTACAGACATGATCAGGGCCTGAGTTAGTCACAGCGTCAAGGCCTCAGTTAGGCATAGCTTCAGGGACTGAGTTACGGACAGCCTCAGGTCTTCCCTTAGGAACAGCGACAGGGCTTTCTTAGGGACGGTGTCAGGACCTTGGTTAGAAATGGGTCAGGATATTAGCTCAGGATAGTGTCCGGATTTTAGTTATTGCCGGCAGCAGGGCCTATATTAGAGATAGATTCCGGGCCTTAGTTAGGGACAGTGTCAGTTAGTTAGGGAGAGCATTAGGGCTTCGGTGAGAAAAAGGGGCAGGACGTTAGCTCGGGACAGAGTCAGGTTCCAGGCCAGTGGTAGTGTCAGGATGTGAGCTAGGGATAGGGTGAAGACCTTAGTTATTGAGAGCATCAGGGCCTTAGGACCAGCGTCAGGGCCTTCATCAGGACCAGTGTCAGGGCTTCACGTACGGACAGCATCAGAGCCTAACTAAGGTACGGCAACAGGGCCTAAGTGAGGCCTATCTTCAGGGCCTGAGTTAGGGACAGTGTCAGGGCATGATTTAGGAGCAGTATAAGGGCCTCTGTAGGATCAGCCTTAGGGTCTTCGTTAAAGACATTCTCAGGGCCTCTGTTAGGGACCGCCTCAGGGCCTCACTTAGGGACAGCGTCAGGGCTTCCTTTGGGACAGTTTCAGGACCTTGGTAAGACATGGGTCAGGATATTAGTTCAGGATAATGTCAGGACTTTAGATATTGACTGCAGCAGGGCCTTAGAGACAGTGTCTCAGCCTGACTTAGGACTAGCATCAGAGCCTTTGTTAGGTCCAGTGTCAGGGACTGAGTTAGGTGTAGTGTCAGGGCCTCAGTTAGGGACAGTGTCAGGGCCTGAGTTAGGACGAGCCTCCAGGCCTCAGTTAGGGCCAGGGTCACAGCCTCGGGACTAATTTTAGGGCCTTAGTTAGGAACAGCATCAGGGATTTATTTAGCATAAGAAGCTCAACATTAGTTAAAGACAAGGTTAGGTTAAGGTCTAGGCATTGTGTCAGGGCATGACCTAGGGATAGTGTCAAGACCTTAGTTACTTAGGGCATCAGGGCCTAATTTAGGACCAGTGTCAGGGCTTCAGGTAGGGATAGCGTCAGAGCCTGACTTCGGGAGAGCGACAGGGCTTGAGTGAGGCCTAGTGACAGAGCCTGACTTAGGGAGAGCGACAGGGCTTGAGTGAGGCCTAGTGTCAGAGCCTTAGCTAGGGATAGTATCAGGGCATGATTTAGGAGCAGCACAAGGGCCTTGGTAGGATCAGCCTCAGGGGCTTTGTTAAAGACCTTATCAGGGCCTCTGTTAGGGGCAGCCTTAGGGCCTCCCTTAGGGACAGCGTCAGGGCTTACTTAGGGACAGTTTCAGGAGCTTGGTAAGAGATGGGTCCGGAAATTACCTCAGGATAGTGTCAGGACATTAGATATTGACGGCAGCAGGGCCTTACTTAGGGACAGTGTCAAGGCCTTAGTTAGTACTAGCATCTGGGCCTCTGTTAGGTACAGTGTCGGGGCCTGAGTTAGGAATAGTGTTAGGGCCTTAGTTAGGGGCAGTATCACGGCCTTGGGACTAAATTCAGGGCCTGAGGTAGTCACAGCCTAAGGGCTTTAGTTAGCATAAGAGGCAGGACATTTGCTAGGGACAGGGTGAGGGTAAAGTTTAGGGATCGTGTCAGGAAATGACCTAGGGATAGTGTCAAGAGCTTAGTTACAGTATCAGGGCCTTATTTAGGACCCGTGTCAGGGCTTCAGGTAGGGACAGCGTCAGTGCCTGACTCTGGGAGAGCAACAGGGCCTGAGTGAGGCCTAGCGTCAGGCCCATAGCTGGGGACACTGTCAGGGCATGATGTAGGAGCAGCATCAGGGCCTTTGTTGCATCAGCATTAGTGTCTTAGTTACAGACATGATCAGGGCCTGAGTTAGTCACAGCGTCAAGGCCTCAGTTAGGCATAGCTTCAGGGACTGAGTTACGGACAGCCTCAGGTCTTCCCTTAGGAACAGCGACAGGGCTCTCTTAGGGACGGTGTCAGGACCTTGGTTAGAAATGGGTCAGGATATTAGCTCAGGATAGTGTCCGGATTTTAGTTATTGCCGGCAGCAGGGCCTATATTAGAGATAGATTCCGGGCCTTAGTTAGGGACAGTGTCAGGGCCTTAATTAGGACTAGTCTGGGCCTTAGTTAGGGAGAGCATTACGGCTTCGCTGAGGATAAGGGGCAGGACGTTAGCTCGGGACAGAGTCAGGTTCCAGGCCAGTGGTAGTGTCAGGATGTGAGCTAGGGATAGGGTGAAGACCTTAGTTATTGAGAGCATCAGGGCCTTAGTTAGGACCAGCGTCAGGGCCTTCATCAGGACCAGTGTCAGGGCTTCACGTACGGACAGCGTCAGAGCCTAACTAAGGTACGGCAACGGGGCCTAAGTGAGGCCTATCTTTAGGGCCTGAGTTAGGGACAGTGTCAGGGCATGACTTAGGAGCAGTATAAGGGCCTCTGTAGGATTAGCATTAGGGTCTTCGTTAAAGACATTCTCAGGGCCTCTGTTAGGGACCGCCTCAGGGCCTCACTTAGGGACAGCGTCAGGGCTTCCTTTGGGACAGTTTCAGGACCTTGGTAAGACATGGGTCAGGATATTAGCTCGGGATAATGTCAGGACTTTAGATATTGACTGCAGCAGGGCCTTAGAGACAGTGTCTCAGCCTGACTTAGGACTAGCATCAGAGCCTTTGTTAGGTCCAGTGTCAGGGACTGAGTTAGGTGTAGTGTCAGGGCCTTAGTTAGGGACAGTGTCAGGGCCTGAGTTAGGACGAGCCTCCAGGCCTCAGTTAGGGCCAGGGTCACGGCCTCGGGACTAATTTTAGGGCCTTAGTTAGGAAGAGCATCAGGGATTTATTTAGCATAAGAAGCTCAACATTAGTTAAAGACAAGGTTAGGTTAAGGTCTAGGGATTGTGTCAGGGCATGACCTAGGGATAGTGTCAAGACCTTAGTTACTTAGGGCATCAGGGCCTAATTTAGGACCAGCGTCAGGGCTTCAGGTAGGGATAGCGTCAGAGCCTGACTTCGGGAGAGCGACAGGGCTTGAGTGAGGCCTAGTGTCAGAGCCTTAGCTAGGGATAGTATCAGGGCATGACTTAGGAGCAGCACAAGGGCCTTGGTAGGATCAGCCTCAGGGGCTTTGTTAAAGACCTTATCAGGGCCTCTGTTAGGGGCAGCCTTAGGGCCTCCCTTAGGGACAGCGTCAGGGCTTACTTAGGGACAGTTTCAGGAGCTTGGTAAGAGATGGGTCCGGAAATTACCTCAGGATAGTGTCAGGACATTAGATATTGACGGCAGCAGGGCCTTACTTAGGGACAGTGTCAAGGCCTTAGTTAGTACTAGCATCTGGGCCTCTGTTAGGTACAGTGTCGGGGCCTGAGTTAGGAATAGTGTTAGGGCCTTAGTTAGGGACAGTATCACGGCCTTGGGACTAAATTCAGGGCCTGAGGTAGTCACAGCCTAAGGGCTTTAGTTAGCATAAGAGGCAGGACATTTGCTAGGGACAAGGTGAGGGTAAAGTTTAGGGATCGTGTCAGGAAATGACCAAGGGATAGTGTCAAGAGCTTAGTTACAGTATCAGGGCCTTATTTAGGACCCGTGTCAGGGCTTCAGGTAGGGACAGCGTCAGTGCCTGACTCTGGGAGAGCAACAGGGCCTGAGTGAGGCCTAGCGTCAGGCCCATAGCTGGGGACACTGTCAGGGCATGATGTAGGAGCAGCATCAGGGCCTTTGTTGCATCAGCATTAGTGTCTTAGTTACAGACATGATCAGGGCCTGAGTTAGTCACAGCGTCAAGGCCTCAGTTAGGCATAGCTTCAGGGACTGAGTTACGGACAGCCTCAGGTCTTCCCTTAGGAACAGCGACAGGGCTCTCTTAGGGACGGTGTCAGGACCTTGGTTAGAAATGGGTCAGGATATTAGCTCAGGATAGTGTCCGGATTTTAGTTATTGCCGGCAGCAGGGCCTATATTAGAGATAGATTCCGGGCCTTAGTTAGGGACAGTGTCAGGGCCTTAATTAGGACTAGTCTGGGCCTTAGTTAGGGAGAGCATTACGGCTTCGCTGAGGATAAGGGGCAGGACGTTAGCTCGGGACAGAGTCAGGTTCCAGGCCAGTGGTAGTGTCAGGATGTGAGCTAGGGATAGGGTGAAGACCTTAGTTATTGAGAGCATCAGGGCCTTAGTTAGGACCAGCGTCAGGGCCTTCATCAGGACCAGTGTCAGGGCTTCACGTACGGACAGCGTCAGAGCCTAACTAAGGTACGGCAACGGGGCCTAAGTGAGGCCTATCTTTAGGGCCTGAGTTAGGGACAGTGTCAGGGCATGACTTAGGAGCAGTATAAGGGCCTCTGTAGGATCAGCATTAGGGTCTTCGTTAAAGACATTCTCAGGGCCTCTGTTAGGGACCGCCTCAGGGCCTCACTTAGGGACAGCGTCAGGGCTTCCTTTGGGACAGTTTCAGGACCTTGGTAAGACATGGGTCAGGATATTAGCTCGGGATAATGTCAGGACTTTAGATATTGACTGCAGCAGGGCCTTAGAGACAGTGTCTCAGCCTGACTTAGGACTAGCATCAGAGCCTTTGTTAGGTCCAGTGTCAGGGTCTGAGTTAGGTGTAGTGTCAGGGCCTTAGTTAGGGACAGTGTCAGGGCCTGAGTTAGGACGAGCCTCCAGGCCTCAGTTAGGGCCAGGGTCACGGCCTCGGGACTAATTTTAGGGCCTTAGTTAGGAAGAGCATCAGGGATTTATTTAGCATAAGAAGCTCAACATTAGTTAAAGACAAGGTTAGGTTAAGGTCTAGGGATTGTGTCAGGGCATGACCTAGGGATAGTGTCAAGACGTTAGTTACTTAGGGCATCAGGGCCTAATTTAGGACCAGCGTCAGGGCTTCAGGTAGGGATAGCGTCAGAGCCTGACTTCGGGAGAGCGACAGGGCTTGAGTGAGGCCTAGTGACAGAGCCTGACTTAGGGAGAGCGACAGGGCTTGAGTGAGGCCTAGTGTCAGAGCCTTAGCTAGGGATAGTATCAGGGCATGACTTAGGAGCATCACAAGGGCCTTGGTAGGATCAGCCTCAGGGGCTTTGTTAAAGACCTTATCAGGGCCTCTGTTAGGGGCAGCCTTAGGGCCTCCCTTAGGGACAGCGTCAGGGCTTACTTAGGGACAGTTTCAGGACCTTGGTAAGAGATGGGTCCGGAAATTACCTCAGGATAGTGTCAGGACATTAGATATTGACGGCAGCAGGGCCTTACTTAGGGACAGTGTCAAGGCCTTAGTTAGTACTAGCATCTGGGCCTCTGTTAGGTGCAGTGTCGGGGCCTGAGTTAGGAATAGTGTTAGGGCCTTAGTTAGGGACAGTATCACGGCCTTGGGACTAAATTCAGGGCCTGAGGTAGTCACAGCCTAAGGGCTTTAGTTAGCGTAAGAGGCAGGACATTTGCTAGGGACAGGGTGAGGGTAAAGTTTAGGGATCGTGTCAGGAAATGACCTAGGGATAGTGTCAAGAGCTTAGTTACAGTATCAGGGCCTTATTTAGGACCAGTGTCAGGGCTTCAGGTAGGGACAGCGTCAGTGCCTGACTCTGGGAGAGCAACAGGGCCTGAGTGAGGCCTAGCGTCAGGCCCATAGCTGGGGACACTGTCAGGGCATGATGTAGGAGCAGCATCAGGGCCTTTGTTGCATCAGCATTAGTGTCTTAGTTACAGACATGATCAGGGCCTGAGTTAGTCACAGCGTCAAGGCCTCAGTTAGGCATAGCTTCAGGGACTGAGTTACGGACAGCCTCAGGTCTTCCCTTAGGAACAGCGACAGGGCTTTCTTAGGGACGGTGTCAGGACCTTGGTTAGAAATGGGTCAGGATATTAGCTCAGGATAGTGTCCGGATTTTAGTTATTGCCGGCAGCAGGGCCTATATTAGAGATAGATTCCGGGCCTTAGTTAGGGACAGTGTCAGTTAGTTAGGGAGAGCATTAGGGCTTCGGTGAGAAAAAGGGGCAGGACGTTAGCTCGGGACAGAGTCAGGTTCCAGGCCAGTGGTAGTGTCAGGATGTGAGCTAGGGATAGGGTGAAGACCTTAGTTATTGAGAGCATCAGGGCCTTAGGACCAGCGTCAGGGCCTTCATCAGGATCAGTGTCAGGGCTTCACGTACGGACAGCATCAGAGCCTAACTAAGGTACGGCAACAGGGCCTAAGTGAGGCCTATCTTCAGGGCCTGAGTTAGGGACAGTGTCAGGGCATGACTTAGGAGCAGTATAAGGGCCTCTGTAGGATCAGCCTTAGGGTCTTCGTTAAAGACATTCTCAGGGCCTCTGTTAGGGACCGCCTCAGGGCCTCACTTAGGGACAGCGTCAGGGCTTCCTTTGGGACAGTTTCAGGACCTTGGTAAGACATGGGTCAGGATATTAGTTCAGGATAATGTCAGGACTTTAGATATTGACTGCAGCAGGGCCTTAGAGACAGTGTCTCAGCCTGACTTAGGACTAGCATCAGAGCCTTTGTTAGGTCCAGTGTCAGGGACTGAGTTAGGTGTAGTGTCAGGGCCTCAGTTAGGGACAGTGTCAGGGCCTGAGTTAGGACGAGCCTCCAGGCCTCAGTTAGGGCCAGGGTCACAGCCTCGGGACTAATTTTAGGGCCTTAGTTAGGAACAGCATCAGGGATTTATTTAGCATAAGAAGCTCAACATTAGTTAAAGACAAGGTTAGGTTAAGGTCTAGGCATTGTGTCAGGGCATGACCTAGGGATAGTGTCAAGACCTTAGTTACTTAGGGCATCAGGGCCTAATTTAGGACCAGTGTCAGGGCTTCAGGTAGGGATAGCGTCAGAGCCTGACTTCGGGAGAGCGACAGGGCTTGAGTGAGGCCTAGTGACAGAGCCTGACTTAGGGAGAGCGACAGGGCTTGAGTGAGGCCTAGTGTCAGAGCCTTAGCTAGGGATAGTATCAGGGCATGACTTAGGAGCAGCACAAGGGCCTTGGTAGGATCAGCCTCAGGGGCTTTGTTAAAGACCTTATCAGGGCCTCTGTTAGGGGCAGCCTTAGGGCCTCCCTTAGGGACAGCGTCAGGGCTTACTTAGGGACAGTTTCAGGACCTTGGTAAGAGATGGGTCCGGAAATTACCTCAGGATAGTGTCAGGACATTAGATATTGACGGCAGCAGGGCCTTACTTAGGGACAGTGTCAAGGCCTTAGTTAGTACTAGCATCTGGGCCTCTGTTAGGTGCAGTGTCGGGGCCTGAGTTAGGAATAGTGTTAGGGCCTTAGTTAGGGACAGTATCACGGCCTTGGGACTAAATTCAGGGCCTGAGGTAGTCACAGCCTAAGGGCTTTAGTTAGCATAAGAGGCAGGACATTTGCTAGGGACAGGGTGAGGGTAAAGTTTAGGGATCGTGTCAGGAAATGACCTAGGGATAGTGTCAAGAGCTTAGTTACAGTATCAGGGCCTTATTTAGGACCCGTGTCAGGGCTTCAGGTAGGGACAGCGTCAGTGCCTGACTCTGGGAGAGCAACAGGGCCTGAGTGAGGCCTAGCGTCAGGCCCATAGCTGGGGACACTGTCAGGGCATGATGTAGGAGCAGCATCAGGGCCTTTGTTGCATCAGCATTAGTGTCTTAGTTACAGACATGATCAGGGCCTGAGTTAGTCACAGCGTCAAGGCCTCAGTTAGGCATAGCTTCAGGGACTGAGTTACGGACAGCCTCAGGTCTTCCCTTAGGAACAGCGACAGGGCTCTCTTAGGGACGGTGTCAGGACCTTGGTTAGAAATGGGTCAGGATATTAGCTCAGGATAGTGTCCGGATTTTAGTTATTGCCGGCAGCAGGGCCTATATTAGAGATAGATTCCGGGCCTTAGTTAGGGACAGTGTCAGGGCCTTAATTAGGACTAGTCTGGGCCTTAGTTAGGGAGAGCATTACGGCTTCGCTGAGGATAAGGGGCAGGACGTTAGCTCGGGACAGAGTCAGGTTCCAGGCCAGTGGTAGTGTCAGGATGTGAGCTAGGGATAGGGTGAAGACCTTAGTTATTGAGAGCATCAGGGCCTTAGTTAGGACCAGCGTCAGGGCCTTCATCAGGACCAGTGTCAGGGCTTCACGTACGGACAACGTCAGAGCCTAACTAAGGTACGGCAACGGGGCCTAAGTGAGGCCTATCTTTAGGGCCTGAGTTAGGGACAGTGTCAGGGCATGACTTAGGAGCAGTATAAGGGCCTCTGTAGGATCAGCCTTAGGGTCTTCGTTAAAGACATTCTCAGGGCCTCTGTTAGGGACCGCCTCAGGGCCTCACTTAGGGACAGCGTCAGGGCTTCCTTTGGGACAGTTTCAGGACCTTGGTAAGACATGGGTCAGGATATTAGCTCGGGATAATGTCAGGACTTTAGATATTGACTGCAGCAGGGCCTTAGAGACAGTGTCTCAGCCTGACTTAGGACTAGCATCAGAGCCTTTGTTAGGTCCAGTGTCAGGGACTGAGTTAGGTGTAGTGTCAGGGCCTTAGTTAGGGACAGTGTCAGGGCCTGAGTTAGGACGAGCCTCCAGGCCTCAGTTAGGGCCAGGGTCACGGCCTCGGGACTAATTTTAGGGCCTTAGTTAGGAAGAGCATCAGGGATTTATTTAGCATAAGAAGCTCAACATTAGTTAAAGACAAGGTTAGGTTAAGGTCTAGGCATTGGGTCAGGGCATGACCTAGGGATAGTGTCAAGACCTTAGTTACTTAGGGCATCAGGGCCTAATTTAGGACCAGCGTCAGGGCTTCAGGTAGGGATAGCGTCAGAGCCTGACTTCGGGAGAGCGACAGGGCTTGAGTGAGGCCTAGTGTCAGAGCCTTAGCTAGGGATAGTATCAGGGCATGACTTAGGAGCAGCACAAGGGCCTTGGTAGGATCAGCCTCAGGGGCTTTGTTAAAGACCTTATCAGGGCCTCTGTTAGGGGCAGCCTTAGGGCCTCCCTTAGGGACAGCGTCAGGGCTTACTTAGGGACAGTTTCAGGACCTTGGTAAGAGATGGGTCCGGAAATTACCTCAGGATAGTGTCAGGACTTTAGATATTGACTGCAGCAGGGCCTTAGAGACAGTGTCTCAGCCTGACTTAGGACTAGCATCAGAGCCTTTGTTAGGTCCAGTGTCAGGGTCTGAGTTAGGTGTAGTGTCAGGGCCTTAGTTAGGGACAGTGTCAGGGCCTGAGTTAGGACGAGCCTCCAGGCCTCAGTTAGGGCCAGGGTCACGGCCTCGGGACTAATTTTAGGGCCTTAGTTAGGAAGAGCATCAGGGATTTATTTAGCATAAGAAGCTCAACATTAGTTAAAGACAAGGTTAGGTTAAGGTCTAGGGATTGTGTCAGGGCATGACCTAGGGATAGTGTCAAGACGTTAGTTACTTAGGGCATCAGGGCCTAATTTAGGACCAGCGTCAGGGCTTCAGGTAGGGATAGCGTCAGAGCCTGACTTCGGGAGAGCGACAGGGCTTGAGTGAGGCCTAGTGTCAGAGCCTTAGCTAGGGATAGTATCAGGGCATGACTTAGGAGCAGCATAAGGGCCTTGGTAGGATCAGCCTCAGGGGCTTTGTTAAAGACATTATCAGGGCCTCTGTTAGGGACAGCCTTAGGGCCTCCCTTAGGGACAGCGTCAGGGCTTACTTAGGGACAGTTTCAGGACCTTGGTAAGAGATGGGTCCGGAAGTTAACTCAGGATAGTGTCAGGACATTAGATATTGACGGCAGCAGGGCCTTAGTTAGGGACAGTGTCAAGGCCTTAGTTAGTACTAGCATCTGGGCCTCTGTTAGGTACAGTGTCAGGGCCTGAGTTAGGAATAGTGTTAGGGCCTTAGTTAGGGACAGTATCACGGCCTTGGGACTAAATTCAGGGCCTGAGGTAGTCACAGCCTAAGGGCTTTAGTTAGCATAAGAGGCAGGACATTTGCTAGGGACAGGGTTAGAGTAAAGTTTAGGGATCGTGTCAGGAAATGACCTAGGGATAGTGTCAAGAGCTTAGTTACAGTATCAGGGCCTTATTTAGGACCAGTGTCAGGGCTTCAGGTAGGGACAGCGTCAGTGCCTGACTCTGGGAGAGCAACAGGGCCTGAGTGAGGCCTAGCGTCAGGCCCATAGCTGGGGACACTGTCAGGGCATGATGTAGGAGCAGCATCAGGGCCTTTGTTGCATCAGCATTAGTGTCTTAGTTACAGACATGATCAGGGCCTGAGTTAGTCACAGCGTCAAGGCCTCAGTTAGGCATAGCTTCAGGGACTGAGTTACGGACAGCCTCAGGTCTTCCCTTAGGAACAGCGACAGGGCTTTCTTAGGGACGGTGTCAGGACCTTGGTTAGAAATGGGTCAGGATATTAGCTCAGGATAGTGTCCGGATTTTAGTTATTGCCGGCAGCAGGGCCTATATTAGAGATAGATTCCGGGCCTTAGTTAGGGACAGTGTCAGTTAGTTAGGGAGAGCATTAGGGCTTCGTTGAGAAAAAGGGGCAGGACGTTAGCTCGGGACAGAGTCAGGTTCCAGGCCAGTGGTAGTGTCAGGATGTGAGCTAGGGATAGGGTGAAGACCTTAGTTATTGAGAGCATCAGGGCCTTAGGACCAGCGTCAGGGCCTTCATCAGGACCAGTGTCAGGGCTTCACGTACGGACAGCATCAGAGCCTAACTAAGGTACGGCAACAGGGCCTAAGTGAGGCCTATCTTCAGGGCCTGAGTTAGGGACAGTGTCAGGGCATGACTTAGGAGCAGTATAAGGGCCTCTGTAGGATCAGCCTTAGGGTCTTCGTTAAAGACATTCTCAGGGCCTCTGTTAGGGACCGCCTCAGGGCCTCACTTAGGGACAGCGTCAGGGCTTCCTTTGGGACAGTTTCAGGACCTTGGTAAGACATGGGTCAGGATATTAGTTCAGGATAATGTCAGGACTTTAGATATTGACTGCAGCAGGGCCTTAGAGACAGTGTCTCAGCCTGACTTAGGACTAGCATCAGAGCCTTTGTTAGGTCCAGTGTCAGGGACTGAGTTAGGTGTAGTGTCAGGGCCTCAGTTAGGGACAGTGTCAGGGCCTGAGTTAGGACGAGCCTCCAGGCCTCAGTTAGGGCCAGGGTCACAGCCTCGGGACTAATTTTAGGGCCTTAGTTAGGAACAGCATCAGGGATTTATTTAGCATAAGAAGCTCAACATTAGTTAAAGACAAGGTTAGGTTAAGGTCTAGGCATTGTGTCAGGGCATGACCTAGGGATAGTGTCAAGACCTTAGTTACTTAGGGCATCAGGGCCTAATTTAGGACCAGTGTCAGGGCTTCAGGTAGGGATAGCGTCAGAGCCTGACTTCGGGAGAGCGACAGGGCTTGAGTGAGGCCTAGTGACAGAGCCTGACTTAGGGAGAGCGACAGGGCTTGAGTGAGGCCTAGTGTCAGAGCCTTAGCTAGGGATAGTATCAGGGCATGACTTAGGAGCAGCACAAGGGCCTTGGTAGGATCAGCCTCAGGGGCTTTGTTAAAGACCTTATCAGGGCCTCTGTTAGGGGCAGCCTTAGGGCCTCCCTTAGGGACAGCGTCAGGGCTTACTTAGGGACAGTTTCAGGACCTTGGTAAGAGATGGGTCCGGAAATTACCTCAGGATAGTGTCAGGACATTAGATATTGACGGCAGCAGGGCCTTACTTAGGGACAGTGTCAAGGCCTTAGTTAGTACTAGCATCTGGGCCTCTGTTAGGTGCAGTGTCGGGGCCTGAGTTAGGAATAGTGTTAGGGCCTTAGTTAGGGACAGTATCACGGCCTTGGGACTAAATTCAGGGCCTGAGGTAGTCACAGCCTAAGGGCTTTAGTTAGCGTAAGAGGCAGGACATTTGCTAGGGACAGGGTGAGGGTAAAGTTTAGGGATCGTGTCAGGAAATGACCTAGGGATAGTGTCAAGAGCTTAGTTACAGTATCAGGGCCTTATTTAGGACCAGTGTCAGGGCTTCAGGTAGGGACAGCGTCAGTGCCTGACTCTGGGAGAGCAACAGGGCCTGAGTGAGGCCTAGCGTCAGGCCCATAGCTGGGGACACTGTCAGGGCATGATGTAGGAGCAGCATCAGGGCCTTTGTTGCATCAGCATTAGTGTCTTAGTTACAGACATGATCAGGGCCTGAGTTAGTCACAGCGTCAAGGCCTCAGTTAGGCATAGCTTCAGGGACTGAGTTACGGACAGCCTCAGGTCTTCCCTTAGGAACAGCGACAGGGCTTTCTTAGGGACGGTGTCAGGACCTTGGTTAGAAATGGGTCAGGATATTAGCTCAGGATAGTGTCCGGATTTTAGTTATTGCCGGCAGCAGGGCCTATATTAGAGATAGATTCCGGGCCTTAGTTAGGGACAGTGTCAGTTAGTTAGGGAGAGCATTAGGGCTTCGGTGAGAAAAAGGGGCAGGACGTTAGCTCGGGACAGAGTCAGGTTCCAGGCCAGTGGTAGTGTCAGGATGTGAGCTAGGGATAGGGTGAAGACCTTAGTTATTGAGAGCATCAGGGCCTTAGGACCAGCGTCAGGGCCTTCATCAGGACCAGTGTCAGGGCTTCACGTACGGACAGCATCAGAGCCTAACTAAGGTACGGCAACAGGGCCTAAGTGAGGCCTATCTTCAGGGCCTGAGTTAGGGACAGTGTCAGGGCATGATTTAGGAGCAGTATAAGGGCCTCTGTAGGATCAGCCTTAGGGTCTTCGTTAAAGACATTCTCAGGGCCTCTGTTAGGGACCGCCTCAGGGCCTCACTTAGGGACAGCGTCAGGGCTTCCTTTGGGACAGTTTCAGGACCTTGGTAAGACATGGGTCAGGATATTAGTTCAGGATAATGTCAGGACTTTAGATATTGACTGCAGCAGGGCCTTAGAGACAGTGTCTCAGCCTGACTTAGGACTAGCATCAGAGCCTTTGTTAGGTCCAGTGTCAGGGACTGAGTTAGGTATAGTGTCAGGGCCTCAGTTAGGGACAGTGTCAGGGCCTGAGTTAGGACGAGCCTCCAGGCCTCAGTTAGGGCCAGGGTCACAGCCTCGGGACTAATTTTAGGGCCTTAGTTAGGAACAGCATCAGGGATTTATTTAGCATAAGAAGCTCAACATTAGTTAAAGACAAGGTTAGGTTAAGGTCTAGGCATTGTGTCAGGGCATGACCTAGGGATAGTGTCAAGACCTTAGTTACTTAGGGCATCAGGGCCTAATTTAGGACCAGTGTCAGGGCTTCAGGTAGGGATAGCGTCAGAGCCTGACTTCGGGAGAGCGACAGGGCTTGAGTGAGGCCTAGTGACAGAGCCTGACTTAGGGAGAGCGACAGGGCTTGAGTGAGGCCTAGTGTCAGAGCCTTAGCTAGGGATAGTATCAGGGCATGATTTAGGAGCAGCACAAGGGCCTTGGTAGGATCAGCCTCAGGGGCTTTGTTAAAGACCTTATCAGGGCCTCTGTTAGGGGCAGCCTTAGGGCCTCCCTTAGGGACAGCGTCAGGGCTTACTTAGGGACAGTTTCAGGAGCTTGGTAAGAGATGGGTCCGGAAATTACCTCAGGATAGTGTCAGGACATTAGATATTGACGGCAGCAGGGCCTTACTTAGGGACAGTGTCAAGGCCTTAGTTAGTACTAGCATCTGGGCCTCTGTTAGGTACAGTGTCGGGGCCTGAGTTAGGAATAGTGTTAGGGCCTTAGTTAGGGGCAGTATCACGGCCTTGGGACTAAATTCAGGGCCTGAGGTAGTCACAGCCTAAGGGCTTTAGTTAGCATAAGAGGCAGGACATTTGCTAGGGACAGGGTGAGGGTAAAGTTTAGGGATCGTGTCAGGAAATGACCTAGGGATAGTGTCAAGAGCTTAGTTACAGTATCAGGGCCTTATTTAGGACCCGTGTCAGGGCTTGAGGTAGGGACAGCGTCAGTGCCTGACTCTGGGAGAGCAACAGGGCCTGAGTGAGGCCTAGCGTCAGGCCCATAGCTGGGGACACTGTCAGGGCATGATGTAGGAGCAGCATCAGGGCCTTTGTTGCATCAGCATTAGTGTCTTAGTTACAGACATGATCAGGGCCTGAGTTAGTCACAGCGTCAAGGCCTCAGTTAGGCATAGCTTCAGGGACTGAGTTACGGACAGCCTCAGGTCTTCCCTTAGGAACAGCGACAGGGCTCTCTTAGGGACGGTGTCAGGACCTTGGTTAGAAATGGGTCAGGATATTAGCTCAGGATAGTGTCCGGATTTTAGTTATTGCCGGCAGCAGGGCCTATATTAGAGATAGATTCCGGGCCTTAGTTAGGGACAGTGTCAGGGCCTTAATTAGGACTAGTCTGGGCCTTAGTTAGGGAGAGCATTACGGCTTCGCTGAGGATAAGGGGCAGGACGTTAGCTCGGGACAGAGTCAGGTTCCAGGCCAGTGGTAGTGTCAGGATGTGAGCTAGGGATAGGGTGAAGACCTTAGTTATTGAGAGCATCAGGGCCTTAGTTAGGACCAGCGTCAGGGCCTTCATCAGGACCAGTGTCAGGGCTTCACGTACGGACAGCGTCAGAGCCTAACTAAGGTACGGCAACGGGGCCTAAGTGAGGCCTATCTTTAGGGCCTGAGTTAGGGACAGTGTCAGGGCATGACTTAGGAGCAGTATAAGGGCCTCTGTAGGATTAGCATTAGGGTCTTCGTTAAAGACATTCTCAGGGCCTCTGTTAGGGACCGCCTCAGGGCCTCACTTAGGGACAGCGTCAGGGCTTCCTTTGGGACAGTTTCAGGACCTTGGTAAGACATGGGTCAGGATATTAGCTCGGGATAATGTCAGGACTTTAGATATTGACTGCAGCAGGGCCTTAGAGACAGTGTCTCAGCCTGACTTAGGACTAGCATCAGAGCCTTTGTTAGGTCCAGTGTCAGGGACTGAGTTAGGTGTAGTGTCAGGGCCTTAGTTAGGGACAGTGTCAGGGCCTGAGTTAGGACGAGCCTCCAGGCCTCAGTTAGGGCCAGGGTCACGGCCTCGGGACTAATTTTAGGGCCTTAGTTAGGAAGAGCATCAGGGATTTATTTAGCATAAGAAGCTCAACATTAGTTAAAGACAAGGTTAGGTTAAGGTCTAGGGATTGTGTCAGGGCATGACCTAGGGATAGTGTCAAGACCTTAGTTACTTAGGGCATCAGGGCCTAATTTAGGACCAGCGTCAGGGCTTCAGGTAGGGATAGCGTCAGAGCCTGACTTCGGGAGAGCGACAGGGCTTGAGTGAGGCCTAGTGTCAGAGCCTTAGCTAGGGATAGTATCAGGGCATGACTTAGGAGCAGCACAAGGGCCTTGGTAGGATCAGCCTCAGGGGCTTTGTTAAAGACCTTATCAGGGCCTCTGTTAGGGGCAGCCTTAGGGCCTCCCTTAGGGACAGCGTCAGGGCTTACTTAGGGACAGTTTCAGGAGCTTGGTAAGAGATGGGTCCGGAAATTACCTCAGGATAGTGTCAGGACATTAGATATTGACGGCAGCAGGGCCTTACTTAGGGACAGTGTCAAGGCCTTAGTTAGTACTAGCATCTGGGCCTCTGTTAGGTACAGTGTCGGGGCCTGAGTTAGGAATAGTGTTAGGGCCTTAGTTAGGGACAGTATCACGGCCTTGGGACTAAATTCAGGGCCTGAGGTAGTCACAGCCTAAGGGCTTTAGTTAGCATAAGAGGCAGGACATTTGCTAGGGACAAGGTGAGGGTAAAGTTTAGGGATCGTGTCAGGAAATGACCAAGGGATAGTGTCAAGAGCTTAGTTACAGTATCAGGGCCTTATTTAGGACCCGTGTCAGGGCTTCAGGTAGGGACAGCGTCAGTGCCTGACTCTGGGAGAGCAACAGGGCCTGAGTGAGGCCTAGCGTCAGGCCCATAGCTGGGGACACTGTCAGGGCATGATGTAGGAGCAGCATCAGGGCCTTTGTTGCATCAGCATTAGTGTCTTAGTTACAGACATGATCAGGGCCTGAGTTAGTCACAGCGTCAAGGCCTCAGTTAGGCATAGCTTCAGGGACTGAGTTACGGACAGCCTCAGGTCTTCCCTTAGGAACAGCGACAGGGCTCTCTTAGGGACGGTGTCAGGACCTTGGTTAGAAATGGGTCAGGATATTAGCTCAGGATAGTGTCCGGATTTTAGTTATTGCCGGCAGCAGGGCCTATATTAGAGATAGATTCCGGGCCTTAGTTAGGGACAGTGTCAGGGCCTTAATTAGGACTAGTCTGGGCCTTAGTTAGGGAGAGCATTACGGCTTCGCTGAGGATAAGGGGCAGGACGTTAGCTCGGGACAGAGTCAGGTTCCAGGCCAGTGGTAGTGTCAGGATGTGAGCTAGGGATAGGGTGAAGACCTTAGTTATTGAGAGCATCAGGGCCTTAGTTAGGACCAGCGTCAGGGCCTTCATCAGGACCAGTGTCAGGGCTTCACGTACGGACAGCGTCAGAGCCTAACTAAGGTACGGCAACGGGGCCTAAGTGAGGCCTATCTTTAGGGCCTGAGTTAGGGACAGTGTCAGGGCATGACTTAGGAGCAGTATAAGGGCCTCTGTAGGATCAGCATTAGGGTCTTCGTTAAAGACATTCTCAGGGCCTCTGTTAGGGACCGCCTCAGGGCCTCACTTAGGGACAGCGTCAGGGCTTCCTTTGGGACAGTTTCAGGACCTTGGTAAGACATGGGTCAGGATATTAGCTCGGGATAATGTCAGGACTTTAGATATTGACTGCAGCAGGGCCTTAGAGACAGTGTCTCAGCCTGACTTAGGACTAGCATCAGAGCCTTTGTTAGGTCCAGTGTCAGGGTCTGAGTTAGGTGTAGTGTCAGGGCCTTAGTTAGGGACAGTGTCAGGGCCTGAGTTAGGACGAGCCTCCAGGCCTCAGTTAGGGCCAGGGTCACGGCCTCGGGACTAATTTTAGGGCCTTAGTTAGGAAGAGCATCAGGGATTTATTTAGCATAAGAAGCTCAACATTAGTTAAAGACAAGGTTAGGTTAAGGTCTAGGGATTGTGTCAGGGCATGACCTAGGGATAGTGTCAAGACGTTAGTTACTTAGGGCATCAGGGCCTAATTTAGGACCAGCGTCAGGGCTTCAGGTAGGGATAGCGTCAGAGCCTGACTTCGGGAGAGCGACAGGGCTTGAGTGAGGCCTAGTGTCAGAGCCTTAGCTAGGGATAGTATCAGGGCATGACTTAGGAGCAGCATAAGGGCCTTGGTAGGATCAGCCTCAGGGGCTTTGTTAAAGACCTTATCAGGGCCTCTGTTAGGGGCAGCCTTAGGGCCTCCCTTAGGGACAGCGTCAGGGCTTACTTAGGGACAGTTTCAGGACCTTGGTAAGAGATGGGTCCGGAAATTACCTCAGGATAGTGTCAGGACATTAGATATTGACGGCAGCAGGGCCTTACTTAGGGACAGTGTCAAGGCCTTAGTTAGTACTAGCATCTGGGCCTCTGTTAGGTGCAGTGTCGGGGCCTGAGTTAGGAATAGTGTTAGGGCCTTAGTTAGGGACAGTATCACGGCCTTGGGACTAAATTCAGGGCCTGAGGTAGTCACAGCCTAAGGGCTTTAGTTAGCGTAAGAGGCAGGACATTTGCTAGGGACAGGGTGAGGGTAAAGTTTAGGGATCGTGTCAGGAAATGACCTAGGGATAGTGTCAAGAGCTTAGTTACAGTATCAGGGCCTTATTTAGGACCAGTGTCAGGGCTTCAGGTAGGGACAGCGTCAGTGCCTGACTCTGGGAGAGCAACAGGGCCTGAGTGAGGCCTAGCGTCAGGCCCATAGCTGGGGACACTGTCAGGGCATGATGTAGGAGCAGCATCAGGGCCTTTGTTGCATCAGCATTAGTGTCTTAGTTACAGACATGATCAGGGCCTGAGTTAGTCACAGCGTCAAGGCCTCAGTTAGGCATAGCTTCAGGGACTGAGTTACGGACAGCCTCAGGTCTTCCCTTAGGAACAGCGACAGGGCTTTCTTAGGGACGGTGTCAGGACCTTGGTTAGAAATGGGTCAGGATATTAGCTCAGGATAGTGTCCGGATTTTAGTTATTGCCGGCAGCAGGGCCTATATTAGAGATAGATTCCGGGCCTTAGTTAGGGACAGTGTCAGTTAGTTAGGGAGAGCATTAGGGCTTCGGTGAGAAAAAGGGGCAGGACGTTAGCTCGGGACAGAGTCAGGTTCCAGGCCAGTGGTAGTGTCAGGATGTGAGCTAGGGATAGGGTGAAGACCTTAGTTATTGAGAGCATCAGGGCCTTAGGACCAGCGTCAGGGCCTTCATCAGGACCAGTGTCAGGGCTTCACGTACGGACAGCATCAGAGCCTAACTAAGGTACGGCAACAGGGCCTAAGTGAGGCCTATCTTCAGGGCCTGAGTTAGGGACAGTGTCAGGGCATGACTTAGGAGCAGTATAAGGGCCTCTGTAGGATCAGCCTTAGGGTCTTCGTTAAAGACATTCTCAGGGCCTCTGTTAGGGACCGCCTCAGGGCCTCACTTAGGGACAGCGTCAGGGCTTCCTTTGGGACAGTTTCAGGACCTTGGTAAGACATGGGTCAGGATATTAGTTCAGGATAATGTCAGGACTTTAGATATTGACTGCAGCAGGGCCTTAGAGACAGTGTCTCAGCCTGACTTAGGACTAGCATCAGAGCCTTTGTTAGGTCCAGTGTCAGGGACTGAGTTAGGTGTAGTGTCAGGGCCTCAGTTAGGGACAGTGTCAGGGCCTGAGTTAGGACGAGCCTCCAGGCCTCAGTTAGGGCCAGGGTCACAGCCTCGGGACTAATTTTAGGGCCTTAGTTAGGAACAGCATCAGGGATTTATTTAGCATAAGAAGCTCAACATTAGTTAAAGACAAGGTTAGGTTAAGGTCTAGGCATTGTGTCAGGGCATGACCTAGGGATAGTGTCAAGACCTTAGTTACTTAGGGCATCAGGGCCTAATTTAGGACCAGTGTCAGGGCTTCAGGTAGGGATAGCGTCAGAGCCTGACTTCGGGAGAGCGACAGGGCTTGAGTGAGGCCTAGTGACAGAGCCTGACTTAGGGAGAGCGACAGGGCTTGAGTGAGGCCTAGTGTCAGAGCCTTAGCTAGGGATAGTATCAGGGCATGACTTAGGAGCAGCACAAGGGCCTTGGTAGGATCAGCCTCAGGGGCTTTGTTAAAGACCTTATCAGGGCCTCTGTTAGGGGCAGCCTTAGGGCCTCCCTTAGGGACAGCGTCAGGGCTTACTTAGGGACAGTTTCAGGACCTTGGTAAGAGATGGGTCCGGAAATTACCTCAGGATAGTGTCAGGACATTAGATATTGACGGCAGCAGGGCCTTACTTAGGGACAGTGTCAAGGCCTTAGTTAGTACTAGCATCTGGGCCTCTGTTAGGTGCAGTGTCGGGGCCTGAGTTAGGAATAGTGTTAGGGCCTTAGTTAGGGACAGTATCACGGCCTTGGGACTAAATTCAGGGCCTGAGGTAGTCACAGCCTAAGGGCTTTAGTTAGCATAAGAGGCAGGACATTTGCTAGGGACAGGGTGAGGGTAAAGTTTAGGGATCGTGTCAGGAAATGACCTAGGGATAGTGTCAAGAGCTTAGTTACAGTATCAGGGCCTTATTTAGGACCCGTGTCAGGGCTTCAGGTAGGGACAGCGTCAGTGCCTGACTCTGGGAGAGCAACAGGGCCTGAGTGAGGCCTAGCGTCAGGCCCATAGCTGGGGACACTGTCAGGGCATGATGTAGGAGCAGCATCAGGGCCTTTGTTGCATCAGCATTAGTGTCTTAGTTACAGACATGATCAGGGCCTGAGTTAGTCACAGCGTCAAGGCCTCAGTTAGGCATAGCTTCAGGGACTGAGTTACGGACAGCCTCAGGTCTTCCCTTAGGAACAGCGACAGGGCTCTCTTAGGGACGGTGTCAGGACCTTGGTTAGAAATGGGTCAGGATATTAGCTCAGGATAGTGTCCGGATTTTAGTTATTGCCGGCAGCAGGGCCTATATTAGAGATAGATTCCGGGCCTTAGTTAGGGACAGTGTCAGGGCCTTAATTAGGACTAGTCTGGGCCTTAGTTAGGGAGAGCATTACGGCTTCGCTGAGGATAAGGGGCAGGACGTTAGCTCGGGACAGAGTCAGGTTCCAGGCCAGTGGTAGTGTCAGGATGTGAGCTAGGGATAGGGTGAAGACCTTAGTTATTGAGAGCATCAGGGCCTTAGTTAGGACCAGCGTCAGGGCCTTCATCAGGACCAGTGTCAGGGCTTCACGTACGGACAACGTCAGAGCCTAACTAAGGTACGGCAACGGGGCCTAAGTGAGGCCTATCTTTAGGGCCTGAGTTAGGGACAGTGTCAGGGCATGACTTAGGAGCAGTATAAGGGCCTCTGTAGGATCAGCATTAGGGTCTTCGTTAAAGACATTCTCAGGGCCTCTGTTAGGGACCGCCTCAGGGCCTCACTTAGGGACAGCGTCAGGGCTTCCTTTGGGACAGTTTCAGGACCTTGGTAAGACATGGGTCAGGATATTAGCTCGGGATAATGTCAGGACTTTAGATATTGACTGCAGCAGGGCCTTAGAGACAGTGTCTCAGCCTGACTTAGGACTAGCATCAGAGCCTTTGTTAGGTCCAGTGTCAGGGACTGAGTTAGGTGTAGTGTCAGGGCCTTAGTTAGGGACAGTGTCAGGGCCTGAGTTAGGACGAGCCTCCAGGCCTCAGTTAGGGCCAGGGTCACGGCCTCGGGACTAATTTTAGGGCCTTAGTTAGGAAGAGCATCAGGGATTTATTTAGCATAAGAAGCTCAACATTAGTTAAAGACAAGGTTAGGTTAAGGTCTAGGCATTGGGTCAGGGCATGACCTAGGGATAGTGTCAAGACCTTAGTTACTTAGGGCATCAGGGCCTAATTTAGGACCAGCGTCAGGGCTTCAGGTAGGGATAGCGTCAGAGCCTGACTTCGGGAGAGCGACAGGGCTTGAGTGAGGCCTAGTGTCAGAGCCTTAGCTAGGGATAGTATCAGGGCATGACTTAGGAGCAGCACAAGGGCCTTGGTAGGATCAGCCTCAGGGGCTTTGTTAAAGACCTTATCAGGGCCTCTGTTAGGGGCAGCCTTAGGGCCTCCCTTAGGGACAGCGTCAGGGCTTACTTAGGGACAGTTTCAGGACCTTGGTAAGAGATGGGTCCGGAAATTACCTCAGGATAGTGTCAGGACTTTAGATATTGACTGCAGCAGGGCCTTAGAGACAGTGTCTCAGCCTGACTTAGGACTAGCATCAGAGCCTTTGTTAGGTCCAGTGTCAGGGTCTGAGTTAGGTGTAGTGTCAGGGCCTTAGTTAGGGACAGTGTCAGGGCCTGAGTTAGGACGAGCCTCCAGGCCTCAGTTAGGGCCAGGGTCACGGCCTCGGGACTAATTTTAGGGCCTTAGTTAGGAAGAGCATCAGGGATTTATTTAGCATAAGAAGCTCAACATTAGTTAAAGACAAGGTTAGGTTAAGGTCTAGGGATTGTGTCAGGGCATGACCTAGGGATAGTGTCAAGACGTTAGTTACTTAGGGCATCAGGGCCTAATTTAGGACCAGCGTCAGGGCTTCAGGTAGGGATAGCGTCAGAGCCTGACTTCGGGAGAGCGACAGGGCTTGAGTGAGGCCTAGTGTCAGAGCCTTAGCTAGGGATAGTATCAGGGCATGACTTAGGAGCAGCATAAGGGCCTTGGTAGGATCAGCCTCAGGGGCTTTGTTAAAGACATTATCAGGGCCTCTGTTAGGGACAGCCTTAGGGCCTCCCTTAGGGACAGCGTCAGGGCTTACTTAGGGACAGTTTCAGGACCTTGGTAAGAGATGGGTCCGGAAGTTAACTCAGGATAGTGTCAGGACATTAGATATTGACGGCAGCAGGGCCTTAGTTAGGGACAGTGTCAAGGCCTTAGTTAGTACTAGCATCTGGGCCTCTGTTAGGTACAGTGTCAGGGCCTGAGTTAGGAATAGTGTTAGGGCCTTAGTTAGGGACAGTATCACGGCCTTGGGACTAAATTCAGGGCCTGAGGTAGTCACAGCCTAAGGGCTTTAGTTAGCATAAGAGGCAGGACATTTGCTAGGGACAGGGTTAGAGTAAAGTTTAGGGATCGTGTCAGGAAATGACCTAGGGATAGTGTCAAGAGCTTAGTTACAGTATCAGGGCCTTATTTAGGACCAGTGTCAGGGCTTCAGGTAGGGACAGCGTCAGTGCCTGACTCTGGGAGAGCAACAGGGCCTGAGTGAGGCCTAGCGTCAGGCCCATAGCTGGGGACACTGTCAGGGCATGATGTAGGAGCAGCATCAGGGCCTTTGTTGCATCAGCATTAGTGTCTTAGTTACAGACATGATCAGGGCCTGAGTTAGTCACAGCGTCAAGGCCTCAGTTAGGCATAGCTTCAGGGACTGAGTTACGGACAGCCTCAGGTCTTCCCTTAGGAACAGCGACAGGGCTTTCTTAGGGACGGTGTCAGGACCTTGGTTAGAAATGGGTCAGGATATTAGCTCAGGATAGTGTCCGGATTTTAGTTATTGCCGGCAGCAGGGCCTATATTAGAGATAGATTCCGGGCCTTAGTTAGGGACAGTGTCAGTTAGTTAGGGAGAGCATTAGGGCTTCGTTGAGAAAAAGGGGCAGGACGTTAGCTCGGGACAGAGTCAGGTTCCAGGCCAGTGGTAGTGTCAGGATGTGAGCTAGGGATAGGGTGAAGACCTTAGTTATTGAGAGCATCAGGGCCTTAGGACCAGCGTCAGGGCCTTCATCAGGACCAGTGTCAGGGCTTCACGTACGGACAGCATCAGAGCCTAACTAAGGTACGGCAACAGGGCCTAAGTGAGGCCTATCTTCAGGGCCTGAGTTAGGGACAGTGTCAGGGCATGACTTAGGAGCAGTATAAGGGCCTCTGTAGGATCAGCCTTAGGGTCTTCGTTAAAGACATTCTCAGGGCCTCTGTTAGGGACCGCCTCAGGGCCTCACTTAGGGACAGCGTCAGGGCTTCCTTTGGGACAGTTTCAGGACCTTGGTAAGACATGGGTCAGGATATTAGTTCAGGATAATGTCAGGACTTTAGATATTGACTGCAGCAGGGCCTTAGAGACAGTGTCTCAGCCTGACTTAGGACTAGCATCAGAGCCTTTGTTAGGTCCAGTGTCAGGGACTGAGTTAGGTGTAGTGTCAGGGCCTCAGTTAGGGACAGTGTCAGGGCCTGAGTTAGGACGAGCCTCCAGGCCTCAGTTAGGGCCAGGGTCACAGCCTCGGGACTAATTTTAGGGCCTTAGTTAGGAACAGCATCAGGGATTTATTTAGCATAAGAAGCTCAACATTAGTTAAAGACAAGGTTAGGTTAAGGTCTAGGCATTGTGTCAGGGCATGACCTAGGGATAGTGTCAAGACCTTAGTTACTTAGGGCATCAGGGCCTAATTTAGGACCAGTGTCAGGGCTTCAGGTAGGGATAGCGTCAGAGCCTGACTTCGGGAGAGCGACAGGGCTTGAGTGAGGCCTAGTGACAGAGCCTGACTTAGGGAGAGCGACAGGGCTTGAGTGAGGCCTAGTGTCAGAGCCTTAGCTAGGGATAGTATCAGGGCATGACTTAGGAGCAGCACAAGGGCCTTGGTAGGATCAGCCTCAGGGGCTTTGTTAAAGACCTTATCAGGGCCTCTGTTAGGGGCAGCCTTAGGGCCTCCCTTAGGGACAGCGTCAGGGCTTACTTAGGGACAGTTTCAGGACCTTGGTAAGAGATGGGTCCGGAAATTACCTCAGGATAGTGTCAGGACATTAGATATTGACGGCAGCAGGGCCTTACTTAGGGACAGTGTCAAGGCCTTAGTTAGTACTAGCATCTGGGCCTCTGTTAGGTGCAGTGTCGGGGCCTGAGTTAGGAATAGTGTTAGGGCCTTAGTTAGGGACAGTATCACGGCCTTGGGACTAAATTCAGGGCCTGAGGTAGTCACAGCCTAAGGGCTTTAGTTAGCGTAAGAGGCAGGACATTTGCTAGGGACAGGGTGAGGGTAAAGTTTAGGGATCGTGTCAGGAAATGACCTAGGGATAGTGTCAAGAGCTTAGTTACAGTATCAGGGCCTTATTTAGGACCAGTGTCAGGGCTTCAGGTAGGGACAGCGTCAGTGCCTGACTCTGGGAGAGCAACAGGGCCTGAGTGAGGCCTAGCGTCAGGCCCATAGCTGGGGACACTGTCAGGGCATGATGTAGGAGCAGCATCAGGGCCTTTGTTGCATCAGCATTAGTGTCTTAGTTACAGACATGATCAGGGCCTGAGTTAGTCACAGCGTCAAGGCCTCAGTTAGGCATAGCTTCAGGGACTGAGTTACGGACAGCCTCAGGTCTTCCCTTAGGAACAGCGACAGGGCTTTCTTAGGGACGGTGTCAGGACCTTGGTTAGAAATGGGTCAGGATATTAGCTCAGGATAGTGTCCGGATTTTAGTTATTGCCGGCAGCAGGGCCTATATTAGAGATAGATTCCGGGCCTTAGTTAGGGACAGTGTCAGTTAGTTAGGGAGAGCATTAGGGCTTCGGTGAGAAAAAGGGGCAGGACGTTAGCTCGGGACAGAGTCAGGTTCCAGGCCAGTGGTAGTGTCAGGATGTGAGCTAGGGATAGGGTGAAGACCTTAGTTATTGAGAGCATCAGGGCCTTAGGACCAGCGTCAGGGCCTTCATCAGGATCAGTGTCAGGGCTTCACGTACGGACAGCATCAGAGCCTAACTAAGGTACGGCAACAGGGCCTAAGTGAGGCCTATCTTCAGGGCCTGAGTTAGGGACAGTGTCAGGGCATGACTTAGGAGCAGTATAAGGGCCTCTGTAGGATCAGCCTTAGGGTCTTCGTTAAAGACATTCTCAGGGCCTCTGTTAGGGACCGCCTCAGGGCCTCACTTAGGGACAGCGTCAGGGCTTCCTTTGGGACAGTTTCAGGACCTTGGTAAGACATGGGTCAGGATATTAGTTCAGGATAATGTCAGGACTTTAGATATTGACTGCAGCAGGGCCTTAGAGACAGTGTCTCAGCCTGACTTAGGACTAGCATCAGAGCCTTTGTTAGGTCCAGTGTCAGGGACTGAGTTAGGTGTAGTGTCAGGGCCTCAGTTAGGGACAGTGTCAGGGCCTGAGTTAGGACGAGCCTCCAGGCCTCAGTTAGGGCCAGGGTCACAGCCTCGGGACTAATTTTAGGGCCTTAGTTAGGAACAGCATCAGGGATTTATTTAGCATAAGAAGCTCAACATTAGTTAAAGACAAGGTTAGGTTAAGGTCTAGGCATTGTGTCAGGGCATGACCTAGGGATAGTGTCAAGACCTTAGTTACTTAGGGCATCAGGGCCTAATTTAGGACCAGTGTCAGGGCTTCAGGTAGGGATAGCGTCAGAGCCTGACTTCGGGAGAGCGACAGGGCTTGAGTGAGGCCTAGTGACAGAGCCTGACTTAGGGAGAGCGACAGGGCTTGAGTGAGGCCTAGTGTCAGAGCCTTAGCTAGGGATAGTATCAGGGCATGACTTAGGAGCAGCACAAGGGCCTTGGTAGGATCAGCCTCAGGGGCTTTGTTAAAGACCTTATCAGGGCCTCTGTTAGGGGCAGCCTTAGGGCCTCCCTTAGGGACAGCGTCAGGGCTTACTTAGGGACAGTTTCAGGACCTTGGTAAGAGATGGGTCCGGAAATTACCTCAGGATAGTGTCAGGACATTAGATATTGACGGCAGCAGGGCCTTACTTAGGGACAGTGTCAAGGCCTTAGTTAGTACTAGCATCTGGGCCTCTGTTAGGTGCAGTGTCGGGGCCTGAGTTAGGAATAGTGTTAGGGCCTCAGTTAGGGACAGTATCACGGCCTTGGGACTAAATTCAGGGCCTGAGGTAGTCACAGCCTAAGGGCTTTAGTTAGCATAAGAGGCAGGACATTTGCTAGGGACAGGGTGAGGGTAAAGTTTAGGGATCGTGTCAGGAAATGACCTAGGGATAGTGTCAAGAGCTTAGTTACAGTATCAGGGCCTTATTTAGGACCCGTGTCAGGGCTTCAGGTAGGGACAGCGTCAGTGCCTGACTCTGGGAGAGCAACAGGGCCTGAGTGAGGCCTAGCGTCAGGCCCATAGCTGGGGACACTGTCAGGGCATGATGTAGGAGCAGCATCAGGGCCTTTGTTGCATCAGCATTAGTGTCTTAGTTACAGACATGATCAGGGCCTGAGTTAGTCACAGCGTCAAGGCCTCAGTTAGGCATAGCTTCAGGGACTGAGTTACGGACAGCCTCAGGTCTTCCCTTAGGAACAGCGACAGGGCTCTCTTAGGGACGGTGTCAGGACCTTGGTTAGAAATGGGTCAGGATACTAGCTCAGGATAGTGTCCGGATTTTAGTTATTGCCGGCAGCAGGGCCTATATTAGAGATAGATTCCGGGCCTTAGTTAGGGACAGTGTCAGGGCCTTAATTAGGACTAGTCTGGGCCTTAGTTAGGGAGAGCATTACGGCTTCGCTGAGGATAAGGGGCAGGACGTTAGCTCGGGACAGAGTCAGGTTCCAGGCCAGTGGTAGTGTCAGGATGTGAGCTAGGGATAGGGTGAAGACCTTAGTTATTGAGAGCATCAGGGCCTTAGTTAGGACCAGCGTCAGGGCCTTCATCAGGACCAGTGTCAGGGCTTCACGTACGGACAACGTCAGAGCCTAACTAAGGTACGGCAACGGGGCCTAAGTGAGGCCTATCTTTAGGGCCTGAGTTAGGGACAGTGTCAGGGCATGACTTAGGAGCAGTATAAGGGCCTCTGTAGGATCAGCATTAGGGTCTTCGTTAAAGACATTCTCAGGGCCTCTGTTAGGGACCGCCTCAGGGCCTCACTTAGGGACAGCGTCAGGGCTTCCTTTGGGACAGTTTCAGGACCTTGGTAAGACATGGGTCAGGATATTAGCTCGGGATAATGTCAGGACTTTAGATATTGACTGCAGCAGGGCCTTAGAGACAGTGTCTCAGCCTGACTTAGGACTAGCATCAGAGCCTTTGTTAGGTCCAGTGTCAGGGACTGAGTTAGGTGTAGTGTCAGGGCCTTAGTTAGGGACAGTGTCAGGGCCTGAGTTAGGACGAGCCTCCAGGCCTCAGTTAGGGCCAGGGTCACGGCCTCGGGACTAATTTTAGGGCCTTAGTTAGGAAGAGCATCAGGGATTTATTTAGCATAAGAAGCTCAACATTAGTTAAAGACAAGGTTAGGTTAAGGTCTAGGCATTGGGTCAGGGCATGACCTAGGGATAGTGTCAAGACCTTAGTTACTTAGGGCATCAGGGCCTAATTTAGGACCAGCGTCAGGGCTTCAGGTAGGGATAGCGTCAGAGCCTGACTTCGGGAGAGCGACAGGGCTTGAGTGAGGCCTAGTGTCAGAGCCTTAGCTAGGGATAGTATCAGGGCATGACTTAGGAGCAGCACAAGGGCCTTGGTAGGATCAGCCTCAGGGGCTTTGTTAAAGACCTTATCAGGGCCTCTGTTAGGGGCAGCCTTAGGGCCTCCCTTAGGGACAGCGTCAGGGCTTACTTAGGGACAGTTTCAGGACCTTGGTAAGAGATGGGTCCGGAAATTACCTCAGGATAGTGTCAGGACATTAGATATTGACGGCAGCAGGGCCTTACTTAGGGACAGTGTCAAGGCCTTAGTTAGTACTAGCATCTGGGCCTCTGTTAGGTACAGTGTCGGGGCCTGAGTTAGGAATAGTGTTAGGGCCTTAGTTAGGGACAGTATCACGGCCTTGGGACTAAATTCAGGGCCTGAGGTAGTCACAGCCTAAGGGCTTTAGTTAGCATAAGAGGCAGGACATTTGCTAGGGACAAGGTGAGGGTAAAGTTTAGGGATCGTGTCAGGAAATGACCTAGGGATAGTGTCAAGAGCTTAGTTACAGTATCAGGGCCTTATTTAGGACCCGTGTCAGGGCTTCAGGTAGGGACAGCGTCAGTGCCTGACTCTGGGAGAGCAACAGGGCCTGAGTGAGGCCTAGCGTCAGGCCCATAGCTGGGGACACTGTCAGGGCATGATGTAGGAGCAGCATCAGTGCCTTTGTTGCATCAGCATTAGTGTCTTAGTTACAGACATGATCAGGGCCTGAGTTAGTCACAGCGTCAAGGCCTCAGTTAGGCATAGCTTCAGGGACTGAGTTACGGACAGCCTCAGGTCTTCCCTTAGGAACAGCGACAGGGCTCTCTTAGGGACGGTGTCAGGACCTTGGTTAGAAATGGGTCAGGATATTAGCTCAGGATAGTGTCCGGATTTTAGTTATTGCCGGCAGCAGGGCCTATATTAGAGATAGATTCCGGGCCTTAGTTAGGGACAGTGTCAGGGCCTTAATTAGGACTAGTCTGGGCCTTAGTTAGGGAGAGCATTACGGCTTCGCTGAGGATAAGGGGCAGGACGTTAGCTCGGGACAGAGTCAGGTTCCAGGCCAGTGGTAGTGTCAGGATGTGAGCTAGGGATAGGGTGAAGACCTTAGTTATTGAGAGCATCAGGGCCTTAGTTAGGACCAGCGTCAGGGCCTTCATCAGGACCAGTGTCAGGGCTTCACGTACGGACAGCGTCAGAGCCTAACTAAGGTACGGCAACGGGGCCTAAGTGAGGCCTATCTTTAGGGCCTGAGTTAGGGACAGTGTCAGGGCATGACTTAGGAGCAGTATAAGGGCCTCTGTAGGATCAGCATTAGGGTCTTCGTTAAAGACATTCTCAGGGCCTCTGTTAGGGACCGCCTCAGGGCCTCACTTAGGGACAGCGTCAGGGCTTCCTTTGGGACAGTTTCAGGACCTTGGTAAGACATGGGTCAGGATATTAGCTCGGGATAATGTCAGGACTTTAGATATTGACTGCAGCAGGGCCTTAGAGACAGTGTCTCAGCCTGACTTAGGACTAGCATCAGAGCCTTTGTTAGGTCCAGTGTCAGGGTCTGAGTTAGGTGTAGTGTCAGGGCCTTAGTTAGGGACAGTGTCAGGGCCTGAGTTAGGACGAGCCTCCAGGCCTCAGTTAGGGCCAGGGTCACGGCCTCGGGACTAATTTTAGGGCCTTAGTTAGGAAGAGCATCAGGGATTTATTTAGCATAAGAAGCTCAACATTAGTTAAAGACAAGGTTAGGTTAAGGTCTAGGGATTGTGTCAGGGCATGACCTAGGGATAGTGTCAAGACGTTAGTTACTTAGGGCATCAGGGCCTAATTTAGGACCAGCGTCAGGGCTTCAGGTAGGGATAGCGTCAGAGCCTGACTTCGGGAGAGCGACAGGGCTTGAGTGAGGCCTAGTGTCAGAGCCTTAGCTAGGGATAGTATCAGGGCATGACTTAGGAGCAGCATAAGGGCCTTGGTAGGATCAGCCTCAGGGGCTTTGTTAAAGACATTATCAGGGCCTCTGTTAGGGACAGCCTTAGGGCCTCCCTTAGGGACAGCGTCAGGGCTTACTTAGGGACAGTTTCAGGACCTTGGTAAGAGATGGGTCCGGAAGTTAACTCAGGATAGTGTCATGACATTAGATATTGACGGCAGCAGGGCCTTAGTTAGGGACAGTGTCAAGGCCTTAGTTAGTACTAGCATCTGGGCCTCTGTTAGGTACAGTGTCAGGGCCTGAGTTAGGAATAGTGTTAGGGCCTTAGTTAGGGACAGTATCACGGCCTTGGGACTAAATTCAGGGCCTGAGGTAGTCACAGCCTAAGGGCTTTAGTTAGCGTAAGAGGCAGGACATTTGCTAGGGACAGGGTTAGAGTAAAGTTTAGGGATCGTGTCAGGAAATGACCTAGGGATAGTGTCAAGAGCTTAGTTACAGTATCAGGGCCTTATTTAGGACCAGTGTCAGGGCTTCAGGTAGGGACAGCGTCAGTGCCTGACTCTGGGAGAGCAACAGGGCCTGAGTGAGGCCTAGCGTCAGGCCCATAGCTGGGGACACTGTCAGGGCATGATGTAGGAGCAGCATCAGGGCCTTTGTTGCATCAGCATTAGTGTCTTAGTTACAGACATGATCAGGGCCTGAGTTAGTCACAGCGTCAAGGCCTCAGTTAGGCATAGCTTCAGGGACTGAGTTACGGACAGCCTCAGGTCTTCCCTTAGGAACAGCGACAGGGCTTTCTTAGGGACGGTGTCAGGACCTTGGTTAGAAATGGGTCAGGATATTAGCTCAGGATAGTGTCCGGATTTTAGTTATTGCCGGCAGCAGGGCCTATATTAGAGATAGATTCCGGGCCTTAGTTAGGGACAGTGTCAGTTAGTTAGGGAGAGCATTAGGGCTTCGTTGAGAAAAAGGGGCAGGACGTTAGCTCGGGACAGAGTCAGGTTCCAGGCCAGTGGTAGTGTCAGGATGTGAGCTAGGGATAGGGTGAAGACCTTAGTTATTGAGAGCATCAGGGCCTTAGGACCAGCGTCAGGGCCTTCATCAGGACCAGTGTCAGGGCTTCACGTACGGACAGCATCAGAGCCTAACTAAGGTACGGCAACAGGGCCTAAGTGAGGCCTATCTTCAGGGCCTGAGTTAGGGACAGTGTCAGGGCATGACTTAGGAGCAGTATAAGGGCCTCTGTAGGATCAGCCTTAGGGTCTTCGTTAAAGACATTCTCAGGGCCTCTGTTAGGGACCGCCTCAGGGCCTCACTTAGGGACAGCGTCAGGGCTTCCTTTGGGACAGTTTCAGGACCTTGGTAAGACATGGGTCAGGATATTAGTTCAGGATAATGTCAGGACTTTAGATATTGACTGCAGCAGGGCCTTAGAGACAGTGTCTCAGCCTGACTTAGGACTAGCATCAGAGCCTTTGTTAGGTCCAGTGTCAGGGACTGAGTTAGGTGTAGTGTCAGGGCCTCAGTTAGGGACAGTGTCAGGGCCTGAGTTAGGACGAGCCTCCAGGCCTCAGTTAGGGCCAGGGTCACAGCCTCGGGACTAATTTTAGGGCCTTAGTTAGGAACAGCATCAGGGATTTATTTAGCATAAGAAGCTCAACATTAGTTAAAGACAAGGTTAGGTTAAGGTCTAGGCATTGTGTCAGGGCATGACCTAGGGATAGTGTCAAGACCTTAGTTACTTAGGGCATCAGGGCCTAATTTAGGACCAGTGTCAGGGCTTCAGGTAGGGATAGCGTCAGAGCCTGACTTCGGGAGAGCGACAGGGCTTGAGTGAGGCCTAGTGTCAGAGCCTGACTTAGGGAGAGCGACAGGGCTTGAGTGAGGCCTAGTGTCAGAGCCTTAGCTAGGGATAGTATCAGGGCATGACTTAGGAGCAGCACAAGGGCCTTGGTAGGATCAGCCTCAGGGGCTTTGTTAAAGACCTTATCAGGGCCTCTGTTAGGGGCAGCCTTAGGGCCTCCCTTAGGGACAGCGTCAGGGCTTACTTAGGGACAGTTTCAGGAGCTTGGTAAGAGATGGGTCCGGAAATTACCTCAGGATAGTGTCAGGACATTAGATATTGACGGCAGCAGGGCCTTACTTAGGGACAGTGTCAAGGCCTTAGTTAGTACTAGCATCTGGGCCTCTGTTAGGTGCAGTGTCGGGGCCTGAGTTAGGAATAGTGTTAGGGCCTTAGTTAGGGACAGTATCACGGCCTTGGGACTAAATTCAGGGCCTGAGGTAGTCACAGCCTAAGGGCTTTAGTTAGCATAAGAGGCAGGACATTTGCTAGGGACAGGGTGAGGGTAAAGTTTAGGGATCGTGTCAGGAAATGACCTAGGGATAGTGTCAAGAGCTTAGTTACAGTATCAGGGCCTTATTTAGGACCCGTGTCAGGGCTTCAGGTAGGGACAGCGTCAGTGCCTGACTCTGGGAGAGCAACAGGGCCTGAGTGAGGCCTAGCGTCAGGCCCATAGCTGGGGACACTGTCAGGGCATGATGTAGGAGCAGCATCAGGGCCTTTGTTGCATCAGCATTAGTGTCTTAGTTACAGACATGATCAGGGCCTGAGTTAGTCACAGCGTCAAGGCCTCAGTTAGGCATAGCTTCAGGGACTGAGTTACGGACAGCCTCAGGTCTTCCCTTAGGAACAGCGACAGGGCTCTCTTAGGGACGGTGTCAGGACCTTGGTTAGAAATGGGTCAGGATACTAGCTCAGGATAGTGTCCGGATTTTAGTTATTGCCGGCAGCAGGGCCTATATTAGAGATAGATTCCGGGCCTTAGTTAGGGACAGTGTCAGGGCCTTAATTAGGACTAGTCTGGGCCTTAGTTAGGGAGAGCATTACGGCTTCGCTGAGGATAAGGGGCAGGACGTTAGCTCGGGACAGAGTCAGGTTCCAGGCCAGTGGTAGTGTCAGGATGTGAGCTAGGGATAGGGTGAAGACCTTAGTTATTGAGAGCATCAGGGCCTTAGTTAGGACCAGCGTCAGGGCCTTCATCAGGACCAGTGTCAGGGCTTCACGTACGGACAGCGTCAGAGCCTAACTAAGGTACGGCAACGGGGCCTAAGTGAGGCCTATCTTTAGGGCCTGAGTTAGGGACAGTGTCAGGGCATGACTTAGGAGCAGTATAAGGGCCTCTGTAGGATCAGCATTAGGGTCTTCGTTAAAGACATTCTCAGGGCCTCTGTTAGGGACCGCCTCAGGGCCTCACTTAGGGACAGCGTCAGGGCTTCCTTTGGGACAGTTTCAGGACCTTGGTAAGACATGGGTCAGGATATTAGCTCGGGATAATGTCAGGACTTTAGATATTGACTGCAGCAGGGCCTTAGAGACAGTGTCTCAGCCTGACTTAGGACTAGCATCAGAGCCTTTGTTAGGTCCAGTGTCAGGGACTGAGTTAGGTGTAGTGTCAGGGCCTTAGTTAGGGACAGTGTCAGGGCCTGAGTTAGGACGAGCCTCCAGGCCTCAGTTAGGGCCAGGGTCACGGCCTCGGGACTAATTTTAGGGCCTTAGTTAGGAAGAGCATCAGGGATTTATTTAGCATAAGAAGCTCAACATTAGTTAAAGACAAGGTTAGGTTAAGGTCTAGGCATTGGGTCAGGGCATGACCTAGGGATAGTGTCAAGACCTTAGTTACTTAGGGCATCAGGGCCTAATTTAGGACCAGCGTCAGGGCTTCAGGTAGGGATAGCGTCAGAGCCTGACTTCGGGAGAGCGACAGGGCTTGAGTGAGGCCTAGTGTCAGAGCCTTAGCTAGGGATAGTATCAGGGCATGACTTAGGAGCAGCACAAGGGCCTTGGTAGGATCAGCCTCAGGGGCTTTGTTAAAGACCTTATCAGGGCCTCTGTTAGGGGCAGCCTTAGGGCCTCCCTTAGGGACAGCGTCAGGGCTTACTTAGGGACAGTTTCAGGAGCTTGGTAAGAGATGGGTCCGGAAATTACCTCAGGATAGTGTCAGGACATTAGATATTGACGGCAGCAGGGCCTTAGTTAGGGACAGTGTCAAGGCCTTAGTTAGTACTAGCATCTGGGCCTCTGTTAGGTACAGTGTCAGGGCCTGAGTTAGGAATAGTGTTAGGGCCTTAGTTAGGGACAGTATCACGGCCTTGGGACTAAATTCAGGGCCTGAGGTAGTCACAGCCTAAGGGCTTTAGTTAGCGTAAGAGGCAGGACATTTGCTAGGGACAGGGTTAGGGTAAAGTTTAGGGATCGTGTCAGGAAATGACCTAGGGATAGTGTCAAGAGCTTAGTTACAGTATCAGGGCCTTATTTAGGACCAGTGTCAGGGCTTCAGGTAGGGACAGCGTCAGTGCCTGACTCTGGGAGAGCAACAGGGCCTGAGTGAGGCCTAGCGTCAGGCCCATAGCTGGGGACACTGTCAGGGCATGATATAGGAGCAGCATCAGGGCCTTTGTTGCATCAGCATTAGTGTCTTAGTTACAGACATGATCAGGGCCTGAGTTAGTCACAGCGTCAAGGCCTCAGTTAGGCATAGCTTCAGGGACTGAGTTACGGACAGCCTCAGGTCTTCCCTTAGGAACAGCGACAGGGCTTTCTTAGGGACGGTGTCAGGACCTTGGTTAGAAATGGGTCAGGATATTAGCTCAGGATAGTGTCCGGATTTTAGTTATTGCCGGCAGCAGGGCCTATATTAGAGATAGATTCCGGGCCTTAGTTAGGGACAGTGTCAGTTAGTTAGGGAGAGCATTAGGGCTTCGGTGAGAAAAAGGGGCAGGACGTTAGCTCGGGACAGAGTCAGGTTCCAGGCCAGTGGTAGTGTCAGGATGTGAGCTAGGGATAGGGTGAAGACCTTAGTTATTGAGAGCATCAGGGCCTTAGGACCAGCGTCAGGGCCTTCATCAGGACCAGTGTCAGGGCTTCACGTACGGACAGCATCAGAGCCTAACTAAGGTACGGCAACAGGGCCTAAGTGAGGCCTATCTTCAGGGCCTGAGTTAGGGACAGTGTCAGGGCATGATTTAGGAGCAGTATAAGGGCCTCTGTAGGATCAGCCTTAGGGTCTTCGTTAAAGACATTCTCAGGGCCTCTGTTAGGGACCGCCTCAGGGCCTCACTTAGGGACAGCGTCAGGGCTTCCTTTGGGACAGTTTCAGGACCTTGGTAAGACATGGGTCAGGATATTAGTTCAGGATAATGTCAGGACTTTAGATATTGACTGCAGCAGGGCCTTAGAGACAGTGTCTCAGCCTGACTTAGGACTAGCATCAGAGCCTTTGTTAGGTCCAGTGTCAGGGACTGAGTTAGGTGTAGTGTCAGGGCCTCAGTTAGGGACAGTGTCAGGGCCTGAGTTAGGACGAGCCTCCAGGCCTCAGTTAGGGCCAGGGTCACAGCCTCGGGACTAATTTTAGGGCCTTAGTTAGGAACAGCATCAGGGATTTATTTAGCATAAGAAGCTCAACATTAGTTAAAGACAAGGTTAGGTTAAGGTCTAGGCATTGTGTCAGGGCATGACCTAGGGATAGTGTCAAGACCTTAGTTACTTAGGGCATCAGGGCCTAATTTAGGACCAGTGTCAGGGCTTCAGGTAGGGATAGCGTCAGAGCCTGACTTCGGGAGAGCGACAGGGCTTGAGTGAGGCCTAGTGACAGAGCCTGACTTAGGGAGAGCGACAGGGCTTGAGTGAGGCCTAGTGTCAGAGCCTTAGCTAGGGATAGTATCAGGGCATGATTTAGGAGCAGCACAAGGGCCTTGGTAGGATCAGCCTCAGGGGCTTTGTTAAAGACCTTATCAGGGCCTCTGTTAGGGGCAGCCTTAGGGCCTCCCTTAGGGACAGCGTCAGGGCTTACTTAGGGACAGTTTCAGGAGCTTGGTAAGAGATGGGTCCGGAAATTACCTCAGGATAGTGTCAGGACATTAGATATTGACGGCAGCAGGGCCTTACTTAGGGACAGTGTCAAGGCCTTAGTTAGTACTAGCATCTGGGCCTCTGTTAGGTACAGTGTCGGGGCCTGAGTTAGGAATAGTGTTAGGGCCTTAGTTAGGGGCAGTATCACGGCCTTGGGACTAAATTCAGGGCCTGAGGTAGTCACAGCCTAAGGGCTTTAGTTAGCATAAGAGGCAGGACATTTGCTAGGGACAGGGTGAGGGTAAAGTTTAGGGATCGTGTCAGGAAATGACCTAGGGATAGTGTCAAGAGCTTAGTTACAGTATCAGGGCCTTATTTAGGACCCGTGTCAGGGCTTCAGGTAGGGACAGCGTCAGTGCCTGACTCTGGGAGAGCAACAGGGCCTGAGTGAGGCCTAGCGTCAGGCCCATAGCTGGGGACACTGTCAGGGCATGATGTAGGAGCAGCATCAGGGCCTTTGTTGCATCAGCATTAGTGTCTTAGTTACAGACATGATCAGGGCCTGAGTTAGTCACAGCGTCAAGGCCTCAGTTAGGCATAGCTTCAGGGACTGAGTTACGGACAGCCTCAGGTCTTCCCTTAGGAACAGCGACAGGGCTCTCTTAGGGACGGTGTCAGGACCTTGGTTAGAAATGGGTCAGGATATTAGCTCAGGATAGTGTCCGGATTTTAGTTATTGCCGGCAGCAGGGCCTATATTAGAGATAGATTCCGGGCCTTAGTTAGGGACAGTGTCAGGGCCTTAATTAGGACTAGTCTGGGCCTTAGTTAGGGAGAGCATTACGGCTTCGCTGAGGATAAGGGGCAGGACGTTAGCTCGGGACAGAGTCAGGTTCCAGGCCAGTGGTAGTGTCAGGATGTGAGCTAGGGATAGGGTGAAGACCTTAGTTATTGAGAGCATCAGGGCCTTAGTTAGGACCAGCGTCAGGGCCTTCATCAGGACCAGTGTCAGGGCTTCACGTACGGACAGCGTCAGAGCCTAACTAAGGTACGGCAACGGGGCCTAAGTGAGGCCTATCTTTAGGGCCTGAGTTAGGGACAGTGTCAGGGCATGACTTAGGAGCAGTATAAGGGCCTCTGTAGGATCAGCATTAGGGTCTTCGTTAAAGACATTCTCAGGGCCTCTGTTAGGGACCGCCTCAGGGCCTCACTTAGGGACAGCGTCAGGGCTTCCTTTGGGACAGTTTCAGGACCTTGGTAAGACATGGGTCAGGATATTAGCTCGGGATAATGTCAGGACTTTAGATATTGACTGCAGCAGGGCCTTAGAGACAGTGTCTCAGCCTGACTTAGGACTAGCATCAGAGCCTTTGTTAGGTCCAGTGTCAGGGACTGAGTTAGGTGTAGTGTCAGGGCCTTAGTTAGGGACAGTGTCAGGGCCTGAGTTAGGACGAGCCTCCAGGCCTCAGTTAGGGCCAGGGTCACGGCCTCGGGACTAATTTTAGGGCCTTAGTTAGGAAGAGCATCAGGGATTTATTTAGCATAAGAAGCTCAACATTAGTTAAAGACAAGGTTAGGTTAAGGTCTAGGGATTGTGTCAGGGCATGACCTAGGGATAGTGTCAAGACCTTAGTTACTTAGGGCATCAGGGCCTAATTTAGGACCAGCGTCAGGGCTTCAGGTAGGGATAGCGTCAGAGCCTGACTTCGGGAGAGCGACAGGGCTTGAGTGAGGCCTAGTGTCAGAGCCTTAGCTAGGGATAGTATCAGGGCATGACTTAGGAGCAGCACAAGGGCCTTGGTAGGATCAGCCTCAGGGGCTTTGTTAAAGACCTTATCAGGGCCTCTGTTAGGGGCAGCCTTAGGGCCTCCCTTAGGGACAGCGTCAGGGCTTACTTAGGGACAGTTTCAGGAGCTTGGTAAGAGATGGGTCCGGAAATTACCTCAGGATAGTGTCAGGACATTAGATATTGACGGCAGCAGGGCCTTACTTAGGGACAGTGTCAAGGCCTTAGTTAGTACTAGCATCTGGGCCTCTGTTAGGTACAGTGTCGGGGCCTGAGTTAGGAATAGTGTTAGGGCCTTAGTTAGGGACAGTATCACGGCCTTGGGACTAAATTCAGGGCCTGAGGTAGTCACAGCCTAAGGGCTTTAGTTAGCATAAGAGGCAGGACATTTGCTAGGGACAAGGTGAGGGTAAAGTTTAGGGATCGTGTCAGGAAATGACCAAGGGATAGTGTCAAGAGCTTAGTTACAGTATCAGGGCCTTATTTAGGACCCGTGTCAGGGCTTCAGGTAGGGACAGCGTCAGTGCCTGACTCTGGGAGAGCAACAGGGCCTGAGTGAGGCCTAGCGTCAGGCCCATAGCTGGGGACACTGTCAGGGCATGATGTAGGAGCAGCATCAGGGCCTTTGTTGCATCAGCATTAGTGTCTTAGTTACAGACATGATCAGGGCCTGAGTTAGTCACAGCGTCAAGGCCTCAGTTAGGCATAGCTTCAGGGACTGAGTTACGGACAGCCTCAGGTCTTCCCTTAGGAACAGCGACAGGGCTCTCTTAGGGACGGTGTCAGGACCTTGGTTAGAAATGGGTCAGGATATTAGCTCAGGATAGTGTCCGGATTTTAGTTATTGCCGGCAGCAGGGCCTATATTAGAGATAGATTCCGGGCCTTAGTTAGGGACAGTGTCAGTTAGTTAGGGAGAGCATTAGGGCTTCGGTGAGAAAAAGGGGCAGGACGTTAGCTCGGGACAGAGTCAGGTTCCAGGCCAGTGGTAGTGTCAGGATGTGAGCTAGGGATAGGGTGAAGACCTTAGTTATTGAGAGCATCAGGGCCTTAGGACCAGCGTCAGGGCCTTCATCAGGACCAGTGTCAGGGCTTCACGTACGGACAGCATCAGAGCCTAACTAAGGTACGGCAACAGGGCCTAAGTGAGGCCTATCTTCAGGGCCTGAGTTAGGGACAGTGTCAGGGCATGATTTAGGAGCAGTATAAGGGCCTCTGTAGGATCAGCCTTAGGGTCTTCGTTAAAGACATTCTCAGGGCCTCTGTTAGGGACCGCCTCAGGGCCTCACTTAGGGACAGCGTCAGGGCTTCCTTTGGGACAGTTTCAGGACCTTGGTAAGACATGGGTCAGGATATTAGTTCAGGATAATGTCAGGACTTTAGATATTGACTGCAGCAGGGCCTTAGAGACAGTGTCTCAGCCTGACTTAGGACTAGCATCAGAGCCTTTGTTAGGTCCAGTGTCAGGGACTGAGTTAGGTGTAGTGTCAGGGCCTCAGTTAGGGACAGTGTCAGGGCCTGAGTTAGGACGAGCCTCCAGGCCTCAGTTAGGGCCAGGGTCACAGCCTCGGGACTAATTTTAGGGCCTTAGTTAGGAACAGCATCAGGGATTTATTTAGCATAAGAAGCTCAACATTAGTTAAAGACAAGGTTAGGTTAAGGTCTAGGCATTGTGTCAGGGCATGACCTAGGGATAGTGTCAAGACCTTAGTTACTTAGGGCATCAGGGCCTAATTTAGGACCAGTGTCAGGGCTTCAGGTAGGGATAGCGTCAGAGCCTGACTTCGGGAGAGCGACAGGGCTTGAGTGAGGCCTAGTGACAGAGCCTGACTTAGGGAGAGCGACAGGGCTTGAGTGAGGCCTAGTGTCAGAGCCTTAGCTAGGGATAGTATCAGGGCATGATTTAGGAGCAGCACAAGGGCCTTGGTAGGATCAGCCTCAGGGGCTTTGTTAAAGACCTTATCAGGGCCTCTGTTAGGGGCAGCCTTAGGGCCTCCCTTAGGGACAGCGTCAGGGCTTACTTAGGGACAGTTTCAGGAGCTTGGTAAGAGATGGGTCCGGAAATTACCTCAGGATAGTGTCAGGACATTAGATATTGACGGCAGCAGGGCCTTACTTAGGGACAGTGTCAAGGCCTTAGTTAGTACTAGCATCTGGGCCTCTGTTAGGTACAGTGTCGGGGCCTGAGTTAGGAATAGTGTTAGGGCCTTAGTTAGGGGCAGTATCACGGCCTTGGGACTAAATTCAGGGCCTGAGGTAGTCACAGCCTAAGGGCTTTAGTTAGCATAAGAGGCAGGACATTTGCTAGGGACAGGGTGAGGGTAAAGTTTAGGGATCGTGTCAGGAAATGACCTAGGGATAGTGTCAAGAGCTTAGTTACAGTATCAGGGCCTTATTTAGGACCCGTGTCAGGGCTTCAGGTAGGGACAGCGTCAGTGCCTGACTCTGGGAGAGCAACAGGGCCTGAGTGAGGCCTAGCGTCAGGCCCATAGCTGGGGACACTGTCAGGGCATGATGTAGGAGCAGCATCAGGGCCTTTGTTGCGTCAGCATTAGTGTCTTAGTTACAGACATGATCAGGGCCTGAGTTAGTCACAGCGTCAAGGCCTCAGTTAGGCATAGCTTCAGGGACTGAGTTACGGACAGCCTCAGGTCTTCCCTTAGGAACAGCGACAGGGCTCTCTTAGGGACGGTGTCAGGACCTTGGTTAGAAATGGGTCAGGATATTAGCTCAGGATAGTGTCCGGATTTTAGTTATTGCCGGCAGCAGGGCCTATATTAGAGATAGATTCCGGGCCTTAGTTAGGGACAGTGTCAGGGCCTTAATTAGGACTAGTCTGGGCCTTAGTTAGGGAGAGCATTACGGCTTCGCTGAGGATAAGGGGCAGGACGTTAGCTCGGGACAGAGTCAGGTTCCAGGCCAGTGGTAGTGTCAGGATGTGAGCTAGGGATAGGGTGAAGACCTTAGTTATTGAGAGCATCAGGGCCTTAGTTAGGACCAGCGTCAGGGCCTTCATCAGGACCAGTGTCAGGGCTTCACGTACGGACAGCGTCAGAGCCTAACTAAGGTACGGCAACGGGGCCTAAGTGAGGCCTATCTTTAGGGCCTGAGTTAGGGACAGTGTCAGGGCATGACTTAGGAGCAGTATAAGGGCCTCTGTAGGATCAGCATTAGGGTCTTCGTTAAAGACATTCTCAGGGCCTCTGTTAGGGACCGCCTCAGGGCCTCACTTAGGGACAGCGTCAGGGCTTCCTTTGGGACAGTTTCAGGACCTTGGTAAGACATGGGTCAGGATATTAGCTCGGGATAATGTCAGGACTTTAGATATTGACTGCAGCAGGGCCTTAGAGACAGTGTCTCAGCCTGACTTAGGACTAGCATCAGAGCCTTTGTTAGGTCCAGTGTCAGGGACTGAGTTAGGTGTAGTGTCGGGGCCTTAGTTAGGGACAGTGTCAGGGCCTGAGTTAGGACGAGCCTCCAGGCCTCAGTTAGGGCCAGGGTCACGGCCTCGGGACTAATTTTAGGGCCTTAGTTAGGAAGAGCATCAGGGATTTATTTAGCATAAGAAGCTCAACATTAGTTAAAGACAAGGTTAGGTTAAGGTCTAGGGATTGTGTCAGGGCATGACCTAGGGATAGTGTCAAGACCTTAGTTACTTAGGGCATCAGGGCCTAATTTAGGACCAGCGTCAGGGCTTCAGGTAGGGATAGCGTCAGAGCCTGACTTCGGGAGAGCGACAGGGCTTGAGTGAGGCCTAGTGTCTAGAGCCTTAGCTAGGGATAGTATCAGGGCATGACTTAGGAGCAGCACAAGGGCCTTGGTAGGATCAGCCTCAGGGGCTTTGTTAAAGACCTTATCAGGGCCTCTGTTAGGGGCAGCCTTAGGGCCTCCCTTAGGGACAGCGTCAGGGCTTACTTAGGGACAGTTTCAGGAGCTTGGTAAGAGATGGGTCCGGAAATTACCTCAGGATAGTGTCAGGACATTAGATATTGACGGCAGCAGGGCCTTACTTAGGGACAGTGTCAAGGCCTTAGTTAGTACTAGCATCTGGGCCTCTGTTAGGTACAGTGTCGGGGCCTGAGTTAGGAATAGTGTTAGGGCCTTAGTTAGGGACAGTATCACGGCCTTGGGACTAAATTCAGGGCCTGAGGTAGTCACAGCATAAGGGCTTTAGTTAGCATAAGAGGCAGGACATTTGCTAGGGACAGGGTGAGGGTAAAGTTTAGGGATCGTGTCAGGAAATGACCTAGGGATAGTGTCAAGAGCTTAGTTACAGTATCAGGGCCTTATTTAGGACCCGTGTCAGGGCTTCAGGTAGGGACAGCGTCAGTGCCTGACTCTGGGAGAGCAACAGGGCCTGAGTGAGGCCTAGCGTCAGGCCCATAGCTGGGGACACTGTCAGGGCATGATGTAGGAGCAGCATCAGGGCCTTTGTTGCGTCAGCATTAGTGTCTTAGTTACAGACATGATCAGGGCCTGAGTTAGTCACAGCGTCAAGGCCTCAGTTAGGCATAGCTTCAGGGACTGAGTTACGGACAGCCTCAGGTCTTCCCTTAGGAACAGCGACAGGGCTCTCTTAGGGACGGTGTCAGGACCTTGGTTAGAAATGGGTCAGGATATTAGCTCAGGATAGTGTCCGGATTTTAGTTATTGCCGGCAGCAGGGCCTATATTAGAGATAGATTCCGGGCCTTAGTTAGGGACAGTGTCAGGGCCTTAATTAGGACTAGTCTGGGCCTTAGTTAGGGAGAGCATTACGGCTTCGCTGAGGATAAGGGGCAGGACGTTAGCTCGGGACAGAGTCAGGTTCCAGGCCAGTGGTAGTGTCAGGATGTGAGCTAGGGATAGGGTGAAGACCTTAGTTATTGAGAGCATCAGGGCCTTAGTTAGGACCAGCGTCAGGGCCTTCATCAGGACCAGTGTCAGGGCTTCACGTACGGACAGCGTCAGAGCCTAACTAAGGTACGGCAACGGGGCCTAAGTGAGGCCTATCTTTAGGGCCTGAGTTAGGGACAGTGTCAGGGCATGACTTAGGAGCAGTATAAGGGCCTCTGTAGGATCAGCATTAGGGTCTTCGTTAAAGACATTCTCAGGGCCTCTGTTAGGGACCGCCTCAGGGCCTCACTTAGGGACAGCGTCAGGGCTTCCTTTGGGACAGTTTCAGGACCTTGGTAAGACATGGGTCAGGATATTAGCTCGGGATAATGTCAGGACTTTAGATATTGACTGCAGCAGGGCCTTAGAGACAGTGTCTCAGCCTGACTTAGGACTAGCATCAGAGCCTTTGTTAGGTCCAGTGTCAGGGACTGAGTTAGGTGTAGTGTCAGGGCCTTAGTTAGGGACAGTGTCAGGGCCTGAGTTAGGACGAGCCTCCAGGCCTCAGTTAGGGCCAGGGTCACGGCCTCGGGACTAATTTTAGGGCCTTAGTTAGGAAGAGCATCAGGGATTTATTTAGCATAAGAAGCTCAACATTAGTTAAAGACAAGGTTAGGTTAAGGTCTAGGGATTGTGTCAGGGCATGACCTAGGGATAGTGTCAAGACCTTAGTTACTTAGGGCATCAGGGCCTAATTTAGGACCAGCGTCAGGGCTTCAGGTAGGGATAGCGTCAGAGCCTGACTTCGGGAGAGCGACAGGGCTTGAGTGAGGCCTAGTGTCTAGAGCCTTAGCTAGGGATAGTATCAGGGCATGACTTAGGAGCAGCACAAGGGCCTTGGTAGGATCAGCCTCAGGGGCTTTGTTAAAGACCTTATCAGGGCCTCTGTTAGGGGCAGCCTTAGGGCCTCCCTTAGGGACAGCGTCAGGGCTTACTTAGGGACAGTTTCAGGAGCTTGGTAAGAGATGGGTCCGGAAATTACCTCAGGATAGTGTCAGGACATTAGATATTGACGGCAGCAGGGCCTTACTTAGGGACAGTGTCAAGGCCTTAGTTAGTACTAGCATCTGGGCCTCTGTTAGGTACAGTGTCGGGGCCTGAGTTAGGAATAGTGTTAGGGCCTTAGTTAGGGACAGTATCACGGCCTTGGGACTAAATTCAGGGCCTGAGGTAGTCACAGCATAAGGGCTTTAGTTAGCATAAGAGGCAGGACATTTGCTAGGGACAGGGTGAGGGTAAAGTTTAGGGATCGTGTCAGGAAATGACCTAGGGATAGTGTCAAGAGCTTAGTTACAGTATCAGGGCCTTATTTAGGACCCGTGTCAGGGCTTCAGGTAGGGACAGCGTCAGTGCCTGACTCTGGGAGAGCAACAGGGCCTGAGTGAGGCCTAGCGTCAGGCCCATAGCTGGGGACACTGTCAGGGCATGATGTAGGAGCAGCATCAGGGCCTTTGTTGCGTCAGCATTAGTGTCTTAGTTACAGACATGATCAGGGCCTGAGTTAGTCACAGCGTCAAGGCCTCAGTTAGGCATAGCTTCAGGGACTGAGTTACGGACAGCCTCAGGTCTTCCCTTAGGAACAGCGACAGGGCTCTCTTAGGGACGGTGTCAGGACCTTGGTTAGAAATGGGTCAGGATATTAGCTCAGGATAGTGTCCGGATTTTAGTTATTGCCGGCAGCAGGGCCTATATTAGAGATAGATTCCGGGCCTTAGTTAGGGACAGTGTCAGGGCCTTAATTAGGACTAGTCTGGGCCTTAGTTAGGGAGAGCATTACGGCTTCGCTGAGGATAAGGGGCAGGACGTTAGCTCGGGACAGAGTCAGGTTCCAGGCCAGTGGTAGTGTCAGGATGTGAGCTAGGGATAGGGTGAAGACCTTAGTTATTGAGAGCATCAGGGCCTTAGTTAGGACCAGCGTCAGGGCCTTCATCAGGACCAGTGTCAGGGCTTCACGTACGGACAGCGTCAGAGCCTAACTAAGGTACGGCAACGGGGCCTAAGTGAGGCCTATCTTTAGGGCCTGAGTTAGGGACAGTGTCAGGGCATGACTTAGGAGCAGTATAAGGGCCTCTGTAGGATCAGCATTAGGGTCTTCGTTAAAGACATTCTCAGGGCCTCTGTTAGGGACCGCCTCAGGGCCTCACTTAGGGACAGCGTCAGGGCTTCCTTTGGGACAGTTTCAGGACCTTGGTAAGACATGGGTCAGGATATTAGCTCGGGATAATGTCAGGACTTTAGATATTGACTGCAGCAGGGCCTTAGAGACAGTGTCTCAGCCTGACTTAGGACTAGCATCAGAGCCTTTGTTAGGTCCAGTGTCAGGGACTGAGTTAGGTGTAGTGTCAGGGCCTTAGTTAGGGACAGTGTCAGGGCCTGAGTTAGGACGAGCCTCCAGGCCTCAGTTAGGGCCAGGGTCACGGCCTCGGGACTAATTTTAGGGCCTTAGTTAGGAAGAGCATCAGGGATTTATTTAGCATAAGAAGCTCAACATTAGTTAAAGACAAGGTTAGGTTAAGGTCTAGGCATTGGGTCAGGGCATGACCTAGGGATAGTGTCAAGACCTTAGTTACTTAGGGCATCAGGGCCTAATTTAGGACCAGCGTCAGGGCTTCAGGTAGGGATAGCGTCAGAGCCTGACTTCGGGAGAGCGACAGGGCTTGAGTGAGGCCTAGTGTCTAGAGCCTTAGCTAGGGATAGTATCAGGGCATGACTTAGGAGCAGCACAAGGGCCTTGGTAGGATCAGCCTCAGGGGCTTTGTTAAAGACCTTATCAGGGCCTCTGTTAGGGGCAGCCTTAGGGCCTCCCTTAGGGACAGCGTCAGGGCTTACTTAGGGACAGTTTCAGGACCTTGGTAAGAGATGGGTCCGGAAATTACCTCAGGATAGTGTCAGGACATTAGATATTGACGGCAGCAGGGCCTTACTTAGGGACAGTGTCAAGACCTTAGTTAGTACTAGCATCTAGGCCTCTGTTAGGTACAGTGTCGGGGCCTGAGTTAGGAATAGTGTTAGGGCCTTAGTTAGGGACAGTATCACGGCCTTGGGACTAAATTCAGGGCCTGAGGTAGTCACAGCCTAAGGGCTTTAGTTAGCATAAGAGGCAGGACATTTGCTAGGGACAGGGTGAGGGTAAAGTTTAGGGATCGTGTCAGGAAATGACCTAGGGATAGTGTCAAGAGCTTAGTTACAGTATCAGGGCCTTATTTAGGACCCGTGTCAGGGCTTGAGGTAGGGACAGCGTCAGTGCCTGACTCTGGGAGAGCAACAGGGCCTGAGTGAGGCCTAGCGTCAGGCCCATAGCTGGGGACACTGTCAGGGCATGATGTAGGAGCAGCATCAGGGCCTTTGTTGCATCAGCATTAGTGTCTTAGTTACAGACATGATCAGGGCCTGAGTTAGTCACAGCGTCAAGGCCTCAGTTAGGCATAGCTTCAGGGACTGAGTTACGGACAGCCTCAGGTCTTCCCTTAGGAACAGCGACAGGGCTCTCTTAGGGACGGTGTCAGGACCTTGGTTAGAAATGGGTCAGGATATTAGCTCAGGATAGTGTCCGGATTTTAGTTATTGCCGGCAGCAGGGCCTATATTAGAGATAGATTCCGGGCCTTAGTTAGGGACAGTGTCAGGGCCTTAATTAGGACTAGTCTGGGCCTTAGTTAGGGAGAGCATTACGGCTTCGCTGAGGATAAGGGGCAGGACGTTAGCTCGGGACAGAGTCAGGTTCCAGGCCAGTGGTAGTGTCAGGATGTGAGCTAGGGATAGGGTGAAGACCTTAGTTATTGAGAGCATCAGGGCCTTAGTTAGGACCAGCGTCAGGGCCTTCATCAGGACCAGTGTCAGGGCTTCACGTACGGACAGCGTCAGAGCCTAACTAAGGTACGGCAACGGGGCCTAAGTGAGGCCTATCTTTAGGGCCTGAGTTAGGGACAGTGTCAGGGCATGACTTAGGAGCAGTATAAGGGCCTCTGTAGGATCAGCATTAGGGTCTTCGTTAAAGACATTCTCAGGGCCTCTGTTAGGGACCGCCTCAGGGCCTCACTTAGGGACAGCATCAGGGCTTCCTTTGGGACAGTTTCAGAACCTTGGTAAGACATGGGTCAGGATATTAGCTCGGGATAATGTCAGGACTTTAGATATTGACTGAGCAGGGCCTTAGAGACAGTGTCTCAGCCTGACTTAGGACTAGCATCAGAGCCTTTGTTAGGTCCAGTGTCAGGGACTGAGTTAGGTGTAGTGTCAGGGCCTTAGTTAGGGACAGTGTCAGGGCCTGAGTTAGGACGAGCCTCCAGGCCTCAGTTAGGGCCAGGGTCACGGCCTCGGGACTAATTTTAGGGCCTTAGTTAGGAAGAGCATCAGGGATTTATTTAGCATAAGAAGCTCAACATTAGTTAAAGACAAGGTTAGGTTAAGGTCTAGGGATTGTGTCAGGGCATGACCTAGGGATAGTGTCAAGACCTTAGTTACTTAGGGCATCAGGGCCTAATTTAGGACCAGCGTCAGGGCTTCAGGTAGGGATAGCGTCAGAGCCTGACTTCGGGAGAGCGACAGGGCTTGAGTGAGGCCTAGTGTCAGAGCCTTAGCTAGGGATAGTATCAGGGCATGACTTAGGAGCAGCACAAGGGCCTTGGTAGGATCAGCCTCAGGGGCTTTGTTAAAGACCTTATCAGGGCCTCTGTTAGGGGCAGCCTTAGGGCCTCCCTTAGGGACAGCGTCAGGGCTTACTTAGGGACAGTTTCAGGAGCTTGGTAAGAGATGGGTCCGGAAATTACCTCAGGATAGTGTCAGGACATTAGATATTGACGGCAGCAGGGCCTTACTTAGGGACAGTGTCAAGGCCTTAGTTAGTACTAGCATCTGGGCCTCTGTTAGGTACAGTGTCGGGGCCTGAGTTAGGAATAGTGTTAGGGCCTTAGTTAGGGACAGTATCACGGCCTTGGGACTAAATTCAGGGCCTGAGGTAGTCACAGCCTAAGGGCTTTAGTTAGCATAAGAGGCAGGACATTTGCTAGGGACAGGGTGAGGGTAAAGTTTAGGGATCGTGTCAGGAAATGACCTAGGGATAGTGTCAAGAGCTTAGTTACAGTATCAGGGCCTTATTTAGGACCCGTGTCAGGGCTTCAGGTAGGGACAGCGTCAGTGCCTGACTCTGGGAGAGCAACAGGGCCTGAGTGAGGCCTAGCGTCAGGCCCATAGCTGGGGACACTGTCAGGGCATGATGTAGGAGCAGCATCAGGGCCTTTGTTGCATCAGCATTAGTGTCTTAGTTACAGACATGATCAGGGCCTGAGTTAGTCACAGCGTCAAGGCCTCAGTTAGGCATAGCTTCAGGGACTGAGTTACGGACAGCCTCAGGTCTTCCCTTAGGAACAGCGACAGGGCTCTCTTAGGGACGGTGTCAGGACCTTGGTTAGAAATGGGTCAGGATATTAGCTCAGGATAGTGTCCGGATTTTAGTTATTGCCGGCAGCAGGGCCTATATTAGAGATAGATTCCGGGCCTTAGTTAGGGACAGTGTCAGGGCCTTAATTAGGACTAGTCTGGGCCTTAGTTAGGGAGAGCATTACGGCTTCGCTGAGGATAAGGGGCAGGACGTTAGCTCGGGACAGAGTCAGGTTCCAGGCCAGTGGTAGTGTCAGGATGTGAGCTAGGGATAGGGTGAAGACCTTAGTTATTGAGAGCATCAGGGCCTTAGTTAGGACCAGCGTCAGGGCCTTCATCAGGACCAGTGTCAGGGCTTCACGTACGGACAGCGTCAGAGCCTAACTAAGGTACGGCAACGGGGCCTAAGTGAGGCCTATCTTTAGGGCCTGAGTTAGGGACAGTGTCAGGGCATGACTTAGGAGCAGTATAAGGGCCTCTGTAGGATCAGCATTAGGGTCTTCGTTAAAGACATTCTCAGGGCCTCTGTTAGGGACCGCCTCAGGGCCTCACTTAGGGACAGCGTCAGGGCTTCCTTTGGGACAGTTTCAGGACCTTGGTAAGACATGGGTCAGGATATTAGCTCGGGATAATGTCAGGACTTTAGATATTGACTGCAGCAGGGCCTTAGAGACAGTGTCTCAGCCTGACTTAGGACTAGCATCAGAGCCTTTGTTAGGTCCAGTGTCAGGGTCTGAGTTAGGTGTAGTGTCAGGGCCTTAGTTAGGGACAGTGTCAGGGCCTGAGTTAGGACGAGCCTCCAGGCCTCAGTTAGGGCCAGGGTCACGGCCTCGGGACTAATTTTAGGGCCTTAGTTAGGAAGAGCATCAGGGATTTATTTAGCATAAGAAGCTCAACATTAGTTAAAGACAAGGTTAGGTTAAGGTCTAGGGATTGTGTCAGGGCATGACCTAGGGATAGTGTCAAGACGTTAGTTACTTAGGGCATCAGGGCCTAATTTAGGACCAGCGTCAGGGCTTCAGGTAGGGATAGCGTCAGAGCCTGACTTCGGGAGAGCGACAGGGCTTGAGTGAGGCCTAGTGTCAGAGCCTTAGCTAGGGATAGTATCAGGGCATGACTTAGGAGCAGCATAAGGGCCTTGGTAGGATCAGCCTCAGGGGCTTTGTTAAAGACATTATCAGGGCCTCTGTTAGGGACAGCCTTAGGGCCTCCCTTAGGGACAGCGTCAGGGCTTACTTAGGGACAGTTTCAGGAGCTTGGTAAGAGATGGGTCCGGAAGTTAACTCAGGATAGTGTCAGGACATTAGATATTGACGGCAGCAGGGCCTTACTTAGGGACAGTGTCAAGGCCTTAGTTAGTACTAGCATCTGGGCCTCTGTTAGGTACAGTGTCAGGGCCTGAGTTAGGAATAGTGTTAGGGCCTTAGTTAGGGACAGTATCACGGCCTTGGGACTAAATTCAGGGCCTGAGGTAGTCACAGCCTAAGGGCTTTAGTTAGCGTAAGAGGCAGGACATTTGCTAGGGACAGGGTGAGGGTAAAGTTTAGGGATCGTGTCAGGAAATGACCTAGGGATAGTGTCAAGAGCTTAGTTACAGTATCAGGGCCTTATTTAGGACCCGTGTCAGGGCTTCAGGTAGGGACAGCGTCAGTGCCTGACTCTGGGAGAGCAACAGGGCCTGAGTGAGGCCTAGCGTCAGGCCCATAGCTGGGGACACTGTCAGGGCATGATGTAGGAGCAGCATCAGGGCCTTTGTTGCATCAGCATTAGTGTCTTAGTTACAGACATGATCAGGGCCTGAGTTAGTCACAGCGTCAAGGCCTCAGTTAGGCATAGCTTCAGGGACTGAGTTACGGACAGCCTCAGGTCTTCCCTTAGGAACAGCGACAGGGCTCTCTTAGGGACGGTGTCAGGACCTTGGTTAGAAATGGGTCAGGATATTAGCTCAGGATAGTGTCCGGATTTTAGTTATTGCCGGCAGCAGGGCCTATATTAGAGATAGATTCCGGGCCTTAGTTAGGGACAGTGTCAGTTAGTTAGGGAGAGCATTAGGGCTTCGGTGAGAAAAAGGGGCAGGACATTAGCTCGGGAGAGAGTCAGGTTCCAGGCCAGTGGTAGTGTCAGGATGTGAGCTAGGGATAGGGTGAAGACCTTAGTTATTGAGAGCATCAGGGCCTTAGGACCAGCGTCAGGGCCTTCATCAGGACCAGTGTCAGGGCTTCACGTACGGACAGCATCAGAGCCTAACTAAGGTACGGCAACAGGGCCTAAGTGAGGCCTATCTTCAGGGCCTGAGTTAGGGACAGTGTCAGGGCATGACTTAGGAGCAGTATAAGGGCCTCTGTAGGATCAGCCTTAGGGTCTTCGTTAAAGACATTCTCAGGGCCTCTGTTAGGGACCGCCTCAGGGCCTCACTTAGGGACAGCGTCAGGGCTTCCTTTGGGACAGTTTCAGGACCTTGGTAAGACATGGGTCAGGATATTAGTTCAGGATAATGTCAGGACTTTAGATATTGACTGCAGCAGGGCCTTAGAGACAGTGTCTCAGCCTGACTTAGGACTAGCATCAGAGCCTTTGTTAGGTCCAGTGTCAGGGACTGAGTTAGGTGTAGTGTCAGGGCCTCAGTTAGGGACAGTGTCAGGGCCTGAGTTAGGACGAGCCTCCAGGCCTCAGTTAGGGCCAGGGTCACAGCCTCGGGACTAATTTTAGGGCCTTAGTTATGAACAGCATCAGGGATTTATTTAGCATAAGAAGCTCAACATTAGTTAAAGACAAGGTTAGGTTAAGGTCTAGGCATTGTGTCAGGGCATGACCTAGGGATAGTGTCAAGACCTTAGTTACTTAGGGCATCAGGGCCTAATTTAGGACCAGTGTCAGGGCTTCAGGTAGGGATAGCGTCAGAGCCTGACTTCGGGAGAGCGACAGGGCTTGAGTGAGGCCTAGTGACAGAGCCTGACTTAGGGAGAGCGACAGGGCTTGAGTGAGGCCTAGTGTCAGAGCCTTAGCTAGGGATAGTATCAGGGCATGACTTAGGAGCAGCACAAGGGCCTTGGTAGGATCAGCCTCAGGGGCTTTGTTAAAGACCTTATCAGGGCCTCTGTTAGGGGCAGCCTTAGGGCCTCCCTTAGGGACAGCGTCAGGGCTTACTTAGGGACAGTTTCAGGACCTTGGTAAGAGATGGGTCCGGAAATTACCTCAGGATAGTGTCAAGACATTAGATATTGACGGCAGCAGGGCCTTACTTAGGGACAGTGTCAAGGCCTTAGTTAGTACTAGCATCTGGGCCTCTGTTAGGTGCAGTGTCGGGGCCTGAGTTAGGAATAGTGTTAGGGCCTTAGTTAGGGACAGTATCACGGCCTTGGGACTAAATTCAGGGCCTGAGGTAGTCACAGCCTAAGGGCTTTAGTTAGCATAAGAGGCAGGACATTTGCTAGGGACAGGGTGAGGGTAAAGTTTAGGGATCGTGTCAGGAAATGACCTAGGGATAGTGTCAAGAGCTTAGTTACAGTATCAGGGCCTTATTTAGGACCCGTGTCAGGGCTTCAGGTAGGGACAGCGTCAGTGCCTGACTCTGGGAGAGCAACAGGGCCTGAGTGAGGCCTAGCGTCAGGCCCATAGCTGGGGACACTGTCAGGGCATGATGTAGGAGCAGCATCAGGGCCTTTGTTGCATCAGCATTAGTGTCTTAGTTACAGACATGATCAGGGCCTGAGTTAGTCACAGCGTCAAGGCCTCAGTTAGGCATAGCTTCAGGGACTGAGTTACGGACAGCCTCAGGTCTTCCCTTAGGAACAGCGACAGGGCTCTCTTAGGGACGGTGTCAGGACCTTGGTTAGAAATGGGTCAGGATATTAGCTCAGGATAGTGTCCGGATTTTAGTTATTGCCGGCAGCAGGGCCTATATTAGAGATAGATTCCGGGCCTTAGTTAGGGACAGTGTCAGGGCCTTAATTAGGACTAGTCTGGGCCTTAGTTAGGGAGAGCATTACGGCTTCGCTGAGGATAAGGGGCAGGACGTTAGCTCGGGACAGAGTCAGGTTCCAGGCCAGTGGTAGTGTCAGGATGTGAGCTAGGGATAGGGTGAAGACCTTAGTTATTGAGAGCATCAGGGCCTTAGTTAGGACCAGCGTCAGGGCCTTCATCAGGACCAGTGTCAGGGCTTCACGTACGGACAGCGTCAGAGCCTAACTAAGGTACGGCAACGGGGCCTAAGTGAGGCCTATCTTTAGGGCCTGAGTTAGGGACAGTGTCAGGGCATGACTTAGGAGCAGTATAAGGGCCTCTGTAGGATCAGCATTAGGGTCTTCGTTAAAGACATTCTCAGGGCCTCTGTTAGGGACCGCCTCAGGGCCTCACTTAGGGACAGCGTCAGGGCTTCCTTTGGGACAGTTTCAGGACCTTGGTAAGACATGGGTCAGGATATTAGCTCGGGATAATGTCAGGACTTTAGATATTGACTGCAGCAGGGCCTTAGAGACAGTGTCTCAGCCTGACTTAGGACTAGCATCAGAGCCTTTGTTAGGTCCAGTGTCAGGGTCTGAGTTAGGTGTAGTGTCAGGGCCTTAGTTAGGGACAGTGTCAGGGCCTGAGTTAGGACGAGCCTCCAGGCCTCAGTTAGGGCCAGGGTCACGGCCTCGGGACTAATTTTAGGGCCTTAGTTAGGAAGAGCATCAGGGATTTATTTAGCATAAGAAGCTCAACATTAGTTAAAGACAAGGTTAGGTTAAGGTCTAGGCATTGGGTCAGGGCATGACCTAGGGATAGTGTCAAGACCTTAGTTACTTAGGGCATCAGGGCCTAATTTAGGACCAGCGTCAGGGCTTCAGGTAGGGATAGCGTCAGAGCCTGACTTCGGGAGAGCGACAGGGCTTGAGTGAGGCCTAGTGTCAGAGCCTTAGCTAGGGATAGTATCAGGGCATGACTTAGGAGCAGCATAAGGGCCTTGGTAGGATCAGCCTCAGGGGCTTTGTTAAAGACATTATCAGGGCCTCTGTTAGGGACAGCCTTAGGGCCTCCCTTAGGGACAGCGTCAGGGCTTACTTAGGGACAGTTTCAGGAGCTTGGTAAGAGATGGGTCCGGAAGTTAACTCAGGATAGTGTCAGGACATTAGATATTGACGGCAGCAGGGCCTTACTTAGGGACAGTGTCAAGGCCTTAGTTAGTACTAGCATCTGGGCCTCTGTTAGGTACAGTGTCAGGGCCTGAGTTAGGAATAGTGTTAGGGCCTTAGTTAGGGACAGTATCACGGCCTTGGGACTAAATTCAGGGCCTGAGGTAGTCACAGCCTAAGGGCTTTAGTTAGCGTAAGAGGCAGGACATTTGCTAGGGACAGGGTTAGGGTAAAGTTTAGGGATCGTGTCAGGAAATGACCTAGGGATAGTGTCAAGAGCTTAGTTACAGTATCAGGGCCTTATTTAGGACCAGTGTCAGGGCTTCAGGTAGGGACAGCGTCAGTGCCTGACTCTGGGAGAGCAACAGGGCCTGAGTGAGGCCTAGCGTCAGGCCCATAGCTGGGGACACTGTCAGGGCATGATGTAGGAGCAGCATCAGGGCCTTTGTTGCATCAGCATTAGTGTCTTAGTTACAGACATGATCAGGGCCTGAGTTAGTCACAGCGTCAAGGCCTCAGTTAGGCATAGCTTCAGGGACTGAGTTACGGACAGCCTCAGGTCTTCCCTTAGGAACAGCGACAGGGCTTTCTTAGGGACGGTGTCAGGACCTTGGTTAGAAATGGGTCAGGATATTAGCTCAGGATAGTGTCCGGATTTTAGTTATTGCCGGCAGCAGGGCCTATATTAGAGATAGATTCCGGGCCTTAGTTAGGGACAGTGTCAGTTAGTTAGGGAGAGCATTAGGGCTTCGGTGAGAAAAAGGGGCAGGACATTAGCTCGGGAGAGAGTCAGGTTCCAGGCCAGTGGTAGTGTCAGGATGTGAGCTAGGGATAGGGTGAAGACCTTAGTTATTGAGAGCATCAGGGCCTTAGGACCAGCGTCAGGGCCTTCATCAGGACCAGTGTCAGGGCTTCACGTACGGACAGCATCAGAGCCTAACTAAGGTACGGCAACAGGGCCTAAGTGAGGCCTATCTTCAGGGCCTGAGTTAGGGACAGTGTCAGGGCATGACTTAGGAGCAGTATAAGGGCCTCTGTAGGATCAGCCTTAGGGTCTTCGTTAAAGACATTCTCAGGGCCTCTGTTAGGGACCGCCTCAGGGCCTCACTTAGGGACAGCGTCAGGGCTTCCTTTGGGACAGTTTCAGGACCTTGGTAAGACATGGGTCAGGATATTAGTTCAGGATAATGTCAGGACTTTAGATATTGACTGCAGCAGGGCCTTAGAGACAGTGTCTCAGCCTGACTTAGGACTAGCATCAGAGCCTTTGTTAGGTCCAGTGTCAGGGACTGAGTTAGGTGTAGTGTCAGGGCCTCAGTTAGGGACAGGGTCAGGGCCTGAGTTAGGACGAGCCTCCAGGCCTCAGTTAGGGCCAGGGTCACAGCCTCGGGACTAATTTTAGGGCCTTAGTTAGGAACAGCATCAGGGATTTATTTAGCATAAGAAGCTCAACATTAGTTAAAGACAAGGTTAGGTTAAGGTCTAGGCATTGTGTCAGGGCATGACCTACGGATAGTGTCAAGACCTTAGTTACTTAGGGCATCAGGGCCTAATTTAGGACCAGTGTCAGGGCTTCAGGTAGGGATAGCGTCAGAGCCTGACTTCGGGAGAGCGACAGGGCTTGAGTGAGGCCTAGTGACAGAGCCTGACTTAGGGAGAGCGACAGGGCTTGAGTGAGGCCTAGTGTCAGAGCCTTAGCTAGGGATAGTATCAGGGCATGACTTAGGAGCAGCACAAGGGCCTTGGTAGGATCAGCCTCAGGGGCTTTGTTAAAGACCTTATCAGGGCCTCTGTTAGGGGCAGCCTTAGGGCCTCCCTTAGGGACAGCGTCAGGGCTTACTTAGGGACAGTTTCAGGACCTTGGTAAGAGATGGGTCCGGAAATTACCTCAGGATAGTGTCAAGACATTAGATATTGACGGCAGCAGGGCCTTACTTAGGGACAGTGTCAAGGCCTTAGTTAGTACTAGCATCTGGGCCTCTGTTAGGTGCAGTGTCGGGGCCTGAGTTAGGAATAGTGTTAGGGCCTTAGTTAGGGACAGTATCACGGCCTTGGGACTAAATTCAGGGCCTGAGGTAGTCACAGCCTAAGGGCTTTAGTTAGCATAAGAGGCAGGACATTTGCTAGGGACAGGGTTAGGGTAAAGTTTAGGGATCGTGTCAGGAAATGACCTAGGGATAGTGTCAAGAGCTTAGTTACAGTATCAGGGCCTTATTTAGGACCCGTGTCAGGGCTTGAGGTAGGGACAGCGTCAGTGCCTGACTCTGGGAGAGCAACAGGGCCTGAGTGAGGCCTAGCGTCAGGCCCATAGCTGGGGACACTGTCAGGGCATGATGTAGGAGCAGCATCAGGGCCTTTGTTGCATCAGCATTAGTGTCTTAGTTACAGACATGATCAGGGCCTGAGTTAGTCACAGCGTCAAGGCCTCAGTTAGGCATAGCTTCAGGGACTGAGTTACGGACAGCCTCAGGTCTTCCCTTAGGAACAGCGACAGGGCTCTCTTAGGGACGGTGTCAGGACCTTGGTTAGAAATGGGTCAGGATATTAGCTCAGGATAGTGTCCGGATTTTAGTTATTGCCGGCAGCAGGGCCTATATTAGAGATAGATTCCGGGCCTTAGTTAGGGACAGTGTCAGGGCCTTAATTAGGACTAGTCTGGGCCTTAGTTAGGGAGAGCATTACGGCTTCGCTGAGGATAAGGGGCAGGACGTTAGCTCGGGACAGAGTCAGGTTCCAGGCCAGTGGTAGTGTCAGGATGTGAGCTAGGGATAGGGTGAAGACCTTAGTTATTGAGAGCATCAGGGCCTTAGTTAGGACCAGCGTCAGGGCCTTCATCAGGACCAGTGTCAGGGCTTCACGTACGGACAGCGTCAGAGCCTAACTAAGGTACGGCAACGGGGCCTAAGTGAGGCCTATCTTTAGGGCCTGAGTTAGGGACAGTGTCAGGGCATGACTTAGGAGCAGTATAAGGGCCTCTGTAGGATCAGCATTAGGGTCTTCGTTAAAGACATTCTCAGGGCCTCTGTTAGGGACCGCCTCAGGGCCTCACTTAGGGACAGCGTCAGGGCTTCCTTTGGGACAGTTTCAGGACCTTGGTAAGACATGGGTCAGGATATTAGCTCGGGATAATGTCAGGACTTTAGATATTGACTGCAGCAGGGCCTTAGAGACAGTGTCTCAGCCTGACTTAGGACTAGCATCAGAGCCTTTGTTAGGTCCAGTGTCAGGGTCTGAGTTAGGTGTAGTGTCAGGGCCTTAGTTAGGGACAGTGTCAGGGCCTGAGTTAGGACGAGCCTCCAGGCCTCAGTTAGGGCCAGGGTCACGGCCTCGGGACTAATTTTAGGGCCTTAGTTAGGAAGAGCATCAGGGATTTATTTAGCATAAGAAGCTCAACATTAGTTAAAGACAAGGTTAGGTTAAGGTCTAGGGATTGTGTCAGGGCATGACCTAGGGATAGTGTCAAGACGTTAGTTACTTAGGGCATCAGGGCCTAATTTAGGACCAGCGTCAGGGCTTCAGGTAGGGATAGCGTCAGAGCCTGACTTCGGGAGAGCGACAGGGCTTGAGTGAGGCCTAGTGTCAGAGCCTTAGCTAGGGATAGTATCAGGGCATGACTTAGGAGCAGCATAAGGGCCTTGGTAGGATCAGCCTCAGGGGCTTTGTTAAAGACATTATCAGGGCCTCTGTTAGGGACAGCCTTAGGGCCTCCCTTAGGGACAGCGTCAGGGCTTACTTAGGGACACTTTCAGGAGCTTGGTAAGAGATGGGTCCGGAAGTTAACTCAGGATAGTGTCAGGACATTAGATATTGACGGCAGCAGGGCCTTACTTAGGGACAGTGTCAAGGCCTTAGTTAGTACTAGCATCTGGGCCTCTGTTAGGTACAGTGTCAGGGCCTGAGTTAGGAATAGTGTTAGGGCCTTAGTTAGGGACAGTATCACGGCCTTGGGACTAAATTCAGGGCCTGAGGTAGTCACAGCCTAAGGGCTTTAGTTAGCGTAAGAGGCAGGACATTTGCTAGGGACAGGGTGAGGGTAAAGTTTAGGGATCGTGTCAGGAAATGACCTAGGGATAGTGTCAAGAGCTTAGTTACAGTATCAGGGCCTTATTTAGGACCCGTGTCAGGGCTTCAGGTAGGGACAGCGTCAGTGCCTGACTCTGGGAGAGCAACAGGGCCTGAGTGAGGCCTAGCGTCAGGCCCATAGCTGGGGACACTGTCAGGGCATGATGTAGGAGCAGCATCAGGGCCTTTGTTGCATCAGCATTAGTGTCTTAGTTACAGACATGATCAGGGCCTGAGTTAGTCACAGCGTCAAGGCCTCAGTTAGGCATAGCTTCAGGGACTGAGTTACGGACAGCCTCAGGTCTTCCCTTAGGAACAGCGACAGGGCTCTCTTAGGGACGGTGTCAGGACCTTGGTTAGAAATGGGTCAGGATATTAGCTCAGGATAGTGTCCGGATTTTAGTTATTGCCGGCAGCAGGGCCTATATTAGAGATAGATTCCGGGCCTTAGTTAGGGACAGTGTCAGTTAGTTAGGGAGAGCATTAGGGCTTCGGTGAGAAAAAGGGGCAGGACATTAGCTCGGGAGAGAGTCAGGTTCCAGGCCAGTGGTAGTGTCAGGATGTGAGCTAGGGATAGGGTGAAGACCTTAGTTATTGAGAGCATCAGGGCCTTAGGACCAGCGTCAGGGCCTTCATCAGGACCAGTGTCAGGGCTTCACGTACGGACAGCATCAGAGCCTAACTAAGGTACGGCAACAGGGCCTAAGTGAGGCCTATCTTCAGGGCCTGAGTTAGGGACAGTGTCAGGGCATGACTTAGGAGCAGTATAAGGGCCTCTGTAGGATCAGCCTTAGGGTCTTCGTTAAAGACATTCTCAGGGCCTCTGTTAGGGACCGCCTCAGGGCCTCACTTAGGGACAGCGTCAGGGCTTCCTTTGGGACAGTTTCAGGACCTTGGTAAGACATGGGTCAGGATATTAGTTCAGGATAATGTCAGGACTTTAGATATTGACTGCAGCAGGGCCTTAGAGACAGTGTCTCAGCCTGACTTAGGACTAGCATCAGAGCCTTTGTTAGGTCCAGTGTCAGGGACTGAGTTAGGTGTAGTGTCAGGGCCTCAGTTAGGGACAGTGTCAGGGCCTGAGTTAGGACGAGCCTCCAGGCCTCAGTTAGGGCCAGGGTCACAGCCTCGGGACTAATTTTAGGGCCTTAGTTATGAACAGCATCAGGGATTTATTTAGCATAAGAAGCTCAACATTAGTTAAAGACAAGGTTAGGTTAAGGTCTAGGCATTGTGTCAGGGCATGACCTAGGGATAGTGTCAAGACCTTAGTTACTTAGGGCATCAGGGCCTAATTTAGGACCAGTGTCAGGGCTTCAGGTAGGGATAGCGTCAGAGCCTGACTTCGGGAGAGCGACAGGGCTTGAGTGAGGCCTAGTGACAGAGCCTGACTTAGGGAGAGCGACAGGGCTTGAGTGAGGCCTAGTGTCAGAGCCTTAGCTAGGGATAGTATCAGGGCATGACTTAGGAGCAGCACAAGGGCCTTGGTAGGATCAGCCTCAGGGGCTTTGTTAAAGACCTTATCAGGGCCTCTGTTAGGGGCAGCCTTAGGGCCTCCCTTAGGGACAGCGTCAGGGCTTACTTAGGGACAGTTTCAGGACCTTGGTAAGAGATGGGTCCGGAAATTACCTCAGGATAGTGTCAAGACATTAGATATTGACGGCAGCAGGGCCTTACTTAGGGACAGTGTCAAGGCCTTAGTTAGTACTAGCATCTGGGCCTCTGTTAGGTGCAGTGTCGGGGCCTGAGTTAGGAATAGTGTTAGGGCCTTAGTTAGGGACAGTATCACGGCCTTGGGACTAAATTCAGGGCCTGAGGTAGTCACAGCCTAAGGGCTTTAGTTAGCATAAGAGGCAGGACATTTGCTAGGGACAGGGTGAGGGTAAAGTTTAGGGATCGTGTCAGGAAATGACCTAGGGATAGTGTCAAGAGCTTAGTTACAGTATCAGGGCCTTATTTAGGACCCGTGTCAGGGCTTCAGGTAGGGACAGCGTCAGTGCCTGACTCTGGGAGAGCAACAGGGCCTGAGTGAGGCCTAGCGTCAGGCCCATAGCTGGGGACACTGTCAGGGCATGATGTAGGAGCAGCATCAGGGCCTTTGTTGCATCAGCATTAGTGTCTTAGTTACAGACATGATCAGGGCCTGAGTTAGTCACAGCGTCAAGGCCTCAGTTAGGCATAGCTTCAGGGACTGAGTTACGGACAGCCTCAGGTCTTCCCTTAGGAACAGCGACAGGGCTCTCTTAGGGACGGTGTCAGGACCTTGGTTAGAAATGGGTCAGGATATTAGCTCAGGATAGTGTCCGGATTTTAGTTATTGCCGGCAGCAGGGCCTATATTAGAGATAGATTCCGGGCCTTAGTTAGGGACAGTGTCAGGGCCTTAATTAGGACTAGTCTGGGCCTTAGTTAGGGAGAGCATTACGGCTTCGCTGAGGATAAGGGGCAGGACGTTAGCTCGGGACAGAGTCAGGTTCCAGGCCAGTGGTAGTGTCAGGATGTGAGCTAGGGATAGGGTGAAGACCTTAGTTATTGAGAGCATCAGGGCCTTAGTTAGGACCAGCGTCAGGGCCTTCATCAGGACCAGTGTCAGGGCTTCACGTACGGACAGCGTCAGAGCCTAACTAAGGTACGGCAACGGGGCCTAAGTGAGGCCTATCTTTAGGGCCTGAGTTAGGGACAGTGTCAGGGCATGACTTAGGAGCAGTATAAGGGCCTCTGTAGGATCAGCATTAGGGTCTTCGTTAAAGACATTCTCAGGGCCTCTGTTAGGGACCGCCTCAGGGCCTCACTTAGGGACAGCGTCAGGGCTTCCTTTGGGACAGTTTCAGGACCTTGGTAAGACATGGGTCAGGATATTAGCTCGGGATAATGTCAGGACTTTAGATATTGACTGCAGCAGGGCCTTAGAGACAGTGTCTCAGCCTGACTTAGGACTAGCATCAGAGCCTTTGTTAGGTCCAGTGTCAGGGTCTGAGTTAGGTGTAGTGTCAGGGCCTTAGTTAGGGACAGTGTCAGGGCCTGAGTTAGGACGAGCCTCCAGGCCTCAGTTAGGGCCAGGGTCACGGCCTCGGGACTAATTTTAGGGCCTTAGTTAGGAAGAGCATCAGGGATTTATTTAGCATAAGAAGCTCAACATTAGTTAAAGACAAGGTTAGGTTAAGGTCTAGGCATTGGGTCAGGGCATGACCTAGGGATAGTGTCAAGACCTTAGTTACTTAGGGCATCAGGGCCTAATTTAGGACCAGCGTCAGGGCTTCAGGTAGGGATAGCGTCAGAGCCTGACTTCGGGAGAGCGACAGGGCTTGAGTGAGGCCTAGTGTCAGAGCCTTAGCTAGGGATAGTATCAGGGCATGACTTAGGAGCAGCATAAGGGCCTTGGTAGGATCAGCCTCAGGGGCTTTGTTAAAGACATTATCAGGGCCTCTGTTAGGGACAGCCTTAGGGCCTCCCTTAGGGACAGCGTCAGGGCTTACTTAGGGACAGTTTCAGGAGCTTGGTAAGAGATGGGTCCGGAAGTTAACTCAGGATAGTGTCAGGACATTAGATATTGACGGCAGCAGGGCCTTACTTAGGGACAGTGTCAAGGCCTTAGTTAGTACTAGCATCTGGGCCTCTGTTAGGTACAGTGTCAGGGCCTGAGTTAGGAATAGTGTTAGGGCCTTAGTTAGGGACAGTATCACGGCCTTGGGACTAAATTCAGGGCCTGAGGTAGTCACAGCCTAAGGGCTTTAGTTAGCGTAAGAGGCAGGACATTTGCTAGGGACAGGGTTAGGGTAAAGTTTAGGGATCGTGTCAGGAAATGACCTAGGGATAGTGTCAAGAGCTTAGTTACAGTATCAGGGCCTTATTTAGGACCAGTGTCAGGGCTTCAGGTAGGGACAGCGTCAGTGCCTGACTCTGGGAGAGCAACAGGGCCTGAGTGAGGCCTAGCGTCAGGCCCATAGCTGGGGACACTGTCAGGGCATGATGTAGGAGCAGCATCAGGGCCTTTGTTGCATCAGCATTAGTGTCTTAGTTACAGACATGATCAGGGCCTGAGTTAGTCACAGCGTCAAGGCCTCAGTTAGGCATAGCTTCAGGGACTGAGTTACGGACAGCCTCAGGTCTTCCCTTAGGAACAGCGACAGGGCTTTCTTAGGGACGGTGTCAGGACCTTGGTTAGAAATGGGTCAGGATATTAGCTCAGGATAGTGTCCGGATTTTAGTTATTGCCGGCAGCAGGGCCTATATTAGAGATAGATTCCGGGCCTTAGTTAGGGACAGTGTCAGTTAGTTAGGGAGAGCATTAGGGCTTCGGTGAGAAAAAGGGGCAGGACATTAGCTCGGGAGAGAGTCAGGTTCCAGGCCAGTGGTAGTGTCAGGATGTGAGCTAGGGATAGGGTGAAGACCTTAGTTATTGAGAGCATCAGGGCCTTAGGACCAGCGTCAGGGCCTTCATCAGGACCAGTGTCAGGGCTTCACGTACGGACAGCATCAGAGCCTAACTAAGGTACGGCAACAGGGCCTAAGTGAGGCCTATCTTCAGGGCCTGAGTTAGGGACAGTGTCAGGGCATGACTTAGGAGCAGTATAAGGGCCTCTGTAGGATCAGCCTTAGGGTCTTCGTTAAAGACATTCTCAGGGCCTCTGTTAGGGACCGCCTCAGGGCCTCACTTAGGGACAGCGTCAGGGCTTCCTTTGGGACAGTTTCAGGACCTTGGTAAGACATGGGTCAGGATATTAGTTCAGGATAATGTCAGGACTTTAGATATTGACTGCAGCAGGGCCTTAGAGACAGTGTCTCAGCCTGACTTAGGACTAGCATCAGAGCCTTTGTTAGGTCCAGTGTCAGGGACTGAGTTAGGTGTAGTGTCAGGGCCTCAGTTAGGGACAGTGTCAGGGCCTGAGTTAGGACGAGCCTCCAGGCCTCAGTTAGGGCCAGGGTCACAGCCTCGGGACTAATTTTAGGGCCTTAGTTAGGAACAGCATCAGGGATTTATTTAGCATAAGAAGCTCAACATTAGTTAAAGACAAGGTTAGGTTAAGGTCTAGGCATTGTGTCAGGGCATGACCTAGGGATAGTGTCAAGACCTTAGTTACTTAGGGCATCAGGGCCTAATTTAGGACCAGTGTCAGGGCTTCAGGTAGGGATAGCGTCAGAGCCTGACTTCGGGAGAGCGACAGGGCTTGAGTGAGGCCTAGTGACAGAGCCTGACTTAGGGAGAGCGACAGGGCTTGAGTGAGGCCTAGTGTCAGAGCCTTAGCTAGGGATAGTATCAGGGCATGACTTAGGAGCAGCACAAGGGCCTTGGTAGGATCAGCCTCAGGGGCTTTGTTAAAGACCTTATCAGGGCCTCTGTTAGGGGCAGCCTTAGGGCCTCCCTTAGGGACAGCGTCAGGGCTTACTTAGGGACAGTTTCAGGACCTTGGTAAGAGATGGGTCCGGAAATTACCTCAGGATAGTGTCAAGACATTAGATATTGACGGCAGCAGGGCCTTACTTAGGGACAGTGTCAAGGCCTTAGTTAGTACTAGCATCTGGGCCTCTGTTAGGTGCAGTGTCGGGGCCTGAGTTAGGAATAGTGTTAGGGCCTTAGTTAGGGACAGTATCACGGCCTTGGGACTAAATTCAGGGCCTGAGGTAGTCACAGCCTAAGGGCTTTAGTTAGCATAAGAGGCAGGACATTTGCTAGGGACAGGGTGAGGGTAAAGTTTAGGGATCGTGTCAGGAAATGACCTAGGGATAGTGTCAAGAGCTTAGTTACAGTATCAGGGCCTTATTTAGGACCCGTGTCAGGGCTTGAGGTAGGGACAGCGTCAGTGCCTGACTCTGGGAGAGCAACAGGGCCTGAGTGAGGCCTAGCGTCAGGCCCATAGCTGGGGACACTGTCAGGGCATGATGTAGGAGCAGCATCAGGGCCTTTGTTGCATCAGCATTAGTGTCTTAGTTACAGACATGATCAGGGCCTGAGTTAGTCACAGCGTCAAGGCCTCAGTTAGGCATAGCTTCAGGGACTGAGTTACGGACAGCCTCAGGTCTTCCCTTAGGAACAGCGACAGGGCTCTCTTAGGGACGGTGTCAGGACCTTGGTTAGAAATGGGTCAGGATATTAGCTCAGGATAGTGTCCGGATTTTAGTTATTGCCGGCAGCAGGGCCTATATTAGAGATAGATTCCGGGCCTTAGTTAGGGACAGTGTCAGGGCCTTAATTAGGACTAGTCTGGGCCTTAGTTAGGGAGAGCATTACGGCTTCGCTGAGGATAAGGGGCAGGACGTTAGCTCGGGACAGAGTCAGGTTCCAGGCCAGTGGTAGTGTCAGGATGTGAGCTAGGGATAGGGTGAAGACCTTAGTTATTGAGAGCATCAGGGCCTTAGTTAGGACCAGCGTCAGGGCCTTCATCAGGACCAGTGTCAGGGCTTCACGTACGGACAGCGTCAGAGCCTAACTAAGGTACGGCAACGGGGCCTAAGTGAGGCCTATCTTTAGGGCCTGAGTTAGGGACAGTGTCAGGGCATGACTTAGGAGCAGTATAAGGGCCTCTGTAGGATCAGCATTAGGGTCTTCGTTAAAGACATTCTCAGGGCCTCTGTTAGGGACCGCCTCAGGGCCTCACTTAGGGACAGCGTCAGGGCTTCCTTTGGGACAGTTTCAGGACCTTGGTAAGACATGGGTCAGGATATTAGCTCGGGATAATGTCAGGACTTTAGATATTGACTGCAGCAGGGCCTTAGAGACAGTGTCTCAGCCTGACTTAGGACTAGCATCAGAGCCTTTGTTAGGTCCAGTGTCAGGGACTGAGTTAGGTGTAGTGTCAGGGCCTTAGTTAGGGACAGTGTCAGGGCCTGAGTTAGGACGAGCCTCCAGGCCTCAGTTAGGGCCAGGGTCACGGCCTCGGGACTAATTTTAGGGCCTTAGTTAGGAAGAGCATCAGGGATTTATTTAGCATAAGAAGCTCAACATTAGTTAAAGACAAGGTTAGGTTAAGGTCTAGGGATTGTGTCAGGGCATGACCTAGGGATAGTGTCAAGACCTTAGTTACTTAGGGCATCAGGGCCTAATTTAGGACCAGCGTCAGGGCTTCAGGTAGGGATAGCGTCAGAGCCTGACTTCGGGAGAGCGACAGGGCTTGAGTGAGGCCTAGTGTCAGAGCCTTAGCTAGGGATAGTATCAGGGCATGACTTAGGAGCAGCACAAGGGCCTTGGTAGGATCAGCCTCAGGGGCTTTGTTAAAGACCTTATCAGGGCCTCTGTTAGGGGCAGCCTTAGGGCCTCCCTTAGGGACAGCGTCAGGGCTTACTTAGGGACAGTTTCAGGAGCTTGGTAAGAGATGGGTCCGGAAATTACCTCAGGATAGTGTCAGGACATTAGATATTGACGGCAGCAGGGCCTTACTTAGGGACAGTGTCAAGGCCTTAGTTAGTACTAGCATCTGGGCCTCTGTTAGGTACAGTGTCGGGGCCTGAGTTAGGAATAGTGTTAGGGCCTTAGTTAGGGACAGTATCACGGCCTTGGGACTAAATTCAGGGCCTGAGGTAGTCACAGCCTAAGGGCTTTAGTTAGCATAAGAGGCAGGACATTTGCTAGGGACAGGGTGAGGGTAAAGTTTAGGGATCGTGTCAGGAAATGACCTAGGGATAGTGTCAAGAGCTTAGTTACAGTATCAGGGCCTTATTTAGGACCCGTGTCAGGGCTTCAGGTAGGGACAGCGTCAGTGCCTGACTCTGGGAGAGCAACAGGGCCTGAGTGAGGCCTAGCGTCAGGCCCATAGCTGGGGACACTGTCAGGGCATGATGTAGGAGCAGCATCAGGGCCTTTGTTGCATCAGCATTAGTGTCTTAGTTACAGACATGATCAGGGCCTGAGTTAGTCACAGCGTCAAGGCCTCAGTTAGGCATAGCTTCAGGGACTGAGTTACGGACAGCCTCAGGTCTTCCCTTAGGAACAGCGACAGGGCTCTCTTAGGGACGGTGTCAGGACCTTGGTTAGAAATGGGTCAGGATACTAGCTCAGGATAGTGTCCGGATTTTAGTTATTGCCGGCAGCAGGGCCTATATTAGAGATAGATTCCGGGCCTTAGTTAGGGACAGTGTCAGGGCCTTAATTAGGACTAGTCTGGGCCTTAGTTAGGGAGAGCATTACGGCTTCGCTGAGGATAAGGGGCAGGACGTTAGCTCGGGACAGAGTCAGGTTCCAGGCCAGTGGTAGTGTCAGGATGTGAGCTAGGGATAGGGTGAAGACCTTAGTTATTGAGAGCATCAGGGCCTTAGTTAGGACCAGCGTCAGGGCCTTCATCAGGACCAGTGTCAGGGCTTCACGTACGGACAGCGTCAGAGCCTAACTAAGGTACGGCAACGGGGCCTAAGTGAGGCCTATCTTTAGGGCCTGAGTTAGGGACAGTGTCAGGGCATGACTTAGGAGCAGTATAAGGGCCTCTGTAGGATCAGCATTAGGGTCTTCGTTAAAGACATTCTCAGGGCCTCTGTTAGGGACCGCCTCAGGGCCTCACTTAGGGACAGCGTCAGGGCTTCCTTTGGGACAGTTTCAGGACCTTGGTAAGACATGGGTCAGGATATTAGCTCGGGATAATGTCAGGACTTTAGATATTGACTGCAGCAGGGCCTTAGAGACAGTGTCTCAGCCTGACTTAGGACTAGCATCAGAGCCTTTGTTAGGTCCAGTGTCAGGGACTGAGTTAGGTGTAGTGTCAGGGCCTTAGTTAGGGACAGTGTCAGGGCCTGAGTTAGGACGAGCCTCCAGGCCTCAGTTAGGGCCAGGGTCACGGCCTCGGGACTAATTTTAGGGCCTTAGTTAGGAAGAGCATCAGGGATTTATTTAGCATAAGAAGCTCAACATTAGTTAAAGACAAGGTTAGGTTAAGGTCTAGGCATTGGGTCAGGGCATGACCTAGGGATAGTGTCAAGACCTTAGTTACTTAGGGCATCAGGGCCTAATTTAGGACCAGCGTCAGGGCTTCAGGTAGGGATAGCGTCAGAGCCTGACTTCGGGAGAGCGACAGGGCTTGAGTGAGGCCTAGTGTCAGAGCCTTAGCTAGGGATAGTATCAGGGCATGACTTAGGAGCAGCACAAGGGCCTTGGTAGGATCAGCCTCAGGGGCTTTGTTAAAGACCTTATCAGGGCCTCTGTTAGGGGCAGCCTTAGGGCCTCCCTTAGGGACAGCGTCAGGGCTTACTTAGGGACAGTTTCAGGAGCTTGGTAAGAGATGGGTCCGGAAATTACCTCAGGATAGTGTCAGGACATTAGATATTGACGGCAGCAGGGCCTTACTTAGGGACAGTGTCAAGGCCTTAGTTAGTACTAGCATCTGGGCCTCTGTTAGGTACAGTGTCGGGGCCTGAGTTAGGAATAGTGTTAGGGCCTTAGTTAGGGACAGTATCACGGCCTTGGGACTAAATTCAGGGCCTGAGGTAGTCACAGCCTAAGGGCTTTAGTTAGCATAAGAGGCAGGACATTTGCTAGGGACAAGGTGAGGGTAAAGTTTAGGGATCGTGTCAGGAAATGACCAAGGGATAGTGTCAAGAGCTTAGTTACAGTATCAGGGCCTTATTTAGGACCCGTGTCAGGGCTTCAGGTAGGGACAGCGTCAGTGCCTGACTCTGGGAGAGCAACAGGGCCTGAGTGAGGCCTAGCGTCAGGCCCATAGCTGGGGACACTGTCAGGGCATGATGTAGGAGCAGCATCAGGGCCTTTGTTGCATCAGCATTAGTGTCTTAGTTACAGACATGATCAGGGCCTGAGTTAGTCACAGCGTCAAGGCCTCAGTTAGGCATAGCTTCAGGGACTGAGTTACGGACAGCCTCAGGTCTTCCCTTAGGAACAGCGACAGGGCTCTCTTAGGGACGGTGTCAGGACCTTGGTTAGAAATGGGTCAGGATATTAGCTCAGGATAGTGTCCGGATTTTAGTTATTGCCGGCAGCAGGGCCTATATTAGAGATAGATTCCGGGCCTTAGTTAGGGACAGTGTCAGGGCCTTAATTAGGACTAGTCTGGGCCTTAGTTAGGGAGAGCATTACGGCTTCGCTGAGGATAAGGGGCAGGACGTTAGCTCGGGACAGAGTCAGGTTCCAGGCCAGTGGTAGTGTCAGGATGTGAGCTAGGGATAGGGTGAAGACCTTAGTTATTGAGAGCATCAGGGCCTTAGTTAGGACCAGCGTCAGGGCCTTCATCAGGACCAGTGTCAGGGCTTCACGTACGGACAGCGTCAGAGCCTAACTAAGGTACGGCAACGGGGCCTAAGTGAGGCCTATCTTTAGGGCCTGAGTTAGGGACAGTGTCAGGGCATGACTTAGGAGCAGTATAAGGGCCTCTGTAGGATCAGCATTAGGGTCTTCGTTAAAGACATTCTCAGGGCCTCTGTTAGGGACCGCCTCAGGGCCTCACTTAGGGACAGCGTCAGGGCTTCCTTTGGGACAGTTTCAGGACCTTGGTAAGACATGGGTCAGGATATTAGCTCGGGATAATGTCAGGACTTTAGATATTGACTGCAGCAGGGCCTTAGAGACAGTGTCTCAGCCTGACTTAGGACTAGCATCAGAGCCTTTGTTAGGTCCAGTGTCAGGGTCTGAGTTAGGTGTAGTGTCAGGGCCTTAGTTAGGGACAGTGTCAGGGCCTGAGTTAGGACGAGCCTCCAGGCCTCAGTTAGGGCCAGGGTCACGGCCTCGGGACTAATTTTAGGGCCTTAGTTAGGAAGAGCATCAGGGATTTATTTAGCATAAGAAGCTCAACATTAGTTAAAGACAAGGTTAGGTTAAGGTCTAGGGATTGTGTCAGGGCATGACCTAGGGATAGTGTCAAGACGTTAGTTACTTAGGGCATCAGGGCCTAATTTAGGACCAGCGTCAGGGCTTCAGGTAGGGATAGCGTCAGAGCCTGACTTCGGGAGAGCGACAGGGCTTGAGTGAGGCCTAGTGTCAGAGCCTTAGCTAGGGATAGTATCAGGGCATGACTTAGGAGCAGCATAAGGGCCTTGGTAGGATCAGCCTCAGGGGCTTTGTTAAAGACATTATCAGGGCCTCTGTTAGGGACAGCCTTAGGGCCTCCCTTAGGGACAGCGTCAGGGCTTACTTAGGGACAGTTTCAGGACCTTGGTAAGAGATGGGTCCGGAAGTTAACTCAGGATAGTGTCAGGACATTAGATATTGACGGCAGCAGGGCCTTAGTTAGGGACAGTGTCAAGGCCTTAGTTAGTACTAGCATCTGGGCCTCTGTTAGGTACAGTGTCAGGGCCTGAGTTAGGAATAGTGTTAGGGCCTTAGTTAGGGACAGTATCACGGCCTTGGGACTAAATTCAGGGCCTGAGGTAGTCACAGCCTAAGGGCTTTAGTTAGCGTAAGAGGCAGGACATTTGCTAGGGACAGGGTTAGGGTAAAGTTTAGGGATCGTGTCAGGAAATGACCTAGGGATAGTGTCAAGAGCTTAGTTACAGTATCAGGGCCTTATTTAGGACCAGTGTCAGGGCTTCAGGTAGGGACAGCGTCAGTGCCTGACTCTGGGAGAGCAACAGGGCCTGAGTGAGGCCTAGCGTCAGGCCCATAGCTGGGGACACTGTCAGGGCATGATGTAGGAGCAGCATCAGGGCCTTTGTTGCATCAGCATTAGTGTCTTAGTTACAGACATGATCAGGGCCTGAGTTAGTCACAGCGTCAAGGCCTCAGTTAGGCATAGCTTCAGGGACTGAGTTACGGACAGCCTCAGGTCTTCCCTTAGGAACAGCGACAGGGCTTTCTTAGGGACGGTGTCAGGACCTTGGTTAGAAATGGGTCAGGATATTAGCTCAGGATAGTGTCCGGATTTTAGTTATTGCCGGCAGCAGGGCCTATATTAGAGATAGATTCCGGGCCTTAGTTAGGGACAGTGTCAGTTAGTTAGGGAGAGCATTAGGGCTTCGGTGAGAAAAAGGGGCAGGACGTTAGCTCGGGACAGAGTCAGGTTCCAGGCCAGTGGTAGTGTCAGGATGTGAGCTAGGGATAGGGTGAAGACCTTAGTTATTGAGAGCATCAGGGCCTTAGGACCAGCGTCAGGGCCTTCATCAGGACCAGTGTCAGGGCTTCACGTACGGACAGCATCAGAGCCTAACTAAGGTACGGCAACAGGGCCTAAGTGAGGCCTATCTTCAGGGCCTGAGTTAGGGACAGTGTCAGGGCATGATTTAGGAGCAGTATAAGGGCCTCTGTAGGATCAGCCTTAGGGTCTTCGTTAAAGACATTCTCAGGGCCTCTGTTAGGGACCGCCTCAGGGCCTCACTTAGGGACAGCGTCAGGGCTTCCTTTGGGACAGTTTCAGGACCTTGGTAAGACATGGGTCAGGATATTAGTTCAGGATAATGTCAGGACTTTAGATATTGACTGCAGCAGGGCCTTAGAGACAGTGTCTCAGCCTGACTTAGGACTAGCATCAGAGCCTTTGTTAGGTCCAGTGTCAGGGACTGAGTTAGGTGTAGTGTCAGGGCCTCAGTTAGGGACAGTGTCAGGGCCTGAGTTAGGACGAGCCTCCAGGCCTCAGTTAGGGCCAGGGTCACAGCCTCGGGACTAATTTTAGGGCCTTAGTTAGGAACAGCATCAGGGATTTATTTAGCATAAGAAGCTCAACATTAGTTAAAGACAAGGTTAGGTTAAGGTCTAGGCATTGTGTCAGGGCATGACCTAGGGATAGTGTCAAGACCTTAGTTACTTAGGGCATCAGGGCCTAATTTAGGACCAGTGTCAGGGCTTCAGGTAGGGATAGCGTCAGAGCCTGACTTCGGGAGAGCGACAGGGCTTGAGTGAGGCCTAGTGACAGAGCCTGACTTAGGGAGAGCGACAGGGCTTGAGTGAGGCCTAGTGTCAGAGCCTTAGCTAGGGATAGTATCAGGGCATGATTTAGGAGCAGCACAAGGGCCTTGGTAGGATCAGCCTCAGGGGCTTTGTTAAAGACCTTATCAGGGCCTCTGTTAGGGGCAGCCTTAGGGCCTCCCTTAGGGACAGCGTCAGGGCTTACTTAGGGACAGTTTCAGGAGCTTGGTAAGAGATGGGTCCGGAAATTACCTCAGGATAGTGTCAGGACATTAGATATTGACGGCAGCAGGGCCTTACTTAGGGACAGTGTCAAGGCCTTAGTTAGTACTAGCATCTGGGCCTCTGTTAGTTACAGTGTCGGGGCCTGAGTTAGGAATAGTGTTAGGGCCTTAGTTAGGGGCAGTATCACGGCCTTGGGACTAAATTCAGGGCCTGAGGTAGTCACAGCCTAAGGGCTTTAGTTAGCATAAGAGGCAGGACATTTGCTAGGGACAGGGTGAGGGTAAAGTTTAGGGATCGTGTCAGGAAATGACCTAGGGATAGTGTCAAGAGCTTAGTTACAGTATCAGGGCCTTATTTAGGACCCGTGTCAGGGCTTCAGGTAGGGACAGCGTCAGTGCCTGACTCTGGGAGAGCAACAGGGCCTGAGTGAGGCCTAGCGTCAGGCCCATAGCTGGGGACACTGTCAGGGCATGATGTAGGAGCAGCATCAGGGCCTTTGTTGCATCAGCATTAGTGTCTTAGTTACAGACATGATCAGGGCCTGAGTTAGTCACAGCGTCAAGGCCTCAGTTAGGCATAGCTTCAGGGACTGAGTTACGGACAGCCTCAGGTCTTCCCTTAGGAACAGCGACAGGGCTCTCTTAGGGACGGTGTCAGGACCTTGGTTAGAAATGGGTCAGGATATTAGCTCAGGATAGTGTCCGGATTTTAGTTATTGCCGGCAGCAGGGCCTATATTAGAGATAGATTCCGGGCCTTAGTTAGGGACAGTGTCAGGGCCTTAATTAGGACTAGTCTGGGCCTTAGTTAGGGAGAGCATTACGGCTTCGCTGAGGATAAGGGGCAGGACGTTAGCTCGGGACAGAGTCAGGTTCCAGGCCAGTGGTAGTGTCAGGATGTGAGCTAGGGATAGGGTGAAGACCTTAGTTATTGAGAGCATCAGGGCCTTAGTTAGGACCAGCGTCAGGGCCTTCATCAGGACCAGTGTCAGGGCTTCACGTACGGACAGCGTCAGAGCCTAACTAAGGTACGGCAACAGGGCCTAAGTGAGGCCTATCTTTAGGGCCTGAGTTAGGGACAGTGTCAGGGCATGACTTAGGAGCAGTATAAGGGCCTCTGTAGGATCAGCATTAGGGTCTTCGTTAAAGACATTCTCAGGGCCTCTGTTAGGGACCGCCTCAGGGCCTCACTTAGGGACAGCGTCAGGGCTTCCTTTGGGACAGTTTCAGGACCTTGGTAAGACATGGGTCAGGATATTAGCTCGGGATAATGTCAGGACTTTAGATATTGACTGCAGCAGGGCCTTAGAGACAGTGTCTCAGCCTGACTTAGGACTAGCATCAGAGCCTTTGTTAGGTCCAGTGTCAGGGACTGAGTTAGGTGTAGTGTCAGGGCCTTAGTTAGGGACAGTGTCAGGGCCTGAGTTAGGACGAGCCTCCAGGCCTCAGTTAGGGCCAGGGTCACGGCCTCGGGACTAATTTTAGGGCCTTAGTTAGGAAGAGCATCAGGGATTTATTTAGCATAAGAAGCTCAACATTAGTTAAAGACAAGGTTAGGTTAAGGTCTAGGGATTGTGTCAGGGCATGACCTAGGGATAGTGTCAAGACGTTAGTTACTTAGGGCATCAGGGCCTAATTTAGGACCAGCGTCAGGGCTTCAGGTAGGGATAGCGTCAGAGCCTGACTTCGGGAGAGCGACAGGGCTTGAGTGAGGCCTAGTGTCAGAGCCTTAGCTAGGGATAGTATCAGGGCATGACTTAGGAGCAGCATAAGGGCCTTGGTAGGATCAGCCTCAGGGGCTTTGTTAAAGACATTATCAGGGCCTCTGTTAGGGACAGCCTTAGGGCCTCCCTTAGGGACAGCGTCAGGGCTTACTTAGGGACAGTTTCAGGACCTTGGTAAGAGATGGGTCCGGAAGTTAACTCAGGATAGTGTCAGGACATTAGATATTGACGGCAGCAGGGCCTTAGTTAGGGACAGTGTCAAGGCCTTAGTTAGTACTAGCATCTGGGCCTCTGTTAGGTACAGTGTCAGGGCCTGAGTTAGGAATAGTGTTAGGGCCTTAGTTAGGGACAGTATCACGGCCTTGGGACTAAATTCAGGGCCTGAGGTAGTCACAGCCTAAGGGCTTTAGTTAGCGTAAGAGGCAGGACATTTGCTAGGGACAGGGTGAGGGTAAAGTTTAGGGATCGTGTCAGGAAATGACCTAGGGATAGTGTCAAGAGCTTAGTTACAGTATCAGGGCCTTATTTAGGACCAGTGTCAGGGCTTCAGGTAGGGACAGCGTCAGTGCCTGACTCTGGGAGAGCAACAGGGCCTGAGTGAGGCCTAGCGTCAGGCCCATAGCTGGGGACACTGTCAGGGCATGATGTAGGAGCAGCATCAGGGCCTTTGTTGCATCAGCATTAGTGTCTTAGTTACAGACATGATCAGGGCCTGAGTTAGTCACAGCGTCAAGGCCTCAGTTAGGCATAGCTTCAGGGACTGAGTTACGGACAGCCTCAGGTCTTCCCTTAGGAACAGCGACAGGGCTTTCTTAGGGACGGTGTCAGGACCTTGGTTAGAAATGGGTCAGGATATTAGCTCAGGATAGTGTCCGGATTTTAGTTATTGCCGGCAGCAGGGCCTATATTAGAGATAGATTCCGGGCCTTAGTTAGGGACAGTGTCAGTTAGTTAGGGAGAGCATTAGGGCTTCGGTGAGAAAAAGGGGCAGGACGTTAGCTCGGGACAGAGTCAGGTTCCAGGCCAGTGGTAGTGTCAGGATGTGAGCTAGGGATAGGGTGAAGACCTTAGTTATTGAGAGCATCAGGGCCTTAGGACCAGCGTCAGGGCCTTCATCAGGACCAGTGTCAGGGCTTCACGTACGGACAGCATCAGAGCCTAACTAAGGTACGGCAACAGGGCCTAAGTGAGGCCTATCTTCAGGGCCTGAGTTAGGGACAGTGTCAGGGCATGATTTAGGAGCAGTATAAGGGCCTCTGTAGGATCAGCCTTAGGGTCTTCGTTAAAGACATTCTCAGGGCCTCTGTTAGGGACCGCCTCAGGGCCTCACTTAGGGACAGCGTCAGGGCTTCCTTTGGGACAGTTTCAGGACCTTGGTAAGACATGGGTCAGGATATTAGTTCAGGATAATGTCAGGACTTTAGATATTGACTGCAGCAGGGCCTTAGAGACAGTGTCTCAGCCTGACTTAGGACTAGCATCAGAGCCTTTGTTAGGTCCAGTGTCAGGGACTGAGTTAGGTGTAGTGTCAGGGCCTCAGTTAGGGACAGTGTCAGGGCCTGAGTTAGGACGAGCCTCCAGGCCTCAGTTAGGGCCAGGGTCACAGCCTCGGGACTAATTTTAGGGCCTTAGTTAGGAACAGCATCAGGGATTTATTTAGCATAAGAAGCTCAACATTAGTTAAAGACAAGGTTAGGTTAAGGTCTAGGCATTGTGTCAGGGCATGACCTAGGGATAGTGTCAAGACCTTAGTTACTTAGGGCATCAGGGCCTAATTTAGGACCAGTGTCAGGGCTTCAGGTAGGGATAGCGTCAGAGCCTGACTTCGGGAGAGCGACAGGGCTTGAGTGAGGCCTAGTGACAGAGCCTGACTTAGGGAGAGCGACAGGGCTTGAGTGAGGCCTAGTGTCAGAGCCTTAGCTAGGGATAGTATCAGGGCATGATTTAGGAGCAGCACAAGGGCCTTGGTAGGATCAGCCTCAGGGGCTTTGTTAAAGACCTTATCAGGGCCTCTGTTAGGGGCAGCCTTAGGGCCTCCCTTAGGGACAGCGTCAGGGCTTACTTAGGGACAGTTTCAGGAGCTTGGTAAGAGATGGGTCCGGAAATTACCTCAGGATAGTGTCAGGACATTAGATATTGACGGCAGCAGGGCCTTACTTAGGGACAGTGTCAAGGCCTTAGTTAGTACTAGCATCTGGGCCTCTGTTAGGTACAGTGTCGGGGCCTGAGTTAGGAATAGTGTTAGGGCCTTAGTTAGGGGCAGTATCACGGCCTTGGGACTAAATTCAGGGCCTGAGGTAGTCACAGCCTAAGGGCTTTAGTTAGCATAAGAGGCAGGACATTTGCTAGGGACAGGGTGAGGGTAAAGTTTAGGGATCGTGTCAGGAAATGACCTAGGGATAGTGTCAAGAGCTTAGTTACAGTATCAGGGCCTTATTTAGGACCCGTGTCAGGGCTTGAGGTAGGGACAGCGTCAGTGCCTGACTCTGGGAGAGCAACAGGGCCTGAGTGAGGCCTAGCGTCAGGCCCATAGCTGGGGACACTGTCAGGGCATGATGTAGGAGCAGCATCAGGGCCTTTGTTGCATCAGCATTAGTGTCTTAGTTACAGACATGATCAGGGCCTGAGTTAGTCACAGCGTCAAGGCCTCAGTTAGGCATAGCTTCAGGGACTGAGTTACGGACAGCCTCAGGTCTTCCCTTAGGAACAGCGACAGGGCTCTCTTAGGGACGGTGTCAGGACCTTGGTTAGAAATGGGTCAGGATATTAGCTCAGGATAGTGTCCGGATTTTAGTTATTGCCGGCAGCAGGGCCTATATTAGAGATAGATTCCGGGCCTTAGTTAGGGACAGTGTCAGGGCCTTAATTAGGACTAGTCTGGGCCTTAGTTAGGGAGAGCATTACGGCTTCGCTGAGGATAAGGGGCAGGACGTTAGCTCGGGACAGAGTCAGGTTCCAGGCCAGTGGTAGTGTCAGGATGTGAGCTAGGGATAGGGTGAAGACCTTAGTTATTGAGAGCATCAGGGCCTTAGTTAGGACCAGCGTCAGGGCCTTCATCAGGACCAGTGTCAGGGCTTCACGTACGGACAGCGTCAGAGCCTAACTAAGGTACGGCAACGGGGCCTAAGTGAGGCCTATCTTTAGGGCCTGAGTTAGGGACAGTGTCAGGGCATGACTTAGGAGCAGTATAAGGGCCTCTGTAGGATCAGCATTAGGGTCTTCGTTAAAGACATTCTCAGGGCCTCTGTTAGGGACCGCCTCAGGGCCTCACTTAGGGACAGCGTCAGGGCTTCCTTTGGGACAGTTTCAGGACCTTGGTAAGACATGGGTCAGGATATTAGCTCGGGATAATGTCAGGACTTTAGATATTGACTGCAGCAGGGCCTTAGAGACAGTGTCTCAGCCTGACTTAGGACTAGCATCAGAGCCTTTGTTAGGTCCAGTGTCAGGGACTGAGTTAGGTGTAGTGTCAGGGCCTTAGTTAGGGACAGTGTCAGGGCCTGAGTTAGGACGAGCCTCCAGGCCTCAGTTAGGGCCAGGGTCACGGCCTCGGGACTAATTTTAGGGCCTTAGTTAGGAAGAGCATCAGGGATTTATTTAGCATAAGAAGCTCAACATTAGTTAAAGACAAGGTTAGGTTAAGGTCTAGGCATTGGGTCAGGGCATGACCTAGGGATAGTGTCAAGACCTTAGTTACTTAGGGCATCAGGGCCTAATTTAGGACCAGCGTCAGGGCTTCAGGTAGGGATAGCGTCAGAGCCTGACTTCGGGAGAGCGACAGGGCTTGATTGAGGCCTAGTGTCTAGAGCCTTAGCTAGGGATAGTATCAGGGCATGACTTAGGAGCAGCACAAGGGCCTTGGTAGGATCAGCCTCAGGGGCTTTGTTAAAGACCTTATCAGGGCCTCTGTTAGGGGCAGCCTTAGGGCCTCCCTTAGGGACAGCGTCAGGGCTTACTTAGGGACAGTTTCAGGAGCTTGGTAAGAGATGGGTCCGGAAATTACCTCAGGATAGTGTCAGGACATTAGATATTGACGGCAGCAGGGCCTTACTTAGGGACAGTGTCAAGGCCTTAGTTAGTACTAGCATCTGGGCCTCTGTTAGGTACAGTGTCGGGGCCTGAGTTAGGAATAGTGTTAGGGCCTTAGTTAGGGACAGTATCACGGCCTTGGGACTAAATTCAGGGCCTGAGGTAGTCACAGCATAAGGGCTTTAGTTAGCATAAGAGGCAGGACATTTGCTAGGGACAGGGTGAGGGTAAAGTTTAGGGATCGTGTCAGGAAATGACCTAGGGATAGTGTCAAGAGCTTAGTTACAGTATCAGGGCCTTATTTAGGACCCGTGTCAGGGCTTCAGGTAGGGACAGCGTCAGTGCCTGACTCTGGGAGAGCAACAGGGCCTGAGTGAGGCCTAGCGTCAGGCCCATAGCTGGGGACACTGTCAGGGCATGATGTAGGAGCAGCATCAGGGCCTTTGTTGCGTCAGCATTAGTGTCTTAGTTACAGACATGATCAGGGCCTGAGTTAGTCACAGCGTCAAGGCCTCAGTTAGGCATAGCTTCAGGGACTGAGTTACGGACAGCCTCAGGTCTTCCCTTAGGAACAGCGACAGGGCTCTCTTAGGGACGGTGTCAGGACCTTGGTTAGAAATGGGTCAGGATATTAGCTCAGGATAGTGTCCGGATTTTAGTTATTGCCGGCAGCAGGGCCTATATTAGAGATAGATTCCGGGCCTTAGTTAGGGACAGTGTCAGGGCCTTAATTAGGACTAGTCTGGGCCTTAGTTAGGGAGAGCATTACGGCTTCGCTGAGGATAAGGGGCAGGACGTTAGCTCGGGACAGAGTCAGGTTCCAGGCCAGTGGTAGTGTCAGGATGTGAGCTAGGGATAGGGTGAAGACCTTAGTTATTGAGAGCATCAGGGCCTTAGTTAGGACCAGCGTCAGGGCCTTCATCAGGACCAGTGTCAGGGCTTCACGTACGGACAGCGTCAGAGCCTAACTAAGGTACGGCAACGGGGCCTAAGTGAGGCCTATCTTTAGGGCCTGAGTTAGGGACAGTGTCAGGGCATGACTTAGGAGCAGTATAAGGGCCTCTGTAGGATCAGCATTAGGGTCTTCGTTAAAGACATTCTCAGGGCCTCTGTTAGGGACCGCCTCAGGGCCTCACTTAGGGACAGCGTCAGGGCTTCCTTTGGGACAGTTTCAGGACCTTGGTAAGACATGGGTCAGGATATTAGCTCGGGATAATGTCAGGACTTTAGATATTGACTGCAGCAGGGCCTTAGAGACAGTGTCTCAGCCTGACTTAGGACTAGCATCAGAGCCTTTGTTAGGTCCAGTGTCAGGGACTGAGTTAGGTGTAGTGTCAGGGCCTTAGTTAGGGACAGTGTCAGGGCCTGAGTTAGGACGAGCCTCCAGGCCTCAGTTAGGGCCAGGGTCACGGCCTCGGGACTAATTTTAGGGCCTTAGTTAGGAAGAGCATCAGGGATTTATTTAGCATAAGAAGCTCAACATTAGTTAAAGACAAGGTTAGGTTAAGGTCTAGGGATTGTGTCAGGGCATGACCTAGGGATAGTGTCAAGACCTTAGTTACTTAGGGCATCAGGGCCTAATTTAGGACCAGCGTCAGGGCTTCAGGTAGGGATAGCGTCAGAGCCTGACTTCGGGAGAGCGACAGGGCTTGAGTGAGGCCTAGTGTCTAGAGCCTTAGCTAGGGATAGTATCAGGGCATGACTTAGGAGCAGCACAAGGGCCTTGGTAGGATCAGCCTCAGGGGCTTTGTTAAAGACCTTATCAGGGCCTCTGTTAGGGGCAGCCTTAGGGCCTCCCTTAGGGACAGCGTCAGGGCTTACTTAGGGACAGTTTCAGGACCTTGGTAAGAGATGGGTCCGGAAATTACCTCAGGATAGTGTCAGGACATTAGATATTGACGGCAGCAGGGCCTTACTTAGGGACAGTGTCAAGACCTTAGTTAGTACTAGCATCTAGGCCTCTGTTAGGTACAGTGTCGGGGCCTGAGTTAGGAATAGTGTTAGGGCCTTAGTTAGGGACAGTATCACGGCCTTGGGACTAAATTCAGGGCCTGAGGTAGTCACAGCCTAAGGGCTTTAGTTAGCATAAGAGGCAGGACATTTGCTAGGGACAGGGTGAGGGTAAAGTTTAGGGATCGTGTCAGGAAATGACCTAGGGATAGTGTCAAGAGCTTAGTTACAGTATCAGGGCCTTATTTAGGACCCGTGTCAGGGCTTCAGGTAGGGACAGCGTCAGTGCCTGACTCTGGGAGAGCAACAGGGCCTGAGTGAGGCCTAGCGTCAGGCCCATAGCTGGGGACACTGTCAGGGCATGATGTAGGAGCAGCATCAGGGCCTTTGTTGCATCAGCATTAGTGTCTTAGTTACAGACATGATCAGGGCCTGAGTTAGTCACAGCGTCAAGGCCTCAGTTAGGCATAGCTTCAGGGACTGAGTTACGGACAGCCTCAGGTCTTCCCTTAGGAACAGCGACAGGGCTCTCTTAGGGACGGTGTCAGGACCTTGGTTAGAAATGGGTCAGGATATTAGCTCAGGATAGTGTCCGGATTTTAGTTATTGCCGGCAGCAGGGCCTATATTAGAGATAGATTCCGGGCCTTAGTTAGGGACAGTGTCAGGGCCTTAATTAGGACTAGTCTGGGCCTTAGTTAGGGAGAGCATTACGGCTTCGCTGAGGATAAGGGGCAGGACGTTAGCTCGGGACAGAGTCAGGTTCCAGGCCAGTGGTAGTGTCAGGATGTGAGCTAGGGATAGGGTGAAGACCTTAGTTATTGAGAGCATCAGGGCCTTAGTTAGGACCAGCGTCAGGGCCTTCATCAGGACCAGTGTCAGGGCTTCACGTACGGACAGCGTCAGAGCCTAACTAAGGTACGGCAACGGGGCCTAAGTGAGGCCTATCTTTAGGGCCTGAGTTAGGGACAGTGTCAGGGCATGACTTAGGAGCAGTATAAGGGCCTCTGTAGGATCAGCATTAGGGTCTTCGTTAAAGACATTCTCAGGGCCTCTGTTAGGGACCGCCTCAGGGCCTCACTTAGGGACAGCATCAGGGCTTCCTTTGGGACAGTTTCAGAACCTTGGTAAGACATGGGTCAGGATATTAGCTCGGGATAATGTCAGGACTTTAGATATTGACTGAGCAGGGCCTTAGAGACAGTGTCTCAGCCTGACTTAGGACTAGCATCAGAGCCTTTGTTAGGTCCAGTGTCAGGGACTGAGTTAGGTGTAGTGTCAGGGCCTTAGTTAGGGACAGTGTCAGGGCCTGAGTTAGGACGAGCCTCCAGGCCTCAGTTAGGGCCAGGGTCACGGCCTCGGGACTAATTTTAGGGCCTTAGTTAGGAAGAGCATCAGGGATTTATTTAGCATAAGAAGCTCAACATTAGTTAAAGACAAGGTTAGGTTAAGGTCTAGGGATTGTGTCAGGGCATGACCTAGGGATAGTGTCAAGACCTTAGTTACTTAGGGCATCAGGGCCTAATTTAGGACCAGCGTCAGGGCTTCAGGTAGGGATAGCGTCAGAGCCTGACTTCGGGAGAGCGACAGGGCTTGAGTGAGGCCTAGTGTCTAGAGCCTTAGCTAGGGATAGTATCAGGGCATGACTTTGGAGCAGCACAAGGGCCTTGGTAGGATCAGCCTCAGGGGCTTTGTTAAAGACCTTATCAGGGCCTCTGTTAGGGGCAGCCTTAGGGCCTCCCTTAGGGACAGCGTCAGGGCTTACTTAGGGACAGTTTCAGGACCTTGGTAAGAGATGGGTCCGGAAATTACCTCAGGATAGTGTCAGGACATTAGATATTGACGGCAGCAGGGCCTTACTTAGGGACAGTGTCAAGACCTTAGTTAGTACTAGCATCTAGGCCTCTGTTAGGTACAGTGTCGGGGCCTGAGTTAGGAATAGTGTTAGGGCCTTAGTTAGGGACAGTATCACGGCCTTGGGACTAAATTCAGGGCCTGAGGTAGTCACAGCCTAAGGGCTTTAGTTAGCATAAGAGGCAGGACATTTGCTAGGGACAGGGTGAGGGTAAAGTTTAGGGATCGTGTCAGGAAATGACCTAGGGATAGTGTCAAGAGCTTAGTTACAGTATCAGGGCCTTATTTAGGACCCGTGTCAGGGCTTCAGGTAGGGACAGCGTCAGTGCCTGACTCTGGGAGAGCAACAGGGCCTGAGTGAGGCCTAGCGTCAGGCCCATAGCTGGGGACACTGTCAGGGCATGATGTAGGAGCAGCATCAGGGCCTTTGTTGCATCAGCATTAGTGTCTTAGTTACAGACATGATCAGGGCCTGAGTTAGTCACAGCGTCAAGGCCTCAGTTAGGCATAGCTTCAGGGACTGAGTTACGGACAGCCTCAGGTCTTCCCTTAGGAACAGCGACAGGGCTCTCTTAGGGACGGTGTCAGGACCTTGGTTAGAAATGGGTCAGGATATTAGCTCAGGATAGTGTCCGGATTTTAGTTATTGCCGGCAGCAGGGCCTATATTAGAGATAGATTCCGGGCCTTAGTTAGGGACAGTGTCAGGGCCTTAATTAGGACTAGTCTGGGCCTTAGTTAGGGAGAGCATTACGGCTTCGCTGAGGATAAGGGGCAGGACGTTAGCTCGGGACAGAGTCAGGTTCCAGGCCAGTGGTAGTGTCAGGATGTGAGCTAGGGATAGGGTGAAGACCTTAGTTATTGAGAGCATCAGGGCCTTAGTTAGGACCAGCGTCAGGGCCTTCATCAGGACCAGTGTCAGGGCTTCACGTACGGACAGCGTCAGAGCCTAACTAAGGTACGGCAACGGGGCCTAAGTGAGGCCTATCTTTAGGGCCTGAGTTAGGGACAGTGTCAGGGCATGACTTAGGAGCAGTATAAGGGCCTCTGTAGGATCAGCATTAGGGTCTTCGTTAAAGACATTCTCAGGGCCTCTGTTAGGGACCGCCTCAGGGCCTCACTTAGGGACAGCATCAGGGCTTCCTTTGGGACAGTTTCAGAACCTTGGTAAGACATGGGTCAGGATATTAGCTCGGGATAATGTCAGGACTTTAGATATTGACTGAGCAGGGCCTTAGAGACAGTGTCTCAGCCTGACTTAGGACTAGCATCAGAGCCTTTGTTAGGTCCAGTGTCAGGGACTGAGTTAGGTGTAGTGTCAGGGCCTTAGTTAGGGACAGTGTCAGGGCCTGAGTTAGGACGAGCCTCCAGGCCTCAGTTAGGGCCAGGGTCACGGCCTCGGGACTAATTTTAGGGCCTTAGTTAGGAAGAGCATCAGGGATTTATTTAGCATAAGAAGCTCAACATTAGTTAAAGACAAGGTTAGGTTAAGGTCTAGGGATTGTGTCAGGGCATGACCTAGGGATAGTGTCAAGACCTTAGTTACTTAGGGCATCAGGGCCTAATTTAGGACCAGCGTCAGGGCTTCAGGTAGGGATAGCGTCAGAGCCTGACTTCGGGAGAGCGACAGGGCTTGAGTGAGGCCTAGTGTCAGAGCCTTAGCTAGGGATAGTATCAGGGCATGACTTAGGAGCAGCACAAGGGCCTTGGTAGGATCAGCCTCAGGGGCTTTGTTAAAGACCTTATCAGGGCCTCTGTTAGGGGCAGCCTTAGGGCCTCCCTTAGGGACAGCGTCAGGGCTTACTTAGGGACAGTTTCAGGAGCTTGGTAAGAGATGGGTCCGGAAATTACCTCAGGATAGTGTCAGGACATTAGATATTGACGGCAGCAGGGCCTTACTTAGGGACAGTGTCAAGGCCTTAGTTAGTACTAGCATCTGGGCCTCTGTTAGGTACAGTGTCGGGGCCTGAGTTAGGAATAGTGTTAGGGCCTTAGTTAGGGACAGTATCACGGCCTTGGGACTAAATTCAGGGCCTGAGGTAGTCACAGCCTAAGGGCTTTAGTTAGCATAAGAGGCAGGACATTTGCTAGGGACAGGGTGAGGGTAAAGTTTAGGGATCGTGTCAGGAAATGACCTAGGGATAGTGTCAAGAGCTTAGTTACAGTATCAGGGCCTTATTTAGGACCCGTGTCAGGGCTTCAGGTAGGGACAGCGTCAGTGCCTGACTCTGGGAGAGCAACAGGGCCTGAGTGAGGCCTAGCGTCAGGCCCATAGCTGGGGACACTGTCAGGGCATGATGTAGGAGCAGCATCAGGGCCTTTGTTGCGTCAGCATTAGTGTCTTAGTTACAGACATGATCAGGGCCTGAGTTAGTCACAGCGTCAAGGCCTCAGTTAGGCATAGCTTCAGGGACTGAGTTACGGACAGCCTCAGGTCTTCCCTTAGGAACAGCGACAGGGCTCTCTTAGGGACGGTGTCAGGACCTTGGTTAGAAATGGGTCAGGATATTAGCTCAGGATAGTGTCCGGATTTTAGTTATTGCCGGCAGCAGGGCCTATATTAGAGATAGATTCCGGGCCTTAGTTAGGGACAGTGTCAGGGCCTTAATTAGGACTAGTCTGGGCCTTAGTTAGGGAGAGCATTACGGCTTCGCTGAGGATAAGGGGCAGGACGTTAGCTCGGGACAGAGTCAGGTTCCAGGCCAGTGGTAGTGTCAGGATGTGAGCTAGGGATAGGGTGAAGACCTTAGTTATTGAGAGCATCAGGGCCTTAGTTAGGACCAGCGTCAGGGCCTTCATCAGGACCAGTGTCAGGGCTTCACGTACGGACAGCGTCAGAGCCTAACTAAGGTACGGCAACGGGGCCTAAGTGAGGCCTATCTTTAGGGCCTGAGTTAGGGACAGTGTCAGGGCATGACTTAGGAGCAGTATAAGGGCCTCTGTAGGATCAGCATTAGGGTCTTCGTTAAAGACATTCTCAGGGCCTCTGTTAGGGACCGCCTCAGGGCCTCACTTAGGGACAGCGTCAGGGCTTCCTTTGGGACAGTTTCAGGACCTTGGTAAGACATGGGTCAGGATATTAGCTCGGGATAATGTCAGGACTTTAGATATTGACTGCAGCAGGGCCTTAGAGACAGTGTCTCAGCCTGACTTAGGACTAGCATCAGAGCCTTTGTTAGGTCCAGTGTCAGGGACTGAGTTAGGTGTAGTGTCAGGGCCTTAGTTAGGGACAGTGTCAGGGCCTGAGTTAGGACGAGCCTCCAGGCCTCAGTTAGGGCCAGGGTCACGGCCTCGGGACTAATTTTAGGGCCTTAGTTAGGAAGAGCATCAGGGATTTATTTAGCATAAGAAGCTCAACATTAGTTAAAGACAAGGTTAGGTTAAGGTCTAGGGATTGTGTCAGGGCATGACCTAGGGATAGTGTCAAGACCTTAGTTACTTAGGGCATCAGGGCCTAATTTAGGACCAGCGTCAGGGCTTCAGGTAGGGATAGCGTCAGAGCCTGACTTCGGGAGAGCGACAGGGCTTGAGTGAGGCCTAGTGTCTAGAGCCTTAGCTAGGGATAGTATCAGGGCATGACTTAGGAGCAGCACAAGGGCCTTGGTAGGATCAGCCTCAGGGGCTTTGTTAAAGACCTTATCAGGGCCTCTGTTAGGGGCAGCCTTAGGGCCTCCCTTAGGGACAGCGTCAGGGCTTACTTAGGGACAGTTTCAGGACCTTGGTAAGAGATGGGTCCGGAAATTACCTCAGGATAGTGTCAGGACATTAGATATTGACGGCAGCAGGGCCTTACTTAGGGACAGTGTCAAGACCTTAGTTAGTACTAGCATCTAGGCCTCTGTTAGGTACAGTGTCGGGGCCTGAGTTAGGAATAGTGTTAGGGCCTTAGTTAGGGACAGTATCACGGCCTTGGGACTAAATTCAGGGCCTGAGGTAGTCACAGCCTAAGGGCTTTAGTTAGCATAAGAGGCAGGACATTTGCTAGGGACAGGGTGAGGGTAAAGTTTAGGGATCGTGTCAGGAAATGACCTAGGGATAGTGTCAAGAGCTTAGTTACAGTATCAGGGCCTTATTTAGGACCCGTGTCAGGGCTTCAGGTAGGGACAGCGTCAGTGCCTGACTCTGGGAGAGCAACAGGGCCTGAGTGAGGCCTAGCGTCAGGCCCATAGCTGGGGACACTGTCAGGGCATGATGTAGGAGCAGCATCAGGGCCTTTGTTGCATCAGCATTAGTGTCTTAGTTACAGACATGATCAGGGCCTGAGTTAGTCACAGCGTCAAGGCCTCAGTTAGGCATAGCTTCAGGGACTGAGTTACGGACAGCCTCAGGTCTTCCCTTAGGAACAGCGACAGGGCTCTCTTAGGGACGGTGTCAGGACCTTGGTTAGAAATGGGTCAGGATATTAGCTCAGGATAGTGTCCGGATTTTAGTTATTGCCGGCAGCAGGGCCTATATTAGAGATAGATTCCGGGCCTTAGTTAGGGACAGTGTCAGGGCCTTAATTAGGACTAGTCTGGGCCTTAGTTAGGGAGAGCATTACGGCTTCGCTGAGGATAAGGGGCAGGACGTTAGCTCGGGACAGAGTCAGGTTCCAGGCCAGTGGTAGTGTCAGGATGTGAGCTAGGGATAGGGTGAAGACCTTAGTTATTGAGAGCATCAGGGCCTTAGTTAGGACCAGCGTCAGGGCCTTCATCAGGACCAGTGTCAGGGCTTCACGTACGGACAGCGTCAGAGCCTAACTAAGGTACGGCAACGGGGCCTAAGTGAGGCCTATCTTTAGGGCCTGAGTTAGGGACAGTGTCAGGGCATGACTTAGGAGCAGTATAAGGGCCTCTGTAGGATCAGCATTAGGGTCTTCGTTAAAGACATTCTCAGGGCCTCTGTTAGGGACCGCCTCAGGGCCTCACTTAGGGACAGCATCAGGGCTTCCTTTGGGACAGTTTCAGAACCTTGGTAAGACATGGGTCAGGATATTAGCTCGGGATAATGTCAGGACTTTAGATATTGACTGAGCAGGGCCTTAGAGACAGTGTCTCAGCCTGACTTAGGACTAGCATCAGAGCCTTTGTTAGGTCCAGTGTCAGGGACTGAGTTAGGTGTAGTGTCAGGGCCTTAGTTAGGGACAGTGTCAGGGCCTGAGTTAGGACGAGCCTCCAGGCCTCAGTTAGGGCCAGGGTCACGGCCTCGGGACTAATTTTAGGGCCTTAGTTAGGAAGAGCATCAGGGATTTATTTAGCATAAGAAGCTCAACATTAGTTAAAGACAAGGTTAGGTTAAGGTCTAGGGATTGTGTCAGGGCATGACCTAGGGATAGTGTCAAGACCTTAGTTACTTAGGGCATCAGGGCCTAATTTAGGACCAGCGTCAGGGCTTCAGGTAGGGATAGCGTCAGAGCCTGACTTCGGGAGAGCGACAGGGCTTGAGTGAGGCCTAGTGTCTAGAGCCTTAGCTAGGGATAGTATCAGGGCATGACTTAGGAGCAGCACAAGGGCCTTGGTAGGATCAGCCTCAGGGGCTTTGTTAAAGACCTTATCAGGGCCTCTGTTAGGGGCAGCCTTAGGGCCTCCCTTAGGGACAGCGTCAGGGCTTACTTAGGGACAGTTTCAGGACCTTGGTAAGAGATGGGTCCGGAAATTACCTCAGGATAGTGTCAGGACATTAGATATTGACGGCAGCAGGGCCTTACTTAGGGACAGTGTCAAGACCTTAGTTAGTACTAGCATCTAGGCCTCTGTTAGGTACAGTGTCGGGGCCTGAGTTAGGAATAGTGTTAGGGCCTTAGTTAGGGACAGTATCACGGCCTTGGGACTAAATTCAGGGCCTGAGGTAGTCACAGCCTAAGGGCTTTAGTTAGCATAAGAGGCAGGACATTTGCTAGGGACAGGGTGAGGGTAAAGTTTAGGGATCGTGTCAGGAAATGACCTAGGGATAGTGTCAAGAGCTTAGTTACAGTATCAGGGCCTTATTTAGGACCCGTGTCAGGGCTTCAGGTAGGGACAGCGTCAGTGCCTGACTCTGGGAGAGCAACAGGGCCTGAGTGAGGCCTAGCGTCAGGCCCATAGCTGGGGACACTGTCAGGGCATGATGTAGGAGCAGCATCAGGGCCTTTGTTGCATCAGCATTAGTGTCTTAGTTACAGACATGATCAGGGCCTGAGTTAGTCACAGCGTCAAGGCCTCAGTTAGGCATAGCTTCAGGGACTGAGTTACGGACAGCCTCAGGTCTTCCCTTAGGAACAGCGACAGGGCTCTCTTAGGGACGGTGTCAGGACCTTGGTTAGAAATGGGTCAGGATATTAGCTCAGGATAGTGTCCGGATTTTAGTTATTGCCGGCAGCAGGGCCTATATTAGAGATAGATTCCGGGCCTTAGTTAGGGACAGTGTCAGGGCCTTAATTAGGACTAGTCTGGGCCTTAGTTAGGGAGAGCATTACGGCTTCGCTGAGGATAAGGGGCAGGACGTTAGCTCGGGACAGAGTCAGGTTCCAGGCCAGTGGTAGTGTCAGGATGTGAGCTAGGGATAGGGTGAAGACCTTAGTTATTGAGAGCATCAGGGCCTTAGTTAGGACCAGCGTCAGGGCCTTCATCAGGACCAGTGTCAGGGCTTCACGTACGGACAGCGTCAGAGCCTAACTAAGGTACGGCAACGGGGCCTAAGTGAGGCCTATCTTTAGGGCCTGAGTTAGGGACAGTGTCAGGGCATGACTTAGGAGCAGTATAAGGGCCTCTGTAGGATCAGCATTAGGGTCTTCGTTAAAGACATTCTCAGGGCCTCTGTTAGGGACCGCCTCAGGGCCTCACTTAGGGACAGCATCAGGGCTTCCTTTGGGACAGTTTCAGAACCTTGGTAAGACATGGGTCAGGATATTAGCTCGGGATAATGTCAGGACTTTAGATATTGACTGAGCAGGGCCTTAGAGACAGTGTCTCAGCCTGACTTAGGACTAGCATCAGAGCCTTTGTTAGGTCCAGTGTCAGGGACTGAGTTAGGTGTAGTGTCAGGGCCTTAGTTAGGGACAGTGTCAGGGCCTGAGTTAGGACGAGCCTCCAGGCCTCAGTTAGGGCCAGGGTCACGGCCTCGGGACTAATTTTAGGGCCTTAGTTAGGAAGAGCATCAGGGATTTATTTAGCATAAGAAGCTCAACATTAGTTAAAGACAAGGTTAGGTTAAGGTCTAGGGATTGTGTCAGGGCATGACCTAGGGATAGTGTCAAGACCTTAGTTACTTAGGGCATCAGGGCCTAATTTAGGACCAGCGTCAGGGCTTCAGGTAGGGATAGCGTCAGAGCCTGACTTCGGGAGAGCGACAGGGCTTGAGTGAGGCCTAGTGTCAGAGCCTTAGCTAGGGATAGTATCAGGGCATGACTTAGGAGCAGCACAAGGGCCTTGGTAGGATCAGCCTCAGGGGCTTTGTTAAAGACCTTATCAGGGCCTCTGTTAGGGGCAGCCTTAGGGCCTCCCTTAGGGACAGCGTCAGGGCTTACTTAGGGACAGTTTCAGGAGCTTGGTAAGAGATGGGTCCGGAAATTACCTCAGGATAGTGTCAGGACATTAGATATTGACGGCAGCAGGGCCTTACTTAGGGACAGTGTCAAGGCCTTAGTTAGTACTAGCATCTGGGCCTCTGTTAGGTACAGTGTCGGGGCCTGAGTTAGGAATAGTGTTAGGGCCTTAGTTAGGGACAGTATCACGGCCTTGGGACTAAATTCAGGGCCTGAGGTAGTCACAGCCTAAGGGCTTTAGTTAGCATAAGAGGCAGGACATTTGCTAGGGACAGGGTGAGGGTAAAGTTTAGGGATCGTGTCAGGAAATGACCTAGGGATAGTGTCAAGAGCTTAGTTACAGTATCAGGGCCTTATTTAGGACCCGTGTCAGGGCTTCAGGTAGGGACAGCGTCAGTGCCTGACTCTGGGAGAGCAACAGGGCCTGAGTGAGGCCTAGCGTCAGGCCCATAGCTGGGGACACTGTCAGGGCATGATGTAGGAGCAGCATCAGGGCCTTTGTTGCGTCAGCATTAGTGTCTTAGTTACAGACATGATCAGGGCCTGAGTTAGTCACAGCGTCAAGGCCTCAGTTAGGCATAGCTTCAGGGACTGAGTTACGGACAGCCTCAGGTCTTCCCTTAGGAACAGCGACAGGGCTCTCTTAGGGACGGTGTCAGGACCTTGGTTAGAAATGGGTCAGGATATTAGCTCAGGATAGTGTCCGGATTTTAGTTATTGCCGGCAGCAGGGCCTATATTAGAGATAGATTCCGGGCCTTAGTTAGGGACAGTGTCAGGGCCTTAATTAGGACTAGTCTGGGCCTTAGTTAGGGAGAGCATTACGGCTTCGCTGAGGATAAGGGGCAGGACGTTAGCTCGGGACAGAGTCAGGTTCCAGGCCAGTGGTAGTGTCAGGATGTGAGCTAGGGATAGGGTGAAGACCTTAGTTATTGAGAGCATCAGGGCCTTAGTTAGGACCAGCGTCAGGGCCTTCATCAGGACCAGTGTCAGGGCTTTACGTACGGACAGCGTCAGAGCCTAACTAAGGTACGGCAACGGGGCCTAAGTGAGGCCTATCTTTAGGGCCTGAGTTAGGGACAGTGTCAGGGCATGACTTAGGAGCAGTATAAGGGCCTCTGTAGGATCAGCATTAGGGTCTTCGTTAAAGACATTCTCAGGGCCTCTGTTAGGGACCGCCTCAGGGCCTCACTTAGGGACAGCGTCAGGGCTTCCTTTGGGACAGTTTCAGGACCTTGGTAAGACATGGGTCAGGATATTAGCTCGGGATAATGTCAGGACTTTAGATATTGACTGCAGCAGGGCCTTAGAGACAGTGTCTCAGCCTGACTTAGGACTAGCATCAGAGCCTTTGTTAGGTCCAGTGTCAGGGTCTGAGTTAGGTGTAGTGTCAGGGCCTTAGTTAGGGACAGTGTCAGGGCCTGAGTTAGGACGAGCCTCCAGGCCTCAGTTAGGGCCAGGGTCACGGCCTCGGGACTAATTTTAGGGCCTTAGTTAGGAAGAGCATCAGGGATTTATTTAGCATAAGAAGCTCAACATTAGTTAAAGACAAGGTTAGGTTAAGGTCTAGGCATTGGGTCAGGGCATGACCTAGGGATAGTGTCAAGACCTTAGTTACTTAGGGCATCAGGGCCTAATTTAGGACCAGCGTCAGGGCTTCAGGTAGGGATAGCGTCAGAGCCTGACTTCGGGAGAGCGACAGGGCTTGAGTGAGGCCTAGTGTCAGAGCCTTAGCTAGGGATAGTATCAGGGCATGACTTAGGAGCAGCATAAGGGCCTTGGTAGGATCAGCCTCAGGGGCTTTGTTAAAGACATTATCAGGGCCTCTGTTAGGGACAGCCTTAGGGCCTCCCTTAGGGACAGCGTCAGGGCTTACTTAGGGACAGTTTCAGGAGCTTGGTAAGAGATGGGTCCGGAAGTTAACTCAGGATAGTGTCAGGACATTAGATATTGACGGCAGCAGGGCCTTACTTAGGGACAGTGTCAAGGCCTTAGTTAGTACTAGCATCTGGGCCTCTGTTAGGTACAGTGTCAGGGCCTGAGTTAGGAATAGTGTTAGGGCCTTAGTTAGGGACAGTATCACGGCCTTGGGACTAAATTCAGGGCCTGAGGTAGTCACAGCCTAAGGGCTTTAGTTAGCGTAAGAGGCAGGACATTTGCTAGGGACAGGGTTAGGGTAAAGTTTAGGGATCGTGTCAGGAAATGACCTAGGGATAGTGTCAAGAGCTTAGTTACAGTATCAGGGCCTTATTTAGGACCAGTGTCAGGGCTTCAGGTAGGGACAGCGTCAGTGCCTGACTCTGGGAGAGCAACAGGGCCTGAGTGAGGCCTAGCGTCAGGCCCATAGCTGGGGACACTGTCAGGGCATGATGTAGGAGCAGCATCAGGGCCTTTGTTGCATCAGCATTAGTGTCTTAGTTACAGACATGATCAGGGCCTGAGTTAGTCACAGCGTCAAGGCCTCAGTTAGGCATAGCTTCAGGGACTGAGTTACGGACAGCCTCAGGTCTTCCCTTAGGAACAGCGACAGGGCTTTCTTAGGGACGGTGTCAGGACCTTGGTTAGAAATGGGTCAGGATATTAGCTCAGGATAGTGTCCGGATTTTAGTTATTGCCGGCAGCAGGGCCTATATTAGAGATAGATTCCGGGCCTTAGTTAGGGACAGTGTCAGTTAGTTAGGGAGAGCATTAGGGCTTCGGTGAGAAAAAGGGGCAGGACATTAGCTCGGGAGAGAGTCAGGTTCCAGGCCAGTGGTAGTGTCAGGATGTGAGCTAGGGATAGGGTGAAGACCTTAGTTATTGAGAGCATCAGGGCCTTAGGACCAGCGTCAGGGCCTTCATCAGGACCAGTGTCAGGGCTTCACGTACGGACAGCATCAGAGCCTAACTAAGGTACGGCAACAGGGCCTAAGTGAGGCCTATCTTCAGGGCCTGAGTTAGGGACAGTGTCAGGGCATGACTTAGGAGCAGTATAAGGGCCTCTGTAGGATCAGCCTTAGGGTCTTCGTTAAAGACATTCTCAGGGCCTCTGTTAGGGACCGCCTCAGGGCCTCACTTAGGGACAGCGTCAGGGCTTCCTTTGGGACAGTTTCAGGACCTTGGTAAGACATGGGTCAGGATATTAGTTCAGGATAATGTCAGGACTTTAGATATTGACTGCAGCAGGGCCTTAGAGACAGTGTCTCAGCCTGACTTAGGACTAGCATCAGAGCCTTTGTTAGGTCCAGTGTCAGGGACTGAGTTAGGTGTAGTGTCAGGGCCTCAGTTAGGGACAGTGTCAGGGCCTGAGTTAGGACGAGCCTCCAGGCCTCAGTTAGGGCCAGGGTCACAGCCTCGGGACTAATTTTAGGGCCTTAGTTAGGAACAGCATCAGGGATTTATTTAGCATAAGAAGCTCAACATTAGTTAAAGACAAGGTTAGGTTAAGGTCTAGGCATTGGGTCAGGGCATGACCTAGGGATAGTGTCAAGACCTTAGTTACTTAGGGCATCAGGGCCTAATTTAGGACCAGTGTCAGGGCTTCAGGTAGGGATAGCGTCAGAGCCTGACTTCGGGAGAGCGACAGGGCTTGAGTGAGGCCTAGTGACAGAGCCTGACTTAGGGAGAGCGACAGGGCTTGAGTGAGGCCTAGTGTCAGAGCCTTAGCTAGGGATAGTATCAGGGCATGACTTAGGAGCAGCACAAGGGCCTTGGTAGGATCAGCCTCAGGGGCTTTGTTAAAGACCTTATCAGGGCCTCTGTTAGGGGCAGCCTTAGGGCCTCCCTTAGGGACAGCGTCAGGGCTTACTTAGGGACAGTTTCAGGACCTTGGTAAGAGATGGGTCCGGAAATTACCTCAGGATAGTGTCAAGACATTAGATATTGACGGCAGCAGGGCCTTACTTAGGGACAGTGTCAAGGCCTTAGTTAGTACTAGCATCTGGGCCTCTGTTAGGTGCAGTGTCGGGGCCTGAGTTAGGAATAGTGTTAGGGCCTTAGTTAGGGACAGTATCACGGCCTTGGGACTAAATTCAGGGCCTGAGGTAGTCACAGCCTAAGGGCTTTAGTTAGCATAAGAGGCAGGACATTTGCTAGGGACAGGGTGAGGGTAAAGTTTAAGGATCGTGTCAGGAAATGACCTAGGGATAGTGTCAAGAGCTTAGTTACAGTATCAGGGCCTTATTTAGGACCCGTGTCAGGGCTTGAGGTAGGGACAGCGTCAGTGCCTGACTCTGGGAGAGCAACAGGGCCTGAGTGAGGCCTAGCGTCAGGCCCATAGCTGGGGACACTGTCAGGGCATGATGTAGGAGCAGCATCAGGGCCTTTGTTGCATCAGCATTAGTGTCTTAGTTACAGACATGATCAGGGCCTGAGTTAGTCACAGCGTCAAGGCCTCAGTTAGGCATAGCTTCAGGGACTGAGTTACGGACAGCCTCAGGTCTTCCCTTAGGAACAGCGACAGGGCTCTCTTAGGGACGGTGTCAGGACCTTGGTTAGAAATGGGTCAGGATATTAGCTCAGGATAGTGTCCGGATTTTAGTTATTGCCGGCAGCAGGGCCTATATTAGAGATAGATTCCGGGCCTTAGTTAGGGACAGTGTCAGGGCCTTAATTAGGACTAGTCTGGGCCTTAGTTAGGGAGAGCATTACGGCTTCGCTGAGGATAAGGGGCAGGACGTTAGCTCGGGACAGAGTCAGGTTCCAGGCCAGTGGTAGTGTCAGGATGTGAGCTAGGGATAGGGTGAAGACCTTAGTTATTGAGAGCATCAGGGCCTTAGTTAGGACCAGCGTCAGGGCCTTCATCAGGACCAGTGTCAGGGCTTCACGTACGGACAGCGTCAGAGCCTAACTAAGGTACGGCAACGGGGCCTAAGTGAGGCCTATCTTTAGGGCCTGAGTTAGGGACAGTGTCAGGGCATGACTTAGGAGCAGTATAAGGGCCTCTGTAGGATCAGCATTAGGGTCTTCGTTAAAGACATTCTCAGGGCCTCTGTTAGGGACCGCCTCAGGGCCTCACTTAGGGACAGCGTCAGGGCTTCCTTTGGGACAGTTTCAGGACCTTGGTAAGACATGGGTCAGGATATTAGCTCGGGATAATGTCAGGACTTTAGATATTGACTGCAGCAGGGCCTTAGAGACAGTGTCTCAGCCTGACTTAGGACTAGCATCAGAGCCTTTGTTAGGTCCAGTGTCAGGGACTGAGTTAGGTGTAGTGTCAGGGCCTTAGTTAGGGACAGTGTCAGGGCCTGAGTTAGGACGAGCCTCCAGGCCTCAGTTAGGGCCAGGGTCACGGCCTCGGGACTAATTTTAGGGCCTTAGTTAGGAAGAGCATCAGGGATTTATTTAGCATAAGAAGCTCAACATTAGTTAAAGACAAGGTTAGGTTAAGGTCTAGGGATTGTGTCAGGGCATGACCTAGGGATAGTGTCAAGACCTTAGTTACTTAGGGCATCAGGGCCTAATTTAGGACCAGCGTCAGGGCTTCAGGTAGGGATAGCGTCAGAGCCTGACTTCGGGAGAGCGACAGGGCTTGAGTGAGGCCTAGTGTCAGAGCCTTAGCTAGGGATAGTATCAGGGCATGACTTAGGAGCAGCACAAGGGCCTTGGTAGGATCAGCCTCAGGGGCTTTGTTAAAGACCTTATCAGGGCCTCTGTTAGGGGCAGCCTTAGGGCCTCCCTTAGGGACAGCGTCAGGGCTTACTTAGGGACAGTTTCAGGAGCTTGGTAAGAGATGGGTCCGGAAATTACCTCAGGATAGTGTCAGGACATTAGATATTGACGGCAGCAGGGCCTTACTTAGGGACAGTGTCAAGGCCTTAGTTAGTACTAGCATCTGGGCCTCTGTTAGGTACAGTGTCGGGGCCTGAGTTAGGAATAGTGTTAGGGCCTTAGTTAGGGACAGTATCACGGCCTTGGGACTAAATTCAGGGCCTGAGGTAGTCACAGCCTAAGGGCTTTAGTTAGCATAAGAGGCAGGACATTTGCTAGGGACAGGGTGAGGGTAAAGTTTAGGGATCCTGTCAGGAAATGACCTAGGGATAGTGTCAAGAGCTTAGTTACAGTATCAGGGCCTTATTTAGGACCCGTGTCAGGGCTTCAGGTAGGGACAGCGTCAGTGCCTGACTCTGGGAGAGCAACAGGGCCTGAGTGAGGCCTAGCGTCAGGCCCATAGCTGGGGACACTGTCAGGGCATGATGTAGGAGCAGCATCAGGGCCTTTGTTGCATCAGCATTAGTGTCTTAGTTACAGACATGATCAGGGCCTGAGTTAGTCACAGCGTCAAGGCCTCAGTTAGGCATAGCTTCAGGGACTGAGTTACGGACAGCCTCAGGTCTTCCCTTAGGAACAGCGACAGGGCTCTCTTAGGGACGGTGTCAGGACCTTGGTTAGAAATGGGTCAGGATATTAGCTCAGGATAGTGTCCGGATTTTAGTTATTGCCGGCAGCAGGGCCTATATTAGAGATAGATTCCGGGCCTTAGTTAGGGACAGTGTCAGGGCCTTAATTAGGACTAGTCTGGGCCTTAGTTAGGGAGAGCATTACGGCTTCGCTGAGGATAAGGGGCAGGACGTTAGCTCGGGACAGAGTCAGGTTCCAGGCCAGTGGTAGTGTCAGGATGTGAGCTAGGGATAGGGTGAAGACCTTAGTTATTGAGAGCATCAGGGCCTTAGTTAGGACCAGCGTCAGGGCCTTCATCAGGACCAGTGTCAGGGCTTCACGTACGGACAGCGTCAGAGCCTAACTAAGGTACGGCAACGGGGCCTAAGTGAGGCCTATCTTTAGGGCCTGAGTTAGGGACAGTGTCAGGGCATGACTTAGGAGCAGTATAAGGGCCTCTGTAGGATCAGCATTAGGGTCTTCGTTAAAGACATTCTCAGGGCCTCTGTTAGGGACCGCCTCAGGGCCTCACTTAGGGACAGCGTCAGGGCTTCCTTTGGGACAGTTTCAGGACCTTGGTAAGACATGGGTCAGGATATTAGCTCGGGATAATGTCAGGACTTTAGATATTGACTGCAGCAGGGCCTTAGAGACAGTGTCTCAGCCTGACTTAGGACTAGCATCAGAGCCTTTGTTAGGTCCAGTGTCAGGGACTGAGTTAGGTGTAGTGTCAGGGCCTTAGTTAGGGACAGTGTCAGGGCCTGAGTTAGGACGAGCCTCCAGGCCTCAGTTAGGGCCAGGGTCACGGCCTCGGGACTAATTTTAGGGCCTTAGTTAGGAAGAGCATCAGGGATTTATTTAGCATAAGAAGCTCAACATTAGTTAAAGACAAGGTTAGGTTAAGGTCTAGGGATTGTGTCAGGGCATGACCTAGGGATAGTGTCAAGACCTTAGTTACTTAGGGCATCAGGGCCTAATTTAGGACCAGCGTCAGGGCTTCAGGTAGGGATAGCGTCAGAGCCTGACTTCGGGAGAGCGACAGGGCTTGAGTGAGGCCTAGTGTCTAGAGCCTTAGCTAGGGATAGTATCAGGGCATGACTTAGGAGCAGCACAAGGGCCTTGGTAGGATCAGCCTCAGGGGCTTTGTTAAAGACCTTATCAGGGCCTCTGTTAGGGGCAGCCTTAGGGCCTCCCTTAGGGACAGCGTCAGGGCTTACTTAGGGACAGTTTCAGGACCTTGGTAAGAGATGGGTCCGGAAATTACCTCAGGATAGTGTCAGGACATTAGATATTGACGGCAGCAGGGCCTTACTTAGGGACAGTGTCAAGACCTTAGTTAGTACTAGCATCTAGGCCTCTGTTAGGTACAGTGTCGGGGCCTGAGTTAGGAATAGTGTTAGGGCCTTAGTTAGGGACAGTATCACGGCCTTGGGACTAAATTCAGGGCCTGAGGTAGTCACAGCCTAAGGGCTTTAGTTAGCGTAAGAGGCAGGACATTTGCTAGGGACAGGGTGAGGGTAAAGTTTAGGGATCGTGTCAGGAAATGACCTAGGGATAGTGTCAAGAGCTTAGTTACAGTATCAGGGCCTTATTTAGGACCCGTGTCAGGGCTTCAGGTAGGGACAGCGTCAGTGCCTGACTCTGGGAGAGCAACAGGGCCTGAGTGAGGCCTAGCGTCAGGCCCATAGCTGGGGACACTGTCAGGGCATGATGTAGGAGCAGCATCAGGGCCTTTGTTGCATCAGCATTAGTGTCTTAGTTACAGACATGATCAGGGCCTGAGTTAGTCACAGCGTCAAGGCCTCAGTTAGGCATAGCTTCAGGGACTGAGTTACGGACAGCCTCAGGTCTTCCCTTAGGAACAGCGACAGGGCTTTCTTAGGGACGGTGTCAGGACCTTGGTTAGAAATGGGTCAGGATATTAGCTCAGGATAGTGTCCGGATTTTAGTTATTGCCGGCAGCAGGGCCTATATTAGAGATAGATTCCGGGCCTTAGTTAGGGACAGTGTCAGTTAGTTAGGGAGAGCATTAGGGCTTCGGTGAGAAAAAGGGGCAGGACATTAGCTCGGGAGAGAGTCAGGTTCCAGGCCAGTGGTAGTGTCAGGATGTGAGCTAGGGATAGGGTGAAGACCTTAGTTATTGAGAGCATCAGGGCCTTAGGACCAGCGTCAGGGCCTTCATCAGGACCAGTGTCAGGGCTTCACGTACGGACAGCATCAGAGCCTAACTAAGGTACGGCAACAGGGCCTAAGTGAGGCCTATCTTCAGGGCCTGAGTTAGGGACAGTGTCAGGGCATGACTTAGGAGCAGTATAAGGGCCTCTGTAGGATCAGCCTTAGGGTCTTCGTTAAAGACATTCTCAGGGCCTCTGTTAGGGACCGCCTCAGGGCCTCACTTAGGGACAGCGTCAGGGCTTCCTTTGGGACAGTTTCAGGACCTTGGTAAGACATGGGTCAGGATATTAGTTCAGGATAATGTCAGGACTTTAGATATTGACTGCAGCAGGGCCTTAGAGACAGTGTCTCAGCCTGACTTAGGACTAGCATCAGAGCCTTTGTTAGGTCCAGTGTCAGGGACTGAGTTAGGTGTAGTGTCAGGGCCTCAGTTAGGGACAGTGTCAGGGCCTGAGTTAGGACGAGCCTCCAGGCCTCAGTTAGGGCCAGGGTCACAGCCTCGGGACTAATTTTAGGGCCTTAGTTAGGAACAGCATCAGGGATTTATTTAGCATAAGAAGCTCAACATTAGTTAAAGACAAGGTTAGGTTAAGGTCTAGGCATTGTGTCAGGGCATGACCTAGGGATAGTGTCAAGACCTTAGTTACTTAGGGCATCAGGGCCTAATTTAGGACCAGTGTCAGGGCTTCAGGTAGGGATAGCGTCAGAGCCTGACTTCGGGAGAGCGACAGGGCTTGAGTGAGGCCTAGTGACAGAGCCTGACTTAGGGAGAGCGACAGGGCTTGAGTGAGGCCTAGTGTCAGAGCCTTAGCTAGGGATAGTATCAGGGCATGACTTAGGAGCAGCACAAGGGCCTTGGTAGGATCAGCCTCAGGGGCTTTGTTAAAGACCTTATCAGGGCCTCTGTTAGGGGCAGCCTTAGGGCCTCCCTTAGGGACAGCGTCAGGGCTTACTTAGGGACAGTTTCAGGACCTTGGTAAGAGATGGGTCCGGAAATTACCTCAGGATAGTGTCAAGACATTAGATATTGACGGCAGCAGGGCCTTACTTAGGGACAGTGTCAAGGCCTTAGTTAGTACTAGCATCTGGGCCTCTGTTAGGTGCAGTGTCGGGGCCTGAGTTAGGAATAGTGTTAGGGCCTTAGTTAGGGACAGTATCACGGCCTTGGGACTAAATTCAGGGCCTGAGGTAGTCACAGCCTAAGGGCTTTAGTTAGCATAAGAGGCAGGACATTTGCTAGGGACAGGGTGAGGGTAAAGTTTAAGGATCGTGTCAGGAAATGACCTAGGGATAGTGTCAAGAGCTTAGTTACAGTATCAGGGCCTTATTTAGGACCCGTGTCAGGGCTTGAGGTAGGGACAGCGTCAGTGCCTGACTCTGGGAGAGCAACAGGGCCTGAGTGAGGCCTAGCGTCAGGCCCATAGCTGGGGACACTGTCAGGGCATGATGTAGGAGCAGCATCAGGGCCTTTGTTGCATCAGCATTAGTGTCTTAGTTACAGACATGATCAGGGCCTGAGTTAGTCACAGCGTCAAGGCCTCAGTTAGGCATAGCTTCAGGGACTGAGTTACGGACAGCCTCAGGTCTTCCCTTAGGAACAGCGACAGGGCTCTCTTAGGGACGGTGTCAGGACCTTGGTTAGAAATGGGTCAGGATATTAGCTCAGGATAGTGTCCGGATTTTAGTTATTGCCGGCAGCAGGGCCTATATTAGAGATAGATTCCGGGCCTTAGTTAGGGACAGTGTCAGGGCCTTAATTAGGACTAGTCTGGGCCTTAGTTAGGGAGAGCATTACGGCTTCGCTGAGGATAAGGGGCAGGACGTTAGCTCGGGACAGAGTCAGGTTCCAGGCCAGTGGTAGTGTCAGGATGTGAGCTAGGGATAGGGTGAAGACCTTAGTTATTGAGAGCATCAGGGCCTTAGTTAGGACCAGCGTCAGGGCCTTCATCAGGACCAGTGTCAGGGCTTCACGTACGGACAGCGTCAGAGCCTAACTAAGGTACGGCAACGGGGCCTAAGTGAGGCCTATCTTTAGGGCCTGAGTTAGGGACAGTGTCAGGGCATGACTTAGGAGCAGTATAAGGGCCTCTGTAGGATCAGCATTAGGGTCTTCGTTAAAGACATTCTCAGGGCCTCTGTTAGGGACCGCCTCAGGGCCTCACTTAGGGACAGCGTCAGGGCTTCCTTTGGGACAGTTTCAGGACCTTGGTAAGACATGGGTCAGGATATTAGCTCGGGATAATGTCAGGACTTTAGATATTGACTGCAGCAGGGCCTTAGAGACAGTGTCTCAGCCTGACTTAGGACTAGCATCAGAGCCTTTGTTAGGTCCAGTGTCAGGGACTGAGTTAGGTGTAGTGTCAGGGCCTTAGTTAGGGATAGTGTCAGGGCCTGAGTTAGGACGAGCCTCCAGGCCTCAGTTAGGGCCAGGGTCACGGCCTCGGGACTAATTTTAGGGCCTTAGTTAGGAAGAGCATCAGGGATTTATTTAGCATAAGAAGCTCAACATTAGTTAAAGACAAGGTTAGGTTAAGGTCTAGGGATTGTGTCAGGGCATGACCTAGGGATAGTGTCAAGACCTTAGTTACTTAGGGCATCAGGGCCTAATTTAGGACCAGCGTCAGGGCTTCAGGTAGGGATAGCGTCAGAGCCTGACTTCGGGAGAGCGACAGGGCTTGAGTGAGGCCTAGTGTCAGAGCCTTAGCTAGGGATAGTATCAGGGCATGACTTAGGAGCAGCACAAGGGCCTTGGTAGGATCAGCCTCAGGGGCTTTGTTAAAGACCTTATCAGGGCCTCTGTTAGGGGCAGCCTTAGGGCCTCCCTTAGGGACAGCGTCAGGGCTTACTTAGGGACAGTTTCAGGAGCTTGGTAAGAGATGGGTCCGGAAATTACCTCAGGATAGTGTCAGGACATTAGATATTGACGGCAGCAGGGCCTTACTTAGGGACAGTGTCAAGGCCTTAGTTAGTACTAGCATCTGGGCCTCTGTTAGGTACAGTGTCGGGGCCTGAGTTAGGAATAGTGTTAGGGCCTTAGTTAGGGACAGTATCACGGCCTTGGGACTAAATTCAGGGCCTGAGGTAGTCACAGCCTAAGGGCTTTAGTTAGCATAAGAGGCAGGACATTTGCTAGGGACAGGGTGAGGGTAAAGTTTAGGGATCCTGTCAGGAAATGACCTAGGGATAGTGTCAAGAGCTTAGTTACAGTATCAGGGCCTTATTTAGGACCCGTGTCAGGGCTTGAGGTAGGGACAGCGTCAGTGCCTGACTCTGGGAGAGCAACAGGGCCTGAGTGAGGCCTAGCGTCAGGCCCATAGCTGGGGACACTGTCAGGGCATGATGTAGGAGCAGCATCAGGGCCTTTGTTGCATCAGCATTAGTGTCTTAGTTACAGACATGATCAGGGCCTGAGTTAGTCACAGCGTCAAGGCCTCAGTTAGGCATAGCTTCAGGGACTGAGTTACGGACAGCCTCAGGTCTTCCCTTAGGAACAGCGACAGGGCTCTCTTAGGGACGGTGTCAGGACCTTGGTTAGAAATGGGTCAGGATATTAGCTCAGGATAGTGTCCGGATTTTAGTTATTGCCGGCAGCAGGGCCTATATTAGAGATAGATTCCGGGCCTTAGTTAGGGACAGTGTCAGGGCCTTAATTAGGACTAGTCTGGGCCTTAGTTAGGGAGAGCATTACGGCTTCGCTGAGGATAAGGGGCAGGACGTTAGCTCGGGACAGAGTCAGGTTCCAGGCCAGTGGTAGTGTCAGGATGTGAGCTAGGGATAGGGTGAAGACCTTAGTTATTGAGAGCATCAGGGCCTTAGTTAGGACCAGCGTCAGGGCCTTCATCAGGACCAGTGTCAGGGCTTCACGTACGGACAGCGTCAGAGCCTAACTAAGGTACGGCAACGGGGCCTAAGTGAGGCCTATCTTTAGGGCCTGAGTTAGGGACAGTGTCAGGGCATGACTTAGGAGCAGTATAAGGGCCTCTGTAGGATCAGCATTAGGGTCTTCGTTAAAGACATTCTCAGGGCCTCTGTTAGGGACCGCCTCAGGGCCTCACTTAGGGACAGCGTCAGGGCTTCCTTTGGGACAGTTTCAGGACCTTGGTAAGACATGGGTCAGGATATTAGCTCGGGATAATGTCAGGACTTTAGATATTGACTGCAGCAGGGCCTTAGAGACAGTGTCTCAGCCTGACTTAGGACTAGCATCAGAGCCTTTGTTAGGTCCAGTGTCAGGGACTGAGTTAGGTGTAGTGTCAGGGCCTTAGTTAGGGACAGTGTCAGGGCCTGAGTTAGGACGAGCCTCCAGGCCTCAGTTAGGGCCAGGGTCACGGCCTCGGGACTAATTTTAGGGCCTTAGTTAGGAAGAGCATCAGGGATTTATTTAGCATAAGAAGCTCAACATTAGTTAAAGACAAGGTTAGGTTAAGGTCTAGGGATTGTGTCAGGGCATGACCTAGGGATAGTGTCAAGACCTTAGTTACTTAGGGCATCAGGGCCTAATTTAGGACCAGCGTCAGGGCTTCAGGTAGGGATAGCGTCAGAGCCTGACTTCGGGAGAGCGACAGGGCTTGAGTGAGGCCTAGTGTCTAGAGCCTTAGCTAGGGATAGTATCAGGGCATGACTTAGGAGCAGCACAAGGGCCTTGGTAGGATCAGCCTCAGGGGCTTTGTTAAAGACCTTATCAGGGCCTCTGTTAGGGGCAGCCTTAGGGCCTCCCTTAGGGACAGCGTCAGGGCTTACTTAGGGACAGTTTCAGGACCTTGGTAAGAGATGGGTCCGGAAATTACCTCAGGATAGTGTCAGGACATTAGATATTGACGGCAGCAGGGCCTTACTTAGGGACAGTGTCAAGACCTTAGTTAGTACTAGCATCTAGGCCTCTGTTAGGTACAGTGTCGGGGCCTGAGTTAGGAATAGTGTTAGGGCCTTAGTTAGGGACAGTATCACGGCCTTGGGACTAAATTCAGGGCCTGAGGTAGTCACAGCCTAAGGGCTTTAGTTAGCGTAAGAGGCAGGACATTTGCTAGGGACAGGGTGAGGGTAAAGTTTAGGGATCGTGTCAGGAAATGACCTAGGGATAGTGTCAAGAGCTTAGTTACAGTATCAGGGCCTTATTTAGGACCCGTGTCAGGGCTTCAGGTAGGGACAGCGTCAGTGCCTGACTCTGGGAGAGCAACAGGGCCTGAGTGAGGCCTAGCGTCAGGCCCATAGCTGGGGACACTGTCAGGGCATGATGTAGGAGCAGCATCAGGGCCTTTGTTGCATCAGCATTAGTGTCTTAGTTACAGACATGATCAGGGCCTGAGTTAGTCACAGCGTCAAGGCCTCAGTTAGGCATAGCTTCAGGGACTGAGTTACGGACAGCCTCAGGTCTTCCCTTAGGAACAGCGACAGGGCTCTCTTAGGGACGGTGTCAGGACCTTGGTTAGAAATGGGTCAGGATATTAGCTCAGGATAGTGTCCGGATTTTAGTTATTGCCGGCAGCAGGGCCTATATTAGAGATAGATTCCGGGCCTTAGTTAGGGACAGTGTCAGGGCCTTAATTAGGACTAGTCTGGGCCTTAGTTAGGGAGAGCATTACGGCTTCGCTGAGGATAAGGGGCAGGACGTTAGCTCGGGACAGAGTCAGGTTCCAGGCCAGTGGTAGTGTCAGGATGTGAGCTAGGGATAGGGTGAAGACCTTAGTTATTGAGAGCATCAGGGCCTTAGTTAGGACCAGCGTCAGGGCCTTCATCAGGACCAGTGTCAGGGCTTCACGTACGGACAGCGTCAGAGCCTAACTAAGGTACGGCAACGGGGCCTAAGTGAGGCCTATCTTTAGGGCCTGAGTTAGGGACAGTGTCAGGGCATGACTTAGGAGCAGTATAAGGGCCTCTGTAGGATCAGCATTAGGGTCTTCGTTAAAGACATTCTCAGGGCCTCTGTTAGGGACCGCCTCAGGGCCTCACTTAGGGACAGCATCAGGGCTTCCTTTGGGACAGTTTCAGAACCTTGGTAAGACATGGGTCAGGATATTAGCTCGGGATAATGTCAGGACTTTAGATATTGACTGAGCAGGGCCTTAGAGACAGTGTCTCAGCCTGACTTAGGACTAGCATCAGAGCCTTTGTTAGGTCCAGTGTCAGGGACTGAGTTAGGTGTAGTGTCAGGGCCTTAGTTAGGGACAGTGTCAGGGCCTGAGTTAGGACGAGCCTCCAGGCCTCAGTTAGGGCCAGGGTCACGGCCTCGGGACTAATTTTAGGGCCTTAGTTAGGAAGAGCATCAGGGATTTATTTAGCATAAGAAGCTCAACATTAGTTAAAGACAAGGTTAGGTTAAGGTCTAGGGATTGTGTCAGGGCATGACCTAGGGATAGTGTCAAGACCTTAGTTACTTAGGGCATCAGGGCCTAATTTAGGACCAGCGTCAGGGCTTCAGGTAGGGATAGCGTCAGAGCCTGACTTCGGGAGAGCGACAGGGCTTGAGTGAGGCCTAGTGTCAGAGCCTTAGCTAGGGATAGTATCAGGGCATGACTTAGGAGCAGCACAAGGGCCTTGGTAGGATCAGCCTCAGGGGCTTTGTTAAAGACCTTATCAGGGCCTCTGTTAGGGGCAGCCTTAGGGCCTCCCTTAGGGACAGCGTCAGGGCTTACTTAGGGACAGTTTCAGGAGCTTGGTAAGAGATGGGTCCGGAAATTACCTCAGGATAGTGTCAGGACATTAGATATTGACGGCAGCAGGGCCTTACTTAGGGACAGTGTCAAGGCCTTAGTTAGTACTAGCATCTGGGCCTCTGTTAGGTACAGTGTCGGGGCCTGAGTTAGGAATAGTGTTAGGGCCTTAGTTAGGGACAGTATCACGGCCTTGGGACTAAATTCAGGGCCTGAGGTAGTCACAGCCTAAGGGCTTTAGTTAGCATAAGAGGCAGGACATTTGCTAGGGACAGGGTGAGGGTAAAGTTTAGGGATCGTGTCAGGAAATGACCTAGGGATAGTGTCAAGAGCTTAGTTACAGTATCAGGGCCTTATTTAGGACCCGTGTCAGGGCTTCAGGTAGGGACAGCGTCAGTGCCTGACTCTGGGAGAGCAACAGGGCCTGAGTGAGGCCTAGCGTCAGGCCCATAGCTGGGGACACTGTCAGGGCATGATGTAGGAGCAGCATCAGGGCCTTTGTTGCGTCAGCATTAGTGTCTTAGTTACAGACATGATCAGGGCCTGAGTTAGTCACAGCGTCAAGGCCTCAGTTAGGCATAGCTTCAGGGACTGAGTTACGGACAGCCTCAGGTCTTCCCTTAGGAACAGCGACAGGGCTTTCTTAGGGACGGTGTCAGGACCTTGGTTAGAAATGGGTCAGGATATTAGCTCAGGATAGTGTCCGGATTTTAGTTATTGCCGGCAGCAGGGCCTATATTAGAGATAGATTCCGGGCCTTAGTTAGGGACAGTGTCAGTTAGTTAGGGAGAGCATTAGGGCTTCGGTGAGAAAAAGGGGCAGGACATTAGCTCGGGAGAGAGTCAGGTTCCAGGCCAGTGGTAGTGTCAGGATGTGAGCTAGGGATAGGGTGAAGACCTTAGTTATTGAGAGCATCAGGGCCTTAGGACCAGCGTCAGGGCCTTCATCAGGACCAGTGTCAGGGCTTCACGTACGGACAGCATCAGAGCCTAACTAAGGTACGGCAACAGGGCCTAAGTGAGGCCTATCTTCAGGGCCTGAGTTAGGGACAGTGTCAGGGCATGACTTAGGAGCAGTATAAGGGCCTCTGTAGGATCAGCCTTAGGGTCTTCGTTAAAGACATTCTCAGGGCCTCTGTTAGGGACCGCCTCAGGGCCTCACTTAGGGACAGCGTCAGGGCTTCCTTTGGGACAGTTTCAGGACCTTGGTAAGACATGGGTCAGGATATTAGTTCAGGATAATGTCAGGACTTTAGATATTGACTGCAGCAGGGCCTTAGAGACAGTGTCTCAGCCTGACTTAGGACTAGCATCAGAGCCTTTGTTAGGTCCAGTGTCAGGGACTGAGTTAGGTGTAGTGTCAGGGCCTCAGTTAGGGACAGTGTCAGGGCCTGAGTTAGGACGAGCCTCCAGGCCTCAGTTAGGGCCAGGGTCACAGCCTCGGGACTAATTTTAGGGCCTTAGTTAGGAACAGCATCAGGGATTTATTTAGCATAAGAAGCTCAACATTAGTTAAAGACAAGGTTAGGTTAAGGTCTAGGCATTGTGTCAGGGCATGACCTAGGGATAGTGTCAAGACCTTAGTTACTTAGGGCATCAGGGCCTAATTTAGGACCAGTGTCAGGGCTTCAGGTAGGGATAGCGTCAGAGCCTGACTTCGGGAGAGCGACAGGGCTTGAGTGAGGCCTAGTGACAGAGCCTGACTTAGGGAGAGCGACAGGGCTTGAGTGAGGCCTAGTGTCAGAGCCTTAGCTAGGGATAGTATCAGGGCATGACTTAGGAGCAGCACAAGGGCCTTGGTAGGATCAGCCTCAGGGGCTTTGTTAAAGACCTTATCAGGGCCTCTGTTAGGGGCAGCCTTAGGGCCTCCCTTAGGGACAGCGTCAGGGCTTACTTAGGGACAGTTTCAGGACCTTGGTAAGAGATGGGTCCGGAAATTACCTCAGGATAGTGTCAGGACATTAGATATTGACGGCAGCAGGGCCTTACTTAGGGACAGTGTCAAGGCCTTAGTTAGTACTAGCATCTGGGCCTCTGTTAGGTGCAGTGTCGGGGCCTGAGTTAGGAATAGTGTTAGGGCCTTAGTTAGGGACAGTATCACGGCCTTGGGACTAAATTCAGGGCCTGAGGTAGTCACAGCCTAAGGGCTTTAGTTAGCATAAGAGGCAGGACATTTGCTAGGGACAGGGTGAGGGTAAAGTTTAGGGATCGTGTCAGGAAATGACCTAGGGATAGTGTCAAGAGCTTAGTTACAGTATCAGGGCCTTATTTAGGACCCGTGTCAGGGCTTGAGGTAGGGACAGCGTCAGTGCCTGACTCTGGGAGAGCAACAGGGCCTGAGTGAGGCCTAGCGTCAGGCCCATAGCTGGGGACACTGTCAGGGCATGATGTAGGAGCAGCATCAGGGCCTTTGTTGCATCAGCATTAGTGTCTTAGTTACAGACATGATCAGGGCCTGAGTTAGTCACAGCGTCAAGGCCTCAGTTAGGCATAGCTTCAGGGACTGAGTTACGGACAGCCTCAGGTCTTCCCTTAGGAACAGCGACAGGGCTCTCTTAGGGACGGTGTCAGGACCTTGGTTAGAAATGGGTCAGGATATTAGCTCAGGATAGTGTCCGGATTTTAGTTATTGCCGGCAGCAGGGCCTATATTAGAGATAGATTCCGGGCCTTAGTTAGGGACAGTGTCAGGGCCTTAATTAGGACTAGTCTGGGCCTTAGTTAGGGAGAGCATTACGGCTTCGCTGAGGATAAGGGGCAGGACGTTAGCTCGGGACAGAGTCAGGTTCCAGGCCAGTGGTAGTGTCAGGATGTGAGCTAGGGATAGGGTGAAGACCTTAGTTATTGAGAGCATCAGGGCCTTAGTTAGGACCAGCGTCAGGGCCTTCATCAGGACCAGTGTCAGGGCTTCACGTACGGACAGCGTCAGAGCCTAACTAAGGTACGGCAACGGGGCCTAAGTGAGGCCTATCTTTAGGGCCTGAGTTAGGGACAGTGTCAGGGCATGACTTAGGAGCAGTATAAGGGCCTCTGTAGGATCAGCATTAGGGTCTTCGTTAAAGACATTCTCAGGGCCTCTGTTAGGGACCGCCTCAGGGCCTCACTTAGGGACAGCGTCAGGGCTTCCTTTGGGACAGTTTCAGAACCTTGGTAAGACATGGGTCAGGATATTAGCTCGGGATAATGTCAGGACTTTAGATATTGACTGCAGCAGGGCCTTAGAGACAGTGTCTCAGCCTGACTTAGGACTAGCATCAGAGCCTTTGTTAGGTCCAGTGTCAGGGACTGAGTTAGGTGTAGTGTCAGGGCCTTAGTTAGGGACAGTGTCAGGGCCTGAGTTAGGACGAGCCTCCAGGCCTCAGTTAGGGCCAGGGTCACGGCCTCGGGACTAATTTTAGGGCCTTAGTTAGGAAGAGCATCAGGGATTTATTTAGCATAAGAAGCTCAACATTAGTTAAAGACAAGGTTAGGTTAAGGTCTAGGGATTGTGTCAGGGCATGACCTAGGGATAGTGTCAAGACCTTAGTTACTTAGGGCATCAGGGCCTAATTTAGGACCAGCGTCAGGGCTTCAGGTAGGGATAGCGTCAGAGCCTGACTTCGGGAGAGCGACAGGGCTTGAGTGAGGCCTAGTGTCAGAGCCTTAGCTAGGGATAGTATCAGGGCATGACTTAGGAGCAGCACAAGGGCCTTGGTAGGATCAGCCTCAGGGGCTTTGTTAAAGACCTTATCAGGGCCTCTGTTAGGGGCAGCCTTAGGGCCTCCCTTAGGGACAGCGTCAGGGCTTACTTAGGGACAGTTTCAGGAGCTTGGTAAGAGATGGGTCCGGAAATTACCTCAGGATAGTGTCAGGACATTAGATATTGACGGCAGCAGGGCCTTACTTAGGGACAGTGTCAAGGCCTTAGTTAGTACTAGCATCTGGGCCTCTGTTAGGTACAGTGTCGGGGCCTGAGTTAGGAATAGTGTTAGGGCCTTAGTTAGGGACAGTATCACGGCCTTGGGACTAAATTCAGGGCCTGAGGTAGTCACAGCCTAAGGGCTTTAGTTAGCATAAGAGGCAGGACATTTGCTAGGGACAGGGTGAGGGTAAAGTTTAGGGATCCTGTCAGGAAATGACCTAGGGATAGTGTCAAGAGCTTAGTTACAGTATCAGGGCCTTATTTAGGACCCGTGTCAGGGCTTCAGGTAGGGACAGCGTCAGTGCCTGACTCTGGGAGAGCAACAGGGCCTGAGTGAGGCCTAGCGTCAGGCCCATAGCTGGGGACACTGTCAGGGCATGATGTAGGAGCAGCATCAGGGCCTTTGTTGCATCAGCATTAGTGTCTTAGTTACAGACATGATCAGGGCCTGAGTTAGTCACAGCGTCAAGGCCTCAGTTAGGCATAGCTTCAGGGACTGAGTTACGGACAGCCTCAGGTCTTCCCTTAGGAACAGCGACAGGGCTCTCTTAGGGACGGTGTCAGGACCTTGGTTAGAAATGGGTCAGGATATTAGCTCAGGATAGTGTCCGGATTTTAGTTATTGCCGGCAGCAGGGCCTATATTAGAGATAGATTCCGGGCCTTAGTTAGGGACAGTGTCAGGGCCTTAATTAGGACTAGTCTGGGCCTTAGTTAGGGAGAGCATTACGGCTTCGCTGAGGATAAGGGGCAGGACGTTAGCTCGGGACAGAGTCAGGTTCCAGGCCAGTGGTAGTGTCAGGATGTGAGCTAGGGATAGGGTGAAGACCTTAGTTATTGAGAGCATCAGGGCCTTAGTTAGGACCAGCGTCAGGGCCTTCATCAGGACCAGTGTCAGGGCTTCACGTACGGACAGCGTCAGAGCCTAACTAAGGTACGGCAACGGGGCCTAAGTGAGGCCTATCTTTAGGGCCTGAGTTAGGGACAGTGTCAGGGCATGACTTAGGAGCAGTATAAGGGCCTCTGTAGGATCAGCATTAGGGTCTTCGTTAAAGACATTCTCAGGGCCTCTGTTAGGGACCGCCTCAGGGCCTCACTTAGGGACAGCATCAGGGCTTCCTTTGGGACAGTTTCAGAACCTTGGTAAGACATGGGTCAGGATATTAGCTCGGGATAATGTCAGGACTTTAGATATTGACTGAGCAGGGCCTTAGAGACAGTGTCTCAGCCTGACTTAGGACTAGCATCAGAGCCTTTGTTAGGTCCAGTGTCAGGGACTGAGTTAGGTGTAGTGTCAGGGCCTTAGTTAGGGACAGTGTCAGGGCCTGAGTTAGGACGAGCCTCCAGGCCTCAGTTAGGGCCAGGGTCACGGCCTCGGGACTAATTTTAGGGCCTTAGTTAGGAAGAGCATCAGGGATTTATTTAGCATAAGAAGCTCAACATTAGTTAAAGACAAGGTTAGGTTAAGGTCTAGGGATTGTGTCAGGGCATGACCTAGGGATAGTGTCAAGACCTTAGTTACTTAGGGCATCAGGGCCTAATTTAGGACCAGCGTCAGGGCTTCAGGTAGGGATAGCGTCAGAGCCTGACTTCGGGAGAGCGACAGGGCTTGAGTGAGGCCTAGTGTCAGAGCCTTAGCTAGGGATAGTATCAGGGCATGACTTAGGAGCAGCACAAGGGCCTTGGTAGGATCAGCCTCAGGGGCTTTGTTAAAGACCTTATCAGGGCCTCTGTTAGGGGCAGCCTTAGGGCCTCCCTTAGGGACAGCGTCAGGGCTTACTTAGGGACAGTTTCAGGAGCTTGGTAAGAGATGGGTCCGGAAATTACCTCAGGATAGTGTCAGGACATTAGATATTGACGGCAGCAGGGCCTTACTTAGGGACAGTGTCAAGGCCTTAGTTAGTACTAGCATCTGGGCCTCTGTTAGGTACAGTGTCGGGGCCTGAGTTAGGAATAGTGTTAGGGCCTTAGTTAGGGACAGTATCACGGCCTTGGGACTAAATTCAGGGCCTGAGGTAGTCACAGCCTAAGGGCTTTAGTTAGCATAAGAGGCAGGACATTTGCTAGGGACAGGGTGAGGGTAAAGTTTAGGGATCGTGTCAGGAAATGACCTAGGGATAGTGTCAAGAGCTTAGTTACAGTATCAGGGCCTTATTTAGGACCCGTGTCAGGGCTTCAGGTAGGGACAGCGTCAGTGCCTGACTCTGGGAGAGCAACAGGGCCTGAGTGAGGCCTAGCGTCAGGCCCATAGCTGGGGACACTGTCAGGGCATGATGTAGGAGCAGCATCAGGGCCTTTGTTGCATCAGCATTAGTGTCTTAGTTACAGACATGATCAGGGCCTGAGTTAGTCACAGCGTCAAGGCCTCAGTTAGGCATAGCTTCAGGGACTGAGTTACGGACAGCCTCAGGTCTTCCCTTAGGAACAGCGACAGGGCTCTCTTAGGGACGGTGTCAGGACCTTGGTTAGAAATGGGTCAGGATATTAGCTCAGGATAGTGTCCGGATTTTAGTTATTGCCGGCAGCAGGGCCTATATTAGAGATAGATTCCGGGCCTTAGTTAGGGACAGTGTCAGGGCCTTAATTAGGACTAGTCTGGGCCTTAGTTAGGGAGAGCATTACGGCTTCGCTGAGGATAAGGGGCAGGACGTTAGCTCGGGACAGAGTCAGGTTCCAGGCCAGTGGTAGTGTCAGGATGTGAGCTAGGGATAGGGTGAAGACCTTAGTTATTGAGAGCATCAGGGCCTTAGTTAGGACCAGCGTCAGGGCCTTCATCAGGACCAGTGTCAGGGCTTCACGTACGGACAGCGTCAGAGCCTAACTAAGGTACGGCAACGGGGCCTAAGTGAGGCCTATCTTTAGGGCCTGAGTTAGGGACAGTGTCAGGGCATGACTTAGGAGCAGTATAAGGGCCTCTGTAGGATCAGCATTAGGGTCTTCGTTAAAGACATTCTCAGGGCCTCTGTTAGGGACCGCCTCAGGGCCTCACTTAGGGACAGCGTCAGGGCTTCCTTTGGGACAGTTTCAGGACCTTGGTAAGACATGGGTCAGGATATTAGCTCGGGATAATGTCAGGACTTTAGATATTGACTGCAGCAGGGCCTTAGAGACAGTGTCTCAGCCTGACTTAGGACTAGCATCAGAGCCTTTGTTAGGTCCAGTGTCAGGGACTGAGTTAGGTGTAGTGTCAGGGCCTTAGTTAGGGACAGTGTCAGGGCCTGAGTTAGGACGAGCCTCCAGGCCTCAGTTAGGGCCAGGGTCACGGCCTCGGGACTAATTTTAGGGCCTTAGTTAGGAAGAGCATCAGGGATTTATTTAGCATAAGAAGCTCAACATTAGTTAAAGACAAGGTTAGGTTAAGGTCTAGGGATTGTGTCAGGGCATGACCTAGGGATAGTGTCAAGACCTTAGTTACTTAGGGCATCAGGGCCTAATTTAGGACCAGCGTCAGGGCTTCAGGTAGGGATAGCGTCAGAGCCTGACTTCGGGAGAGCGACAGGGCTTGAGTGAGGCCTAGTGTCAGAGCCTTAGCTAGGGATAGTATCAGGGCATGACTTAGGAGCAGCACAAGGGCCTTGGTAGGATCAGCCTCAGGGGCTTTGTTAAAGACCTTATCAGGGCCTCTGTTAGGGGCAGCCTTAGGGCCTCCCTTAGGGACAGCGTCAGGGCTTACTTAGGGACAGTTTCAGGAGCTTGGTAAGAGATGGGTCCGGAAATTACCTCAGGATAGTGTCAGGACATTAGATATTGACGGCAGCAGGGCCTTACTTAGGGACAGTGTCAAGGCCTTAGTTAGTACTAGCATCTGGGCCTCTGTTAGGTACAGTGTCGGGGCCTGAGTTAGGAATAGTGTTAGGGCCTTAGTTAGGGACAGTATCACGGCCTTGGGACTAAATTCAGGGCCTGAGGTAGTCACAGCCTAAGGGCTTTAGTTAGCATAAGAGGCAGGACATTTGCTAGGGACAGGGTGAGGGTAAAGTTTAGGGATCCTGTCAGGAAATGACCTAGGGATAGTGTCAAGAGCTTAGTTACAGTATCAGGGCCTTATTTAGGACCCGTGTCAGGGCTTCAGGTAGGGACAGCGTCAGTGCCTGACTCTGGGAGAGCAACAGGGCCTGAGTGAGGCCTAGCGTCAGGCCCATAGCTGGGGACACTGTCAGGGCATGATGTAGGAGCAGCATCAGGGCCTTTGTTGCATCAGCATTAGTGTCTTAGTTACAGACATGATCAGGGCCTGAGTTAGTCACAGCGTCAAGGCCTCAGTTAGGCATAGCTTCAGGGACTGAGTTACGGACAGCCTCAGGTCTTCCCTTAGGAACAGCGACAGGGCTCTCTTAGGGACGGTGTCAGGACCTTGGTTAGAAATGGGTCAGGATATTAGCTCAGGATAGTGTCCGGATTTTAGTTATTGCCGGCAGCAGGGCCTATATTAGAGATAGATTCCGGGCCTTAGTTAGGGACAGTGTCAGGGCCTTAATTAGGACTAGTCTGGGCCTTAGTTAGGGAGAGCATTACGGCTTCGCTGAGGATAAGGGGCAGGACGTTAGCTCGGGACAGAGTCAGGTTCCAGGCCAGTGGTAGTGTCAGGATGTGAGCTAGGGATAGGGTGAAGACCTTAGTTATTGAGAGCATCAGGGCCTTAGTTAGGACCAGCGTCAGGGCCTTCATCAGGACCAGTGTCAGGGCTTCACGTACGGACAGCATCAGAGCCTAACTAAGGTACGGCAACGGGGCCTAAGTGAGGCCTATCTTTAGGGCCTGAGTTAGGGACAGTGTCAGGGCATGACTTAGGAGCAGTATAAGGGCCTCTGTAGGATCAGCATTAGGGTCTTCGTTAAAGACATTCTCAGGGCCTCTGTTAGGGACCGCCTCAGGGCCTCACTTAGGGACAGCGTCAGGGCTTCCTTTGGGACAGTTTCAGGACCTTGGTAAGACATGGGTCAGGATATTAGCTCGGGATAATGTCAGGACTTTAGATATTGACTGCAGCAGGGCCTTAGAGACAGTGTCTCAGCCTGACTTAGGACTAGCATCAGAGCCTTTGTTAGGTCCAGTGTCAGGGACTGAGTTAGGTGTAGTGTCAGGGCCTCAGTTAGGGACAGTGTCAGGGCCTGAGTTAGGACGAGCCTCCAGGCCTCAGTTAGGGCCAGGGTCACAGCCTCGGGACTAATTTTAGGGCCTTAGTTAGGAACAGCATCAGGGATTTATTTAGCATAACAAGCTCAACATTAGTTAAAGACAAGGTTAGGTTACGGTCTAGGCATTGTGTCAGGGCATGACCTAGGGATAGTGTCAAGACCTTAGTTACTTAGGGCATCAGGGCCTAATTTAGGACCAGCGTCAGGGCTTCAGGTAGGGATAGCGTCAGAGCCTGACTTCGGGAGAGCGACAGGGCTTGAGTGAGGCCTAGTGTCAGAGCCTTAGCTAGGGATAGTATCAGGGCATGACTTAGGAGCAGCACAAGGGCCTTGGTAGGATCAGCCTCAGGGGCTTTGTTAAAGACCTTATCAGGGCCTCTGTTAGGGGCAGCCTTAGGGCCTCCCTTAGGGACAGCGTCAGGGCTTACTTAGGGACAGTTTCAGGACCTTGGTAAGAGATGGGTCCGGAAGTTAACTCAGGATAGTGTCAGGACATTAGATATTGACGGCAGCAGGGCCTTAGTTAGGGACAGTGTCAAGGCCTTAGTTAGTACTAGCATCTGGGCCTCTGTTAGGTACAGTGTCAGGGCCTGAGTTAGGAATAGTGTTAGGGCCTTAGTTAGGGACAGTATCACGGCCTTGGGACTAAATTCAGGGCCTGAGGTAGTCACAGCCTAAGGGCTTTAGTTAGCGTAAGAGGCAGGACATTTGCTAGGGACAGGGTTAGGGTAAAGTTTAGGGATCGTGTCAGGAAATGACCTAGGGATAGTGTCAAGAGCTTAGTTACAGTATCAGGGCCTTATTTAGGACCAGTGTCAGGGCTTCAGGTAGGGACAGCGTCAGTGCCTGACTCTGGGAGAGCAACAGGGCCTGAGTGAGGCCTAGCGTCAGGCCCATAGCTGGGGACACTGTCAGGGCATGATGTAGGAGCAGCATCAGGGCCTTTGTTGCATCAGCATTAGTGTCTTAGTTACAGACATGATCAGGGCCTGAGTTAGTCACAGCGTCAAGGCCTCAGTTAGGCATAGCTTCAGGGACTGAGTTACGGACAGCCTCAGGTCTTCCCTTAGGAACAGCGACAGGGCTCTCTTAGGGACGGTGTCAGGACCTTGGTTAGAAATGGGTCAGGATATTAGCTCAGGATAGTGTCCGGATTTTAGTTATTGCCGGCAGCAGGGCCTATATTAGAGATAGATTCCGGGCCTTAGTTAGGGACAGTGTCAGTTAGTTAGGGAGAGCATTAGGGCTTCGGTGAGAAAAAGGGGCAGGACATTAGCTCGGGAGAGAGTCAGGTTCCAGGCCAGTGGTAGTGTCAGGATGTGAGCTAGGGATAGGGTGAAGACCTTAGTTATTGAGAGCATCAGGGCCTTAGGACCAGCGTCAGGGCCTTCATCAGGACCAGTGTCAGGGCTTCACGTACGGACAGCATCAGAGCCTAACTAAGGTACGGCAACAGGGCCTAAGTGAGGCCTATCTTCAGGGCCTGAGTTAGGGACAGTGTCAGGGCATGACTTAGGAGCAGTATAAGGGCCTCTGTAGGATCAGCCTTAGGGTCTTCGTTAAAGACATTCTCAGGGCCTCTGTTAGGGACCGCCTCAGGGCCTCACTTAGGGACAGCGTCAGGGCTTCCTTTGGGACAGTTTCAGGACCTTGGTAAGACATGGGTCAGGATATTAGTTCAGGATAATGTCAGGACTTTAGATATTGACTGCAGCAGGGCCTTAGAGACAGTGTCTCAGCCTGACTTAGGACTAGCATCAGAGCCTTTGTTAGGTCCAGTGTCAGGGACTGAGTTAGGTGTAGTGTCAGGGCCTCAGTTAGGGACAGTGTCAGGGCCTGAGTTAGGACGAGCCTCCAGGCCTCAGTTAGGGCCAGGGTCACAGCCTCGGGACTAATTTTAGGGCCTTAGTTAGGAAGAGCATCAGGGATTTATTTAGCATAAGAAGCTCAACATTAGTTAAAGACAAGGTTAGGTTAAGGTCTAGGGATTGTGTCAGGGCATGACCTAGGGATAGTGTCAAGACCTTAGTTACTTAGGGCATCAGGGCCTAATTTAGGACCAGTGTCAGGGCTTCAGGTAGGGATAGCGTCAGAGCCTGACTTCGGGAGAGCGACAGGGCTTGAGTGAGGCCTAGTGACAGAGCCTGACTTAGGGAGAGCGACAGGGCTTGAGTGAGGCCTAGTGTCAGAGCCTTAGCTAGGGATAGTATCAGGGCATGACTTAGGAGCAGCACAAGGGCCTTGGTAGGATCAGCCTCAGGGGCTTTGTTAAAGACCTTATCAGGGCCTCTGTTAGGGGCAGCCTTAGGGCCTCCCTTAGGGACAGCGTCAGGGCTTACTTAGGGACAGTTTCAGGACCTTGGTAAGAGATGGGTCCGGAAATTACCTCAGGATAGTGTCAGGACATTAGATATTGACGGCAGCAGGGCCTTACTTAGGGACAGTGTCAAGGCCTTAGTTAGTACTAGCATCTGGGCCTCTGTTAGGTGCAGTGTCGGGGCCTGAGTTAGGAATAGTGTTAGGGCCTTAGTTAGGGACAGTATCACGGCCTTGGGACTAAATTCAGGGCCTGAGGTAGTCACAGCCTAAGGGCTTTAGTTAGCATAAGAGGCAGGACATTTGCTAGGGACAGGGTGAGGGTAAAGTTTAGGGATCGTGTCAGGAAATGACCTAGGGATAGTGTCAAGAGCTTAGTTACAGTATCAGGGCCTTATTTAGGACCCGTGTCAGGGCTTCAGGTAGGGACAGCGTCAGTGCCTGACTCTGGGAGAGCAACAGGGCCTGAGTGAGGCCTAGCGTCAGGCCCATAGCTGGGGACACTGTCAGGGCATGATGTAGGAGCAGCATCAGGGCCTTTGTTGCATCAGCATTAGTGTCTTAGTTACAGACATGATCAGGGCCTGAGTTAGTCACAGCGTCAAGGCCTCAGTTAGGCATAGCTTCAGGGACTGAGTTACGGACAGCCTCAGGTCTTCCCTTAGGAACAGCGACAGGGCTCTCTTAGGGACGGTGTCAGGACCTTGGTTAGAAATGGGTCAGGATACTAGCTCAGGATAGTGTCCGGATTTTAGTTATTGCCGGCAGCAGGGCCTATATTAGAGATAGATTCCGGGCCTTAGTTAGGGACAGTGTCAGGGCCTTAATTAGGACTAGTCTGGGCCTTAGTTAGGGAGAGCATTACGGCTTCGCTGAGGATAAGGGGCAGGACGTTAGCTCGGGACAGAGTCAGGTTCCAGGCCAGTGGTAGTGTCAGGATGTGAGCTAGGGATAGGGTGAAGACCTTAGTTATTGAGAGCATCAGGGCCTTAGTTAGGACCAGCGTCAGGGCCTTCATCAGGACCAGTGTCAGGGCTTCACGTACGGACAGCGTCAGAGCCTAACTAAGGTACGGCAACGGGGCCTAAGTGAGGCCTATCTTTAGGGCCTGAGTTAGGGACAGTGTCAGGGCATGACTTAGGAGCAGTATAAGGGCCTCTGTAGGATCAGCATTAGGGTCTTCGTTAAAGACATTCTCAGGGCCTCTGTTAGGGACCGCCTCAGGGCCTCACTTAGGGACAGCGTCAGGGCTTCCTTTGGGACAGTTTCAGGACCTTGGTAAGACATGGGTCAGGATATTAGCTCGGGATAATGTCAGGACTTTAGATATTGACTGCAGCAGGGCCTTAGAGACAGTGTCTCAGCCTGACTTAGGACTAGCATCAGAGCCTTTGTTAGGTCCAGTGTCAGGGACTGAGTTAGGTGTAGTGTCAGGGCCTTAGTTAGGGACAGTGTCAGGGCCTGAGTTAGGACGAGCCTCCAGGCCTCAGTTAGGGCCAGGGTCACGGCCTCGGGACTAATTTTAGGGCCTTAGTTAGGAAGAGCATCAGGGATTTATTTAGCATAAGAAGCTCAACATTAGTTAAAGACAAGGTTAGGTTAAGGTCTAGGCATTGGGTCAGGGCATGACCTAGGGATAGTGTCAAGACCTTAGTTACTTAGGGCATCAGGGCTTAAATTAGGACCAGCGTCAGGGCTTCAGGTAGGGATAGCGTCAGAGCCTGACTTCGGGAGAGCGACAGGGCTTGAGTGAGGCCTAGTGTCAGAGCCTTAGCTAGGGATAGTATCAGGGCATGACTTAGGAGCAGCATAAGGGCCTTGGTAGGATCAGCCTCAGGGGCTTTGTTAAAGACCTTATCAGGGCCTCTGTTAGGGGCAGCCTTAGGGCCTCCCTTAGGGACAGCGTCAGGGCTTACTTAGGGACAGTTTCAGGACCTTGGTAAGAGATGGGTCCGGAAATTACCTCAGGATAGTGTCAGGACATTAGATATTGACGGCAGCAGGGCCTTACTTAGGGACAGTGTCAAGGCCTTAGTTAGTACTAGCATCTGGGCCTCTGTTAGGTGCAGTGTCGGGGCCTGAGTTAGGAATAGTGTTAGGGCCTTAGTTAGGGACAGTATCACGGCCTTGGGACTAAATTCAGGGCCTGAGGTAGTCACAGCCTAAGGGCTTTAGTTAGCATAAGAGGCAGGACATTTGCTAGGGACAGGGTGAGGGTAAAGTTTAGGGATCGTGTCAGGAAATGACCTAGGGATAGTGTCAAGAGCTTAGTTACAGTATCAGGGCCTTATTTAGGACCCGTGTCAGGGCTTCAGGTAGGGACAGCGTCAGTGCCTGACTCTGGGAGAGCAACAGGGCCTGAGTGAGGCCTAGCGTCAGGCCCATAGCTGGGGACACTGTCAGGGCATGATGTAGGAGCAGCATCAGGGCCTTTGTTGCATCAGCATTAGTGTCTTAGTTACAGACATGATCAGGGCCTGAGTTAGTCACAGCGTCAAGGCCTCAGTTAGGCATAGCTTCAGGGACTGAGTTACGGACAGCCTCAGGTCTTCCCTTAGGAACAGCGACAGGGCTCTCTTAGGGACGGTGTCAGGACCTTGGTTAGAAATGGGTCAGGATACTAGCTCAGGATAGTGTCCGGATTTTAGTTATTGCCGGCAGCAGGGCCTATATTAGAGATAGATTCCGGGCCTTAGTTAGGGACAGTGTCAGGGCCTTAATTAGGACTAGTCTGGGCCTTAGTTAGGGAGAGCATTACGGCTTCGCTGAGGATAAGGGGCAGGACGTTAGCTCGGGACAGAGTCAGGTTCCAGGCCAGTGGTAGTGTCAGGATGTGAGCTAGGGATAGGGTGAAGACCTTAGTTATTGAGAGCATCAGGGCCTTAGTTAGGACCAGCGTCAGGGCCTTCATCAGGACCAGTGTCAGGGCTTCACGTACGGACAGCGTCAGAGCCTAACTAAGGTACGGCAACGGGGCCTAAGTGAGGCCTATCTTTAGGGCCTGAGTTAGGGACAGTGTCAGGGCATGACTTAGGAGCAGTATAAGGGCCTCTGTAGGATCAGCATTAGGGTCTTCGTTAAAGACATTCTCAGGGCCTCTGTTAGGGACCGCCTCAGGGCCTCACTTAGGGACAGCGTCAGGGCTTCCTTTGGGACAGTTTCAGGACCTTGGTAAGACATGGGTCAGGATATTAGCTCGGGATAATGTCAGGACTTTAGATATTGACTGCAGCAGGGCCTTAGAGACAGTGTCTCAGCCTGACTTAGGACTAGCATCAGAGCCTTTGTTAGGTCCAGTGTCAGGGACTGAGTTAGGTGTAGTGTCAGGGCCTTAGTTAGGGACAGTGTCAGGGCCTGAGTTAGGACGAGCCTCCAGGCCTCAGTTAGGGCCAGGGTCACGGCCTCGGGACTAATTTTAGGGCCTTAGTTAGGAAGAGCATCAGGGATTTATTTAGCATAAGAAGCTCAACATTAGTTAAAGACAAGGTTAGGTTAAGGTCTAGGGATTGTGTCAGGGCATGACCTAGGGATAGTGTCAAGACGTTAGTTACTTAGGGCATCAGGGCCTAATTTAGGACCAGCGTCAGGGCTTCAGGTAGGGATAGCGTCAGAGCCTGACTTCGGGAGAGCGACAGGGCTTGAGTGAGGCCTAGTGTCAGAGCCTTAGCTAGGGATAGTATCAGGGCATGACTTAGGAGCAGCATAAGGGCCTTGGTAGGATCAGCCTCAGGGGTTTTGTTAAAGACATTATCAGGGCCTCTGTTAGGGACAGCCTTAGGGCCTCCCTTAGGGACAGCGTCAGGGCTTACTTAGGGACAGTTTCAGGACCTTGGTAAGAGATGGGTCCGGAAGTTAACTCAGGATAGTGTCAGGACTTTAGATATTGACGGCAGCAGGGCCTTAGTTAGGGACAGTGTCAAGGCCTTAGTTAGTACTAGCATCTGGGCCTCTGTTAGGTACAGTGTCAGGGCCTGAGTTAGGAATAGTGTTAGGGCCTTAGTTAGGGACAGTATCACGGCCTTGGGACTAAATTCAGGGCCTGAGGTAGTCACAGCCTAAGGGCTTTAGTTAGCATAAGAGGCAGGACATTTGCTAGGGACAGGGTGAGGGTAAAGTTTAGGGATCGTGTCAGGAAATGACCTAGGGATAGTGTCAAGAGCTTAGTTACAGTATCAGGGCCTTATTTAGGACCCGTGTCAGGGCTTCAGGTAGGGACAGCGTCAGTGCCTGACTCTGGGAGAGCAACAGGGCCTGAGTGAGGCCTAGCGTCAGGCCCATAGCTGGGGTCACTGTCAGGGCATGATGTAGGAGCAGCATCAGGGCCTTTGTTGCATCAGCATTAGTGTCTTAGTTACAGACATGATCAGGGCCTGAGTTAGTCACAGCGTCAAGGCCTCAGTTAGGCATAGCTTCAGGGACTGAGTTACGGACAGCCTCAGGTCTTCCCTTAGGAACAGCGACAGGGCTCTCTTAGGGACGGTGTCAGGACCTTGGTTAGAAATGGGTCAGGATACTAGCTCAGGATAGTGTCCGGATTTTAGTTATTGCCGGCAGCAGGGCCTATATTAGAGATAGATTCCGGGCCTTAGTTAGGGACAGTGTCAGTTAGTTAGGGAGAGCATTAGGGCTTCGGTGAGAAAAAGGGGCAGGACATTAGCTCGGGAGAGAGTCAGGTTCCAGGCCAGTGGTAGTGTCAGGATGTGAGCTAGGGATAGGGTGAAGACCTTAGTTATTGAGAGCATCAGGGCCTTAGGACCAGCGTCAGGGCCTTCATCAGGACCAGTGTCAGGGCTTCACGTACGGACAGCATCAGAGCCTAACTAAGGTACGGCAACAGGGCCTAAGTGAGGCCTATCTTCAGGGCCTGAGTTAGGGACAGTGTCAGGGCATGACTTAGGAGCAGTATAAGGGCCTCTGTAGGATCAGCCTTAGGGTCTTCGTTAAAGACATTCTCAGGGCCTCTGTTAGGGACCGCCTCAGGGCCTCACTTAGGGACAGCGTCAGGGCTTCCTTTGGGACAGTTTCAGGACCTTGGTAAGACATGGGTCAGGATATTAGTTCAGGATAATGTCAGGACTTTAGATATTGACTGCAGCAGGGCCTTAGAGACAGTGTCTCAGCCTGACTTAGGACTAGCATCAGAGCCTTTGTTAGGTCCAGTGTCAGGGACTGAGTTAGGTGTAGTGTCAGGGCCTCAGTTAGGGACAGTGTCAGGGCCTGAGTTAGGACGAGCCTCCAGGCCTCAGTTAGGGCCAGGGTCACAGCCTCGGGACTAATTTTAGGGCCTTAGTTAGGAACAGCATCAGGGATTTATTTAGCATAAGAAGCTCAACATTAGTTAAAGACAAGGTTAGGTTAAGGTCTAGGCATTGTGTCAGGGCATGACCTAGGGATAGTGTCAAGACCTTAGTTACTTAGGGCATCAGGGCCTAATTTAGGACCAGTGTCAGGGCTTCAGGTAGGGATAGCGTCAGAGCCTGACTTCGGGAGAGCGACAGGGCTTGAGTGAGGCCTAGTGACAGAGCCTGACTTAGGGAGAGCGACAGGGCTTGAGTGAGGCCTAGTGTCAGAGCCTTAGCTAGGGATAGTATCAGGGCATGACTTAGGAGCAGCACAAGGGCCTTGGTAGGATCAGCCTCAGGGGCTTTGTTAAAGACCTTATCAGGGCCTCTGTTAGGGACAGCCTTAGGGCCTCCCTTAGGGACAGCGTCAGGGCTTACTTAGGGACAGTTTCAGGACCTTGGTAAGAGATGGGTCCGGAAATTACCTCAGGATAGTGTCAGGACATTAGATATTGACGGCAGCAGGGCCTTACTTAGGGACAGTGTCAAGGCCTTAGTTAGTACTAGCATCTGGGCCTCTGTTAAGTGCAGTGTCGGGGCCTGAGTTAGGAATAGTGTTAGGGCCTTAGTTAGGGACAGTATCACGGCCTTGGGACTAAATTCAGGGCCTGAGGTAGTCACAGCCTAAGGGCTTTAGTTAGCATAAGAGGCAGGACATTTGCTAGGGACAGGGTGAGGGTAAAGTTTAGGGATCGTGTCAGGAAATGACCTAGGGATAGTGTCAAGAGCTTAGTTACAGTATCAGGGCCTTATTTAGGACCCGTGTCAGGGCTTCAGGTAGGGACAGCGTCAGTGCCTGACTCTGGGAGAGCAACAGGGCCTGAGTGAGGCCTAGCGTCAGGCCCATAGCTGGGGACACTGTCAGGGCATGATGTAGGAGCAGCATCAGGGCCTTTGTTGCATCAGCATTAGTGTCTTAGTTACAGACATGATCAGGGCCTGAGTTAGTCACAGCGTCAAGGCCTCAGTTAGGCATAGCTTCAGGGACTGAGTTACGGACAGCCTCAGGTCTTCCCTTAGGAACAGCGACAGGGCTCTCTTAGGGACGGTGTCAGGACCTTGGTTAGAAATGGGTCAGGATATTAGCTCAGGATAGTGTCCGGATTTTAGTTATTGCCGGCAGCAGGGCCTATATTAGAGATAGATTCCGGGCCTTAGTTAGGGACAGTGTCAGGGCCTTAATTAGGACTAGTCTGGGCCTTAGTTAGGGAGAGCATTACGGCTTCGCTGAGGATAAGGGGCAGGACGTTAGCTCGGGACAGAGTCAGGTTCCAGGCCAGTGGTAGTGTCAGGATGTGAGCTAGGGATAGGGTGAAGACCTTAGTTATTGAGAGCATCAGGGCCTTAGTTAGGACCAGCGTCAGGGCCTTCATCAGGACCAGTGTCAGGGCTTCACGTACGGACAGCGTCAGAGCCTAACTAAGGTACGGCAACGGGGCCTAAGTGAGGCCTATCTTTAGGGCCTGAGTTAGGGACAGTGTCAGGGCATGACTTAGGAGCAGTATAAGGGCCTCTGTAGGATCAGCATTAGGGTCTTCGTTAAAGACATTCTCAGGGCCTCTGTTAGGGACCGCCTCAGGGCCTCACTTAGGGACAGCGTCAGGGCTTCCTTTGGGACAGTTTCAGGACCTTGGTAAGACATGGGTCAGGATATTAGCTCGGGATAATGTCAGGACTTTAGATATTGACTGCAGCAGGGCCTTAGAGACAGTGTCTCAGCCTGACTTAGGACTAGCATCAGAGCCTTTGTTAGGTCCAGTGTCAGGGACTGAGTTAGGTGTAGTGTCAGGGCCTTAGTTAGGGACAGTGTCAGGGCCTGAGTTAGGACGAGCCTCCAGGCCTCAGTTAGGGCCAGGGTCACGGCCTCGGGACTAATTTTAGGGCCTTAGTTAGGAAGAGCATCAGGGATTTATTTAGCATAAGAAGCTCAACATTAGTTAAAGACAAGGTTAGGTTAAGGTCTAGGGATTGTGTCAGGGCATGACCTAGGGATAGTGTCAAGACCTTAGTTACTTAGGGCATCAGGGCCTAATTTAGGACCAGCGTCAGGGCTTCAGGTAGGGATAGCGTCAGAGCCTGACTTCGGGAGAGCGACAGGGCTTGAGTGAGGCCTAGTGTCAGAGCCTTAGCTAGGGATAGTATCAGGGCATGACTTAGGAGCAGCATAAGGGCCTTGGTAGGATCAGCCTCAGGGGCTTTGTTAAAGACCTTATCAGGGCCTCTGTTAGGGGCAGCCTTAGGGCCTCCCTTAGGGACAGCGTCAGGGCTTACTTAGGGACAGTTTCAGGAGCTTGGTAAGAGATGGGTCCGGAAATTACCTCAGGATAGTGTCAGGACATTAGATATTGACGGCAGCAGGGCCTTACTTAGGGACAGTGTCAAGGCCTTAGTTAGTACTAGCATCTGGGCCTCTGTTAGGTGCAGTGTCGGGGCCTGAGTTAGGAATAGTGTTAGGGCCTTAGTTAGGGACAGTATCACGGCCTTGGGACTAAATTCAGGGCCTGAGGTAGTCACAGCCTAAGGGCTTTAGTTAGCATAAGAGGCAGGACATTTGCTAGGGACAGGGTGAGGGTAAAGTTTAGGGATCGTGTCAGGAAATGACCTAGGGATAGTGTCAAGAGCTTAGTTACAGTATCAGGGCCTTATTTAGGACCCGTGTCAGGGCTTCAGGTAGGGACAGCGTCAGTGCCTGACTCTGGGAGAGCAACAGGGCCTGAGTGAGGCCTAGCGTCAGGCCCATAGCTGGGGACACTGTCAGGGCATGATGTAGGAGCAGCATCAGGGCCTTTGTTGCATCAGCATTAGTGTCTTAGTTACAGACATGATCAGGGCCTGAGTTAGTCACAGCGTCAAGGCCTCAGTTAGGCATAGCTTCAGGGACTGAGTTACGGACAGCCTCAGGTCTTCCCTTAGGAACAGCGACAGGGCTCTCTTAGGGACGGTGTCAGGACCTTGGTTAGAAATGGGTCAGGATACTAGCTCAGGATAGTGTCCGGATTTTAGTTATTGCCGGCAGCAGGGCCTATATTAGAGATAGATTCCGGGCCTTAGTTAGGGACAGTGTCAGGGCCTTAATTAGGACTAGTCTGGGCCTTAGTTAGGGAGAGCATTACGGCTTCGCTGAGGATAAGGGGCAGGACGTTAGCTCGGGACAGAGTCAGGTTCCAGGCCAGTGGTAGTGTCAGGATGTGAGCTAGGGATAGGGTGAAGACCTTAGTTATTGAGAGCATCAGGGCCTTAGTTAGGACCAGCGTCAGGGCCTTCATCAGGACCAGTGTCAGGGCTTCACGTACGGACAGCGTCAGAGCCTAACTAAGGTACGGCAACGGGGCCTAAGTGAGGCCTATCTTTAGGGCCTGAGTTAGGGACAGTGTCAGGGCATGACTTAGGAGCAGTATAAGGGCCTCTGTAGGATCAGCATTAGGGTCTTCGTTAAAGACATTCTCAGGGCCTCTGTTAGGGACTGCCTCAGGGCCTCACTTAGGGACAGCGTCAGGGCTTCCTTTGGGACAGTTTCAGGACCTTGGTAAGACATGGGTCAGGATATTAGCTCGGGATAATGTCAGGACTTTAGATATTGACTGCAGCAGGGCCTTAGAGACAGTGTCTCAGCCTGACTTAGGACTAGCATCAGAGCCTTTGTTAGGTCCAGTGTCAGGGACTGAGTTAGGTGTAGTGTCAGGGCCTTAGTTAGGGACAGTGTCAGGGCCTGAGTTAGGACGAGCCTCCAGGCCTCAGTTAGGACCAGGGTCACGGCCTCGGGACTAATTTTAGGGCCTTAGTTAGGAAGAGCATCAGGGATTTATTTAGCATAAGAAGCTCAACATTAGTTAAAGACAAGGTTAGGTTAAGGTCTAGGCATTGGGTCAGGGCATGACCTAGGGATAGTGTCAAGACCTTAGTTACTTAGGGCATCAGGGCCTAATTTAGGACCAGCGTCAGGGCTTCAGGTAGGGATAGCGTCAGAGCCTGACTTCGGGAGAGCGACAGGGCTTGAGTGAGGCCTAGTGTCAGAGCCTTAGCTAGGGATAGTATCAGGGCATGACTTAGGAGCAGCATAAGGGCCTTGGTAGGATCAGCCTCAGGGGCTTTGTTAAAGACCTTATCAGGGCCTCTGTTAGGGGCAGCCTTAGGGCCTCCCTTAGGGACAGCGTCAGGGCTTACTTAGGGACAATTTCAGGACCTTGGTAAGAGATGGGTCCGGAAATTACCTCAGGATAGTGTCAGGACATTAGATATTGACGGCAGCAGGGCCTTACTTAGGGACAGTGTCAAGGCCTTAGTTAGTACTAGCATCTGGGCCTCTGTTAGGTGCAGTGTCGGGGCCTGAGTTAGGAATAGTGTTAGGGCCTTAGTTAGGGACAGTATCACGGCCTTGGGACTAAATTCAGGGCCTGAGGTAGTCACAGCCTAAGGGCTTTAGTTAGCATAAGAGGCAGGACATTTGCTAGGGACAGGGTGAGGGTAAAGTTTAGGGATCGTGTCAGGAAATGACCTAGGGATAGTGTCAAGAGCTTAGTTACAGTATCAGGGCCTTATTTAGGACCCGTGTCAGGGCTTCAGGTAGGGACAGCGTCAGTGCCTGACTCTGGGAGAGCAACAGGGCCTGAGTGAGGCCTAGCGTCAGGCCCATAGCTGGGGACACTGTCAGGGCATGATGTAGGAGCAGCATCAGGGCCTTTGTTGCGTCAGCATTAGTGTCTTAGTTACAGACATGATCAGGGCCTGAGTTAGTCACAGCGTCAAGGCCTCAGTTAGGCATAGCTTCAGGGACTGAGTTACGGACAGCCTCAGGTCTTCCCTTAGGAACAGCGACAGGGCTCTCTTAGGGACGGTGTCAGGACCTTGGTTAGAAATGGGTCAGGATATTAGCTCAGGATAGTGTCCGGATTTTAGTTATTGCCGGCAGCAGGGCCTATATTAGAGATAGATTCCGGGCCTTAGTTAGGGACAGTGTCAGGGCCTTAATTAGGACTAGTCTGGGCCTTAGTTAGGGAGAGCATTACGGCTTCGCTGAGGATAAGGGGCAGGACGTTAGCTCGGGACAGAGTCAGGTTCCAGGCCAGTGGTAGTGTCAGGATGTGAGCTAGGGATAGGGTGAAGACCTTAGTTATTGAGAGCATCAGGGCCTTAGTTAGGACCAGCGTCAGGGCCTTCATCAGGACCAGTGTCAGGGCTTCACGTACGGACAGCGTCAGAGCCTAACTAAGGTACGGCAACGGGGCCTAAGTGAGGCCTATCTTTAGGGCCTGAGTTAGGGACAGTGTCAGGGCATGACTTAGGAGCAGTATAAGGGCCTCTGTAGGATCAGCATTAGGGTCTTCGTTAAAGACATTCTCAGGGCCTCTGTTAGGGACCGCCTCAGGGCCTCACTTAGGGACAGCGTCAGGGCTTCCTTTGGGACAGTTTCAGGACCTTGGTAAGACATGGGTCAGGATATTAGCTCGGGATAATGTCAGGACTTTAGATATTGACTGCAGCAGGGCCTTAGAGACAGTGTCTCAGCCTGACTTAGGACTAGCATCAGAGCCTTTGTTAGGTCCAGTGTCAGGGACTGAGTTAGGTGTAGTGTCAGGGCCTTAGTTAGGGACAGTGTCAGGGCCTGAGTTAGGACGAGCCTCCAGGCCTCAGTTAGGGCCAGGGTCACGGCCTCGGGACTAATTTTAGGGCCTTAGTTAGGAAGAGCATCAGGGATTTATTTAGCATAAGAAGCTCAACATTAGTTAAAGACAAGGTTAGGTTAAGGTCTAGGCATTGGGTCAGGGCATGACCTAGGGATAGTGTCAAGACCTTAGTTACTTAGGGCATCAGGGCCTAATTTAGGACCAGCGTCAGGGCTTCAGGTAGGGATAGCGTCAGAGCCTGACTTCGGGAGAGCGACAGGGCTTGAGTGAGGCCTAGTGTCAGAGCCTTAGCTAGGGATAGTATCAGGGCATGACTTAGGAGCAGCATAAGGGCCTTGGTAGGATCAGCCTCAGGGGCTTTGTTAAAGACCTTATCAGGGCCTCTGTTAGGGGCAGCCTTAGGGCCTCCCTTAGGGACAGCGTCAGGGCTTACTTAGGGACAGTTTCAGGAGCTTGGTAAGAGATGGGTCCGGAAATTACCTCAGGATAGTGTCAGGACATTAGATATTGACGGCAGCAGGGCCTTACTTAGGGACAGTGTCAAGGCCTTAGTTAGTACTAGCATCTGGGCCTCTGTTAGGTGCAGTGTCGGGGCCTGAGTTAGGAATAGTGTTAGGGCCTTAGTTAGGGACAGTATCACGGCCTTGGGACTAAATTCAGGGCCTGAGGTAGTCACAGCCTAAGGGCTTTAGTTAGCATAAGAGGCAGGACATTTGCTAGGGACAGGGTGAGGGTAAAGTTTAGGGATCGTGTCAGGAAATGACCTAGGGATAGTGTCAAGAGCTTAGTTACAGTATCAGGGCCTTATTTAGGACCCGTGTCAGGGCTTCAGGTAGGGACAGCGTCAGTGCCTGACTCTGGGAGAGCAACAGGGCCTGAGTGAGGCCTAGCGTCAGGCCCATAGCTGGGGACACTGTCAGGGCATGATGTAGGAGCAGCATCAGGGCCTTTGTTGCATCAGCATTAGTGTCTTAGTTACAGACATGATCAGGGCCTGAGTTAGTCACAGCGTCAAGGCCTCAGTTAGGCATAGCTTCAGGGACTGAGTTACGGACAGCCTCAGGTCTTCCCTTAGGAACAGCGACAGGGCTCTCTTAGGGACGGTGTCAGGACCTTGGTTAGAAATGGGTCAGGATATTAGCTCAGGATAGTGTCCGGATTTTAGTTATTGCCGGCAGCAGGGCCTATATTAGAGATAGATTCCGGGCCTTAGTTAGGGACAGTGTCAGGGCCTTAATTAGGACTAGTCTGGGCCTTAGTTAGGGAGAGCATTACGGCTTCGCTGAGGATAAGGGGCAGGACGTTAGCTCGGGACAGAGTCAGGTTCCAGGCCAGTGGTAGTGTCAGGATGTGAGCTAGGGATAGGGTGAAGACCTTAGTTATTGAGAGCATCAGGGCCTTAGTTAGGACCAGCGTCAGGGCCTTCATCAGGACCAGTGTCAGGGCTTCACGTACGGACAGCGTCAGAGCCTAACTAAGGTACGGCAACGGGGCCTAAGTGAGGCCTATCTTTAGGGCCTGAGTTAGGGACAGTGTCAGGGCATGACTTAGGAGCAGTATAAGGGCCTCTGTAGGATCAGCATTAGGGTCTTCGTTAAAGACATTCTCAGGGCCTCTGTTAGGGACCGCCTCAGGGCCTCACTTAGGGACAGTGTCAGGGCTTCCTTTGGGACAGTTTCAGGACCTTGGTAAGACATGGGTCAGGATATTAGCTCGGGATAATGTCAGGACTTTAGATATTGACTGCAGCAGGGCCTTAGAGACAGTGTCTCAGCCTGACTTAGGACTAGCATCAGAGCCTTTGTTAGGTCCAGTGTCAGGGACTGAGTTAGGTGTAGTGTCAGGGCCTTAGTTAGGGACAGTGTCAGGGCCTGAGTTAGGACGAGCCTCCAGGCCTCAGTTAGGGCCAGGGTCACGGCCTCGGGACTAATTTTAGGGCCTTAGTTAGGAAGAGCATCAGGGATTTATTTAGCATAAGAAGCTCAACATTAGTTAAAGACAAGGTTAGGTTAAGGTCTAGGCATTGGGTCAGGGCATGACCTAGGGATAGTGTCAAGACCTTAGTTACTTAGGGCATCAGGGCCTAATTTAGGACCAGCGTCAGGGCTTCAGGTAGGGATAGCGTCAGAGCCTGACTTCGGGAGAGCGACAGGGCTTGAGTGAGGCCTAGTGTCAGAGCCTTAGCTAGGGATAGTATCAGGGCATGACTTAGGAGCAGCATAAGGGCCTTGGTAGGATCAGCCTCAGGGGCTTTGTTAAAGACCTTATCAGGGCCTCTGTTAGGGGCAGCCTTAGGGCCTCCCTTAGGGACAGCGTCAGGGCTTACTTAGGGACAGTTTCAGGAGCTTGGTAAGAGATGGGTCCGGAAATTACCTCAGGATAGTGTCAGGACATTAGATATTGACGGCAGCAGGGCCTTACTTAGGGACAGTGTCAAGGCCTTAGTTAGTACTAGCATCTGGGCCTCTGTTAGGTGCAGTGTCGGGGCCTGAGTTAGGAATAGTGTTAGGGCCTTAGTTAGGGACAGTATCACGGCCTTGGGACTAAATTCAGGGCCTGAGGTAGTCACAGCCTAAGGGCTTTAGTTAGCCTAAGAGGCAGGACATTTGCTAGGGACAGGGTGAGGGTAAAGTTTAGGGATCGTGTCAGGAAATGACCTAGGGATAGTGTCAAGAGCTTAGTTACAGTATCAGGGCCTTATTTAGGACCCGTGTCAGGGCTTCAGGTAGGGACAGCGTCAGTGCCTGACTCTGGGAGAGCAACAGGGCCTGAGTGAGGCCTAGCGTCAGGCCCATAGCTGGGGACACTGTCAGGGCATGATGTAGGAGCAGCATCAGGGCCTTTGTTGCATCAGCATTAGTGTCTTAGTTACAGACATGATCAGGGCCTGAGTTAGTCACAGCGTCAAGGCCTCAGTTAGGCATAGCTTCAGGGACTGAGTTACGGACAGCCTCAGGTCTTCCCTTAGGAACAGCGACAGGGCTCTCTTAGGGACGGTGTCAGGACCTTGGTTAGAAATGGGTCAGGATATTAGCTCAGGATAGTGTCCGGATTTTAGTTATTGCCGGCAGCAGGGCCTATATTAGAGATAGATTCCGGGCCTTAGTTAGGGACAGTGTCAGGGCCTTAATTAGGACTAGTCTGGGCCTTAGTTAGGGAGAGCATTACGGCTTCGCTGAGGATAAGGGGCAGGACGTTAGCTCGGGACAGAGTCAGGTTCCAGGCCAGTGGTAGTGTCAGGATGTGAGCTAGGGATAGGGTGAAGACCTTAGTTATTGAGAGCATCAGGGCCTTAGTTAGGACCAGCGTCAGGGCCTTCATCAGGACCAGTGTCAGGGCTTCACGTACGGACAGCGTCAGAGCCTAACTAAGGTACGGCAACGGGGCCTAAGTGAGGCCTATCTTTAGGGCCTGAGTTAGGGACAGTGTCAGGGCATGACTTAGGAGCAGTATAAGGGCCTCTGTAGGATCAGCATTAGGGTCTTCGTTAAAGACATTCTCAGGGCCTCTGTTAGGGACCGCCTCAGGGCCTCACTTAGGGACAACGTCAGGGCTTCCTTTGGGACAGTTTCAGGACCTTGGTAAGACATGGGTCAGGATATTAGCTCGGGATAATGTCAGGACTTTAGATATTGACTGCAGCAGGGCCTTAGAGACAGTGTCTCAGCCTGACTTAGGACTAGCATCAGAGCCTTTGTTAGGTCCAGTGTCAGGGACTGAGTTAGGTGTAGTGTCAGGGCCTTAGTTAGGGACAGTGTCAGGGCCTGAGTTAGGACGAGCCTCCAGGCCTCAGTTAGGGCCAGGGTCACGGCCTCGGGACTAATTTTAGGGCCTTAGTTAGGAAGAGCATCAGGGATTTATTTAGCATAAGAAGCTCAACATTAGTTAAAGACAAGGTTAGGTTAAGGTCTAGGCATTGGGTCAGGGCATGACCTAGGGATAGTGTCAAGACCTTAGTTACTTAGGGCATCAGGGCCTAATTTAGGACCAGCGTCAGGGCTTCAGGTAGGGATAGCGTCAGAGCCTGACTTCGGGAGAGCGACAGGGCTTGAGTGAGGCCTAGTGTCAGAGCCTTAGCTAGGGATAGTATCAGGGCATGACTTAGGAGCAGCATAAGGGCCTTGGTAGGATCAGCCTCAGGGGCTTTGTTAAAGACCTTATCAGGGCCTCTGTTAGGGGCAGCCTTAGGGCCTCCCTTAGGGACAGCGTCAGGGCTTACTTAGGGACAGTTTCAGGAGCTTGGTAAGAGATGGGTCCGGAAATTACCTCAGGATAGTGTCAGGACATTAGATATTGACGGCAGCAGGGCCTTACTTAGGGACAGTGTCAAGGCCTTAGTTAGTACTAGCATCTGGGCCTCTGTTAGGTGCAGTGTCGGGGCCTGAGTTAGGAATAGTGTTAGGGCCTTAGTTAGGGACAGTATCACGGCCTTGGGACTAAATTCAGGGCCTGAGGTAGTCACAGCCTAAGGGCTTTAGTTAGCATAAGAGGCAGGACATTTGCTAGGGACAGGGTGAGGGTAAAGTTTAGGGATCGTGTCAGGAAATGACCTAGGGATAGTGTCAAGAGCTTAGTTACAGTATCAGGGCCTTATTTAGGACCCGTGTCAGGGCTTCAGGTAGGGACAGCGTCAGTGCCTGACTCTGGGAGAGCAACAGGGCCTGAGTGAGGCCTAGCGTCAGGCCCATAGCTGGGGACACTGTCAGGGCATGATGTAGGAGCAGCATCAGGGCCTTTGTTGCATCAGCATTAGTGTCTTAGTTACAGACATGATCAGGGCCTGAGTTAGTCACAGCGTCAAGGCCTCAGTTAGGCATAGCTTCAGGGACTGAGTTACGGACAGCCTCAGGTCTTCCCTTAGGAACAGCGACAGGGCTCTCTTAGGGACGGTGTCAGGACCTTGGTTAGAAATGGGTCAGGATACTAGCTCAGGATAGTGTCCGGATTTTAGTTATTGCCGGCAGCAGGGCCTATATTAGAGATAGATTCCGGGCCTTAGTTAGGGACAGTGTCAGGGCCTTAATTAGGACTAGTCTGGGCCTTAGTTAGGGAGAGCATTACGGCATCGCTGAGGATAAGGGGCAGGACGTTAGCTCGGGACAGAGTCAGGTTCCAGGCCAGTGGTAGTGTTAAGATGTGATCTAGGGATAGGGTGAAGACCTTAGTTATTGAGAGCATCAGGGCCTTAGTTAGGACCAGCGTCAGGGCCTTCATCAGGACCAGTGTCAGGGCTTCACGTACGGACAGCGTCAGAGCCTAACTAAGGTACGGCAACGGGGCCTAAGTGAGGCCTATCTTTAGGGCCTGAGTTAGGGACAGTGTCAGGGCATGACTTAGGAGCAGTATAAGGGCCTCTGTAGGATCAGCATTAGGGTCTTCGTTAAAGACATTCTCAGGGCCTCTGTTAGGGACCGCCTCAGGGCCTCACTTAGGGACAGCGTCAGGGCTTCCTTTGGGACAGTTTCAGGACCTTGGTAAGACATGGGTCAGGATATTAGCTCGGGATAATGTCAGGACTTTAGATATTGACTGCAGCAGGGCCTTAGAGACAGTGTCTCAGCCTGACTTAGGACTAGCATCAGAGCCTTTGTTAGGTCCAGTGTCAGGGACTGAGTTAGGTGTAGTGTCAGGGCCTTAGTTAGGGACAGTGTCAGGGCCTGAGTTAGGACGAGCCTCCAGGCCTCAGTTAGGGCCAGGGTCACGGCCTCGGGACTAATTTTAGGGCCTTAGTTAGGAAGAGCATCAGGGATTTATTTAGCATAAGAAGCTCAACATTAGTTAAAGACAAGGTTAGGTTAAGGTCTAGGCATTGGGTCAGGGCATGACCTAGGGATAGTGTCAAGACCTTAGTTACTTAGGGCATCAGGGCCTAATTTAGGACCAGCGTCAGGGCTTCAGGTAGGGATAGCGTCAGAGCCTGACTTCGGGAGAGCGACAGGGCTTGAGTGAGGCCTAGTGTCAGAGCCTTAGCTAGGGATAGTATCAGGGCATGACTTAGGAGCAGCATAAGGGCCTTGGTAGGATCAGCCTCAGGGGCTTTGTTAAAGACCTTATCAGGGCCTCTGTTAGGGGCAGCCTTAGGGCCTCCCTTAGGGACAGCGTCAGGGCTTACTTAGGGACAGTTTCAGGAGCTTGGTAAGAGATGGGTCCGGAAATTACCTCAGGATAGTGTCAGGACATTAGATATTGACGGCAGCAGGGCCTTACTTAGGGACAGTGTCAAGGCCTTAGTTAGTACTAGCATCTGGGCCTCTGTTAGGTGCAGTGTCGGGGCCTGAGTTAGGAATAGTGTTAGGGCCTTAGTTAGGGACAGTATCACGGCCTTGGGACTAAATTCAGGGCCTGAGGTAGTCACAGCCTAAGGGCTTTAGTTAGCATAAGAGGCAGGACATTTGCTAGGGACAGGGTGAGGGTAAAGTTTAGGGATCCTGTCAGGAAATGACCTAGGGATAGTGTCAAGAGCTTAGTTACAGTATCAGGGCCTTATTTAGGACCCGTGTCAGGGCTTCAGGTAGGGACAGCGTCAGTGCCTGACTCTGGGAGAGCAACAGGGCCTGAGTGAGGCCTAGCGTCAGGCCCATAGCTGGGGACACTGTCAGGGCATGATGTAGGAGCAGCATCAGGGCCTTTGTTGCATCAGCATTAGTGTCTTAGTTACAGACATGATCAGGGCCTGAGTTAGTCACAGCGTCAAGGCCTCAGTTAGGCATAGCTTCAGGGACTGAGTTACGGACAGCCTCAGGTCTTCCCTTAGGAACAGCGACAGGGCTCTCTTAGGGACGGTGTCAGGACCTTGGTTAGAAATGGGTCAGGATACTAGCTCAGGATAGTGTCCGGATTTTAGTTATTGCCGGCAGCAGGGCCTATATTAGAGATAGATTCCGGGCCTTAGTTAGGGACAGTGTCAGGGCCTTAATTAGGACTAGTCTGGGCCTTAGTTAGGGAGAGCATTACGGCTTCGCTGAGGATAAGGGGCAGGACGTTAGCTCGGGACAGAGTCAGGTTCCAGGCCAGTGGTAGTGTCAGGATGTGAGCTAGGGATAGGGTGAAGACCTTAGTTATTGAGAGCATCAGGGCCTTAGTTAGGACCAGCGTCAGGGCCTTCATCAGGACCAGTGTCAGGGCTTCACGTACGGACAGCGTCAGAGCCTAACTAAGGTACGGCAACGGGGCCTAAGTGAGGCCTATCTTTAGGGCCTGAGTTAGGGACAGTGTCAGGGCATGACTTAGGAGCAGTATAAGGGCCTCTGTAGGATCAGCATTAGGGTCTTCGTTAAAGACATTCTCAGGGCCTCTGTTAGGGACCGCCTCAGGGCCTCACTTAGGGACAGTGTCAGGGCTTCCTTTGGGACAGTTTCAGGACCTTGGTAAGACATGGGTCAGGATATTAGCTCGGGATAATGTCAGGACTTTAGATATTGACTGCAGCAGGGCCTTAGAGACAGTGTCTCAGCCTGACTTAGGACTAGCATCAGAGCCTTTGTTAGGTCCAGTGTCAGGGACTGAGTTAGGTGTAGTGTCAGGGCCTTAGTTAGGGACAGTGTCAGGGCCTGAGTTAGGACGAGCCTCCAGGCCTCAGTTAGGGCCAGGGTCACGGCCTCGGGACTAATTTTAGGGCCTTAGTTAGGAAGAGCATCAGGGATTTATTTAGCATAAGAAGCTCAACATTAGTTAAAGACAAGGTTAGGTTAAGGTCTAGGCATTGGGTCAGGGCATGACCTAGGGATAGTGTCAAGACCTTAGTTACTTAGGGCATCAGGGCCTAATTTAGGACCAGCGTCAGGGCTTCAGGTAGGGATAGCGTCAGAGCCTGACTTCGGGAGAGCGACAGGGCTTGAGTGAGGCCTAGTGTCAGAGCCTTAGCTAGGGATAGTATCAGGGCATGACTTAGGAGCAGCATAAGGGCCTTGGTAGGATCAGCCTCAGGGGCTTTGTTAAAGACCTTATCAGGGCCTCTGTTAGGGGCAGCCTTAGGGCCTCCCTTAGGGACAGCGTCAGGGCTTACTTAGGGACAGTTTCAGGACCTTGGTAAGAGATGGGTCCGGAAATTACCTCAGGATAGTGTCAGGACATTAGATATTGACGGCAGCAGGGCCTTACTTAGGGACAGTGTCAAGGCCTTAGTTAGTACTAGCATCTGGGCCTCTGTTAGGTGCAGTGTCGGGGCCTGAGTTAGGAATAGTGTTAGGGCCTTAGTTAGGGACAGTATCACAGCCTTGGGACTAAATTCAGGGCCTGAGGTAGTCACAGCCTAAGGGCTTTAGTTAGCCTAAGAGGCAGGACATTTGCTAGGGACAGGGTGAGGGTAAAGTTTAGGGATCGTGTCAGGAAATGACCTAGGGATAGTGTCAAGAGCTTAGTTACAGTATCAGGGCCTTATTTAGGACCCGTGTCAGGGCTTCAGGTAGGGACAGCGTCAGTGCCTGACTCTGGGAGAGCAACAGGGCCTGAGTGAGGCCTAGCGTCAGGCCCATAGCTGGGGACACTGTCAGGGCATGATGTAGGAGCAGCATCAGGGCCTTTGTTGCATCAGCATTAGTGTCTTAGTTACAGACATGATCAGGGCCTGAGTTAGTCACAGCGTCAAGGCCTCAGTTAGGCATAGCTTCAGGGACTGAGTTACGGACAGCCTCAGGTCTTCCCTTAGGAACAGCGACAGGGCTCTCTTAGGGACGGTGTCAGGACCTTGGTTAGAAATGGGTCAGGATATTAGCTCAGGATAGTGTCCGGATTTTAGTTATTGCCGGCAGCAGGGCCTATATTAGAGATAGATTCCGGGCCTTAGTTAGGGACAGTGTCAGGGCCTTAATTAGGACTAGTCTGGGCCTTAGTTAGGGAGAGCATTACGGCTTCGCTGAGGATAAGGGGCAGGACGTTAGCTCGGGACAGAGTCAGGTTCCAGGCCAGTGGTAGTGTCAGGATGTGAGCTAGGGATAGGGTGAAGACCTTAGTTATTGAGAGCATCAGGGCCTTAGTTAGGACCAGCGTCAGGGCCTTCATCAGGACCAGTGTCAGGGCTTCACGTACGGACAGCGTCAGAGCCTAACTAAGGTACGGCAACGGGGCCTAAGTGAGGCCTATCTTTAGGGCCTGAGTTAGGGACAGTGTCAGGGCATGACTTAGGAGCAGTATAAGGGCCTCTGTAGGATCAGCATTAGGGTCTTCGTTAAAGACATTCTCAGGGCCTCTGTTAGGGACCGCCTCAGGGCCTCACTTAGGGACAACGTCAGGGCTTCCTTTGGGACAGTTTCAGGACCTTGGTAAGACATGGGTCAGGATATTAGCTCGGGATAATGTCAGGACTTTAGATATTGACTGCAGCAGGGCCTTAGAGACAGTGTCTCAGCCTGACTTAGGACTAGCATCAGAGCCTTTGTTAGGTCCAGTGTCAGGGACTGAGTTAGGTGTAGTGTCAGGGCCTTAGTTAGGGACAGTGTCAGGGCCTGAGTTAGGACGAGCCTCCAGGCCTCAGTTAGGGCCAGGGTCACGGCCTCGGGACTAATTTTAGGGCCTTAGTTAGGAAGAGCATCAGGGATTTATTTAGCATAAGAAGCTCAACATTAGTTAAAGACAAGGTTAGGTTAAGGTCTAGGGATTGTGTCAGGGCATGACCTAGGGATAGTGTCAAGACCTTAGTTACTTAGGGCATCAGGGCCTAATTTAGGACCAGCGTCAGGGCTTCAGGTAGGGATAGCGTCAGAGCCTGACTTCGGGAGAGCGACAGGGCTTGAGTGAGGCCTAGTGTCAGAGCCTTAGCTAGGGATAGTATCAGGGCATGACTTAGGAGCAGCATAAGGGCCTTGGTAGGATCAGCCTCAGGGGCTTTGTTAAAGACCTTATCAGGGCCTCTGTTAGGGGCAGCCTTAGGGCCTCCCTTAGGGACAGCGTCAGGGCTTACTTAGGGACAGTTTCAGGAGCTTGGTAAGAGATGGGTCCGGAAATTACCTCAGGATAGTGTCAGGACATTAGATATTGACGGCAGCAGGGCCTTACTTAGGGACAGTGTCAAGGCCTTAGTTAGTACTAGCATCTGGGCCTCTGTTAGGTGCAGTGTCGGGGCCTGAGTTAGGAATAGTGTTAGGGCCTTAGTTAGGGACAGTATCACGGCCTTGGGACTAAATTCAGGGCCTGAGGTAGTCACAGCCTAAGGGCTTTAGTTAGCATAAGAGGCAGGACATTTGCTAGGGACAGGGTGAGGGTAAAGTTTAGGGATCGTGTCAGGAAATGACCTAGGGATAGTGTCAAGAGCTTAGTTACAGTATCAGGGCCTTATTTAGGACCCGTGTCAGGGCTTCAGGTAGGGACAGCGTCAGTGCCTGACTCTGGGAGAGCAACAGGGCCTGAGTGAGGCCTAGCGTCAGGCCCATAGCTGGGGACACTGTCAGGGCATGATGTAGGAGCAGCATCAGGGCCTTTGTTGCATCAGCATTAGTGTCTTAGTTACAGACATGATCAGGGCCTGAGTTAGTCACAGCGTCAAGGCCTCAGTTAGGCATAGCTTCAGGGACTGAGTTACGGACAGCCTCAGGTCTTCCCTTAGGAACAGCGACAGGGCTCTCTTAGGGACGGTGTCAGGACCTTGGTTAGAAATGGGTCAGGATACTAGCTCAGGATAGTGTCCGGATTTTAGTTATTGCCGGCAGCAGGGCCTATATTAGAGATAGATTCCGGGCCTTAGTTAGGGACAGTGTCAGGGCCTTAATTAGGACTAGTCTGGGCCTTAGTTAGGGAGAGCATTACGGCATCGCTGAGGATAAGGGGCAGGACGTTAGCTCGGGACAGAGTCAGGTTCCAGGCCAGTGGTAGTGTTAAGATGTGATCTAGGGATAGGGTGAAGACCTTAGTTATTGAGAGCATCAGGGCCTTAGTTAGGACCAGCGTCAGGGCCTTCATCAGGACCAGTGTCAGGGCTTCACGTACGGACAGCGTCAGAGCCTAACTAAGGTACGGCAACGGGGCCTAAGTGAGGCCTATCTTTAGGGCCTGAGTTAGGGACAGTGTCAGGGCATGACTTAGGAGCAGTATAAGGGCCTCTGTAGGATCAGCATTAGGGTCTTCGTTAAAGACATTCTCAGGGCCTCTGTTAGGGACCGCCTCAGGGCCTCACTTAGGGACAGCGTCAGGGCTTCCTTTGGGACAGTTTCAGGACCTTGGTAAGACATGGGTCAGGATATTAGCTCGGGATAATGTCAGGACTTTAGATATTGACTGCAGCAGGGCCTTAGAGACAGTGTCTCAGCCTGACTTAGGACTAGCATCAGAGCCTTTGTTAGGTCCAGTGTCAGGGACTGAGTTAGGTGTAGTGTCAGGGCCTTAGTTAGGGACAGTGTCAGGGCCTGAGTTAGGACGAGCCTCCAGGCCTCAGTTAGGGCCAGGGTCACGGCCTCGGGACTAATTTTAGGGCCTTAGTTAGGAAGAGCATCAGGGATTTATTTAGCATAAGAAGCTCAACATTAGTTAAAGACAAGGTTAGGTTAAGGTCTAGGCATTGGGTCAGGGCATGACCTAGGGATAGTGTCAAGACCTTAGTTACTTAGGGCATCAGGGCCTAATTTAGGACCAGCGTCAGGGCTTCAGGTAGGGATAGCGTCAGAGCCTGACTTCGGGAGAGCGACAGGGCTTGAGTGAGGCCTAGTGTCAGAGCCTTAGCTAGGGATAGTATCAGGGCATGACTTAGGAGCAGCATAAGGGCCTTGGTAGGATCAGCCTCAGGGGCTTTGTTAAAGACCTTATCAGGGCCTCTGTTAGGGGCAGCCTTAGGGCCTCCCTTAGGGACAGCGTCAGGGCTTACTTAGGGACAATTTCAGGACCTTGGTAAGAGATGGGTCCGGAAATTACCTCAGGATAGTGTCAGGACATTAGATATTGACGGCAGCAGGGCCTTACTTAGGGACAGTGTCAAGGCCTTAGTTAGTACTAGCATCTGGGCCTCTGTTAGGTGCAGTGTCGGGGCCTGAGTTAGGAATAGTGTTAGGGCCTTAGTTAGGGACAGTATCACGGCCTTGGGACTAAATTCAGGGCCTGAGGTAGTCACAGCCTAAGGGCTTTAGTTAGCCTAAGAGGCAGGACATTTGCTAGGGACAGGGTGAGGGTAAAGTTTAGGGATCGTGTCAGGAAATGACCTAGGGATAGTGTCAAGAGCTTAGTTACAGTATCAGGGCCTTATTTAGGACCCGTGTCAGGGCTTCAGGTAGGGACAGCGTCAGTGCCTGACTCTGGGAGAGCAACAGGGCCTGAGTGAGGCCTAGCGTCAGGCCCATAGCTGGGGACACTGTCAGGGCATGATGTAGGAGCAGCATCAGGGCCTTTGTTGCATCAGCATTAGTGTCTTAGTTACAGACATGATCAGGGCCTGAGTTAGTCACAGCGTCAAGGCCTCAGTTAGGCATAGCTTCAGGGACTGAGTTACGGACAGCCTCAGGTCTTCCCTTAGGAACAGCGACAGGGCTCTCTTAGGGACGGTGTCAGGACCTTGGTTAGAAATGGGTCAGGATACTAGCTCAGGATAGTGTCCGGATTTTAGTTATTGCCGGCAGCAGGGCCTATATTAGAGATAGATTCCGGGCCTTAGTTAGGGACAGTGTCAGGGCCTTAATTAGGACTAGTCTGGGCCTTAGTTAGGGAGAGCATTACGGCTTCGCTGAGGATAAGGGGCAGGACGTTAGCTCGGGACAGAGTCAGGTTCCAGGCCAGTGGTAGTGTCAGGATGTGAGCTAGGGATAGGGTGAAGACCTTAGTTATTGAGAGCATCAGGGCCTTAGTTAGGACCAGCGTCAGGGCCTTCATCAGGACCAGTGTCAGGGCTTCACGTACGGACAGCGTCAGAGCCTAACTAAGGTACGGCAACGGGGCCTAAGTGAGGCCTATCTTTAGGGCCTGAGTTAGGGACAGTGTCAGGGCATGACTTAGGAGCAGTATAAGGGCCTCTGTAGGATCAGCATTAGGGTCTTCGTTAAAGACATTCTCAGGGCCTCTGTTAGGGACCGCCTCAGGGCCTCACTTAGGGACAGCGTCAGGGCTTCCTTTGGGACAGTTTCAGGACCTTGGTAAGACATGGGTCAGGATATTAGCTCGGGATAATGTCAGGACTTTAGATATTGACTGCAGCAGGGCCTTAGAGACAGTGTCTCAGCCTGACTTAGGACTAGCATCAGAGCCTTTGTTAGGTCCAGTGTCAGGGACTGAGTTAGGTGTAGTGTCAGGGCCTTAGTTAGGGACAGTGTCAGGGCCTGAGTTAGGACGAGCCTCCAGGCCTCAGTTAGGGCCAGGGTCACGGCCTCGGGACTAATTTTAGGGCCTTAGTTAGGAAGAGCATCAGGGATTTATTTAGCATAAGAAGCTCAACATTAGTTAAAGACAAGGTTAGGTTAAGGTCTAGGCATTGGGTCAGGGCATGACCTAGGGATAGTGTCAAGACCTTAGTTACTTAGGGCATCAGGGCCTAATTTAGGACCAGCGTCAGGGCTTCAGGTAGGGATAGCGTCAGAGCCTGACTTCGGGAGAGCGACAGGGCTTGAGTGAGGCCTAGTGTCAGAGCCTTAGCTAGGGATAGTATCAGGGCATGACTTAGGAGCAGCATAAGGGCCTTGGTAGGATCAGCCTCAGGGGCTTTGTTAAAGACCTTATCAGGGCCTCTGTTAGGGGCAGCCTTAGGGCCTCCCTTAGGGACAGCGTCAGGGCTTACTTAGGGACAGTTTCAGGACCTTGGTAAGAGATGGGTCTGGAAATTACCTCAGGATAGTGTCAGGACATTAGATATTGACGGCAGCAGGGCCTTACTTAGGGACAGTGTCAAGGCCTTAGTTAGTACTAGCATCTGGGCCTCTGTTAGGTGCAGTGTCGGGGCCTGAGTTAGGAATAGTGTTAGGGCCTTAGTTAGGGACAGTATCACGGCCTTGGGACTAAATTCAGGGCCTGAGGTAGTCACAGCCTAAGGGCTTTAGTTAGCATAAGAGGCAGGACATTTGCTAGGGACAGGGTGAGGGTAAAGTTTAGGGATCGTGTCAGGAAATGACCTAGGGGTAGTGTCAAGAGCTTAGTTACAGTATCAGGGCCTTATTTAGGACCCGTGTCAGGGCTTCAGGTAGGGACAGCGTCAGTGCCTGACTCTGGGAGAGCAACAGGGCCTGAGTGAGGCCTAGCGTCAGGCCCATAGCTGGGGACACTGTCAGGGCATGATGTAGGAGCAGCATCAGGGCCTTTGTTGCATCAGCATTAGTGTCTTAGTTACAGACATGATCAGGGCCTGAGTTAGTCACAGCGTCAAGGCCTCAGTTAGGCATAGCTTCAGGGACTGAGTTACGGACAGCCTCAGGTCTTCCCTTAGGAACAGCGACAGGGCTCTCTTAGGGACGGTGTCAGGACCTTGGTTAGAAATGGGTCAGGATACTAGCTCAGGATAGTGTCCGGATTTTAGTTATTGCCGGCAGCAGGGCCTATATTAGAGATAGATTCCGGGCCTTAGTTAGGGACAGTGTCAGGGCCTTAATTAGGACTAGTCTGGGCCTTAGTTAGGGAGAGCATTACGGCTTCGCTGAGGATAAGGGGCAGGACGTTAGCTCGGGACAGAGTCAGGTTCCAGGCCAGTGGTAGTGTCAGGATGTGAGCTAGGGATAGGGTGAAGACCTTAGTTATTGAGAGCATCAGGGCCTTAGTTAGGACCAGCGTCAGGGCCTTCATCAGGACCAGTGTCAGGGCTTCACGTACGGACAGCGTCAGAGCCTAACTAAGGTACGGCAACGGGGCCTAAGTGAGGCCTATCTTTAGGGCCTGAGTTAGGGACAGTGTCAGGGCATGACTTAGGAGCAGTATAAGGGCCTCTGTAGGATCAGCATTAGGGTCTTCGTTAAAGACATTCTCAGGGCCTCTGTTAGGGACCGCCTCAGGGCCTCACTTAGGGACAGTGTCAGGGCTTCCTTTGGGACAGTTTCAGGACCTTGGTAAGACATGGGTCAGGATATTAGCTCGGGATAATGTCAGGACTTTAGATATTGACTGCAGCAGGGCCTTAGAGACAGTGTCTCAGCCTGACTTAGGACTAGCATCAGAGCCTTTGTTAGGTCCAGTGTCAGGGACTGAGTTAGGTGTAGTGTCAGGGCCTTAGTTAGGGACAGTGTCAGGGCCTGAGTTAGGACGAGCCTCCAGGCCTCAGTTAGGGCCAGGGTCACGGCCTCGGGACTAATTTTAGGGCCTTAGTTAGGAAGAGCATCAGGGATTTATTTAGCATAAGAAGCTCAACATTAGTTAAAGACAAGGTTAGGTTAAGGTCTAGGCATTGGGTCAGGGCATGACCTAGGGATAGTGTCAAGACCTTAGTTACTTAGGGCATCAGGGCCTAATTTAGGACCAGCGTCAGGGCTTCAGGTAGGGATAGCGTCAGAGCCTGACTTCGGGAGAGCGACAGGGCTTGAGTGAGGCCTAGTGTCAGAGCCTTAGCTAGGGATAGTATCAGGGCATGACTTAGGAGCAGCATAAGGGCCTTGGTAGGATCAGCCTCAGGGGCTTTGTTAAAGACCTTATCAGGGCCTCTGTTAGGGGCAGCCTTAGGGCCTCCCTTAGGGACAGCGTCAGGGCTTACTTAGGGACAGTTTCAGGACCTTGGTAAGAGATGGGTCCGGAAATTACCTCAGGATAGTGTCAGGACATTAGATATTGACGGCAGCAGGGCCTTACTTAGGGACAGTGTCAAGGCCTTAGTTAGTACTAGCATCTGGGCCTCTGTTAGGTGCAGTGTCGGGGCCTGAGTTAGGAATAGTGTTAGGGCCTTAGTTAGGGACAGTATCACAGCCTTGGGACTAAATTCAGGGCCTGAGGTAGTCACAGCCTAAGGGCTTTAGTTAGCCTAAGAGGCAGGACATTTGCTAGGGACAGGGTGAGGGTAAAGTTTAGGGATCGTGTCAGGAAATGACCTAGGGATAGTGTCAAGAGCTTAGTTACAGTATCAGGGCCTTATTTAGGACCCGTGTCAGGGCTTCAGGTAGGGACAGCGTCAGTGCCTGACTCTGGGAGAGCAACAGGGCCTGAGTGAGGCCTAGCGTCAGGCCCATAGCTGGGGACACTGTCAGGGCATGATGTAGGAGCAGCATCAGGGCCTTTGTTGCATCAGCATTAGTGTCTTAGTTACAGACATGATCAGGGCCTGAGTTAGTCACAGCGTCAAGGCCTCAGTTAGGCATAGCTTCAGGGACTGAGTTACGGACAGCCTCAGGTCTTCCCTTAGGAACAGCGACAGGGCTCTCTTAGGGACGGTGTCAGGACCTTGGTTAGAAATGGGTCAGGATATTAGCTCAGGATAGTGTCCGGATTTTAGTTATTGCCGGCAGCAGGGCCTATATTAGAGATAGATTCCGGGCCTTAGTTAGGGACAGTGTCAGGGCCTTAATTAGGACTAGTCTGGGCCTTAGTTAGGGAGAGCATTACGGCTTCGCTGAGGATAAGGGGCAGGACGTTAGCTCGGGACAGAGTCAGGTTCCAGGCCAGTGGTAGTGTCAGGATGTGAGCTAGGGATAGGGTGAAGACCTTAGTTATTGAGAGCATCAGGGCCTTAGTTAGGACCAGCGTCAGGGCCTTCATCAGGACCAGTGTCAGGGCTTCACGTACGGACAGCGTCAGAGCCTAACTAAGGTACGGCAACGGGGCCTAAGTGAGGCCTATCTTTAGGGCCTGAGTTAGGGACAGTGTCAGGGCATGACTTAGGAGCAGTATAAGGGCCTCTGTAGGATCAGCATTAGGGTCTTCGTTAAAGACATTCTCAGGGCCTCTGTTAGGGACCGCCTCAGGGCCTCACTTAGGGACAGCGTCAGGGCTTCCTTTGGGACAGTTTCAGGACCTTGGTAAGACATGGGTCAGGATATTAGCTCGGGATAATGTCAGGACTTTAGATATTGACTGCAGCAGGGCCTTAGAGACAGTGTCTCAGCCTGACTTAGGACTAGCATCAGAGCCTTTGTTAGGTCCAGTGTCAGGGACTGAGTTAGGTGTAGTGTCAGGGCCTTAGTTAGGGACAGTGTCAGGGCCTGAGTTAGGACGAGCCTCCAGGCCTCAGTTAGGACCAGGGTCACGGCCTCGGGACTAATTTTAGGGCCTTAGTTAGGAAGAGCATCAGGGATTTATTTAGCATAAGAAGCTCAACATTAGTTAAAGACAAGGTTAGGTTAAGGTCTAGGCATTGGGTCAGGGCATGACCTAGGGATAGTGTCAAGACCTTAGTTACTTAGGGCATCAGGGCCTAATTTAGGACCAGCGTCAGGGCTTCAGGTAGGGATAGCGTCAGAGCCTGACTTCGGGAGAGCGACAGGGCTTGAGTGAGGCCTAGTGTCAGAGCCTTAGCTAGGGATAGTATCAGGGCATGACTTAGGAGCAGCATAAGGGCCTTGGTAGGATCAGCCTCAGGGGCTTTGTTAAAGACCTTATCAGGGCCTCTGTTAGGGGCAGCCTTAGGGCCTCCCTTAGGGACAGCGTCAGGGCTTACTTAGGGACAGTTTCAGGAGCTTGGTAAGAGATGGGTCCGGAAATTACCTCAGGATAGTGTCAGGACATTAGATATTGTCGGCAGCAGGGCCTTACTTAGGGACAGTGTCAAGGCCTTAGTTAGTACTAGCATCTGGGCCTCTGTTAGGTGCAGTGTCGGGGCCTGAGTTAGGAATAGTGTTAGGGCCTTAGTTAGGGACAGTATCACGGCCTTGGGACTAAATTCAGGGCCTGAGGTAGTCACAGCCTAAGGGCTTTAGTTAGCATAAGAGGCAGGACATTTGCTAGGGACAGGGTGAGGGTAAAGTTTAGGGATCGTGTCAGGAAATGACCTAGGGATAGTGTCAAGAGCTTAGTTACAGTATCAGGGCCTTATTTAGGACCCGTGTCAGGGCTTCAGGTAGGGACAGCGTCAGTGCCTGACTCTGGGAGAGCAACAGGGCCTGAGTGAGGCCTAGCGTCAGGCCCATAGCTGGGGACACTGTCAGGGCATGATGTAGGAGCAGCATCAGGGCCTTTGTTGCATCAGCATTAGTGTCTTAGTTACAGACATGATCAGGGCCTGAGTTAGTCACAGCGTCAAGGCCTCAGTTAGGCATAGCTTCAGGGACTGAGTTACGGACAGCCTCAGGTCTTCCCTTAGGAACAGCGACAGGGCTCTCTTAGGGACGGTGTCAGGACCTTGGTTAGAAATGGGTCAGGATATTAGCTCAGGATAGTGTCCGGATTTTAGTTATTGCCGGCAGCAGGGCCTATATTAGAGATAGATTCCGGGCCTTAGTTAGGGACAGTGTCAGGGCCTTAATTAGGACTAGTCTGGGCCTTAGTTAGGGAGAGCATTACGGCTTCGCTGAGGATAAGGGGCAGGACGTTAGCTCGGGACAGAGTCAGGTTCCAGGCCAGTGGTAGTGTCAGGATGTGAGCTAGGGATAGGGTGAAGACCTTAGTTATTGAGAGCATCAGGGCCTTAGTTAGGACCAGCGTCAGGGCCTTCATCAGGACCAGTGTCAGGGCTTCACGTACGGACAGCGTCAGAGCCTAACTAAGGTACGGCAACGGGGCCTAAGTGAGGCCTATCTTTAGGGCCTGAGTTAGGGACAGTGTCAGGGCATGACTTAGGAGCAGTATAAGGGCCTCTGTAGGATCAGCATTAGGGTCTTCGTTAAAGACATTCTCAGGGCCTCTGTTAGGGACCGCCTCAGGGCCTCACTTAGGGACAGCGTCAGGGCTTCCTTTGGGACAGTTTCAGGACCTTGGTAAGACATGGGTCAGGATATTAGCTCGGGATAATGTCAGGACTTTAGATATTGACTGCAGCAGGGCCTTAGAGACAGTGTCTCAGCCTGACTTAGGACTAGCATCAGAGCCTTTGTTAGGTCCAGTGTCAGGGACTGAGTTAGGTGTAGTGTCAGGGCCTTAGTTAGGGACAGTGTCAGGGCCTGAGTTAGGACGAGCCTCCAGGCCTCAGTTAGGGCCAGGGTCACGGCCTCGGGACTAATTTTAGGGCCTTAGTTAGGAAGAGCATCAGGGATTTATTTAGCATAAGAAGCTCAACATTAGTTAAAGACAAGGTTAGGTTAAGGTCTAGGCATTGGGTCAGGGCATGACCTAGGGATAGTGTCAAGACCTTAGTTACTTAGGGCATCAGGGCCTAATTTAGGACCAGCGTCAGGGCTTCAGGTAGGGATAGCGTCAGAGCCTGACTTCGGGAGAGCGACAGGGCTTGAGTGAGGCCTAGTGTCAGAGCCTTAGCTAGGGATAGTATCAGGGCATGACTTAGGAGCAGCATAAGGGCCTTGGTAGGATCAGCCTCAGGGGCTTTGTTAAAGACCTTATCAGGGCCTCTGTTAGGGGCAGCCTTAGGGCCTCCCTTAGGGACAGCGTCAGGGCTTACTTAGGGACAGTTTCAGGACCTTGGTAAGAGATGGGTCCGGAAATTACCTCAGGATAGTGTCAGGACATTAGATATTGACGGCAGCAGGGCCTTACTTAGGGACAGTGTCAAGGCCTTAGTTAGTACTAGCATCTGGGCCTCTGTTAGGTGCAGTGTCGGGGCCTGAGTTAGGAATAGTGTTAGGGCCTTAGTTAGGGACAGTATCACGGCCTTGGGACTAAATTCAGGGCCTGAGGTAGTCACAGCCTAAGGGCTTTAGTTAGCATAAGAGGCAGGACATTTGCTAGGGACAGGGTGAGGGTAAAGTTTAGGGATCGTGTCAGGAAATGACCTAGGGGTAGTGTCAAGAGCTTAGTTACAGTATCAGGGCCTTATTTAGGACCCGTGTCAGGGCTTCAGGTAGGGACAGCGTCAGTGCCTGACTCTGGGAGAGCAACAGGGCCTGAGTGAGGCCTAGCGTCAGGCCCATAGCTGGGGACACTGTCAGGGCATGATGTAGGAGCAGCATCAGGGCCTTTGTTGCATCAGCATTAGTGTCTTAGTTACAGACATGATCAGGGCCTGAGTTAGTCACAGCGTCAAGGCCTCAGTTAGGCATAGCTTCAGGGACTGAGTTACGGACAGCCTCAGGTCTTCCCTTAGGAACAGCGACAGGGCTCTCTTAGGGACGGTGTCAGGACCTTGGTTAGAAATGGGTCAGGATACTAGCTCAGGATAGTGTCCGGATTTTAGTTATTGCCGGCAGCAGGGCCTATATTAGAGATAGATTCCGGGCCTTAGTTAGGGACAGTGTCAGGGCCTTAATTAGGACTAGTCTGGGCCTTAGTTAGGGAGAGCATTACGGCTTCGCTGAGGATAAGGGGCAGGACGTTAGCTCGGGACAGAGTCAGGTTCCAGGCCAGTGGTAGTGTCAGGATGTGAGCTAGGGATAGGGTGAAGACCTTAGTTATTGAGAGCATCAGGGCCTTAGTTAGGACCAGCGTCAGGGCCTTCATCAGGACCAGTGTCAGGGCTTCACGTACGGACAGCGTCAGAGCCTAACTAAGGTACGGCAACGGGGCCTAAGTGAGGCCTATCTTTAGGGCCTGAGTTAGGGACAGTGTCAGGGCATGACTTAGGAGCAGTATAAGGGCCTCTGTAGGATCAGCATTAGGGTCTTCGTTAAAGACATTCTCAGGGCCTCTGTTAGGGACCGCCTCAGGGCCTCACTTAGGGACAGCGTCAGGGCTTCCTTTGGGACAGTTTCAGGACCTTGGTAAGACATGGGTCAGGATATTAGCTCGGGATAATGTCAGGACTTTAGATATTGACTGCAGCAGGGCCTTAGAGACAGTGTCTCAGCCTGACTTAGGACTAGCATCAGAGCCTTTGTTAGGTCCAGTGTCAGGGACTGAGTTAGGTGTAGTGTCAGGGCCTTAGTTAGGGACAGTGTCAGGGCCTGAGTTAGGACGAGCCTCCAGGCCTCAGTTAGGGCCAGGGTCACGGCCTCGGGACTAATTTTAGGGCCTTAGTTAGGAAGAGCATCAGGGATTTATTTAGCATAAGAAGCTCAACATTAGTTAAAGACAAGGTTAGGTTAAGGTCTAGGGATTGGGTCAGGGCATGACCTAGGGATAGTGTCAAGACCTTAGTTACTTAGGGCATCAGGGCCTAATTTAGGACCAGCGTCAGGGCTTCAGGTAGGGATAGCGTCAGAGCCTGACTTCGGGAGAGCGACAGGGCTTGAGTGAGGCCTAGTGTCAGAGCCTTAGCTAGGGATAGTATCAGGGCATGACTTAGGAGCAGCATAAGGGCCTTGGTAGGATCAGCCTCAGGGGTTTTGTTAAAGACATTATCAGGGCCTCTGTTAGGGACAGCCTTAGGGCCTCCCTTAGGGACAGCGTCAGGGCTTACTTAGGGACAGTTTCAGGACCTTGGTAAGAGATGGGTCCGGAAGTTAACTCAGGATAGTGTCAGGACTTTAGATATTGACGGCAGCAGGGCCTTAGTTAGGGACAGTGTCAAGGCCTTAGTTAGTGCTAGCATCTGGGCCTCTGTTAGGTACAGTGTCAGGGCCTGAGTTAGGAATAGTGTTAGGGCCTTATTTAGGGACAGTATCACGGCCTTGGGACTAAATTCAGGGCCTGAGGTAGTCACAGCCTAAGGGCTTTAGTTAGCATAAGAGGCAGGACATTTGCTAGGGACAGGGTGAGGGTAAAGTTTAGGGATCGTGTCAGGAAATGACCTAGGGATAGTGTCAAGAGCTTAGTTACAGTATCAGGGCCTTATTTAGGACCAGTGTCAGGGCTTCAGGTAGGGACAGCGTCAGTGCCTGACTCTGGGAGAGCAACAGGGCCTGAGTGAGGCCTAGCGTCAGGCCCATAGCTGGGGACACTGTCAGGGCATGATGTAGGAGCAGCATCAGGGCCTTTGTTGCATCAGCATTAGTGTCTTAGTTACAGACATGATCAGGGCCTGAGTTAGTCACAGCGTCAAGGCCTCAGTTAGGCATAGCTTCAGGGACTGAGTTACGGACAGCCTCAGGTCTTCCCTTAGGAACAGCGACAGGGCTTTCTTAGGGACGGTGTCAGGACCTTGGTTAGAAATGGGTCAGGATATTAGCTCAGGATAGTGTCTGGATTTTAGTTATTGCCGGCAGCAGGGCCTATATTAGAGATAGATTCCGGGCCTTAGTTAGGGACAGTGTCAGTTAGTTAGGGAGAGCATTAGGGCTTCGGTGAGAAAAAGGGGCAGGACATTAGCTCGGGAGAGAGTCAGGTTCCAGGCCAGTGGTAGTGTCAGGATGTGAGCTAGGGATAGGGTGAAGACCTTAGTTATTGAGAGCATCAGGGCCTTAGGACCAGCGTCAGGGCCTTCATCAGGACCAGTGTCAGGGCTTCACGTACGGACAGCATCAGAGCCTAACTAAGGTACGGCAACAGGGCCTAAGTGAGGCCTATCTTCAGGGCCTGAGTTAGGGACAGTGTCAGGGCATGACTTAGGAGCAGTATAAGGGCCTCTGTAGGATCAGCCTTAGGGTCTTCGTTAAAGACATTCTCAGGGCCTCTGTTAGGGACCGCCTCAGGGCCTCACTTAGGGACAGCGTCAGGGCTTCCTTTGGGACAGTTTCAGGACCTTGGTAAGACATGGGTCAGGATATTAGTTCAGGATAATGTCAGGACTTTAGATATTGACTGCAGCAGGGCCTTAGAGACAGTGTCTCAGCCTGACTTAGGACTAGCATCAGAGCCTTTGTTAGGTCCAGTGTCAGGGACTGAGTTAGGTGTAGTGTCAGGGCCTCAGTTAGGGACAGTGTCAGGGCCTGAGTTAGGACGAGCCTCCAGGCCTCAGTTAGGGCCAGGGTCACAGCCTCGGGACTAATTTTAGGGCCTTAGTTAGGAACAGCATCAGGGATTTATTTAGCATAAGAAGCTCAACATTAGTTAAAGACAAGGTTAGGTTAAGGTCTAGGCATTGTGTCAGGGCATGACCTAGGGATAGTGTCAAGACCTTAGTTACTTAGGGCATCAGGGCCTAATTTAGGACCAGTGTCAGGGCTTCAGGTAGGGATAGCGTCAGAGCCTGACTTCGGGAGAGCGACAGGGCTTGAGTGAGGCCTAGTGACAGAGCCTGACTTAGGGAGAGCGACAGGGCTTGAGTGAGGCCTAGTGTCAGAGCCTTAGCTAGGGATAGTATCAGGGCATGACTTAGGAGCAGCACAAGGGCCTTGGTAGGATCAGCCTCAGGGGCTTTGTTAAAGACCTTATCAGGGCCTCTGTTAGGGGCAGCCTTAGGGCCTCCCTTAGGGACAGCGTCAGGGCTTACTTAGGGACAGTTTCAGGAGCTTGGTAAGAGATGGGTCCGGAAATTACCTCAGGATAGTGTCAGGACATTAGATATTGACGGCAGCAGGGCCTTACTTAGGGACAGTGTCAAGGCCTTAGTTAGTACTAGCATCTGGGCCTCTGTTAGGTGCAGTGTCGGGGACTGAGTTAGGAATAGTGTTAGGGCCTTAGTTAGGGACAGTATCACGGCCTTGGGACTAAATTCAGGGCCTGAGGTAGTCACAGCCTAAGGGCTTTAGTTAGCATAAGAGGCAGGACATTTGCTAGGGACAGGGTGAGGGTAAAGTTTAGGGATCGTGTCAGGAAATGACCTAGGGATAGTGTCAAGAGCTTAGTTACAGTATCAGGGCCTTATTTAGGACCCGTGTCAGGGCTTCAGGTAGGGACAGCGTCAGTGCCTGACTCTGGGAGAGCAACAGGGCCTGAGTGAGGCCTAGCGTCAGGCCCATAGCTGGGGACACTGTCAGGGCATGATGTAGGAGCAGCATCAGGGCCTTTGTTGCATCAGCATTAGTGTCTTAGTTACAGACATGATCAGGGCCTGAGTTAGTCACAGCGTCAAGGCCTCAGTTAGGCATAGCTTCAGGGACTGAGTTACGGACAGCCTCAGGTCTTCCCTTAGGAACAGCGACAGGGCTCTCTTAGGGACGGTGTCAGGACCTTGGTTAGAAATGGGTCAGGATATTAGCTCAGGATAGTGTCCGGATTTTAGTTATTGCCGGCAGCAGGGCCTATATTAGAGATAGATTCCGGGCCTTAGTTAGGGACAGTGTCAGGGCCTTAATTAGGACTAGTCTGGGCCTTAGTTAGGGAGAGCATTACGGCTTCGCTGAGGATAAGGGGCAGGACGTTAGCTCGGGACAGAGTCAGGTTCCAGGCCAGTGGTAGTGTCAGGATGTGAGCTAGGGATAGGGTGAAGACCTTAGTTATTGAGAGCATCAGGGCCTTAGTTAGGACCAGCGTCAGGGCCTTCATCAGGACCAGTGTCAGGGCTTCACGTACGGACAGCGTCAGAGCCTAACTAAGGTACGGCAACGGGGCCTAAGTGAGGCCTATCTTTAGGGCCTGAGTTAGGGACAGTGTCAGGGCATGACTTAGGAGCAGTATAAGGGCCTCTGTAGGATCAGCATTAGGGTCTTCGTTAAAGACATTCTCAGGGCCTCTGTTAGGGACCGCCTCAGGGCCTCACTTAGGGACAGCGTCAGGGCTTCCTTTGGGACAGTTTCAGGACCTTGGTAAGACATGGGTCAGGATATTAGCTCGGGATAATGTCAGGACTTTAGATATTGACTGCAGCAGGGCCTTAGAGACAGTGTCTCAGCCTGACTTAGGACTAGCATCAGAGCCTTTGTTAGGTCCAGTGTCAGGGACTGAGTTAGGTGTAGTGTCAGGGCCTTAGTTAGGGACAGTGTCAGGGCCTGAGTTAGGACGAGCCTCCAGGCCTCAGTTAGGGCCAGGGTCACGGCCTCGGGACTAATTTTAGGGCCTTAGTTAGGAAGAGCATCAGGGATTTATTTAGCATAAGAAGCTCAACATTAGTTAAAGACAAGGTTAGGTTAAGGTCTAGGCATTGGGTCAGGGCATGACCTAGGGATAGTGTCAAGACCTTAGTTACTTAGGGCATCAGGGCCTAATTTAGGACCAGCGTCAGGGCTTCAGGTAGGGATAGCGTCAGAGCCTGACTTCGGGAGAGCGACAGGGCTTGAGTGAGGCCTAGTGTCAGAGCCTTAGCTAGGGATAGTATCAGGGCATGACTTAGGAGCAGCACAAGGGCCTTGGTAGGATCAGCCTCAGGGGCTTTGTTAAAGACCTTATCAGGGCCTCTGTTAGGGGCAGCCTTAGGGCCTCCCTTAGGGACAGCGTCAGGGCTTACTTAGGGACAGTTTCAGGAGCTTGGTAAGAGATGGGTCCGGAAATTACCTCAGGATAGTGTCAGGACATTAGATATTGACGGCAGCAGGGCCTTACTTAGGGACAGTGTCAAGGCCTTAGTTAGTACTAGCATCTGGGCCTCTGTTAGGTACAGTGTCGGGGCCTGAGTTAGGAATAGTGTTAGGGCCTTAGTTAGGGACAGTATCACGGCCTTGGGACTAAATTCAGGGCCTGAGGTAGTCACAGCCTAAGGGCTTTAGTTAGCATAAGAGGCAGGACATTTGCTAGGGACAGGGTGAGGGTAAAGTTTAGGGATCGTGTCAGGAAATGACCTAGGGATAGTGTCAAGAGCTTAGTTACAGTATCAGGGCCTTATTTAGGACCCGTGTCAGGGCTTCAGGTAGGGACAGCGTCAGTGCCTGACTCTGGGAGAGCAACAGGGCCTGAGTGAGGCCTAGCGTCAGGCCCATAGCTGGGGACACTGTCAGGGCATGATGTAGGAGCAGCATCAGGGCCTTTGTTGCATCAGCATTAGTGTCTTAGTTACAGACATGATCAGGGCCTGAGTTAGTCACAGCGTCAAGGCCTCAGTTAGGCATAGCTTCAGGGACTGAGTTACGGACAGCCTCAGGTCTTCCCTTAGGAACAGCGACAGGGCTCTCTTAGGGACGGTGTCAGGACCTTGGTTAGAAATGGGTCAGGATATTAGCTCAGGATAGTGTCCGGATTTTAGTTATTGCCGGCAGCAGGGCCTATATTAGAGATAGATTCCGGGCCTTAGTTAGGGACAGTGTCAGGGCCTTAATTAGGACTAGTCTGGGCCTTAGTTAGGGAGAGCATTACGGCTTCGCTGAGGATAAGGGGCAGGACGTTAGCTCGGGACAGAGTCAGGTTCCAGGCCAGTGGTAGTGTCAGGATGTGAGCTAGGGATAGGGTGAAGACCTTAGTTATTGAGAGCATCAGGGCCTTAGTTAGGACCAGCGTCAGGGCCTTCATCAGGACCAGTGTCAGGGCTTCACGTACGGACAGCGTCAGAGCCTAACTAAGGTACGGCAACGGGGCCTAAGTGAGGCCTATCTTTAGGGCCTGAGTTAGGGACAGTGTCAGGGCATGACTTAGGAGCAGTATAAGGGCCTCTGTAGGATCAGCATTAGGGTCTTCGTTAAAGACATTCTCAGGGCCTCTGTTAGGGACCGCCTCAGGGCCTCACTTAGGGACAGCGTCAGGGCTTCCTTTGGGACAGTTTCAGGACCTTGGTAAGACATGGGTCAGGATATTAGCTCGGGATAATGTCAGGACTTTAGATATTGACTGCAGCAGGGCCTTAGAGACAGTGTCTCAGCCTGACTTAGGACTAGCATCAGAGCCTTTGTTAGGTCCAGTGTCAGGGACTGAGTTAGGTGTAGTGTCAGGGCCTTAGTTAGGGACAGTGTCAGGGCCTGAGTTAGGACGAGCCTCCAGGCCTCAGTTAGGGCCAGGGTCACGGCCTCGGGACTAATTTTAGGGCCTTAGTTAGGAAGAGCATCAGGGATTTATTTAGCATAAGAAGCTCAACATTAGTTAAAGACAAGGTTAGGTTAAGGTCTAGGCATTGGGTCAGGGCATGACCTAGGGATAGTGTCAAGACCTTAGTTACTTAGGGCATCAGGGCCTAATTTAGGACCAGCGTCAGGGCTTCAGGTAGGGATAGCGTCAGAGCCTGACTTCGGGAGAGCGACAGGGCTTGAGTGAGGCCTAGTGTCAGAGCCTTAGCTAGGGATAGTATCAGGGCATGACTTAGGAGCAGCATAAGGGCCTTGGTAGGATCAGCCTCAGGGGCTTTGTTAAAGACCTTATCAGGGCCTCTGTTAGGGGCAGCCTTAGGGCCTCCCTTAGGGACAGCGTCAGGGCTTACTTAGGGACAGTTTCAGGAGCTTGGTAAGAGATGGGTCCGGAAATTACCTCAGGATAGTGTCAGGACATTAGATATTGACGGCAGCAGGGCCTTACTTAGGGACAGTGTCAAGGCCTTAGTTAGTACTAGCATCTGGGCCTCTGTTAGGTGCAGTGTCGGGGCCTGAGTTAGGAATAGTGTTAGGGCCTTAGTTAGGGACAGTATCACGGCCTTGGGACTAAATTCAGGGCCTGAGGTAGTCACAGCCTAAGGGCTTTAGTTAGCATAAGAGGCAGGACATTTGCTAGGGACAGGGTGAGGGTAAAGTTTAGGGATCGTGTCAGGAAATGACCTAGGGGTAGTGTCAAGAGCTTAGTTACAGTATCAGGGCCTTATTTAGGACCCGTGTCAGGGCTTCAGGTAGGGACAGCGTCAGTGCCTGACTCTGGGAGAGCAACAGGGCCTGAGTGAGGCCTAGCGTCAGGCCCATAGCTGGGGACACTGTCAGGGCATGATGTAGGAGCAGCATCAGGGCCTTTGTTGCATCAGCATTAGTGTCTTAGTTACAGACATGATCAGGGCCTGAGTTAGTCACAGCGTCAAGGCCTCAGTTAGGCATAGCTTCAGGGACTGAGTTACGGACAGCCTCAGGTCTTCCCTTAGGAACAGCGACAGGGCTCTCTTAGGGACGGTGTCAGGACCTTGGTTAGAAATGGGTCAGGATACTAGCTCAGGATAGTGTCCGGATTTTAGTTATTGCCGGCAGCAGGGCCTATATTAGAGATAGATTCCGGGCCTTAGTTAGGGACAGTGTCAGGGCCTTAATTAGGACTAGTCTGGGCCTTAGTTAGGGAGAGCATTACGGCTTCGCTGAGGATAAGGGGCAGGACGTTAGCTCGGGACAGAGTCAGGTTCCAGGCCAGTGGTAGTGTCAGGATGTGAGCTAGGGATAGGGTGAAGACCTTAGTTATTGAGAGCATCAGGGCCTTAGTTAGGACCAGCGTCAGGGCCTTCATCAGGACCAGTGTCAGGGCTTCACGTACGGACAGCGTCAGAGCCTAACTAAGGTACGGCAACGGGGCCTAAGTGAGGCCTATCTTTAGGGCCTGAGTTAGGGACAGTGTCAGGGCATGACTTAGGAGCAGTATAAGGGCCTCTGTAGGATCAGCATTAGGGTCTTCGTTAAAGACATTCTCAGGGCCTCTGTTAGGGACCGCCTCAGGGCCTCACTTAGGGACAGCGTCAGGGCTTCCTTTGGGACAGTTTCAGGACCTTGGTAAGACATGGGTCAGGATATTAGCTCGGGATAATGTCAGGACTTTAGATATTGACTGCAGCAGGGCCTTAGAGACAGTGTCTCAGCCTGACTTAGGACTAGCATCAGAGCCTTTGTTAGGTCCAGTGTCAGGGACTGAGTTAGGTGTAGTGTCAGGGCCTTAGTTAGGGACAGTGTCAGGGCCTGAGTTAGGACGAGCCTCCAGGCCTCAGTTAGGGCCAGGGTCACGGCCTCGGGACTAATTTTAGGGCCTTAGTTAGGAAGAGCATCAGGGATTTATTTAGCATAAGAAGCTCAACATTAGTTAAAGACAAGGTTAGGTTAAGGTCTAGGCATTGGGTCAGGGCATGACCTAGGGATAGTGTCAAGACCTTAGTTACTTAGGGCATCAGGGCCTAATTTAGGACCAGCGTCAGGGCTTCAGGTAGGGATAGCGTCAGAGCCTGACTTCGGGAGAGCGACAGGGCTTGAGTGAGGCCTAGTGTCAGAGCCTTAGCTAGGGATAGTATCAGGGCATGACTTAGGAGCAGCATAAGGGCCTTGGTAGGATCAGCCTCAGGGGTTTTGTTAAAGACATTATCAGGGCCTCTGTTAGGGACAGCCTTAGGGCCTCCCTTAGGGACAGCGTCAGGGCTTACTTAGGGACAGTTTCAGGACCTTGGTAAGAGATGGGTCCGGAAGTTAACTCAGGATAGTGTCAGGACTTTAGATATTGACGGCAGCAGGGCCTTAGTTAGGGACAGTGTCAAGGCCTTAGTTAGTACTAGCATCTGGGCCTCTGTTAGGTACAGTGTCAGGGCCTGAGTTAGGAATAGTGTTAGGGCCTTAGTTAGGGACAGTATCACGGCCTTGGGACTAAATTCAGGGCCTGAGGTAGTCACAGCCTAAGGGCTTTAGTTAGCATAAGAGGCAGGACATTTGCTAGGGACAGGGTGAGGGTAAAGTTTAGGGATCGTGTCAGGAAATGACCTAGGGATAGTGTCAAGAGCTTAGTTACAGTATCAGGGCCTTATTTAGGACCAGTGTCAGGGCTTCAGGTAGGGACAGCGTCAGTGCCTGACTCTGGGAGAGCAACAGGGCCTGAGTGAGGCCTAGCGTCAGGCCCATAGCTGGGGACACTGTCAGGGCATGATGTAGGAGCAGCATCAGGGCCTTTGTTGCATCAGCATTAGTGTCTTAGTTACAGACATGATCAGGGCCTGAGTTAGTCACAGCGTCAAGGCCTCAGTTAGGCATAGCTTCAGGGACTGAGTTACGGACAGCCTCAGGTCTTCCCTTAGGAACAGCGACAGGGCTTTCTTAGGGACGGTGTCAGGACCTTGGTTAGAAATGGGTCAGGATATTAGCTCAGGATAGTGTCTGGATTTTAGTTATTGCCGGCAGCAGGGCCTATATTAGAGATAGATTCCGGGCCTTAGTTAGGGACAGTGTCAGTTAGTTAGGGAGAGCATTAGGGCTTCGGTGAGAAAAAGGGGCAGGACATTAGCTCGGGAGAGAGTCAGGTTCCAGGCCAGTGGTAGTGTCAGGATGTGAGCTAGGGATAGGGTGAAGACCTTAGTTATTGAGAGCATCAGGGCCTTAGGACCAGCGTCAGGGCCTTCATCAGGACCAGTGTCAGGGCTTCACGTACGGACAGCATCAGAGCCTAACTAAGGTACGGCAACAGGGCCTAAGTGAGGCCTATCTTCAGGGTCTGAGTTAGGGACAGTGTCAGGGCATGACTTAGGAGCAGTATAAGGGCCTCTGTAGGATCAGCCTTAGGGTCTTCGTTAAAGACATTCTCAGGGCCTCTGTTAGGGACCGCCTCAGGGCCTCACTTAGGGACAGCGTCAGGGCTTCCTTTGGGACAGTTTCAGGACCTTGGTAAGACATGGGTCAGGATATTAGTTCAGGATAATGTCAGGACTTTAGATATTGACTGCAGCAGGGCCTTAGAGACAGTGTCTCAGCCTGACTTAGGACTAGCATCAGAGCCTTTGTTAGGTCCAGTGTCAGGGACTGAGTTAGGTGTAGTGTCAGTGCCTCAGTTAGGGACAGTGTCAGGGCCTGAGTTAGGACGAGCCTCCAGGCCTCAGTTAGGGCCAGGGTCACAGCCTCGGGACTAATTTTAGGGCCTTAGTTAGGAACAGCATCAGGGATTTATTTAGCATAAGAAGCTCAACATTAGTTAAAGACAAGGTTAGGTTAAGGTCTAGGCATTGTGTCAGGGCATGACCTAGGGATAGTGTCAAGACCTTAGTTACTTAGGGCATCAGGGCCTAATTTAGGACCAGTGTCAGGGCTTCAGGTAGGGATAGCGTCAGAGCCTGACTTCGGGAGAGCGACAGGGCTTGAGTGAGGCCTAGTGACAGAGCCTGACTTAGGGAGAGCGACAGGGCTTGAGTGAGGCCTAGTGTCAGAGCCTTAGCTAGGGATAGTATCAGGGCATGACTTAGGAGCAGCACAAGGGCCTTGGTAGGATCAGCCTCAGGGGCTTTGTTAAAGACCTTATCAGGGCCTCTGTTAGGGGCAGCCTTAGGGCCTCCCTTAGGGACAGCGTCAGGGCTTACTTAGGGACAGTTTCAGGAGCTTGGTAAGAGATGGGTCCGGAAATTACCTCAGGATAGTGTCAGGACATTAGATATTGACGGCAGCAGGGCCTTACTTAGGGACAGTGTCAAGGCCTTAGTTAGTACTAGCATCTGGGCCTCTGTTAGGTGCAGTGTCGGGGCCTGAGTTAGGAATAGTGTTAGGGCCTTAGTTAGGGACAGTATCACGGCCTTGGGACTAAATTCAGGGCCTGAGGTAGTCACAGCCTAAGGGCTTTAGTTAGCATAAGAGGCAGGACATTTGCTAGGGACAGGGTGAGGGTAAAGTTTAGGGATCGTGTCAGGAAATGACCTAGGGATAGTGTCAAGAGCTTAGTTACAGTATCAGGGCCTTATTTAGGACCCGTGTCAGGGCTTCAGGTAGGGACAGCGTCAGTGCCTGACTCTGGGAGAGCAACAGGGCCTGAGTGAGGCCTAGCGTCAGGCCCATAGCTGGGGACACTGTCAGGGCATGATGTAGGAGCAGCATCAGGGCCTTTGTTGCATCAGCATTAGTGTCTTAGTTACAGACATGATCAGGGCCTGAGTTAGTCACAGCGTCAAGGCCTCAGTTAGGCATAGCTTCAGGGACTGAGTTACGGACAGCCTCAGGTCTTCCCTTAGGAACAGCGACAGGGCTCTCTTAGGGACGGTGTCAGGACCTTGGTTAGAAATGGGTCAGGATACTAGCTCAGGATAGTGTCCGGATTTTAGTTATTGCCGGCAGCAGGGCCTATATTAGAGATAGATTCCGGGCCTTAGTTAGGGACAGTGTCAGGGCCTTAATTAGGACTAGTCTGGGCCTTAGTTAGGGAGAGCATTACGGCTTCGCTGAGGATAAGGGGCAGGACGTTAGCTCGGGACAGAGTCAGGTTCCAGGCCAGTGGTAGTGTCAGGATGTGAGCTAGGGATAGGGTGAAGACCTTAGTTATTGAGAGCATCAGGGCCTTAGTTAGGACCAGCGTCAGGGCCTTCATCAGGACCAGTGTCAGGGCTTCACGTACGGACAGCGTCAGAGCCTAACTAAGGTACGGCAACGGGGCCTAAGTGAGGCCTATCTTTAGGGCCTGAGTTAGGGACAGTGTCAGGGCATGACTTAGGAGCAGTATAAGGGCCTCTGTAGGATCAGCATTAGGGTCTTCGTTAAAGACATTCTCAGGGCCTCTGTTAGGGACCGCCTCAGGGCCTCACTTAGGGACAGCGTCAGGGCTTCCTTTGGGACAGTTTCAGGACCTTGGTAAGACATGGGTCAGGATATTAGCTCGGGATAATGTCAGGACTTTAGATATTGACTGCAGCAGGGCCTTAGAGACAGTGTCTCAGCCTGACTTAGGACTAGCATCAGAGCCTTTGTTAGGTCCAGTGTCAGGGACTGAGTTAGGTGTAGTGTCAGGGCCTTAGTTAGGGACAGTGTCAGGGCCTGAGTTAGGACGAGCCTCCAGGCCTCAGTTAGGGCCAGGGTCACGGCCTCGGGACTAATTTTAGGGCCTTAGTTAGGAAGAGCATCAGGGATTTATTTAGCATAAGAAGCTCAACATTAGTTAAAGACAAGGTTAGGTTAAGGTCTAGGGATTGTGTCAGGGCATGACCTAGGGATAGTGTCAAGACCTTAGTTACTTAGGGCATCAGGGCCTAATTTAGGACCAGCGTCAGGGCTTCAGGTAGGGATAGCGTCAGAGCCTGACTTCGGGAGAGCGACAGGGCTTGAGTGAGGCCTAGTGTCAGAGCCTTAGCTAGGGATAGTATCAGGGCATGACTTAGGAGCAGCACAAGGGCCTTGGTAGGATCAGCCTCAGGGGCTTTGTTAAAGACCTTATCAGGGCCTCTGTTAGGGGCAGCCTTAGGGCCTCCCTTAGGGACAGCGTCAGGGCTTACTTAGGGACAGTTTCAGGAGCTTGGTAAGAGATGGGTCCGGAAATTACCTCAGGATAGTGTCAGGACATTAGATATTGACGGCAGCAGGGCCTTACTTAGGGACAGTGTCAAGGCCTTAGTTAGTACTAGCATCTGGGCCTCTGTTAGGTACAGTGTCGGGGCCTGAGTTAGGAATAGTGTTAGGGCCTTAGTTAGGGACAGTATCACGGCCTTGGGACTAAATTCAGGGCCTGAGGTAGTCACAGCCTAAGGGCTTTAGTTAGCATAAGAGGCAGGACATTTGCTAGGGACAGGGTGAGGGTAAAGTTTAGGGATCGTGTCAGGAAATGACCTAGGGATAGTGTCAAGAGCTTAGTTACAGTATCAGGGCCTTATTTAGGACCCGTGTCAGGGCTTCAGGTAGGGACAGCGTCAGTGCCTGACTCTGGGAGAGCAACAGGGCCTGAGTGAGGCCTAGCGTCAGGCCCATAGCTGGGGACACTGTCAGGGCATGATGTAGGAGCAGCATCAGGGCCTTTGTTGCATCAGCATTAGTGTCTTAGTTACAGACATGATCAGGGCCTGAGTTAGTCACAGCGTCAAGGCCTCAGTTAGGCATAGCTTCAGGGACTGAGTTACGGACAGCCTCAGGTCTTCCCTTAGGAACAGCGACAGGGCTCTCTTAGGGACGGTGTCAGGACCTTGGTTAGAAATGGGTCAGGATATTAGCTCAGGATAGTGTCCGGATTTTAGTTATTGCCGGCAGCAGGGCCTATATTAGAGATAGATTCCGGGCCTTAGTTAGGGACAGTGTCAGGGCCTTAATTAGGACTAGTCTGGGCCTTAGTTAGGGAGAGCATTACGGCTTCGCTGAGGATAAGGGGCAGGACGTTAGCTCGGGACAGAGTCAGGTTCCAGGCCAGTGGTAGTGTCAGGATGTGAGCTAGGGATAGGGTGAAGACCTTAGTTATTGAGAGCATCAGGGCCTTAGTTAGGACCAGCGTCAGGGCCTTCATCAGGACCAGTGTCAGGGCTTCACGTACGGACAGCGTCAGAGCCTAACTAAGGTACGGCAACGGGGCCTAAGTGAGGCCTATCTTTAGGGCCTGAGTTAGGGACAGTGTCAGGGCATGACTTAGGAGCAGTATAAGGGCCTCTGTAGGATCAGCATTAGGGTCTTCGTTAAAGACATTCTCAGGGCCTCTGTTAGGGACCGCCTCAGGGCCTCACTTAGGGACAGCGTCAGGGCTTCCTTTGGGACAGTTTCAGGACCTTGGTAAGACATGGGTCAGGATATTAGCTCGGGATAATGTCAGGACTTTAGATATTGACTGCAGCAGGGCCTTAGAGACAGTGTCTCAGCCTGACTTAGGACTAGCATCAGAGCCTTTGTTAGGTCCAGTGTCAGGGACTGAGTTAGGTGTAGTGTCAGGGCCTTAGTTAGGGACAGTGTCAGGGCCTGAGTTAGGACGAGCCTCCAGGCCTCAGTTAGGGCCAGGGTCACGGCCTCGGGACTAATTTTAGGGCCTTAGTTAGGAAGAGCATCAGGGATTTATTTAGCATAAGAAGCTCAACATTAGTTAAAGACAAGGTTAGGTTAAGGTCTAGGGATTGTGTCAGGGCATGACCTAGGGATAGTGTCAAGACCTTAGTTACTTAGGGCATCAGGGCCTAATTTAGGACCAGCGTCAGGGCTTCAGGTAGGGATAGCGTCAGAGCCTGACTTCGGGAGAGCGACAGGGCTTGAGTGAGGCCTAGTGTCAGAGCCTTAGCTAGGGATAGTATCAGGGCATGACTTAGGAGCAGCACAAGGGCCTTGGTAGGATCAGCCTCAGGGGCTTTGTTAAAGACCTTATCAGGGCCTCTGTTAGGGGCAGCCTTAGGGCCTCCCTTAGGGACAGCGTCAGGGCTTACTTAGGGACAGTTTCAGGAGCTTGGTAAGAGATGGGTCCGGAAATTACCTCAGGATAGTGTCAGGACATTAGATATTGACGGCAGCAGGGCCTTACTTAGGGACAGTGTCAAGGCCTTAGTTAGTACTAGCATCTGGGCCTCTGTTAGGTACAGTGTCGGGGCCTGAGTTAGGAATAGTGTTAGGGCCTTAGTTAGGGACAGTATCACGGCCTTGGGACTAAATTCAGGGCCTGAGGTAGTCACAGCCTAAGGGCTTTAGTTAGCATAAGAGGCAGGACATTTGCTAGGGACAGGGTGAGGGTAAAGTTTAGGGATCGTGTCAGGAAATGACCTAGGGATAGTGTCAAGAGCTTAGTTACAGTATCAGGGCCTTATTTAGGACCCGTGTCAGGGCTTCAGGTAGGGACAGCGTCAGTGCCTGACTCTGGGAGAGCAACAGGGCCTGAGTGAGGCCTAGCGTCAGGCCCATAGCTGGGGAAACTGTCAGGGCATGATGTAGGAGCAGCATCAGGGCCTTTGTTGCGTCAGCATTAGTGTCTTAGTTACAGACATGATCAGGGCCTGAGTTAGTCACAGCGTCAAGGCCTCAGTTAGGCATAGCTTCAGGGACTGAGTTACGGACAGCCTCAGGTCTTCCCTTAGGAACAGCGACAGGGCTCTCTTAGGGACGGTGTCAGGACCTTGGTTAGAAATGGGTCAGGATATTAGCTCAGGATAGTGTCCGGATTTTAGTTATTGCCGGCAGCAGGGCCTATATTAGAGATAGATTCCGGGCCTTAGTTAGGGACAGTGTCAGTTAGTTAGGGAGAGCATTAGGGCTTCGGTGAGAAAAAGGGGCAGGACATTAGCTCGGGAGAGAGTCAGGTTCCAGGCCGGTGGTAGTGTCAGGATGTGAGCTAGGGATAGGGTGAAGACCTTAGTTATTGAGAGCATCAGGGCCTTAGGACCAGCGTCAGGGCCTTCATCAGGACCAGTGTCAGGGCTTCACGTACGGACAGCATCAGAGCCTAACTAAGGTACGGCAACAGGGCCTAAGTGAGGCCTATCTTCAGGGCCTGAGTTAGGGACAGTGTCAGGGCATGACTTAGGAGCAGTATAAGGGCCTCTGTAGGATCAGCCTTAGGGTCTTTGTTAAAGACATTCTCAGGGCCTCTGTTAGGGACCGCCTCAGGGCCTCACTTAGGGACAGCGTCAGGGCTTCCTTTGGGACAGTTTCAGGACCTTGGTAAGACATGGGTCAGGATATTAGTTCAGGATAATGTCAGGACTTTAGATATTGACTGCAGCAGGGCCTTAGAGACAGTGTCTCAGCCTGACTTAGGACTAGCATCAGAGCCTTTGTTAGGTCCAGTGTCAGGGACTGAGTTAGGTGTAGTGTCAGGGCCTCAGTTAGGGACAGTGTCAGGGCCTGAGTTAGGACGAGCCTGCAGGCCTCAGTTAGGGCCAGGGTCACAGCCTTGGGACTAATTTTAGGGCCTTAGTTAGGAACAGCATCAGGGATTTATTTAGCATAAGAAGCTCAACATTAGTTAAAGACAAGGTTAGGTTAAGGTCTAGGCATTGTGTCAGGGCATGACCTAGGGATAGTGTCAAGACCTTAGTTACTTAGGGCATCAGGGCCTAATTTAGGACCAGTGTCAGGGCTTCAGGTAGGGATAGCGTCAGAGCCTGACTTCGGGAGAGCGACAGGGCTTGAGTGAGGCCTAGTGACAGAGCCTGACTTAGGGAGAGCGACAGGGCTTGAGTGAGGCCTAGTGTCAGAGCCTTAGCTAGGGATAGTATCAGGGCATGACTTAGGAGCAGCACAAGGGCCTTGGTAGGATCAGCCTCAGGGGCTTTGTTAAAGACCTTATCAGGGCCTCTGTTAGGGGCAGCCTTAGGGCCTCCCTTAGGGACAGCGTCAGGGCTTACTTAGGGACAGTTTCAGGAGCTTGGTAAGAGATGGGTCCGGAAATTACCTCAGGATAGTGTCAGGACATTAGATATTGACGGCAGCAGGGCCTTACTTAGGGACAGTGTCAAGGCCTTAGTTAGTACTAGCATCTGGGCCTCTGTTAGGTACAGTGTCGGGGCCTGAGTTAGGAATAGTGTTAGGGCCTTAGTTAGGGACAGTATCACGGCCTTGGGACTAAATTCAGGGCCTGAGGTAGTCACAGCCTAAGGGCTTTAGTTAGCATAAGAGGCAGGACATTTGCTAGGGACAGGGTGAGGGTAAAGTTTAGGGATCGTGTCAGGAAATGACCTAGGGATAGTGTCAAGAGCTTAGTTACAGTATCAGGGCCTTATTTAGGACCCGTGTCAGGGCTTCAGGTAGGGACAGCGTCAGTGCCTGACTCTGGGAGAGCAACAGGGCCTGAGTGAGGCCTAGCGTCAGGCCCATAGCTGGGGACACTGTCAGGGCATGATGTAGGAGCAGCATCAGGGCCTTTGTTGCATCAGCATTAGTGTCTTAGTTACAGACATGATCAGGGCCTGAGTTAGTCACAGCGTCAAGGCCTCAGTTAGGCATAGCTTCAGGGACTGAGTTACGGACAGCCTCAGGTCTTCCCTTAGGAACAGCGACAGGGCTCTCTTAGGGACGGTGTCAGGACCTTGGTTAGAAATGGGTCAGGATACTAGCTCAGGATAGTGTCCGGATTTTAGTTATTGCCGGCAGCAGGGCCTATATTAGAGATAGATTCCGGGCCTTAGTTAGGGACAGTGTCAGGGCCTTAATTAGGACTAGTCTGGGCCTTAGTTAGGGAGAGCATTACGGCTTCGCTGAGGATAAGGGGCAGGACGTTAGCTCGGGACAGAGTCAGGTTCCAGGCCAGTGGTAGTGTCAGGATGTGAGCTAGGGATAGGGTGAAGACCTTAGTTATTGAGAGCATCAGGGCCTTAGTTAGGACCAGCGTCAGGGCCTTCATCAGGACCAGTGTCAGGGCTTCACGTACGGACAGCGTCAGAGCCTAACTAAGGTACGGCAACGGGGCCTAAGTGAGGCCTATCTTTAGGGCCTGAGTTAGGGACAGTGTCAGGGCATGACTTAGGAGCAGTATAAGGGCCTCTGTAGGATCAGCATTAGGGTCTTCGTTAAAGACATTCTCAGGGCCTCTGTTAGGGACCGCCTCAGGGCCTCACTTAGGGACAGCGTCAGGGCTTCCTTTGGGACAGTTTCAGGACCTTGGTAAGACATGGGTCAGGATATTAGCTCGGGATAATGTCAGGACTTTAGATATTGACTGCAGCAGGGCCTTAGAGACAGTGTCTCAGCCTGACTTAGGACTAGCATCAGAGCCTTTGTTAGGTCCAGTGTCAGGGACTGAGTTAGGTGTAGTGTCAGGGCCTTAGTTAGGGACAGTGTCAGGGCCTGAGTTAGGACGAGCCTCCAGGCCTCAGTTAGGGCCAGGGTCACGGCCTCGGGACTAATTTTAGGGCCTTAGTTAGGAAGAGCATCAGGGATTTATTTAGCATAAGAAGCTCAACATTAGTTAAAGACAAGGTTAGGTTAAGGTCTAGGCATTGGGTCAGGGCATGACGTAGGGATAGTGTCAAGACCTTAGTTACTTAGGGCATCAGGGCCTAATTTAGGACCAGTGTCAGGGCTTCAGGTAGGGATAGCGTCAGAGCCTGACTTCGGGAGAGCGACAGGGCTTGAGTGAGGCCTAGTGACAGAGCCTGACTTCGGGAGAGCGACAGGGCTTGAGTGAGGCCTAGTGTCAGAGCCTTAGCTAGGGATAGTATCAGGGCATGACTTAGGAGCAGCACAAGGGCCTTGGTAGGATCAGCCTCAGGGGCTTTGTTAAAGACCTTATCAGGGCCTCTGTTAGGGGCAGCCTTAGGGCCTCCCTTAGGGACAGCGTCAGGGCTTACTTAGGGACAGTTTCAGGAGCTTGGTAAGAGATGGGTCCGGAAATTACCTCAGGATAGTGTCAGGACATTAGATATTGACGGCAGCAGGGCCTTACTTAGGGACAGTGTCAAGGCCTTAGTTAGTACTAGCATCTGGGCCTCTGTTAGGTACAGTGTCGGGGCCTGAGTTAGGAATAGTGTTAGGGCCTTAGTTAGGGACAGTATCACGGCCTTGGGACTAAATTCAGGGCCTGAGGTAGTCACAGCCTAAGGGCTTTAGTTAGCATAAGAGGCAGGACATTTGCTAGGGACAGGGTGAGGGTAAAGTTTAGGGATCGTGTCAGGAAATGACCTAGGGATAGTGTCAAGAGCTTAGTTACAGTATCAGGGCCTTATTTAGGACCCGTGTCAGGGCTTCAGGTAGGGACAGCGTCAGTGCCTGACTCTGGGAGAGCAACAGGGCCTGAGTGAGGCCTAGCGTCAGGCCCATAGCTGGGGACACTGTCAGGGCATGATGTAGGAGCAGCATCAGGGCCTTTGTTGCATCAGCATTAGTGTCTTAGTTACAGACATGATCAGGGCCTGAGTTAGTCACAGCGTCAAGGCCTCAGTTAGGCATAGCTTCAGGGACTGAGTTACGGACAGCCTCAGGTCTTCCCTTAGGAACAGCGACAGGGCTTTCTTAGGGACGGTGTCAGGACCTTGGTTAGAAATGGGTCAGGATATTAGCTCAGGATAGTGTCTGGATTTTAGTTATTGCCGGCAGCAGGGCCTATATTAGAGATAGATTCCGGGCCTTAGTTAGGGACAGTGTCAGTTAGTTAGGGAGAGCATTAGGGCTTCGGTGAGAAAAAGGGGCAGGACATTAGCTCGGGAGAGAGTCAGGTTCCAGGCCAGTGGTAGTGTCAGGATGTGAGCTAGGGATAGGGTGAAGACCTTAGTTATTGAGAGCATCAGGGCCTTAGGACCAGCGTCAGGGCCTTCATCAGGACCAGTGTCAGGGCTTCACGTACGGACAGCATCAGAGCCTAACTAAGGTACGGCAACAGGGCCTAAGTGAGGCCTATCTTCAGGGCCTGAGTTAGGGACAGTGTCAGGGCATGACTTAGGAGCAGTATAAGGGCCTCTGTAGGATCAGCCTTAGGGTCTTCGTTAAAGACATTCTCAGGGCCTCTGTTAGGGACCGCCTCAGGGCCTCACTTAGGGACAGCGTCAGGGCTTCCTTTGGGACAGTTTCAGGACCTTGGTAAGACATGGGTCAGGATATTAGTTCAGGATAATGTCAGGACTTTAGATATTGACTGCAGCAGGGCCTTAGAGACAGTGTCTCAGCCTGACTTAGGACTAGCATCAGAGCCTTTGTTAGGTCCAGTGTCAGGGACTGAGTTAGGTGTAGTGTCAGGGCCTCAGTTAGGGACAGTGTCAGGGCCTGAGTTAGGACGAGCCTCCAGGCCTCAGTTAGGGCCAGGGTCACAGCCTCGGGACTAATTTTAGGGCCTTAGTTAGGAACAGCATCAGGGATTTATTTAGCATAAGAAGCTCAACATTAGTTAAAGACAAGGTTAGGTTAAGGTCTAGGCATTGTGTCAGGGCATGACCTAGGGATAGTGTCAAGACCTTAGTTACTTAGGGCATCAGGGCCTAATTTAGGACCAGTGTCAGGGCTTCAGGTAGGGATAGCGTCAGAGCCTGACTTCGGGAGAGCGACAGGGCTTGAGTGAGGCCTAGTGACAGAGCCTGACTTAGGGAGAGCGACAGGGCTTGAGTGAGGCCTAGTGTCAGAGCCTTAGCTAGGGATAGTATCAGGGCATGACTTAGGAGCAGCACAAGGGCCTTGGTAGGATCAGCCTCAGGGGCTTTGTTAAAGACCTTATCAGGGCCTCTGTTAGGGGCAGCCTTAGGGCCTCCCTTAGGGACAGCGTCAGGGCTTACTTAGGGACAGTTTCAGGAGCTTGGTAAGAGATGGGTCCGGAAATTACCTCAGGATAGTGTCAGGACATTAGATATTGACGGCAGCAGGGCCTTACTTAGGGACAGTGTCAAGGCCTTAGTTAGTACTAGCATCTGGGCCTCTGTTAGGTGCAGTGTCGGGGCCTGAGTTAGGAATAGTGTTAGGGCCTTAGTTAGGGACAGTATCACGGCCTTGGGACTAAATTCAGGGCCTGAGGTAGTCACAGCCTAAGGGCTTTAGTTAGCATAAGAGGCAGGACATTTGCTAGGGACAGGGTGAGGGTAAAGTTTAGGGATCGTGTCAGGAAATGACCTAGGGATAGTGTCAAGAGCTTAGTTACAGTATCAGGGCCTTATTTAGGACCCGTGTCAGGGCTTCAGGTAGGGACAGCGTCAGTGCCTGACTCTGGGAGAGCAACAGGGCCTGAGTGAGGCCTAGCGTCAGGCCCATAGCTGGGGACACTGTCAGGGCATGATGTAGGAGCAGCATCAGGGCCTTTGTTGCATCAGCATTAGTGTCTTAGTTACAGACATGATCAGGGCCTGAGTTAGTCACAGCGTCAAGGCCTCAGTTAGGCATAGCTTCAGGGACTGAGTTACGGACAGCCTCAGGTCTTCCCTTAGGAACAGCGACAGGGCTCTCTTAGGGACGGTGTCAGGACCTTGGTTAGAAATGGGTCAGGATATTAGCTCAGGATAGTGTCCGGATTTTAGTTATTGCCGGCAGCAGGGCCTATATTAGAGATAGATTCCGGGCCTTAGTTAGGGACAGTGTCAGGGCCTTAATTAGGACTAGTCTGGGCCTTAGTTAGGGAGAGCATTACGGCTTCGCTGAGGATAAGGGGCAGGACGTTAGCTCGGGACAGAGTCAGGTTCCAGGCCAGTGGTAGTGTCAGGATGTGAGCTAGGGATAGGGTGAAGACCTTAGTTATTGAGAGCATCAGGGCCTTAGTTAGGACCAGCGTCAGGGCCTTCATCAGGACCAGTGTCAGGGCTTCACGTACGGACAGCGTCAGAGCCTAACTAAGGTACGGCAACGGGGCCTAAGTGAGGCCTATCTTTAGGGCCTGAGTTAGGGACAGTGTCAGGGCATGACTTAGGAGCAGTATAAGGGCCTCTGTAGGATCAGCATTAGGGTCTTCGTTAAAGACATTCTCAGGGCCTCTGTTAGGGACCGCCTCAGGGCCTCACTTAGGGACAGCGTCAGGGCTTCCTTTGGGACAGTTTCAGGACCTTGGTAAGACATGGGTCAGGATATTAGCTCGGGATAATGTCAGGACTTTAGATATTGACTGCAGCAGGGCCTTAGAGACAGTGTCTCAGCCTGACTTAGGACTAGCATCAGAGCCTTTGTTAGGTCCAGTGTCAGGGACTGAGTTAGGTGTAGTGTCAGGGCCTTAGTTAGGGACAGTGTCAGGGCCTGAGTTAGGACGAGCCTCCAGGCCTCAGTTAGGGCCAGGGTCACGGCCTCGGGACTAATTTTAGGGCCTTAGTTAGGAAGAGCATCAGGGATTTATTTAGCATAAGAAGCTCAACATTAGTTAAAGACAAGGTTAGGTTAAGGTCTAGGGATTGTGTCAGGGCATGACCTAGGGATAGTGTCAAGACCTTAGTTACTTAGGGCATCAGGGCCTAATTTAGGACCAGCGTCAGGGCTTCAGGTAGGGATAGCGTCAGAGCCTGACTTCGGGAGAGCGACAGGGCTTGAGTGAGGCCTAGTGTCAGAGCCTTAGCTAGGGATAGTATCAGGGCATGACTTAGGAGCAGCACAAGGGCCTTGGTAGGATCAGCCTCAGGGGCTTTGTTAAAGACCTTATCAGGGCCTCTGTTAGGGGCAGCCTTAGGGCCTCCCTTAGGGACAGCGTCAGGGCTTACTTAGGGACAGTTTCAGGAGCTTGGTAAGAGATGGGTCCGGAAATTACCTCAGGATAGTGTCAGGACATTAGATATTGACGGCAGCAGGGCCTTACTTAGGGACAGTGTCAAGGCCTTAGTTAGTACTAGCATCTGGGCCTCTGTTAGGTACAGTGTCGGGGCCTGAGTTAGGAATAGTGTTAGGGCCTTAGTTAGGGACAGTATCACGGCCTTGGGACTAAATTCAGGGCCTGAGGTAGTCACAGCCTAAGGGCTTTAGTTAGCATAAGAGGCAGGACATTTGCTAGGGACAGGGTGAGGGTAAAGTTTAGGGATCGTGTCAGGAAATGACCTAGGGATAGTGTCAAGAGCTTAGTTACAGTATCAGGGCCTTATTTAGGACCCGTGTCAGGGCTTCAGGTAGGGACAGCGTCAGTGCCTGACTCTGGGAGAGCAACAGGGCCTGAGTGAGGCCTAGCGTCAGGCCCATAGCTGGGGACACTGTCAGGGCATGATGTAGGAGCAGCATCAGGGCCTTTGTTGCATCAGCATTAGTGTCTTAGTTACAGACATGATCAGGGCCTGAGTTAGTCACAGCGTCAAGGCCTCAGTTAGGCATAGCTTCAGGGACTGAGTTACGGACAGCCTCAGGTCTTCCCTTAGGAACAGCGACAGGGCTCTCTTAGGGACGGTGTCAGGACCTTGGTTAGAAATGGGTCAGGATATTAGCTCAGGATAGTGTCCGGATTTTAGTTATTGCCGGCAGCAGGGCCTATATTAGAGATAGATTCCGGGCCTTAGTTAGGGACAGTGTCAGGGCCTTAATTAGGACTAGTCTGGGCCTTAGTTAGGGAGAGCATTACGGCTTCGCTGAGGATAAGGGGCAGGACGTTAGCTCGGGACAGAGTCAGGTTCCAGGCCAGTGGTAGTGTCAGGATGTGAGCTAGGGATAGGGTGAAGACCTTAGTTATTGAGAGCATCAGGGCCTTAGTTAGGACCAGCGTCAGGGCCTTCATCAGGACCAGTGTCAGGGCTTCACGTACGGACAGCGTCAGAGCCTAACTAAGGTACGGCAACGGGGCCTAAGTGAGGCCTATCTTTAGGGCCTGAGTTAGGGACAGTGTCAGGGCATGACTTAGGAGCAGTATAAGGGCCTCTGTAGGATCAGCATTAGGGTCTTCGTTAAAGACATTCTCAGGGCCTCTGTTAGGGACCGCCTCAGGGCCTCACTTAGGGACAGCGTCAGGGCTTCCTTTGGGACAGTTTCAGGACCTTGGTAAGACATGGGTCAGGATATTAGCTCGGGATAATGTCAGGACTTTAGATATTGACTGCAGCAGGGCCTTAGAGACAGTGTCTCAGCCTGACTTAGGACTAGCATCAGAGCCTTTGTTAGGTCCAGTGTCAGGGACTGAGTTAGGTGTAGTGTCAGGGCCTTAGTTAGGGACAGTGTCAGGGCCTGAGTTAGGACGAGCCTCCAGGCCTCAGTTAGGGCCAGGGTCACGGCCTCGGGACTAATTTTAGGGCCTTAGTTAGGAAGAGCATCAGGGATTTATTTAGCATAAGAAGCTCAACATTAGTTAAAGACAAGGTTAGGTTAAGGTCTAGGCATTGGGTCAGGGCATGACCTAGGGATAGTGTCAAGACCTTAGTTACTTAGGGCATCAGGGCCTAATTTAGGACCAGCGTCAGGGCTTCAGGTAGGGATAGCGTCAGAGCCTGACTTCGGGAGAGCGACAGGGCTTGAGTGAGGCCTAGTGTCAGAGCCTTAGCTAGGGATAGTATCAGGGCATGACTTAGGAGCAGCATAAGGGCCTTGGTAGGATCAGCCTCAGGGGCTTTGTTAAAGACCTTATCAGGGCCTCTGTTAGGGGCAGCCTTAGGGCCTCCCTTAGGGACAGCGTCAGGGCTTACTTAGGGACAGTTTCAGGAGCTTGGTAAGAGATGGGTCCGGAAATTACCTCAGGATAGTGTCAGGACATTAGATATTGACGGCAGCAGGGCCTTACTTAGGGACAGTGTCAAGGCCTTAGTTAGTACTAGCATCTGGGCCTCTGTTAGGTGCAGTGTCGGGGCCTGAGTTAGGAATAGTGTTAGGGCCTTAGTTAGGGACAGTATCACGGCCTTGGGACTAAATTCAGGGCCTGAGGTAGTCACAGCCTAAGGGCTTTAGTTAGCATAAGAGGCAGGACATTTGCTAGGGACAGGGTGAGGGTAAAGTTTAGGGATCGTGTCAGGAAATGACCTAGGGGTAGTGTCAAGAGCTTAGTTACAGTATCAGGGCCTTATTTAGGACCCGTGTCAGGGCTTCAGGTAGGGACAGCGTCAGTGCCTGACTCTGGGAGAGCAACAGGGCCTGAGTGAGGCCTAGCGTCAGGCCCATAGCTGGGGACACTGTCAGGGCATGATGTAGGAGCAGCATCAGGGCCTTTGTTGCATCAGCATTAGTGTCTTAGTTACAGACATGATCAGGGCCTGAGTTAGTCACAGCGTCAAGGCCTCAGTTAGGCATAGCTTCAGGGACTGAGTTACGGACAGCCTCAGGTCTTCCCTTAGGAACAGCGACAGGGCTCTCTTAGGGACGGTGTCAGGACCTTGGTTAGAAATGGGTCAGGATACTAGCTCAGGATAGTGTCCGGATTTTAGTTATTGCCGGCAGCAGGGCCTATATTAGAGATAGATTCCGGGCCTTAGTTAGGGACAGTGTCAGGGCCTTAATTAGGACTAGTCTGGGCCTTAGTTAGGGAGAGCATTACGGCTTCGCTGAGGATAAGGGGCAGGACGTTAGCTCGGGACAGAGTCAGGTTCCAGGCCAGTGGTAGTGTCAGGATGTGAGCTAGGGATAGGGTGAAGACCTTAGTTATTGAGAGCATCAGGGCCTTAGTTAGGACCAGCGTCAGGGCCTTCATCAGGACCAGTGTCAGGGCTTCACGTACGGACAGCGTCAGAGCCTAACTAAGGTACGGCAACGGGGCCTAAGTGAGGCCTATCTTTAGGGCCTGAGTTAGGGACAGTGTCAGGGCATGACTTAGGAGCAGTATAAGGGCCTCTGTAGGATCAGCATTAGGGTCTTCGTTAAAGACATTCTCAGGGCCTCTGTTAGGGACCGCCTCAGGGCCTCACTTAGGGACAGCGTCAGGGCTTCCTTTGGGACAGTTTCAGGACCTTGGTAAGACATGGGTCAGGATATTAGCTCGGGATAATGTCAGGACTTTAGATATTGACTGCAGCAGGGCCTTAGAGACAGTGTCTCAGCCTGACTTAGGACTAGCATCAGAGCCTTTGTTAGGTCCAGTGTCAGGGACTGAGTTAGGTGTAGTGTCAGGGCCTTAGTTAGGGACAGTGTCAGGGCCTGAGTTAGGACGAGCCTCCAGGCCTCAGTTAGGGCCAGGGTCACGGCCTCGGGACTAATTTTAGGGCCTTAGTTAGGAAGAGCATCAGGGATTTATTTAGCATAAGAAGCTCAACATTAGTTAAAGACAAGGTTAGGTTAAGGTCTAGGCATTGGGTCAGGGCATGACCTAGGGATAGTGTCAAGACCTTAGTTACTTAGGGCATCAGGGCCTAATTTAGGACCAGCGTCAGGGCTTCAGGTAGGGATAGCGTCAGAGCCTGACTTCGGGAGAGCGACAGGGCTTGAGTGAGGCCTAGTGTCAGAGCCTTAGCTAGGGATAGTATCAGGGCATGACTTAGGAGCAGCATAAGGGCCTTGGTAGGATCAGCCTCAGGGGTTTTGTTAAAGACATTATCAGGGCCTCTGTTAGGGACAGCCTTAGGGCCTCCCTTAGGGACAGCGTCAGGGCTTACTTAGGGACAGTTTCAGGACCTTGGTAAGAGATGGGTCCGGAAGTTAACTCAGGATAGTGTCAGGACTTTAGATATTGACGGCAGCAGGGCCTTAGTTAGGGACAGTGTCAAGGCCTTAGTTAGTACTAGCATCTGGGCCTCTGTTAGGTACAGTGTCAGGGCCTGAGTTAGGAATAGTGTTAGGGCCTTAGTTAGGGACAGTATCACGGCCTTGGGACTAAATTCAGGGCCTGAGGTAGTCACAGCCTAAGGGCTTTAGTTAGCATAAGAGGCAGGACATTTGCTAGGGACAGGGTGAGGGTAAAGTTTAGGGATCGTGTCAGGAAATGACCTAGGGATAGTGTCAAGAGCTTAGTTACAGTATCAGGGCCTTATTTAGGACCAGTGTCAGGGCTTCAGGTAGGGACAGCGTCAGTGCCTGACTCTGGGAGAGCAACAGGGCCTGAGTGAGGCCTAGCGTCAGGCCCATAGCTGGGGACACTGTCAGGGCATGATGTAGGAGCAGCATCAGGGCCTTTGTTGCATCAGCATTAGTGTCTTAGTTACAGACATGATCAGGGCCTGAGTTAGTCACAGCGTCAAGGCCTCAGTTAGGCATAGCTTCAGGGACTGAGTTACGGACAGCCTCAGGTCTTCCCTTAGGAACAGCGACAGGGCTTTCTTAGGGACGGTGTCAGGACCTTGGTTAGAAATGGGTCAGGATATTAGCTCAGGATAGTGTCTGGATTTTAGTTATTGCCGGCAGCAGGGCCTATATTAGAGATAGATTCCGGGCCTTAGTTAGGGACAGTGTCAGTTAGTTAGGGAGAGCATTAGGGCTTCGGTGAGAAAAAGGGGCAGGACATTAGCTCGGGAGAGAGTCAGGTTCCAGGCCAGTGGTAGTGTCAGGATGTGAGCTAGGGATAGGGTGAAGACCTTAGTTATTGAGAGCATCAGGGCCTTAGGACCAGCGTCAGGGCCTTCATCAGGACCAGTGTCAGGGCTTCACGTACGGACAGCATCAGAGCCTAACTAAGGTACGGCAACAGGGCCTAAGTGAGGCCTATCTTCAGGGTCTGAGTTAGGGACAGTGTCAGGGCATGACTTAGGAGCAGTATAAGGGCCTCTGTAGGATCAGCCTTAGGGTCTTCGTTAAAGACATTCTCAGGGCCTCTGTTAGGGACCGCCTCAGGGCCTCACTTAGGGACAGCGTCAGGGCTTCCTTTGGGACAGTTTCAGGACCTTGGTAAGACATGGGTCAGGATATTAGTTCAGGATAATGTCAGGACTTTAGATATTGACTGCAGCAGGGCCTTAGATACAGTGTCTCAGCCTGACTTAGGACTAGCATCAGAGCCTTTGTTAGGTCCAGTGTCAGGGACTGAGTTAGGTGTAGTGTCAGTGCCTCAGTTAGGGACAGTGTCAGGGCCTGAGTTAGGACGAGCCTCCAGGCCTCAGTTAGGGCCAGGGTCACAGCCTCGGGACTAATTTTAGGGCCTTAGTTAGGAACAGCATCAGGGATTTATTTAGCATAAGAAGCTCAACATTAGTTAAAGACAAGGTTAGGTTAAGGTCTAGGCATTGTGTCAGGGCATGACCTAGGGATAGTGTCAAGACCTTAGTTACTTAGGGCATCAGGGCCTAATTTAGGACCAGTGTCAGGGCTTCAGGTAGGGATAGCGTCAGAGCCTGACTTCGGGAGAGCGACAGGGCTTGAGTGAGGCCTAGTGACAGAGCCTGACTTAGGGAGAGCGACAGGGCTTGAGTGAGGCCTAGTGTCAGAGCCTTAGCTAGGGATAGTATCAGGGCATGACTTAGGAGCAGCACAAGGGCCTTGGTAGGATCAGCCTCAGGGGCTTTGTTAAAGACCTTATCAGGGCCTCTGTTAGGGGCAGCCTTAGGGCCTCCCTTAGGGACAGCGTCAGGGCTTACTTAGGGACAGTTTCAGGAGCTTGGTAAGAGATGGGTCCGGAAATTACCTCAGGATAGTGTCAGGACATTAGATATTGACGGCAGCAGGGCCTTACTTAGGGACAGTGTCAAGGCCTTAGTTAGTACTAGCATCTGGGCCTCTGTTAGGTGCAGTGTCGGGGCCTGAGTTAGGAATAGTGTTAGGGCCTTAGTTAGGGACAGTATCACGGCCTTGGGACTAAATTCAGGGCCTGAGGTAGTCACAGCCTAAGGGCTTTAGTTAGCATAAGAGGCAGGACATTTGCTAGGGACAGGGTGAGGGTAAAGTTTAGGGATCGTGTCAGGAAATGACCTAGGGATAGTGTCAAGAGCTTAGTTACAGTATCAGGGCCTTATTTAGGACCCGTGTCAGGGCTTCAGGTAGGGACAGCGTCAGTGCCTGACTCTGGGAGAGCAACAGGGCCTGAGTGAGGCCTAGCGTCAGGCCCATAGCTGGGGACACTGTCAGGGCATGATGTAGGAGCAGCATCAGGGCCTTTGTTGCATCAGCATTAGTGTCTTAGTTACAGACATGATCAGGGCCTGAGTTAGTCACAGCGTCAAGGCCTCAGTTAGGCATAGCTTCAGGGACTGAGTTACGGACAGCCTCAGGTCTTCCCTTAGGAACAGCGACAGGGCTCTCTTAGGGACGGTGTCAGGACCTTGGTTAGAAATGGGTCAGGATACTAGCTCAGGATAGTGTCCGGATTTTAGTTATTGCCGGCAGCAGGGCCTATATTAGAGATAGATTCCGGGCCTTAGTTAGGGACAGTGTCAGGGCCTTAATTAGGACTAGTCTGGGCCTTAGTTAGGGAGAGCATTACGGCTTCGCTGAGGATAAGGGGCAGGACGTTAGCTCGGGACAGAGTCAGGTTCCAGGCCAGTGGTAGTGTCAGGATGTGAGCTAGGGATAGGGTGAAGACCTTAGTTATTGAGAGCATCAGGGCCTTAGTTAGGACCAGCGTCAGGGCCTTCATCAGGACCAGTGTCAGGGCTTCACGTACGGACAGCGTCAGAGCCTAACTAAGGTACGGCAACGGGGCCTAAGTGAGGCCTATCTTTAGGGCCTGAGTTAGGGACAGTGTCAGGGCATGACTTAGGAGCAGTATAAGGGCCTCTGTAGGATCAGCATTAGGGTCTTCGTTAAAGACATTCTCAGGGCCTCTGTTAGGGACCGCCTCAGGGCCTCACTTAGGGACAGCGTCAGGGCTTCCTTTGGGACAGTTTCAGGACCTTGGTAAGACATGGGTCAGGATATTAGCTCGGGATAATGTCAGGACTTTAGATATTGACTGCAGCAGGGCCTTAGAGACAGTGTCTCAGCCTGACTTAGGACTAGCATCAGAGCCTTTGTTAGGTCCAGTGTCAGGGACTGAGTTAGGTGTAGTGTCAGGGCCTTAGTTAGGGACAGTGTCAGGGCCTGAGTTAGGACGAGCCTCCAGGCCTCAGTTAGGGCCAGGGTCACGGCCTCGGGACTAATTTTAGGGCCTTAGTTAGGAAGAGCATCAGGGATTTATTTAGCATAAGAAGCTCAACATTAGTTAAAGACAAGGTTAGGTTAAGGTCTAGGGATTGTGTCAGGGCATGACCTAGGGATAGTGTCAAGACCTTAGTTACTTAGGGCATCAGGGCCTAATTTAGGACCAGCGTCAGGGCTTCAGGTAGGGATAGCGTCAGAGCCTGACTTCGGGAGAGCGACAGGGCTTGAGTGAGGCCTAGTGTCAGAGCCTTAGCTAGGGATAGTATCAGGGCATGACTTAGGAGCAGCACAAGGGCCTTGGTAGGATCAGCCTCAGGGGCTTTGTTAAAGACCTTATCAGGGCCTCTGTTAGGGGCAGCCTTAGGGCCTCCCTTAGGGACAGCGTCAGGGCTTACTTAGGGACAGTTTCAGGAGCTTGGTAAGAGATGGGTCCGGAAATTACCTCAGGATAGTGTCAGGACATTAGATATTGACGGCAGCAGGGCCTTACTTAGGGACAGTGTCAAGGCCTTAGTTAGTACTAGCATCTGGGCCTCTGTTAGGTACAGTGTCGGGGCCTGAGTTAGGAATAGTGTTAGGGCCTTAGTTAGGGACAGTATCACGGCCTTGGGACTAAATTCAGGGCCTGAGGTAGTCACAGCCTAAGGGCTTTAGTTAGCATAAGAGGCAGGACATTTGCTAGGGACAGGGTGAGGGTAAAGTTTAGGGATCGTGTCAGGAAATGACCTAGGGATAGTGTCAAGAGCTTAGTTACAGTATCAGGGCCTTATTTAGGACCCGTGTCAGGGCTTCAGGTAGGGACAGCGTCAGTGCCTGACTCTGGGAGAGCAACAGGGCCTGAGTGAGGCCTAGCGTCAGGCCCATAGCTGGGGACACTGTCAGGGCATGATGTAGGAGCAGCATCAGGGCCTTTGTTGCATCAGCATTAGTGTCTTAGTTACAGACATGATCAGGGCCTGAGTTAGTCACAGCGTCAAGGCCTCAGTTAGGCATAGCTTCAGGGACTGAGTTACGGACAGCCTCAGGTCTTCCCTTAGGAACAGCGACAGGGCTCTCTTAGGGACGGTGTCAGGACCTTGGTTAGAAATGGGTCAGGATATTAGCTCAGGATAGTGTCCGGATTTTAGTTATTGCCGGCAGCAGGGCCTATATTAGAGATAGATTCCGGGCCTTAGTTAGGGACAGTGTCAGGGCCTTAATTAGGACTAGTCTGGGCCTTAGTTAGGGAGAGCATTACGGCTTCGCTGAGGATAAGGGGCAGGACGTTAGCTCGGGACAGAGTCAGGTTCCAGGCCAGTGGTAGTGTCAGGATGTGAGCTAGGGATAGGGTGAAGACCTTAGTTATTGAGAGCATCAGGGCCTTAGTTAGGACCAGCGTCAGGGCCTTCATCAGGACCAGTGTCAGGGCTTCACGTACGGACAGCGTCAGAGCCTAACTAAGGTACGGCAACGGGGCCTAAGTGAGGCCTATCTTTAGGGCCTGAGTTAGGGACAGTGTCAGGGCATGACTTAGGAGCAGTATAAGGGCCTCTGTAGGATCAGCATTAGGGTCTTCGTTAAAGACATTCTCAGGGCCTCTGTTAGGGACCGCCTCAGGGCCTCACTTAGGGACAGCGTCAGGGCTTCCTTTGGGACAGTTTCAGGACCTTGGTAAGACATGGGTCAGGATATTAGCTCGGGATAATGTCAGGACTTTAGATATTGACTGCAGCAGGGCCTTAGAGACAGTGTCTCAGCCTGACTTAGGACTAGCATCAGAGCCTTTGTTAGGTCCAGTGTCAGGGACTGAGTTAGGTGTAGTGTCAGGGCCTTAGTTAGGGACAGTGTCAGGGCCTGAGTTAGGACGAGCCTCCAGGCCTCAGTTAGGGCCAGGGTCACGGCCTCGGGACTAATTTTAGGGCCTTAGTTAGGAAGAGCATCAGGGATTTATTTAGCATAAGAAGCTCAACATTAGTTAAAGACAAGGTTAGGTTAAGGTCTAGGGATTGTGTCAGGGCATGACCTAGGGATAGTGTCAAGACCTTAGTTACTTAGGGCATCAGGGCCTAATTTAGGACCAGCGTCAGGGCTTCAGGTAGGGATAGCGTCAGAGCCTGACTTCGGGAGAGCGACAGGGCTTGAGTGAGGCCTAGTGTCAGAGCCTTAGCTAGGGATAGTATCAGGGCATGACTTAGGAGCAGCACAAGGGCCTTGGTAGGATCAGCCTCAGGGGCTTTGTTAAAGACCTTATCAGGGCCTCTGTTAGGGGCAGCCTTAGGGCCTCCCTTAGGGACAGCGTCAGGGCTTACTTAGGGACAGTTTCAGGAGCTTGGTAAGAGATGGGTCCGGAAATTACCTCAGGATAGTGTCAGGACATTAGATATTGACGGCAGCAGGGCCTTACTTAGGGACAGTGTCAAGGCCTTAGTTAGTACTAGCATCTGGGCCTCTGTTAGGTACAGTGTCGGGGCCTGAGTTAGGAATAGTGTTAGGGCCTTAGTTAGGGACAGTATCACGGCCTTGGGACTAAATTCAGGGCCTGAGGTAGTCACAGCCTAAGGGCTTTAGTTAGCATAAGAGGCAGGACATTTGCTAGGGACAGGGTGAGGGTAAAGTTTAGGGATCGTGTCAGGAAATGACCTAGGGATAGTGTCAAGAGCTTAGTTACAGTATCAGGGCCTTATTTAGGACCCGTGTCAGGGCTTCAGGTAGGGACAGCGTCAGTGCCTGACTCTGGGAGAGCAACAGGGCCTGAGTGAGGCCTAGCGTCAGGCCCATAGCTGGGGAAACTGTCAGGGCATGATGTAGGAGCAGCATCAGGGCCTTTGTTGCGTCAGCATTAGTGTCTTAGTTACAGACATGATCAGGGCCTGAGTTAGTCACAGCGTCAAGGCCTCAGTTAGGCATAGCTTCAGGGACTGAGTTACGGACAGCCTCAGGTCTTCCCTTAGGAACAGCGACAGGGCTCTCTTAGGGACGGTGTCAGGACCTTGGTTAGAAATGGGTCAGGATATTAGCTCAGGATAGTGTCCGGATTTTAGTTATTGCCGGCAGCAGGGCCTATATTAGAGATAGATTCCGGGCCTTAGTTAGGGACAGTGTCAGTTAGTTAGGGAGAGCATTAGGGCTTCGGTGAGAAAAAGGGGCAGGACATTAGCTCGGGAGAGAGTCAGGTTCCAGGCCGGTGGTAGTGTCAGGATGTGAGCTAGGGATAGGGTGAAGACCTTAGTTATTGAGAGCATCAGGGCCTTAGGACCAGCGTCAGGGCCTTCATCAGGACCAGTGTCAGGGCTTCACGTACGGACAGCATCAGAGCCTAACTAAGGTACGGCAACAGGGCCTAAGTGAGGCCTATCTTCAGGGCCTGAGTTAGGGACAGTGTCAGGGCATGACTTAGGAGCAGTATAAGGGCCTCTGTAGGATCAGCCTTAGGGTCTTTGTTAAAGACATTCTCAGGGCCTCTGTTAGGGACCGCCTCAGGGCCTCACTTAGGGACAGCGTCAGGGCTTCCTTTGGGACAGTTTCAGGACCTTGGTAAGACATGGGTCAGGATATTAGTTCAGGATAATGTCAGGACTTTAGATATTGACTGCAGCAGGGCCTTAGAGACAGTGTCTCAGCCTGACTTAGGACTAGCATCAGAGCCTTTGTTAGGTCCAGTGTCAGGGACTGAGTTAGGTGTAGTGTCAGGGCCTCAGTTAGGGACAGTGTCAGGGCCTGAGTTAGGACGAGCCTGCAGGCCTCAGTTAGGGCCAGGGTCACAGCCTTGGGACTAATTTTAGGGCCTTAGTTAGGAACAGCATCAGGGATTTATTTAGCATAAGAAGCTCAACATTAGTTAAAGACAAGGTTAGGTTAAGGTCTAGGCATTGTGTCAGGGCATGACCTAGGGATAGTGTCAAGACCTTAGTTACTTAGGGCATCAGGGCCTAATTTAGGACCAGTGTCAGGGCTTCAGGTAGGGATAGCGTCAGAGCCTGACTTCGGGAGAGCGACAGGGCTTGAGTGAGGCCTAGTGACAGAGCCTGACTTAGGGAGAGCGACAGGGCTTGAGTGAGGCCTAGTGTCAGAGCCTTAGCTAGGGATAGTATCAGGGCATGACTTAGGAGCAGCACAAGGGCCTTGGTAGGATCAGCCTCAGGGGCTTTGTTAAAGACCTTATCAGGGCCTCTGTTAGGGGCAGCCTTAGGGCCTCCCTTAGGGACAGCGTCAGGGCTTACTTAGGGACAGTTTCAGGAGCTTGGTAAGAGATGGGTCCGGAAATTACCTCAGGATAGTGTCAGGACATTAGATATTGACGGCAGCAGGGCCTTACTTAGGGACAGTGTCAAGGCCTTAGTTAGTACTAGCATCTGGGCCTCTGTTAGGTACAGTGTCGGGGCCTGAGTTAGGAATAGTGTTAGGGCCTTAGTTAGGGACAGTATCACGGCCTTGGGACTAAATTCAGGGCCTGAGGTAGTCACAGCCTAAGGGCTTTAGTTAGCATAAGAGGCAGGACATTTGCTAGGGACAGGGTGAGGGTAAAGTTTAGGGATCGTGTCAGGAAATGACCTAGGGATAGTGTCAAGAGCTTAGTTACAGTATCAGGGCCTTATTTAGGACCCGTGTCAGGGCTTCAGGTAGGGACAGCGTCAGTGCCTGACTCTGGGAGAGCAACAGGGCCTGAGTGAGGCCTAGCGTCAGGCCCATAGCTGGGGACACTGTCAGGGCATGATGTAGGAGCAGCATCAGGGCCTTTGTTGCATCAGCATTAGTGTCTTAGTTACAGACATGATCAGGGCCTGAGTTAGTCACAGCGTCAAGGCCTCAGTTAGGCATAGCTTCAGGGACTGAGTTACGGACAGCCTCAGGTCTTCCCTTAGGAACAGCGACAGGGCTCTCTTAGGGACGGTGTCAGGACCTTGGTTAGAAATGGGTCAGGATACTAGCTCAGGATAGTGTCCGGATTTTAGTTATTGCCGGCAGCAGGGCCTATATTAGAGATAGATTCCGGGCCTTAGTTAGGGACAGTGTCAGGGCCTTAATTAGGACTAGTCTGGGCCTTAGTTAGGGAGAGCATTACGGCTTCGCTGAGGATAAGGGGCAGGACGTTAGCTCGGGACAGAGTCAGGTTCCAGGCCAGTGGTAGTGTCAGGATGTGAGCTAGGGATAGGGTGAAGACCTTAGTTATTGAGAGCATCAGGGCCTTAGTTAGGACCAGCGTCAGGGCCTTCATCAGGACCAGTGTCAGGGCTTCACGTACGGACAGCGTCAGAGCCTAACTAAGGTACGGCAACGGGGCCTAAGTGAGGCCTATCTTTAGGGCCTGAGTTAGGGACAGTGTCAGGGCATGACTTAGGAGCAGTATAAGGGCCTCTGTAGGATCAGCATTAGGGTCTTCGTTAAAGACATTCTCAGGGCCTCTGTTAGGGACCGCCTCAGGGCCTCACTTAGGGACAGCGTCAGGGCTTCCTTTGGGACAGTTTCAGGACCTTGGTAAGACATGGGTCAGGATATTAGCTCGGGATAATGTCAGGACTTTAGATATTGACTGCAGCAGGGCCTTAGAGACAGTGTCTCAGCCTGACTTAGGACTAGCATCAGAGCCTTTGTTAGGTCCAGTGTCAGGGACTGAGTTAGGTGTAGTGTCAGGGCCTTAGTTAGGGACAGTGTCAGGGCCTGAGTTAGGACGAGCCTCCAGGCCTCAGTTAGGGCCAGGGTCACGGCCTCGGGACTAATTTTAGGGCCTTAGTTAGGAAGAGCATCAGGGATTTATTTAGCATAAGAAGCTCAACATTAGTTAAAGACAAGGTTAGGTTAAGGTCTAGGCATTGGGTCAGGGCATGACGTAGGGATAGTGTCAAGACCTTAGTTACTTAGGGCATCAGGGCCTAATTTAGGACCAGTGTCAGGGCTTCAGGTAGGGATAGCGTCAGAGCCTGACTTCGGGAGAGCGACAGGGCTTGAGTGAGGCCTAGTGACAGAGCCTGACTTCGGGAGAGCGACAGGGCTTGAGTGAGGCCTAGTGTCAGAGCCTTAGCTAGGGATAGTATCAGGGCATGACTTAGGAGCAGCACAAGGGCCTTGGTAGGATCAGCCTCAGGGGCTTTGTTAAAGACCTTATCAGGGCCTCTGTTAGGGGCAGCCTTAGGGCCTCCCTTAGGGACAGCGTCAGGGCTTACTTAGGGACAGTTTCAGGAGCTTGGTAAGAGATGGGTCCGGAAATTACCTCAGGATAGTGTCAGGACATTAGATATTGACGGCAGCAGGGCCTTACTTAGGGACAGTGTCAAGGCCTTAGTTAGTACTAGCATCTGGGCCTCTGTTAGGTACAGTGTCGGGGCCTGAGTTAGGAATAGTGTTAGGGCCTTAGTTAGGGACAGTATCACGGCCTTGGGACTAAATTCAGGGCCTGAGGTAGTCACAGCCTAAGGGCTTTAGTTAGCATAAGAGGCAGGACATTTGCTAGGGACAGGGTGAGGGTAAAGTTTAGGGATCGTGTCAGGAAATGACCTAGGGATAGTGTCAAGAGCTTAGTTACAGTATCAGGGCCTTATTTAGGACCCGTGTCAGGGCTTCAGGTAGGGACAGCGTCAGTGCCTGACTCTGGGAGAGCAACAGGGCCTGAGTGAGGCCTAGCGTCAGGCCCATAGCTGGGGACACTGTCAGGGCATGATGTAGGAGCAGCATCAGGGCCTTTGTTGCATCAGCATTAGTGTCTTAGTTACAGACATGATCAGGGCCTGAGTTAGTCACAGCGTCAAGGCCTCAGTTAGGCATAGCTTCAGGGACTGAGTTACGGACAGCCTCAGGTCTTCCCTTAGGAACAGCGACAGGGCTCTCTTAGGGACGGTGTCAGGACCTTGGTTAGAAATGGGTCAGGATATTAGCTCAGGATAGTGTCCGGATTTTAGTTATTGCCGGCAGCAGGGCCTATATTAGAGATAGATTCCGGGCCTTAGTTAGGGACAGTGTCAGGGCCTTAATTAGGACTAGTCTGGGCCTTAGTTAGGGAGAGCATTACGGCTTCGCTGAGGATAAGGGGCAGGACGTTAGCTCGGGACAGAGTCAGGTTCCAGGCCAGTGGTAGTGTCAGGATGTGAGCTAGGGATAGGGTGAAGACCTTAGTTATTGAGAGCATCAGGGCCTTAGTTAGGACCAGCGTCAGGGCCTTCATCAGGACCAGTGTCAGGGCTTCACGTACGGACAGCGTCAGAGCCTAACTAAGGTACGGCAATGGGGCCTAAGTGAGGCCTATCTTTAGGGCCTGAGTTAGGGACAGTGTCAGGGCATGACTTAGGAGCAGTATAAGGGCCTCTGTAGGATCAGCATTAGGGTCTTCGTTAAAGACATTCTCAGGGCCTCTGTTAGGGACCGCCTCAGGGCCTCACTTAGGGACAGCGTCAGGGCTTCCTTTGGGACAGTTTCAGGACCTTGGTAAGACATGGGTCAGGATATTAGCTCGGGATAATGTCAGGACTTTAGATATTGACTGCAGCAGGGCCTTAGAGACAGTGTCTCAGCCTGACTTAGGACTAGCATCAGAGCCTTTGTTAGGTCCAGTGTCAGGGACTGAGTTAGGTGTAGTGTCAGGGCCTTAGTTAGGGACAGTGTCAGGGCCTGAGTTAGGACGAGCCTCCAGGCCTCAGTTAGGGCCAGGGTCACGGCCTCGGGACTAATTTTAGGGCCTTAGTTAGGAAGAGCATCAGGGATTTATTTAGCATAAGAAGCTCAACATTAGTTAAAGACAAGGTTAGGTTAAGGTCTAGGCATTGGGTCAGGGCATGACCTAGGGATAGTGTCAAGACCTTAGTTACTTAGGGCATCAGGGCCTAATTTAGGACCAGCGTCAGGGCTTCAGGTAGGGATAGCGTCAGAGCCTGACTTCGGGAGAGCGACAGGGCTTGAGTGAGGCCTAGTGTCAGAGCCTTAGCTAGGGATAGTATCAGGGCATGACTTAGGAGCAGCACAAGGGCCTTGGTAGGATCAGCCTCAGGGGCTTTGTTAAAGACCTTATCAGGGCCTCTGTTAGGGGCAGCCTTAGGGCCTCCCTTAGGGACAGCGTCAGGGCTTACTTAGGGACAGTTTCAGGAGCTTGGTAAGAGATGGGTCCGGAAATTACCTCAGGATAGTGTCAGGACATTAGATATTGACGGCAGCAGGGCCTTACTTAGGGACAGTGTCAAGGCCTTAGTTAGTACTAGCATCTGGGCCTCTGTTAGGTACAGTGTCGGGGCCTGAGTTAGGAATAGTGTTAGGGCCTTAGTTAGGGACAGTATCACGGCCTTGGGACTAAATTCAGGGCCTGAGGTAGTCACAGCCTAAGGGCTTTAGTTAGCATAAGAGGCAGGACATTTGCTAGGGACAGGGTGAGGGTAAAGTTTAGGGATCGTGTCAGGAAATGACCTAGGGATAGTGTCAAGAGCTTAGTTACAGTATCAGGGCCTTATTTAGGACCCGTGTCAGGGCTTCAGGTAGGGACAGCGTCAGTGCCTGACTCTGGGAGAGCAACAGGGCCTGAGTGAGGCCTAGCGTCAGGCCCATAGCTGGGGAAACTGTCAGGGCATGATGTAGGAGCAGCATCAGGGCCTTTGTTGCGTCAGCATTAGTGTCTTAGTTACAGACATGATCAGGGCCTGAGTTAGTCACAGCGTCAAGGCCTCAGTTAGGCATAGCTTCAGGGACTGAGTTACGGACAGCCTCAGGTCTTCCCTTAGGAACAGCGACAGGGCTCTCTTAGGGACGGTGTCAGGACCTTGGTTAGAAATGGGTCAGGATATTAGCTCAGGATAGTGTCCGGATTTTAGTTATTGCCGGCAGCAGGGCCTATATTAGAGATAGATTCCGGGCCTTAGTTAGGGACAGTGTCAGTTAGTTAGGGAGAGCATTAGGGCTTCGGTGAGAAAAAGGGGCAGGACATTAGCTCGGGAGAGAGTCAGGTTCCAGGCCGGTGGTAGTGTCAGGATGTGAGCTAGGGATAGGGTGAAGACCTTAGTTATTGAGAGCATCAGGGCCTTAGGACCAGCGTCAGGGCCTTCATCAGGACCAGTGTCAGGGCTTCACGTACGGACAGCATCAGAGCCTAACTAAGGTACGGCAACAGGGCCTAAGTGAGGCCTATCTTCAGGGCCTGAGTTAGGGACAGTGTCAGGGCATGACTTAGGAGCAGTATAAGGGCCTCTGTAGGATCAGCCTTAGGGTCTTTGTTAAAGACATTCTCAGGGCCTCTGTTAGGGACCGCCTCAGGGCCTCACTTAGGGACAGCGTCAGGGCTTCCTTTGGGACAGTTTCAGGACCTTGGTAAGACATGGGTCAGGATATTAGTTCAGGATAATGTCAGGACTTTAGATATTGACTGCAGCAGGGCCTTAGAGACAGTGTCTCAGCCTGACTTAGGACTAGCATCAGAGCCTTTGTTAGGTCCAGTGTCAGGGACTGAGTTAGGTGTAGTGTCAGGGCCTCAGTTAGGGACAGTGTCAGGGCCTGAGTTAGGACGAGCCTGCAGGCCTCAGTTAGGGCCAGGGTCACAGCCTTGGGACTAATTTTAGGGCCTTAGTTAGGAACAGCATCAGGGATTTATTTAGCATAAGAAGCTCAACATTAGTTAAAGACAAGGTTAGGTTAAGGTCTAGGCATTGTGTCAGGGCATGACCTAGGGATAGTGTCAAGACCTTAGTTACTTAGGGCATCAGGGCCTAATTTAGGACCAGTGTCAGGGCTTCAGGTAGGGATAGCGTCAGAGCCTGACTTCGGGAGAGCGACAGGGCTTGAGTGAGGCCTAGTGACAGAGCCTGACTTAGGGAGAGCGACAGGGCTTGAGTGAGGCCTAGTGTCAGAGCCTTAGCTAGGGATAGTATCAGGGCATGACTTAGGAGCAGCACAAGGGCCTTGGTAGGATCAGCCTCAGGGGCTTTGTTAAAGACCTTATCAGGGCCTCTGTTAGGGGCAGCCTTAGGGCCTCCCTTAGGGACAGCGTCAGGGCTTACTTAGGGACAGTTTCAGGAGCTTGGTAAGAGATGGGTCCGGAAATTACCTCAGGATAGTGTCAGGACATTAGATATTGACGGCAGCAGGGCCTTACTTAGGGACAGTGTCAAGGCCTTAGTTAGTACTAGCATCTGGGCCTCTGTTAGGTACAGTGTCGGGGCCTGAGTTAGGAATAGTGTTAGGGCCTTAGTTAGGGACAGTATCACGGCCTTGGGACTAAATTCAGGGCCTGAGGTAGTCACAGCCTAAGGGCTTTAGTTAGCATAAGAGGCAGGACATTTGCTAGGGACAGGGTGAGGGTAAAGTTTAGGGATCGTGTCAGGAAATGACCTAGGGATAGTGTCAAGAGCTTAGTTACAGTATCAGGGCCTTATTTAGGACCCGTGTCAGGGCTTCAGGTAGGGACAGCGTCAGTGCCTGACTCTGGGAGAGCAACAGGGCCTGAGTGAGGCCTAGCGTCAGGCCCATAGCTGGGGACACTGTCAGGGCATGATGTAGGAGCAGCATCAGGGCCTTTGTTGCATCAGCATTAGTGTCTTAGTTACAGACATGATCAGGGCCTGAGTTAGTCACAGCGTCAAGGCCTCAGTTAGGCATAGCTTCAGGGACTGAGTTACGGACAGCCTCAGGTCTTCCCTTAGGAACAGCGACAGGGCTCTCTTAGGGACGGTGTCAGGACCTTGGTTAGAAATGGGTCAGGATACTAGCTCAGGATAGTGTCCGGATTTTAGTTATTGCCGGCAGCAGGGCCTATATTAGAGATAGATTCCGGGCCTTAGTTAGGGACAGTGTCAGGGCCTTAATTAGGACTAGTCTGGGCCTTAGTTAGGGAGAGCATTACGGCTTCGCTGAGGATAAGGGTCAGGACGTTAGCTCGGGACAGAGTCAGGTTCCAGGCCAGTGGTAGTGTCAGGATGTGAGCTAGGGATAGGGTGAAGACCTTAGTTATTGAGAGCATCAGGGCCTTAGTTAGGACCAGCGTCAGGGCCTTCATCAGGACCAGTGTCAGGGCTTCACGTACGGACAGCGTCAGAGCCTAACTAAGGTACGGCAACGGGGCCTAAGTGAGGCCTATCTTTAGGGCCTGAGTTAGGGACAGTGTCAGGGCATGACTTAGGAGCAGTATAAGGGCCTCTGTAGGATCAGCATTAGGGTCTTCGTTAAAGACATTCTCAGGGCCTCTGTTAGGGACCGCCTCAGGGCCTCACTTAGGGACAGCGTCAGGGCTTCCTTTGGGACAGTTTCAGGACCTTGGTAAGACATGGGTCAGGATATTAGCTCGGGATAATGTCAGGACTTTAGATATTGACTGCAGCAGGGCCTTAGAGACAGTGTCTCAGCCTGACTTAGGACTAGCATCAGAGCCTTTGTTAGGTCCAGTGTCAGGGACTGAGTTAGGTGTAGTGTCAGGGCCTTAGTTAGGGACAGTGTCAGGGCCTGAGTTAGGACGAGCCTCCAGGCCTCAGTTAGGGCCAGGGTCACGGCCTCGGGACTAATTTTAGGGCCTTAGTTAGGAAGAGCATCAGGGATTTATTTAGCATAAGAAGCTCAACATTAGTTAAAGACAAGGTTAGGTTAAGGTCTAGGCATTGGGTCAGGGCATGACGTAGGGATAGTGTCAAGACCTTAGTTACTTAGGGCATCAGGGCCTAATTTAGGACCAGCGTCAGGGCTTCAGGTAGGGATAGCGTCAGAGCCTGACTTCGGGAGAGCGACAGGGCTTGAGTGAGGCCTAGTGACAGAGCCTGACTTAGGGAGAGCGACAGGGCTTGAGTGAGGCCTAGTGTCAGAGCCTTAGCTAGGGATAGTATCAGGGCATGACTTAGGAGCAGCACAAGGGCCTTGGTAGGATCAGCCTCAGGGGCTTTGTTAAAGACCTTATCAGGGCCTCTGTTAGGGGCAGCCTTAGGGCCTCCCTTAGGGACAGCGTCAGGGCTTACTTAGGGACAGTTTCAGGAGCTTGGTAAGAGATGGGTCCGGAAATTACCTCAGGATAGTGTCAGGACATTAGATATTGACGGCAGCAGGGCCTTACTTAGGGACAGTGTCAAGGCCTTAGTTAGTACTAGCATCTGGGCCTCTGTTAGGTACAGTGTCGGGGCCTGAGTTAGGAATAGTGTTAGGGCCTTAGTTAGGGACAGTATCACGGCCTTGGGACTAAATTCAGGGCCTGAGGTAGTCACAGCCTAAGGGCTTTAGTTAGCATAAGAGGCAGGACATTTGCTAGGGACAGGGTGAGGGTAAAGTTTAGGGATCGTGTCAGGAAATGACCTAGGGATAGTGTCAAGAGCTTAGTTACAGTATCAGGGCCTTATTTAGGACCCGTGTCAGGGCTTCAGGTAGGGACAGCGTCAGTGCCTGACTCTGGGAGAGCAACAGGGCCTGAGTGAGGCCTAGCGTCAGGCCCATAGCTGGGGACACTGTCAGGCCATGATGTAGGAGCAGCATCAGGGCCTTTGTTGCATCAGCATTAGTGTCTTAGTTACAGACATGATCAGGGCCTGAGTTAGTCACAGCGTCAAGGCCTCAGTTAGGCATAGCTTCAGGGACTGAGTTACGGACAGCCTCAGGTCTTCCCTTAGGAACAGCGACAGGGCTCTCTTAGGGACGGTGTCAGGACCTTGGTTAGAAATGGGTCAGGATACTAGCTCAGGATAGTGTCCGGATTTTAGTTATTGCCGGCAGCAGGGCCTATATTAGAGATAGATTCCGGGCCTTAGTTAGGGACAGTGTCAGGGCCTTAATTAGGACTAGTCTGGGCCTTAGTTAGGGAGAGCATTACGGCTTCGCTGAGGATAAGGGGCAGGACGTTAGCTCGGGACAGAGTCAGGTTCCAGGCCAGTGGTAGTGTCAGGATGTGAGCTAGGGATAGGGTGAAGACCTTAGTTATTGAGAGCATCAGGGCCTTAGTTAGGACCAGCGTCAGGGCCTTCATCAGGACCAGTGTCAGGGCTTCACGTACGGACAGCGTCAGAGCCTAACTAAGGTACGGCAACGGGGCCTAAGTGAGGCCTATCTTTAGGGCCTGAGTTAGGGACAGTGTCAGGGCATGACTTAGGAGCAGTATAAGGGCCTCTGTAGGATCAGCATTAGGGTCTTCGTTAAAGACATTCTCAGGGCCTCTGTTAGGGACCGCCTCAGGGCCTCACTTAGGGACAGCGTCAGGGCTTCCTTTGGGACAGTTTCAGGACCTTGGTAAGACATGGGTCAGGATATTAGCTCGGGATAATGTCAGGACTTTAGATATTGACTGCAGCAGGGCCTTAGAGACAGTGTCTCAGCCTGACTTAGGACTAGCATCAGAGCCTTTGTTAGGTCCAGTGTCAGGGACTGAGTTAGGTGTAGTGTCAGGGCCTTAGTTAGGGACAGTGTCAGGGCCTGAGTTAGGACGAGCCTCCAGGCCTCAGTTAGGGCCAGGGTCACGGCCTCGGGACTAATTTTAGGGCCTTAGTTAGGAAGAGCATCAGGGATTTATTTAGCATAAGAAGCTCAACATTAGTTAAAGACAAGGTTAGGTTAAGGTCTAGGCATTGGGTCAGGGCATGACCTAGGGATAGTGTCAAGACCTTAGTTACTTAGGGCATCAGGGCCTAATTTAGGACCAGCGTCAGGGCTTCAGGTAGGGATAGCGTCAGAGCCTGACTTCGGGAGAGCGACAGGGCTTGAGTGAGGCCTAGTGTCAGAGCCTTAGCTAGGGATAGTATCAGGGCATGACTTAGGAGCAGCACAAGGGCCTTGGTAGGATCAGCCTCAGGGGCTTTGTTAAAGACCTTATCAGGGCCTCTGTTAGGGGCAGCCTTAGGGCCTCCCTTAGGGACAGCGTCAGGGCTTACTTAGGGACAGTTTCAGGAGCTTGGTAAGAGATGGGTCCGGAAATTACCTCAGGATAGTGTCAGGACATTAGATATTGACGGCAGCAGGGCCTTACTTAGGGACAGTGTCAAGGCCTTAGTTAGTACTAGCATCTGGGCCTCTGTTAGGTACAGTGTCGGGGCCTGAGTTAGGAATAGTGTTAGGGCCTTAGTTAGGGACAGTATCACGGCCTTGGGACTAAATTCAGGGCCTGAGGTAGTCACAGCCTAAGGGCTTTAGTTAGCATAAGAGGCAGGACATTTGCTAGGGACAGGGTGAGGGTAAAGTTTAGGGATCGTGTCAGGAAATGACCTAGGGATAGTGTCAAGAGCTTAGTTACAGTATCAGGGCCTTATTTAGGACCCGTGTCAGGGCTTCAGGTAGGGACAGCGTCAGTGCCTGACTCTGGGAGAGCAACAGGGCCTGAGTGAGGCCTAGCGTCAGGCCCATAGCTGGGGAAACTGTCAGGGCATGATGTAGGAGCAGCATCAGGGCCTTTGTTGCGTCAGCATTAGTGTCTTAGTTACAGACATGATCAGGGCCTGAGTTAGTCACAGCGTCAAGGCCTCAGTTAGGCATAGCTTCAGGGACTGAGTTACGGACAGCCTCAGGTCTTCCCTTAGGAACAGCGACAGGGCTCTCTTAGGGACGGTGTCAGGACCTTGGTTAGAAATGGGTCAGGATATTAGCTCAGGATAGTGTCCGGATTTTAGTTATTGCCGGCAGCAGGGCCTATATTAGAGATAGATTCCGGGCCTTAGTTAGGGACAGTGTCAGTTAGTTAGGGAGAGCATTAGGGCTTCGGTGAGAAAAAGGGGCAGGACATTAGCTCGGGAGAGAGTCAGGTTCCAGGCCGGTGGTAGTGTCAGGATGTGAGCTAGGGATAGGGTGAAGACCTTAGTTATTGAGAGCATCAGGGCCTTAGGACCAGCGTCAGGGCCTTCATCAGGACCAGTGTCAGGGCTTCACGTACGGACAGCATCAGAGCCTAACTAAGGTACGGCAACAGGGCCTAAGTGAGGCCTATCTTCAGGGCCTGAGTTAGGGACAGTGTCAGGGCATGACTTAGGAGCAGTATAAGGGCCTCTGTAGGATCAGCCTTAGGGTCTTTGTTAAAGACATTCTCAGGGCCTCTGTTAGGGACCGCCTCAGGGCCTCACTTAGGGACAGCGTCAGGGCTTCCTTTGGGACAGTTTCAGGACCTTGGTAAGACATGGGTCAGGATATTAGTTCAGGATAATGTCAGGACTTTAGATATTGACTGCAGCAGGGCCTTAGAGACAGTGTCTCAGCCTGACTTAGGACTAGCATCAGAGCCTTTGTTAGGTCCAGTGTCAGGGACTGAGTTAGGTGTAGTGTCAGGGCCTCAGTTAGGGACAGTGTCAGGGCCTGAGTTAGGACGAGCCTGCAGGCCTCAGTTAGGGCCAGGGTCACAGCCTTGGGACTAATTTTAGGGCCTTAGTTAGGAACAGCATCAGGGATTTATTTAGCATAAGAAGCTCAACATTAGTTAAAGACAAGGTTAGGTTAAGGTCTAGGCATTGTGTCAGGGCATGACCTAGGGATAGTGTCAAGACCTTAGTTACTTAGGGCATCAGGGCCTAATTTAGGACCAGTGTCAGGGCTTCAGGTAGGGATAGCGTCAGAGCCTGACTTCGGGAGAGCGACAGGGCTTGAGTGAGGCCTAGTGACAGAGCCTGACTTAGGGAGAGCGACAGGGCTTGAGTGAGGCCTAGTGTCAGAGCCTTAGCTAGGGATAGTATCAGGGCATGACTTAGGAGCAGCACAAGGGCCTTGGTAGGATCAGCCTCAGGGGCTTTGTTAAAGACCTTATCAGGGCCTCTGTTAGGGGCAGCCTTAGGGCCTCCCTTAGGGACAGCGTCAGGGCTTACTTAGGGACAGTTTCAGGAGCTTGGTAAGAGATGGGTCCGGAAATTACCTCAGGATAGTGTCAGGACATTAGATATTGACGGCAGCAGGGCCTTACTTAGGGACAGTGTCAAGGCCTTAGTTAGTACTAGCATCTGGGCCTCTGTTAGGTACAGTGTCGGGGCCTGAGTTAGGAATAGTGTTAGGGCCTTAGTTAGGGACAGTATCACGGCCTTGGGACTAAATTCAGGGCCTGAGGTAGTCACAGCCTAAGGGCTTTAGTTAGCATAAGAGGCAGGACATTTGCTAGGGACAGGGTGAGGGTAAAGTTTAGGGATCGTGTCAGGAAATGACCTAGGGATAGTGTCAAGAGCTTAGTTACAGTATCAGGGCCTTATTTAGGACCCGTGTCAGGGCTTCAGGTAGGGACAGCGTCAGTGCCTGACTCTGGGAGAGCAACAGGGCCTGAGTGAGGCCTAGCGTCAGGCCCATAGCTGGGGACACTGTCAGGGCATGATGTAGGAGCAGCATCAGGGCCTTTGTTGCATCAGCATTAGTGTCTTAGTTACAGACATGATCAGGGCCTGAGTTAGTCACAGCGTCAAGGCCTCAGTTAGGCATAGCTTCAGGGACTGAGTTACGGACAGCCTCAGGTCTTCCCTTAGGAACAGCGACAGGGCTCTCTTAGGGACGGTGTCAGGACCTTGGTTAGAAATGGGTCAGGATACTAGCTCAGGATAGTGTCCGGATTTTAGTTATTGCCGGCAGCAGGGCCTATATTAGAGATAGATTCCGGGCCTTAGTTAGGGACAGTGTCAGGGCCTTAATTAGGACTAGTCTGGGCCTTAGTTAGGGAGAGCATTACGGCTTCGCTGAGGATAAGGGTCAGGACGTTAGCTCGGGACAGAGTCAGGTTCCAGGCCAGTGGTAGTGTCAGGATGTGAGCTAGGGATAGGGTGAAGACCTTAGTTATTGAGAGCATCAGGGCCTTAGTTAGGACCAGCGTCAGGGCCTTCATCAGGACCAGTGTCAGGGCTTCACGTACGGACAGCGTCAGAGCCTAACTAAGGTACGGCAACGGGGCCTAAGTGAGGCCTATCTTTAGGGCCTGAGTTAGGGACAGTGTCAGGGCATGACTTAGGAGCAGTATAAGGGCCTCTGTAGGATCAGCATTAGGGTCTTCGTTAAAGACATTCTCAGGGCCTCTGTTAGGGACCGCCTCAGGGCCTCACTTAGGGACAGCGTCAGGGCTTCCTTTGGGACAGTTTCAGGACCTTGGTAAGACATGGGTCAGGATATTAGCTCGGGATAATGTCAGGACTTTAGATATTGACTGCAGCAGGGCCTTAGAGACAGTGTCTCAGCCTGACTTAGGACTAGCATCAGAGCCTTTGTTAGGTCCAGTGTCAGGGACTGAGTTAGGTGTAGTGTCAGGGCCTTAGTTAGGGACAGTGTCAGGGCCTGAGTTAGGACGAGCCTCCAGGCCTCAGTTAGGGCCAGGGTCACGGCCTCGGGACTAATTTTAGGGCCTTAGTTAGGAAGAGCATCAGGGATTTATTTAGCATAAGAAGCTCAACATTAGTTAAAGACAAGGTTAGGTTAAGGTCTAGGCATTGGGTCAGGGCATGACGTAGGGATAGTGTCAAGACCTTAGTTACTTAGGGCATCAGGGCCTAATTTAGGACCAGCGTCAGGGCTTCAGGTAGGGATAGCGTCAGAGCCTGACTTCGGGAGAGCGACAGGGCTTGAGTGAGGCCTAGTGACAGAGCCTGACTTAGGGAGAGCGACAGGGCTTGAGTGAGGCCTAGTGTCAGAGCCTTAGCTAGGGATAGTATCAGGGCATGACTTAGGAGCAGCACAAGGGCCTTGGTAGGATCAGCCTCAGGGGCTTTGTTAAAGACCTTATCAGGGCCTCTGTTAGGGGCAGCCTTAGGGCCTCCCTTAGGGACAGCGTCAGGGCTTACTTAGGGACAGTTTCAGGAGCTTGGTAAGAGATGGGTCCGGAAATTACCTCAGGATAGTGTCAGGACATTAGATATTGACGGCAGCAGGGCCTTACTTAGGGACAGTGTCAAGGCCTTAGTTAGTACTAGCATCTGGGCCTCTGTTAGGTACAGTGTCGGGGCCTGAGTTAGGAATAGTGTTAGGGCCTTAGTTAGGGACAGTATCACGGCCTTGGGACTAAATTCAGGGCCTGAGGTAGTCACAGCCTAAGGGCTTTAGTTAGCATAAGAGGCAGGACATTTGCTAGGGACAGGGTGAGGGTAAAGTTTAGGGATCGTGTCAGGAAATGACCTAGGGATAGTGTCAAGAGCTTAGTTACAGTATCAGGGCCTTATTTAGGACCCGTGTCAGGGCTTCAGGTAGGGACAGCGTCAGTGCCTGACTCTGGGAGAGCAACAGGGCCTGAGTGAGGCCTAGCGTCAGGCCCATAGCTGGGGACACTGTCAGGCCATGATGTAGGAGCAGCATCAGGGCCTTTGTTGCATCAGCATTAGTGTCTTAGTTACAGACATGATCAGGGCCTGAGTTAGTCACAGCGTCAAGGCCTCAGTTAGGCATAGCTTCAGGGACTGAGTTACGGACAGCCTCAGGTCTTCCCTTAGGAACAGCGACAGGGCTCTCTTAGGGACGGTGTCAGGACCTTGGTTAGAAATGGGTCAGGATACTAGCTCAGGATAGTGTCCGGATTTTAGTTATTGCCGGCAGCAGGGCCTATATTAGAGATAGATTCCGGGCCTTAGTTAGGGACAGTGTCAGGGCCTTAATTAGGACTAGTCTGGGCCTTAGTTAGGGAGAGCATTACGGCTTCGCTGAGGATAAGGGGCAGGACGTTAGCTCGGGACAGAGTCAGGTTCCAGGCCAGTGGTAGTGTCAGGATGTGAGCTAGGGATAGGGTGAAGACCTTAGTTATTGAGAGCATCAGGGCCTTAGTTAGGACCAGCGTCAGGGCCTTCATCAGGACCAGTGTCAGGGCTTCACGTACGGACAGCGTCAGAGCCTAACTAAGGTACGGCAACGGGGCCTAAGTGAGGCCTATCTTTAGGGCCTGAGTTAGGGACAGTGTCAGGGCATGACTTAGGAGCAGTATAAGGGCCTCTGTAGGATCAGCATTAGGGTCTTCGTTAAAGACATTCTCAGGGCCTCTGTTAGGGACCGCCTCAGGGCCTCACTTAGGGACAGCGTCAGGGCTTCCTTTGGGACAGTTTCAGGACCTTGGTAAGACATGGGTCAGGATATTAGCTCGGGATAATGTCAGGACTTTAGATATTGACTGCAGCAGGGCCTTAGAGACAGTGTCTCAGCCTGACTTAGGACTAGCATCAGAGCCTTTGTTAGGTCCAGTGTCAGGGACTGAGTTAGGTGTAGTGTCAGGGCCTTAGTTAGGGACAGTGTCAGGGCCTGAGTTAGGACGAGCCTCCAGGCCTCAGTTAGGGCCAGGGTCACGGCCTCGGGACTAATTTTAGGGCCTTAGTTAGGAAGAGCATCAGGGATTTATTTAGCATAAGAAGCTCAACATTAGTTAAAGACAAGGTTAGGTTAAGGTCTAGGCATTGGGTCAGGGCATGACCTAGGGATAGTGTCAAGACCTTAGTTACTTAGGGCATCAGGGCCTAATTTAGGACCAGCGTCAGGGCTTCAGGTAGGGATAGCGTCAGAGCCTGACTTCGGGAGAGCGACAGGGCTTGAGTGAGGCCTAGTGTCAGAGCCTTAGCTAGGGATAGTATCAGGGCATGACTTAGGAGCAGCATAAGGGCCTTGGTAGGATCAGCCTCAGGGGCTTTGTTAAAGACCTTATCAGGGCCTCTGTTAGGGGCAGCCTTAGGGCCTCCCTTAGGGACAGCGTCAGGGCTTACTTAGGGACAGTTTCAGGAGCTTGGTAAGAGATGGGTCCGGAAATTACCTCAGGATAGTGTCAGGACATTAGATATTGACGGCAGCAGGGCCTTACTTAGGGACAGTGTCAAGGCCTTAGTTAGTACTAGCATCTGGGCCTCTGTTAGGTACAGTGTCGGGGCCTGAGTTAGGAATAGTGTTAGGGCCTTAGTTAGGGACAGTATCACGGCCTTGGGACTAAATTCAGGGCCTGAGGTAGTCACAGCCTAAGGGCTTTAGTTAGCATAAGAGGCAGGACATTTGCTAGGGACAGGGTGAGGGTAAAGTTTAGGGATCGTGTCAGGAAATGACCTAGGGATAGTGTCAAGAGCTTAGTTACAGTATCAGGGCCTTATTTAGGACCCGTGTCAGGGCTTCAGGTAGGGACAGCGTCAGTGCCTGACTCTGGGAGAGCAACAGGGCCTGAGTGAGGCCTAGCGTCAGGCCCATAGCTGGGGACACTGTCAGGGCATGATGTAGGAGCAGCATCAGGGCCTTTGTTGCATCAGCATTAGTGTCTTAGTTACAGACATGATCAGGGCCTGAGTTAGTCACAGCGTCAAGGCCTCAGTTAGGCATAGCTTCAGGGACTGAGTTACAGACAGCCTCAGGTCTTCCCTTAGGAACAGCGACAGGGCTCTCTTAGGGACGGTGTCAGGACCTTGGTTAGAAATGGGTCAGGATACTAGCTCAGGATAGTGTCCGGATTTTAGTTATTGCCGGCAGCAGGGCCTATATTAGAGATAGATTCCGGGCCTTAGTTAGGGACAGTGTCAGGGCCTTAATTAGGACTAGTCTGGGCCTTAGTTAGGGAGAGCATTACGGCTTCGCTGAGGATAAGGGGCAGGACGTTAGCTCGGGACAGAGTCAGGTTCCAGGCCAGTGGTAGTGTCAGGATGTGAGCTAGGGATAGGGTGAAGACCTTAGTTATTGAGAGCATCAGGGCCTTAGTTAGGACCAGCGTCAGGGCCTTCATCAGGACCAGTGTCAGGGCTTCACGTACGGACAGCGTCAGAGCCTAACTAAGGTACGGCAACGGGGCCTAAGTGAGGCCTATCTTTAGGGCCTGAGTTAGGGACAGTGTCAGGGCATGACTTAGGAGCAGTATAAGGGCCTCTGTAGGATCAGCATTAGGGTCTTCGTTAAAGACATTCTCAGGGCCTCTGTTAGGGACCGCCTCAGGGCCTCACTTAGGGACAGCGTCAGGGCTTCCTTTGGGACAGTTTCAGGACCTTGGTAAGACATGGGTCAGGATATTAGCTCGGGATAATGTCAGGACTTTAGATATTGACTGCAGCAGGGCCTTAGAGACAGTGTCTCAGCCTGACTTAGGACTAGCATCAGAGCCTTTGTTAGGTCCAGTGTCAGGGACTGAGTTAGGTGTAGTGTCAGGGCCTTAGTTAGGGACAGTGTCAGGGCCTGAGTTAGGACGAGCCTCCAGGCCTCAGTTAGGGCCAGGGTCACGGCCTCGGGACTAATTTTAGGGCCTTAGTTAGGAAGAGCATCAGGGATTTATTTAGCATAAGAAGCTCAACATTAGTTAAAGACAAGGTTAGGTTAAGGTCTAGGCATTGGGTCAGGGCATGACGTAGGGATAGTGTCAAGACCTTAGTTACTTAGGGCATCAGGGCCTAATTTAGGACCAGTGTCAGGGCTTCAGGTAGGGATAGCGTCAGAGCCTGACTTCGGGAGAGCGACAGGGCTTGAGTGAGGCCTAGTGACAGAGCCTGACTTAGGGAGAGCGACAGGGCTTGAGTGAGGCCTAGTGTCAGAGCCTTAGCTAGGGATAGTATCAGGGCATGACTTAGGAGCAGCACAAGGGCCTTGGTAGGATCAGCCTCAGGGGCTTTGTTAAAGACCTTATCAGGGCCTCTGTTAGGGGCAGCCTTAGGGCCTCCCTTAGGGACAGCGTCAGGGCTTACTTAGGGACAGTTTCAGGAGCTTGGTAAGAGATGGGTCCGGAAATTACCTCAGGATAGTGTCAGGACATTAGATATTGACGGCAGCAGGGCCTTACTTAGGGACAGTGTCAAGGCCTTAGTTAGTACTAGCATCTGGGCCTCTGTTAGGTACAGTGTCGGGGCCTGAGTTAGGAATAGTGTTAGGGCCTTAGTTAGGGACAGTATCACGGCCTTGGGACTAAATTCAGGGCCTGAGGTAGTCACAGCCTAAGGGCTTTAGTTAGCATAAGAGGCAGGACATTTGCTAGGGACAGGGTGAGGGTAAAGTTTAGGGATCGTGTCAGGAAATGACCTAGGGATAGTGTCAAGAGCTTAGTTACAGTATCAGGGCCTTATTTAGGACCCGTGTCAGGGCTTCAGGTAGGGACAGCGTCAGTGCCTGACTCTGGGAGAGCAACAGGGCCTGAGTGAGGCCTAGCGTCAGGCCCATAGCTGGGGACACTGTCAGGCCATGATGTAGGAGCAGCATCAGGGCCTTTGTTGCATCAGCATTAGTGTCTTAGTTACAGACATGATCAGGGCCTGAGTTAGTCACAGCGTCAAGGCCTCAGTTAGGCATAGCTTCAGGGACTGAGTTACGGACAGCCTCAGGTCTTCCCTTAGGAACAGCGACAGGGCTCTCTTAGGGACGGTGTCAGGACCTTGGTTAGAAATGGGTCAGGATACTAGCTCAGGATAGTGTCCGGATTTTAGTTATTGCCGGCAGCAGGGCCTATATTAGAGATAGATTCCGGGCCTTAGTTAGGGACAGTGTCAGGGCCTTAATTAGGACTAGTCTGGGCCTTAGTTAGGGAGAGCATTACGGCTTCGCTGAGGATAAGGGGCAGGACGTTAGCTCGGGACAGAGTCAGGTTCCAGGCCAGTGGTAGTGTCAGGATGTGAGCTAGGGATAGGGTGAAGACCTTAGTTATTGAGAGCATCAGGGCCTTAGTTAGGACCAGCGTCAGGGCCTTCATCAGGACCAGTGTCAGGGCTTCACGTACGGACAGCGTCAGAGCCTAACTAAGGTACGGCAACGGGGCCTAAGTGAGGCCTATCTTTAGGGCCTGAGTTAGGGACAGTGTCAGGGCATGACTTAGGAGCAGTATAAGGGCCTCTGTAGGATCAGCATTAGGGTCTTCGTTAAAGACATTCTCAGGGCCTCTGTTAGGGACCGCCTCAGGGCCTCACTTAGGGACAGCGTCAGGGCTTCCTTTGGGACAGTTTCAGGACCTTGGTAAGACATGGGTCAGGATATTAGCTCGGGATAATGTCAGGACTTTAGATATTGACTGCAGCAGGGCCTTAGAGACAGTGTCTCAGCCTGACTTAGGACTAGCATCAGAGCCTTTGTTAGGTCCAGTGTCAGGGACTGAGTTAGGTGTAGTGTCAGGGCCTTAGTTAGGGACAGTGTCAGGGCCTGAGTTAGGACGAGCCTCCAGGCCTCAGTTAGGGCCAGGGTCACGGCCTCGGGACTAATTTTAGGGCCTTAGTTAGGAAGAGCATCAGGGATTTATTTAGCATAAGAAGCTCAACATTAGTTAAAGACAAGGTTAGGTTAAGGTCTAGGCATTGGGTCAGGGCATGACCTAGGGATAGTGTCAAGACCTTAGTTACTTAGGGCATCAGGGCCTAATTTAGGACCAGCGTCAGGGCTTCAGGTAGGGATAGCGTCAGAGCCTGACTTCGGGAGAGCGACAGGGCTTGAGTGAGGCCTAGTGTCAGAGCCTTAGCTAGGGATAGTATCAGGGCATGACTTAGGAGCAGCATAAGGGCCTTGGTAGGATCAGCCTCAGGGGCTTTGTTAAAGACCTTATCAGGGCCTCTGTTAGGGGCAGCCTTAGGGCCTCCCTTAGGGACAGCGTCAGGGCTTACTTAGGGACAGTTTCAGGAGCTTGGTAAGAGATGGGTCCGGAAATTACCTCAGGATAGTGTCAGGACATTAGATATTGACGGCAGCAGGGCCTTACTTAGGGACAGTGTCAAGGCCTTAGTTAGTACTAGCATCTGGGCCTCTGTTAGGTACAGTGTCGGGGCCTGAGTTAGGAATAGTGTTAGGGCCTTAGTTAGGGACAGTATCACGGCCTTGGGACTAAATTCAGGGCCTGAGGTAGTCACAGCCTAAGGGCTTTAGTTAGCATAAGAGGCAGGACATTTGCTAGGGACAGGGTGAGGGTAAAGTTTAGGGATCGTGTCAGGAAATGACCTAGGGATAGTGTCAAGAGCTTAGTTACAGTATCAGGGCCTTATTTAGGACCCGTGTCAGGGCTTCAGGTAGGGACAGCGTCAGTGCCTGACTCTGGGAGAGCAACAGGGCCTGAGTGAGGCCTAGCGTCAGGCCCATAGCTGGGGACACTGTCAGGGCATGATGTAGGAGCAGCATCAGGGCCTTTGTTGCGTCAGCATTAGTGTCTTAGTTACAGACATGATCAGGGCCTGAGTTAGTCACAGCGTCAAGGCCTCAGTTAGGCATAGCTTCAGGGACTGAGTTACGGACAGCCTCAGGTCTTCCCTTAGGAACAGCGACAGGGCTCTCTTAGGGACGGTGTCAGGACCTTGGTTAGAAATGGGTCAGGATACTAGCTCAGGATAGTGTCCGGATTTTAGTTATTGCCGGCAGCAGGGCCTATATTAGAGATAGATTCCGGGCCTTAGTTAGGGACAGTGTCAGGGCCTTAATTAGGACTAGTCTGGGCCTTAGTTAGGGAGAGCATTACGGCTTCGCTGAGGATAAGGGGCAGGACGTTAGCTCGGGACAGAGTCAGGTTCCAGGCCAGTGGTAGTGTCAGGATGTGAGCTAGGGATAGGGTGAAGACCTTAGTTATTGAGAGCATCAGGGCCTTAGTTAGGACCAGCGTCAGGGCCTTCATCAGGACCAGTGTCAGGGCTTCACGTACGGACAGCGTCAGAGCCTAACTAAGGTACGGCAACGGGGCCTAAGTGAGGCCTATCTTTAGGGCCTGAGTTAGGGACAGTGTCAGGGCATGACTTAGGAGCAGTATAAGGGCCTCTGTAGGATCAGCATTAGGGTCTTCGTTAAAGACATTCTCAGGGCCTCTGTTAGGGACCGCCTCAGGGCCTCACTTAGGGACAGCGTCAGGGCTTCCTTTGGGACAGTTTCAGGACCTTGGTAAGACATGGGTCAGGATATTAGCTCGGGATAATGTCAGGACTTTAGATATTGACTGCAGCAGGGCCTTAGAGACAGTGTCTCAGCCTGACTTAGGACTAGCATCAGAGCCTTTGTTAGGTCCAGTGTCAGGGACTGAGTTAGGTGTAGTGTCAGGGCCTTAGTTAGGGACAGTGTCAGGGCCTGAGTTAGGACGAGCCTCCAGGCCTCAGTTAGGGCCAGGGTCACGGCCTCGGGACTAATTTTAGGGCCTTAGTTAGGAAGAGCATCAGGGATTTATTTAGCATAAGAAGCTCAACATTAGTTAAAGACAAGGTTAGGTTAAGGTCTAGGCATTGGGTCAGGGCATGACCTAGGGATAGTGTCAAGACCTTAGTTACTTAGGGCATCAGGGCCTAATTTAGGACCAGCGTCAGGGCTTCAGGTAGGGATAGCGTCAGAGCCTGACTTCGGGAGAGCGACAGGGCTTGAGTGAGGCCTAGTGTCAGAGCCTTAGCTAGGGATAGTATCAGGGCATGACTTAGGAGCAGCACAAGGGCCTTGGTAGGATCAGCCTCAGGGGCTTTGTTAAAGACCTTATCAGGGCCTCTGTTAGGGGCAGCCTTAGGGCCTCCCTTAGGGACAGCGTCAGGGCTTACTTAGGGACAGTTTCAGGAGCTTGGTAAGAGATGGGTCCGGAAATTACCTCAGGATAGTGTCAGGACATTAGATATTGACGGCAGCAGGGCCTTACTTAGGGACAGTGTCAAGGCCTTAGTTAGTACTAGCATCTGGGCCTCTGTTAGGTACAGTGTCGGGGCCTGAGTTAGGAATAGTGTTAGGGCCTTAGTTAGGGACAGTATCACGGCCTTGGGACTAAATTCAGGGCCTGAGGTAGTCACAGCCTAAGGGCTTTAGTTAGCATAAGAGGCAGGACATTTGCTAGGGACAGGGTGAGGGTAAAGTTTAGGGATCGTGTCAGGAAATGACCTAGGGATAGTGTCAAGAGCTTAGTTACAGTATCAGGGCCTTATTTAGGACCCGTGTCAGGGCTTCAGGTAGGGACAGCGTCAGTGCCTGACTCTGGGAGAGCAACAGGGCCTGAGTGAGGCCTAGCGTCAGGCCCATAGCTGGGGACACTGTCAGGGCATGATGTAGGAGCAGCATCAGGGCCTTTGTTGCATCAGCATTAGTGTCTTAGTTACAGACATGATCAGGGCCTGAGTTAGTCACAGCGTCAAGGCCTCAGTTAGGCATAGCTTCAGGGACTGAGTTACGGACAGCCTCAGGTCTTCCCTTAGGAACAGCGACAGGGCTCTCTTAGGGACGGTGTCAGGACCTTGGTTAGAAATGGGTCAGGATATTAGCTCAGGATAGTGTCCGGATTTTAGTTATTGCCGGCAGCAGGGCCTATATTAGAGATAGATTCCGGGCCTTAGTTAGGGACAGTGTCAGGGCCTTAATTAGGACTAGTCTGGGCCTTAGTTAGGGAGAGCATTACGGCTTCGCTGAGGATAAGGGGCAGGACGTTAGCTCGGGACAGAGTCAGGTTCCAGGCCAGTGGTAGTGTCAGGATGTGAGCTAGGGATAGGGTGAAGACCTTAGTTATTGAGAGCATCAGGGCCTTAGTTAGGACCAGCGTCAGGGCCTTCATCAGGACCAGTGTCAGGGCTTCACGTACGGACAGCGTCAGAGCCTAACTAAGGTACGGCAACGGGGCCTAAGTGAGGCCTATCTTTAGGGCCTGAGTTAGGGACAGTGTCAGGGCATGACTTAGGAGCAGTATAAGGGCCTCTGTAGGATCAGCATTAGGGTCTTCGTTAAAGACATTCTCAGGGCCTCTGTTAGGGACCGCCTCAGGGCCTCACTTAGGGACAGCGTCAGGGCTTCCTTTGGGACAGTTTCAGGACCTTGGTAAGACATGGGTCAGGATATTAGCTCGGGATAATGTCAGGACTTTAGATATTGACTGCAGCAGGGCCTTAGAGACAGTGTCTCAGCCTGACTTAGGACTAGCATCAGAGCCTTTGTTAGGTCCAGTGTCGGGGACTGAGTTAGGTGTAGTGTCAGGGCCTTAGTTAGGGACAGTGTCAGGGCCTGAGTTAGGACGAGCCTCCAGGCCTCAGTTAGGGCCAGGGTCACGGCCTCGGGACTAATTTTAGGGCCTTAGTTAGGAAGAGCATCAGGGATTTATTTAGCATAAGAAGCTCAACATTAGTTAAAGACAAGGTTAGGTTAAGGTCTAGGGATTGTGTCAGGGCATGACCTAGGGATAGTGTCAAGACCTTAGTTACTTAGGGCATCAGGGCCTAATTTAGGACCAGCGTCATGGCTTCAGGTAGGGATAGCGTCAGAGCCTGACTTCGGGAGAGCGACAGGGCTTGAGTGAGGCCTAGTGTCAGAGCCTTAGCTAGGGATAGTATCAGGGCATGACTTAGGAGCAGCACAAGGGCCTTGGTAGGATCAGCCTCAGGGGCTTTGTTAAAGACCTTATCAGGGCCTCTGTTAGGGGCAGCCTTAGGGCCTCCCTTAGGGACAGCGTCAGGGCTTACTTAGGGACAGTTTCAGGACCTTGGTAAGAGATGGGTCCGGAAATTACCTCAGGATAGTGTCAGGACATTAGATATTGACGGCAGCAGGGCCTTACTTAGGGACAGTGTCAAGGCCTTAGTTAGTACTAGCATCTGGGCCTCTGTTAGGTACAGTGTCGGGGCCTGAGTTAGGAATAGTGTTAGGGCCTTAGTTAGGGACAGTATCACGGCCTTGGGACTAAATTCAGGGCCTGAGGTAGTCACAGCCTAAGGGCTTTAGTTAGCATAAGAGGCAGGACATTTGCTAGGGACAGGGTGAGGGTAAAGTTTAGGGATCGTGTCAGGAAATGACCTAGGGATAGTGTCAAGAGTTTAGTTACAGTATCAGGGCCTTATTTAGGACCCGTGTCAGGGCTTCAGGTAGGGACAGCGTCAGTGCCTGACTCTGGGAGAGCAACAGGGCCTGAGTGAGGCCTAGCGTCAGGCCCATAGCTGGGGACACTGTCAGGGCATGATGTAGGAGCAGCATCAGGGCCTTTGTTGCGTCAGCATTAGTGTCTTAGTTACAGACATGATCAGGGCCTGAGTTAGTCACAGCGTCAAGGCCTCAGTTAGGCATAGCTTCAGGGACTGAGTTACGGACAGCCTCAGGTCTTCCCTTAGGAACAGCGACAGGGCTCTCTTAGGGACGGTGTCAGGACCTTGGTTAGAAATGGGTCAGGATATTAGCTCAGGATAGTGTCCGGATTTTAGTTATTGCCGGCAGCAGGGCCTATATTAGAGATAGATTCCGGGCCTTAGTTAGGGACAGTGTCAGGGCCTTAATTAGGACTAGTCTGGGCCTTATTTAGGGAGAGCATTACGGCTTCGCTGAGGATAAGGGGCAGGACGTTAGCTCGGGACAGAGTCAGGTTCCAGGCCAGTGGTAGTGTCAGGATGTGAGCTAGGGATAGGGTGAAGACCTTAGTTATTGAGAGCATCAGGGCCTTAGGACCAGCGTCAGGGCCTTCATCAGGACCAGTGTCAGGGCTTCACGTACGGACAGCATCAGAGCCTAACTAAGGTACGGCAACAGGGCCTAAGTGAGGCCTATCTTCAGGGCCTGAGTTAGGGACAGTGTCAGGGCATGACTTAGGAGCAGTATAAGGGCCTCTGTAGGATCAGCCTTAGGGTCTTCGTTAAAGACATTCTCAGGGCCTCTGTTAGGGACCGCCTCAGGGCCTCACTTAGGGACAGCGTCAGGGCTTCCTTTGGGACAGTTTCAGGACCTTGGTAAGACATGGGTCAGGATATTAGCTCGGGATAATGTCAGGACTTTAGATATTGACTGCAGCAGGGCCTTAGAGACAGTGTCTCAGCCTGACTTAGGACTAGCATCAGAGCCTTTGTTAGGTCCAGTGTCAGGGACTGAGTTAGGTGTAGTGTCAGGGCCTTAGTTAGGGACAGTGTCAGGGCCTGAGTTAGGACGAGCCTCCAGGCCTCAGTTAGGGCCAGGGTCACGGCCTCGGGACTAATTTTAGGGCCTTAGTTAGGAAGAGCATCAGGGATTTATTTAGCATAAGAAGCTCAACATTAGTTAAAGACAAGGTTAGGTTAAGGTCTAGACATTGGGTCAGGGCATGACCTAGGGATAGTGTCAAGACCTTAGTTACTTAGGGCATCAGGGCCTAATTTAGGACCAGCGTCAGGGCTTCAGGTAGGGATAGCGTCAGAGCCTGACTTCGGGAGAGCGACAGGGCTTGAGTGAGGCCTAGTGTCAGAGCCTTAGCTAGGGATAGTATCAGGGCATGACTTAGGAGCAGCATAAGGGCCTTGGTAGGATCAGCCTCAGGGGCTTTGTTAAAGACCTTATCAGGGCCTCTGTTAGGGGCAGCCTTAGGGCCTCCCTTAGGGACAGCGTCAGGGCTTACTTAGGGACAGTTTCAGGACCTTGGTAAGAGATGGGTCCGGAAATTACCTCAGGATAGTGTCAGGACATTAGATATTGACGGCAGCAGGGCCTTACTTAGGGACAGTGTCAAGGCCTTAGTTAGTACTAGCATCTGGGCCTCTGTTAGGTGCAGTGTCGGGGCCTGAGTTAGGAATAGTGTTAGGGCCTTAGTTAGGGACAGTATCACGGCCTTGGGACTAAATTCAGGGCCTGAGGTAGTCACAGCCTAAGGGCTTTAGTTAGCATAAGAGGCAGGACATTTGCTAGGGACAGGGTGAGGGTAAAGTTTAGGGATCGTGTCAGGAAATGACCTAGGGATAGTGTCAAGAGCTTAGTTACAGTATCAGGGCCTTATTTAGGACCCGTGTCAGGGCTTCAGGTAGGGACAGCGTCAGTGCCTGACTCTGGGAGAGCAACAGGGCCTGAGTGAGGCCTAGCGTCAGGCCCATAGCTGGGGACACTGTCAGGGCATGATGTAGGAGCAGCATCAGGGCCTTTGTTGCATCAGCATTAGTGTCTTAGTTACAGACATGATCAGGGCCTGAGTTAGTCACAGCGTCAAGGCCTCAGTTAGGCATAGCTTCAGGGACTGAGTTACGGACAGCCTCAGGTCTTCCCTTAGGAACAGCGACAGGGCTCTCTTAGGGACGGTGTCAGGACCTTGGTTAGAAATGGGTCAGGATATTAGCTCAGGATAGTGTCCGGATTTTAGTTATTGCCGGCAGCAGGGCCTATATTAGAGATAGATTCCGGGCCTTAGTTAGGGACAGTGTCAGGGCCTTAATTAGGACTAGTCTGGGCCTTAGTTAGGGAGAGCATTACGGCTTCGCTGAGGATAAGGGGCAGGACGTTAGCTCGGGACAGAGTCAGGTTCCAGGCCAGTGGTAGTGTCAGGATGTGAGCTAGGGATAGGGTGAAGACCTTAGTTATTGAGAGCATCAGGGCCTTAGTTAGGACCAGCGTCAGGGCCTTCATCAGGACCAGTGTCAGGGCTTCACGTACGGACAGCGTCAGAGCCTAACTAAGGTACGGCAACGGGGCCTAAGTGAGGCCTATCTTTAGGGCCTGAGTTAGGGACAGTGTCAGGGCATGACTTAGGAGCAGTATAAGGGCCTCTGTAGGATCAGCATTAGGGTCTTCGTTAAAGACATTCTCAGGGCCTCTGTTAGGGACCGCCTCAGGGCCTCACTTAGGGACAGCGTCAGGGCTTCCTTTGGGACAGTTTCAGGACCTTGGTAAGACATGGGTCAGGATATTAGCTCGGGATAATGTCAGGACTTTAGATATTGACTGCAGCAGGGCCTTAGAGACAGTGTCTCAGCCTGACTTAGGACTAGCATCAGAGCCTTTGTTAGGTCCAGTGTCAGGGACTGAGTTAGGTGTAGTGTCAGGGCCTTAGTTAGGGACAGTGTCAGGGCCTGAGTTAGGACGAGCCTCCAGGCCTCAGTTAGGGCCAGGGTCACAGCCTCGGGACTAATTTTAGGGCCTTAGTTAGGAAGAGCATCAGGGATTTATTTAGCATAAGAAGCTCAACATTAGTTAAAGACAAGGTTAGGTTAAGGTCTAGGCATTGGGTCAGGGCATGACCTAGGGATAGTGTCAAGACCTTAGTTACTTAGGGCATCAGGGCCTAATTTAGGACCAGCGTCAGGGCTTCAGGTAGGGATAGCGTCAGAGCCTGACTTCGGGAGAGCGACAGGGCTTGAGTGAGGCCTAGTGTCAGAGCCTTAGCTAGGGATAGTATCAGGGCATGACTTAGGAGCAGCATAAGGGCCTTGGTAGGATCAGCCTCAGGGGCTTTGTTAAAGACCTTATCAGGGCCTCTGTTAGGGGCAGCCTTAGGGCCTCCCTTAGGGACAGCGTCAGGGCTTACTTAGGGACAGTTTCAGGACCTTGGTAAGAGATGGGTCCGGAAATTACCTCAGGATAGTGTCAGGACATTAGATATTGACGGCAGCAGGGCCTTACTTAGGGACAGTGTCAAGGCCTTAGTTAGTACTAGCATCTGGGCCTCTGTTAGGTGCAGTGTCGGGGCCTGAGTTAGGAATAGTGTTAGGGCCTTAGTTAGGGACAGTATCACGGCCTTGGGACTAAATTCAGGGCCTGAGGTAGTCACAGCCTAAGGGCTTTAGTTAGCATAAGAGGCAGGACATTTGCTAGGGACAGGGTGAGGGTAAAGTTTAGGGATCGTGTCAGGAAATGACCTAGGGATAGTGTCAAGAGCTTAGTTACAGTATCAGGGCCTTATTTAGGACCCGTGTCAGGGCTTCAGGTAGGGACAGCGTCAGTGCCTGACTCTGGGAGAGCAACAGGGCCTGAGTGAGGCCTAGCGTCAGGCCCATAGCTGGGGACACTGTCAGGGCATGATGTAGGAGCAGCATCAGGGCCTTTGTTGCATCAGCATTAGTGTCTTAGTTACAGACATGATCAGGGCCTGAGTTAGTCACAGCGTCAAGGCCTCAGTTAGGCATAGCTTCAGGGACTGAGTTACGGACAGCCTCAGGTCTTCCCTTAGGAACAGCGACAGGGCTCTCTTAGGGACGGTGTCAGGACCTTGGTTAGAAATGGGTCAGGATATTAGCTCAGGATAGTGTCCGGATTTTAGTTATTGCCGGCAGCAGGGCCTATATTAGAGATAGATTCCGGGCCTTAGTTAGGGACAGTGTCAGGGCCTTAATTAGGACTAGTCTGGGCCTTAGTTAGGGAGAGCATTACGGCTTCGCTGAGGATAAGGGGCAGGACGTTAGCTCGGGACAGAGTCAGGTTCCAGGCCAGTGGTAGTGTCAGGATGTGAGCTAGGGATAGGGTGAAGACCTTAGTTATTGAGAGCATCAGGGCCTTAGTTAGGACCAGCGTCAGGGCCTTCATCAGGACCAGTGTCAGGGCTTCACGTACGGACAGCGTCAGAGCCTAACTAAGGTACGGCAACGGGGCCTAAGTGAGGCCTATCTTTAGGGCCTGAGTTAGGGACAGTGTCAGGGCATGACTTAGGAGCAGTATAAGGGCCTCTGTAGGATCAGCATTAGGGTCTTCGTTAAAGACATTCTCAGGGCCTCTGTTAGGGACCGCCTCAGGGCCTCACTTAGGGACAGCGTCAGGGCTTCCTTTGGGACAGTTTCAGGACCTTGGTAAGACATGGGTCAGGATATTAGCTCGGGATAATGTCAGGACTTTAGATATTGACTGCAGCAGGGCCTTAGAGACAGTGTCTCAGCCTGACTTAGGACTAGCATCAGAGCCTTTGTTAGGTCCAGTGTCAGGGACTGAGTTAGGTGTAGTGTCAGGGCCTTAGTTAGGGACAGTGTCAGGGCCTGAGTTAGGACGAGCCTCCAGGCCTCAGTTAGGGCCAGGGTCACGGCCTCGGGACTAATTTTAGGGCCTTAGTTAGGAAGAGCATCAGGGATTTATTTAGCATAAGAAGCTCAACATTAGTTAAAGACAAGGTTAGGTTAAGGTCTAGGCATTGGGTCAGGGCATGACCTAGGGATAGTGTCAAGACCTTAGTTACTTAGGGCATCAGGGCCTAATTTAGGACCAGCGTCAGGGCTTCAGGTAGGGATAGCGTCAGAGCCTGACTTCGGGAGAGCGACAGGGCTTGAGTGAGGCCTAGTGTCAGAGCCTTAGCTAGGGATAGTATCAGGGCATGACTTAGGAGCAGCACAAGGGCCTTGGTAGGATCAGCCTCAGGGGCTTTGTTAAAGACCTTATCAGGGCCTCTGTTAGGGGCAGCCTTAGGGCCTCCCTTAGGGACAGCGTCAGGGCTTACTTAGGGACAGTTTCAGTAGCTTGGTAAGAGATGGGTCCGGAAATTACCTCAGGATAGTGTCAGGACATTAGATATTGACGGCAGCAGGGCCTTACTTAGGGACAGTGTCAAGGCCTTAGTTAGTACTAGCATCTGGGCCTCTGTTAGGTACAGTGTCGGGGCCTGAGTTAGGAATAGTGTTAGGGCCTTAGTTAGGGACAGTATCACGGCCTTGGGACTAAATTCAGGGCCTGAGGTAGTCACAGCCTAAGGGCTTTAGTTAGCATAAGAGGCAGGACATTTGCTAGGGACAGGGTGAGGGTAAAGTTTAGGGATCGTGTCAGGAAATGACCTAGGGATAGTGTCAAGAGCTTAGTTACAGTATCAGGGCCTTATTTAGGACCCGTGTCAGGGCTTCAGGTAGGGACAGCGTCAGTGCCTGACTCTGGGAGAGCAACAGGGCCTGAGTGAGGCCTAGCGTCAGGCCCATAGCTGGGGAAACTGTCAGGGCATGATGTAGGAGCAGCATCAGGGCCTTTGTTGCGTCAGCATTAGTGTCTTAGTTACAGACATGATCAGGGCCTGAGTTAGTCACAGCGTCAAGGCCTCAGTTAGGCATAGCTTCAGGGACTGAGTTACGGACAGCCTCAGGTCTTCCCTTAGGAACAGCGACAGGGCTCTCTTAGGGACGGTGTCAGGACCTTGGTTAGAAATGGGTCAGGATATTAGCTCAGGATAGTGTCCGGATTTTAGTTATTGCCGGCAGCAGGGCCTATATTAGAGATAGATTCCGGGCCTTAGTTAGGGACAGTGTCAGTTAGTTAGGGAGAGCATTAGGGCTTCGGTGAGAAAAAGGGGCAGGACATTAGCTCGGGAGAGAGTCAGGTTCCAGGCCGGTGGTAGTGTCAGGATGTGAGCTAGGGATAGGGTGAAGACCTTAGTTATTGAGAGCATCAGGGCCTTAGGACCAGCGTCAGGGCCTTCATCAGGACCAGTGTCAGGGCTTCACGTACGGACAGCATCAGAGCCTAACTAAGGTATGGCAACAGGGCCTAAGTGAGGCCTATCTTCAGGGCCTGAGTTAGGGACAGTGTCAGGGCATGACTTAGGAGCAGTATAAGGGCCTCTGTAGGATCAGCCTTAGGGTCTTTGTTAAAGACATTCTCAGGGCCTCTGTTAGGGACCGCCTCAGGGCCTCACTTAGGGACAGCGTCAGGGCTTCCTTTGGGACAGTTTCAGGACCTTGGTAAGACATGGGTCAGGATATTAGTTCAGGATAATGTCAGGACTTTAGATATTGACTGCAGCAGGGCCTTAGAGACAGTGTCTCAGCCTGACTTAGGACTAGCATCAGAGCCTTTGTTAGGTCCAGTGTCAGGGACTGAGTTAGGTGTAGTGTCAGGGCCTCAGTTAGGGACAGTGTCAGGGCCTGAGTTAGGACGAGCCTGCAGGCCTCAGTTAGGGCCAGGGTCACAGCCTTGGGACTAATTTTAGGGCCTTAGTTAGGAACAGCATCAGGGATTTATTTAGCATAAGAAGCTCAACATTAGTTAAAGACAAGGTTAGGTTAAGGTCTAGGCATTGTGTCAGGGCATGACCTAGGGATAGTGTCAAGACCTTAGTTACTTAGGGCATCAGGGCCTAATTTAGGACCAGTGTCAGGGCTTCAGGTAGGGATAGCGTCAGAGCCTGACTTCGGGAGAGCGACAGGGCTTGAGTGAGGCCTAGTGACAGAGCCTGACTTAGGGAGAGCGACAGGGCTTGAGTGAGGCCTAGTGTCAGAGCCTTAGCTAGGGATAGTATCAGGGCATGACTTAGGAGCAGCACAAGGGCCTTGGTAGGATCAGCCTCAGGGGCTTTGTTAAAGACCTTATCAGGGCCTCTGTTAGGGGCAGCCTTAGGGCCTCCCTTAGGGACAGCGTCAGGGCTTACTTAGGGACAGTTTCAGGACCTTGGTAAGAGATGGGTCCGGAAATTACCTCAGGATAGTGTCAGGACATTAGATATTGACGGCAGCAGGGCCTTACTTAGGGACAGTGTCAAGGCCTTAGTTAGTACTAGCATCTGGGCCTCTGTTAGGTGCAGTGTCGGGGCCTGAGTTAGGAATAGTGTTAGGGCCTTAGTTAGGGACAGTATCACGGCCTTGGGACTAAATTCAGGGCCTGAGGTAGTCACAGCCTAAGGGCTTTAGTTAGCATAAGAGGCAGGACATTTGCTAGGGACAGGGTGAGGGTAAAGTTTAGGGATCGTGTCAGGAAATGACCTAGGGATAGTGTCAAGAGCTTAGTTACAGTATCAGGGCCTTATTTAGGACCCGTGTCAGGGCTTCAGGTAGGGACAGCGTCAGTGCCTGACTCTGGGAGAGCAACAGGGCCTGAGTGAGGCCTAGCGTCAGGCCCATAGCTGGGGACACTGTCAGGGCATGATGTAGGAGCAGCATCAGGGCCTTTGTTGCGTCAGCATTAGTGTCTTAGTTACAGACATGATCAGGGCCTGAGTTAGTCACAGCGTCAAGGCCTCAGTTAGGCATAGCTTCAGGGACTGAGTTACGGACAGCCTCAGGTCTTCCCTTAGGAACAGCGACAGGGCTCTCTTAGGGACGGTGTCAGGACCTTGGTTAGAAATGGGTCAGGATACTAGCTCAGGATAGTGTCCGGATTTTAGTTATTGCCGGCAGCAGGGCCTATATTAGAGATAGATTCCGGGCCTTAGTTAGGGACAGTGTCAGGGCCTTAATTAGGACTAGTCTGGGCCTTAGTTAGGGAGAGCATTACGGCTTCGCTGAGGATAAGGGGCAGGACGTTAGCTCGGGACAGAGTCAGTTTCCAGGCCAGTGGTAGTGTCAGGATGTGAGCTAGGGATAGGGTGAAGACCTTAGTTATTGAGAGCATCAGGGCCTTAGTTAGGACCAGCGTCAGGGCCTTCATCAGGACCAGTGTCAGGGCTTCACGTACGGACAGCGTCAGAGCCTAACTAAGGTACGGCAACGGGGCCTAAGTGAGGCCTATCTTTAGGGCCTGAGTTAGGGACAGTGTCAGGGCATGACTTAGGAGCAGTATAAGGGCCTCTGTAGGATCAGCATTAGGGTCTTCGTTAAAGACATTCTCAGGGCCTCTGTTAGGGACCGCCTCAGGGCCTCACTTAGGGACAGCGTCAGGGCTTCCTTTGGGACAGTTTCAGGACCTTGGTAAGACATGGGTCAGGATATTAGCTCGGGATAATGTCAGGACTTTAGATATTGACTGCAGCAGGGCCTTAGAGACAGTGTCTCAGCCTGACTTAGGACTAGCATCAGAGCCTTTGTTAGGTCCAGTGTCAGGGACTGAGTTAGGTGTAGTGTCAGGGCCTTAGTTAGGGACAGTGTCAGGGCCTGAGTTAGGACGAGCCTCCAGGCCTCAGTTAGGGCCAGGGTCACGGCCTCGGGACTAATTTTAGGGCCTTAGTTAGGAAGAGCATCAGGGATTTATTTAGCATAAGAAGCTCAACATTAGTTAAAGACAAGGTTAGGTTAAGGTCTAGGCATTGGGTCAGGGCATGACGTAGGGATAGTGTCAAGACCTTAGTTACTTAGGGCATCAGGGCCTAATTTAGGACCAGTGTCAGGGCTTCAGGTAGGGATAGCGTCAGAGCCTGACTTCGGGAGAGCGACAGGGCTTGAGTGAGGCCTAGTGACAGAGCCTGACTTAGGGAGAGCGACAGGGCTTGAGTGAGGCCTAGTGTCAGAGCCTTAGCTAGGGATAGTATCAGGGCATGACTTAGGAGCAGCACAAGGGCCTTGGTAGGATCAGCCTCAGGGGCTTTGTTAAAGACCTTATCAGGGCCTCTGTTAGGGGCAGCCTTAGGGCCTCCCTTAGGGACAGCGTCAGGGCTTACTTAGGGACAGTTTCAGGAGCTTGGTAAGAGATGGGTCCGGAAATTACCTCAGGATAGTGTCAGGACATTAGATATTGACGGCAGCAGGGCCTTACTTAGGGACAGTGTCAAGGCCTTAGTTAGTACTAGCATCTGGGCCTCTGTTAGGTACAGTGTCGGGGCCTGAGTTAGGAATAGTGTTAGGGCCTTAGTTAGGGACAGTATCACGGCCTTGGGACTAAATTCAGGGCCTGAGGTAGTCACAGCCTAAGGGCTTTAGTTAGCCTAAGAGGCAGGACATTTGCTAGGGACAGGGTGAGGGTAAAGTTTAGGGATCGTGTCAGGAAATGACCTAGGGATAGTGTCAAGAGCTTAGTTACAGTATCAGGGCCTTATTTAGGACCCGTGTCAGGGCTTCAGGTAGGGACAGCGTCAGTGCCTGACTCTGGGAGAGCAACAGGGCCTGAGTGAGGCCTAGCGTCAGGCCCATAGCTGGGGACACTGTCAGGGCATGATGTAGGAGCAGCATCAGGGCCTTTGTTGCATCAGCATTAGTGTCTTAGTTACAGACATGATCAGGGCCTGAGTTAGTCACAGCGTCAAGGCCTCAGTTAGGCATAGCTTCAGGGACTGAGTTACGGACAGCCTCAGGTCTTCCCTTAGGAACAGCGACAGGGCTCTCTTAGGGACGGTGTCAGGACCTTGGTTAGAAATGGGTCAGGATACTAGCTCAGGATAGTGTCCGGATTTTAGTTATTGCCGGCAGCAGGGCCTATATTAGAGATAGATTCCGGGCCTTAGTTAGGGACAGTGTCAGGGCCTTAATTAGGACTAGTCTGGGCCTTAGTTAGGGAGAGCATTACGGCTTCGCTGAGGATAAGGGGCAGGACGTTAGCTCGGGACAGAGTCAGGTTCCAGGCCAGTGGTAGTGTCAGGATGTGAGCTAGGGATAGGGTGAAGACCTTAGTTATTGAGAGCATCAGGGCCTTAGTTAGGACCAGCGTCAGGGCCTTCATCAGGACCAGTGTCAGGGCTTCACGTACGGACAGCGTCAGAGCCTAACTAAGGTACGGCAACGGGGCCTAAGTGAGGCCTATCTTTAGGGCCTGAGTTAGGGACAGTGTCAGGGCATGACTTAGGAGCAGTATAAGGGCCTCTGTAGGATCAGCATTAGGGTCTTCGTTAAAGACATTCTCAGGGCCTCTGTTAGGGACCGCCTCAGGGCCTCACTTAGGGACAGCGTCAGGGCTTCCTTTGGGACAGTTTCAGGACCTTGGTAAGACATGGGTCAGGATATTAGCTCGGGATAATGTCAGGACTTTAGATATTGACTGCAGCAGGGCCTTAGAGACAGTGTCTCAGCCTGACTTAGGACTAGCATCAGAGCCTTTGTTAGGTCCAGTGTCAGGGACTGAGTTAGGTGTAGTGTCAGGGCCTTAGTTAGGGACAGTGTCAGGGCCTGAGTTAGGACGAGCCTCCAGGCCTCAGTTAGGGCCAGGGTCACGGCCTCGGGACTAATTTTAGGGCCTTAGTTAGGAAGAGCATCAGGGATTTATTTAGCATAAGAAGCTCAACATTAGTTAAAGACAAGGTTAGGTTAAGGTCTAGGCATTGGGTCAGGGCATGACGTAGGGATAGTGTCAAGACCTTAGTTACTTAGGGCATCAGGGCCTAATTTAGGACCAGTGTCAGGGCTTCAGGTAGGGATAGCGTCAGAGCCTGACTTCGGGAGAGCGACAGGGCTTGAGTGAGGCCTAGTGACAGAGCCTGACTTAGGGAGAGCGACAGGGCTTGAGTGAGGCCTAGTGTCAGAGCCTTAGCTAGGGATAGTATCAGGGCATGACTTAGGAGCAGCACAAGGGCCTTGGTAGGATCAGCCTCAGGGGCTTTGTTAAAGACCTTATCAGGGCCTCTGTTAGGGGCAGCCTTAGGGCCTCCCTTAGGGACAGCGTCAGGGCTTACTTAGGGACAGTTTCAGGAGCTTGGTAAGAGATGGGTCCGGAAATTACCTCAGGATAGTGTCAGGACATTAGATATTGACGGCAGCAGGGCCTTACTTAGGGACAGTGTCAAGGCCTTAGTTAGTACTAGCATCTGGGCCTCTGTTAGGTACAGTGTCGGGGCCTGAGTTAGGAATAGTGTTAGGGCCTTAGTTAGGGACAGTATCACGGCCTTGGGACTAAATTCAGGGCCTGAGGTAGTCACAGCCTAAGGGCTTTAGTTAGCATAAGAGGCAGGACATTTGCTAGGGACAGGGTGAGGGTAAAGTTTAGGGATCGTGTCAGGAAATGACCTAGGGATAGTGTCAAGAGCTTAGTTACAGTATCAGGGCCTTATTTAGGACCCGTGTCAGGGCTTCAGGTAGGGACAGCGTCAGTGCCTGACTCTGGGAGAGCAACAGGGCCTGAGTGAGGCCTAGCGTCAGGCCCATAGCTGGGGACACTGTCAGGCCATGATGTAGGAGCAGCATCAGGGCCTTTGTTGCATCAGCATTAGTGTCTTAGTTACAGACATGATCAGGGCCTGAGTTAGTCACAGCGTCAAGGCCTCAGTTAGGCATAGCTTCAGGGACTGAGTTACGGACAGCCTCAGGTCTTCCCTTAGGAACAGCGACAGGGCTCTCTTAGGGACGGTGTCAGGACCTTGGTTAGAAATGGGTCAGGATACTAGCTCAGGATAGTGTCCGGATTTTAGTTATTGCCGGCAGCAGGGCCTATATTAGAGATAGATTCCGGGCCTTAGTTAGGGACAGTGTCAGGGCCTTAATTAGGACTAGTCTGGGCCTTAGTTAGGGAGAGCATTACGGCTTCGCTGAGGATAAGGGGCAGGACGTTAGCTCGGGACAGAGTCAGGTTCCAGGCCAGTGGTAGTGTCAGGATGTGAGCTAGGGATAGGGTGAAGACCTTAGTTATTGAGAGCATCAGGGCCTTAGTTAGGACCAGCGTCAGGGCCTTCATCAGGACCAGTGTCAGGGCTTCACGTACGGACAGCGTCAGAGCCTAACTAAGGTACGGCAACGGGGCCTAAGTGAGGCCTATCTTTAGGGCCTGAGTTAGGGACAGTGTCAGGGCATGACTTAGGAGCAGTATAAGGGCCTCTGTAGGATCAGCATTAGGGTCTTCGTTAAAGACATTCTCAGGGCCTCTGTTAGGGACCGCCTCAGGGCCTCACTTAGGGACAGCGTCAGGGCTTCCTTTGGGACAGTTTCAGGACCTTGGTAAGACATGGGTCAGGATATTAGCTCGGGATAATGTCAGGACTTTAGATATTGACTGCAGCAGGGCCTTAGAGACAGTGTCTCAGCCTGACTTAGGACTAGCATCAGAGCCTTTGTTAGGTCCAGTGTCAGGGACTGAGTTAGGTGTAGTGTCAGGGCCTTAGTTAGGGACAGTGTCAGGGCCTGAGTTAGGACGAGCCTCCAGGCCTCAGTTAGGGCCAGGGTCACGGCCTCGGGACTAATTTTAGGGCCTTAGTTAGGAAGAGCATCAGGGATTTATTTAGCATAAGAAGCTCAACATTAGTTAAAGACAAGGTTAGGTTAAGGTCTAGGCATTGGGTCAGGGCATGACGTAGGGATAGTGTCAAGACCTTAGTTACTTAGGGCATCAGGGCCTAATTTAGGACCAGTGTCAGGGCTTCAGGTAGGGATAGCGTCAGAGCCTGACTTCGGGAGAGCGACAGGGCTTGAGTGAGGCCTAGTGACAGAGCCTGACTTAGGGAGAGCGACAGGGCTTGAGTGAGGCCTAGTGTCAGAGCCTTAGCTAGGGATAGTATCAGGGCATGACTTAGGAGCAGCACAAGGGCCTTGGTAGGATCAGCCTCAGGGGCTTTGTTAAAGACCTTATCAGGGCCTCTGTTAGGGGCAGCCTTAGGGCCTCCCTTAGGGACAGCGTCAGGGCTTACTTAGGGACAGTTTCAGGAGCTTGGTAAGAGATGGGTCCGGAAATTACCTCAGGATAGTGTCAGGACATTAGATATTGACGGCAGCAGGGCCTTACTTAGGGACAGTGTCAAGGCCTTAGTTAGTACTAGCATCTGGGCCTCTGTTAGGTACAGTGTCGGGGCCTGAGTTAGGAATAGTGTTAGGGCCTTAGTTAGGGACAGTATCACGGCCTTGGGACTAAATTCAGGGCCTGAGGTAGTCACAGCCTAAGGGCTTTAGTTAGCATAAGAGGCAGGACATTTGCTAGGGACAGGGTGAGGGTAAAGTTTAGGGATCGTGTCAGGAAATGACCTAGGGATAGTGTCAAGAGCTTAGTTACAGTATCAGGGCCTTATTTAGGACCCGTGTCAGGGCTTCAGGTAGGGACAGCATCAGTGCCTGACTCTGGGAGAGCAACAGGGCCTGAGTGAGGCCTAGCGTCAGGCCCATAGCTGGGGACACTGTCAGGCCATGATGTAGGAGCAGCATCAGGGCCTTTGTTGCATCAGCATTAGTGTCTTAGTTACAGACATGATCAGGGCCTGAGTTAGTCACAGCGTCAAGGCCTCAGTTAGGCATAGCTTCAGGGACTGAGTTACGGACAGCCTCAGGTCTTCCCTTAGGAACAGCGACAGGGCTCTCTTAGGGACGGTGTCAGGACCTTGGTTAGAAATGGGTCAGGATACTAGCTCAGGATAGTGTCCGGATTTTAGTTATTGCCGGCAGCAGGGCCTATATTAGAGATAGATTCCGGGCCTTAGTTAGGGACAGTGTCAGGGCCTTAATTAGGACTAGTCTGGGCCTTAGTTAGGGAGAGCATTACGGCTTCGCTGAGGATAAGGGGCAGGACGTTAGCTCGGGACAGAGTCAGGTTCCAGGCCAGTGGTAGTGTCAGGATGTGAGCTAGGGATAGGGTGAAGACCTTAGTTATTGAGAGCATCAGGGCCTTAGTTAGGACCAGCGTCAGGGCCTTCATCAGGACCAGTGTCAGGGCTTCACGTACGGACAGCGTCAGAGCCTAACTAAGGTACGGCAACGGGGCCTAAGTGAGGCCTATCTTTAGGGCCTGAGTTAGGGACAGTGTCAGGGCATGACTTAGGAGCAGTATAAGGGCCTCTGTAGGATCAGCATTAGGGTCTTCGTTAAAGACATTCTCAGGGCCTCTGTTAGGGACCGCCTCAGGGCCTCACTTAGGGACAGCGTCAGGGCTTCCTTTGGGACAGTTTCAGGACCTTGGTAAGACATGGGTCAGGATATTAGCTCGGGATAATGTCAGGACTTTAGATATTGACTGCAGCAGGGCCTTAGAGACAGTGTCTCAGCCTGACTTAGGACTAGCATCAGAGCCTTTGTTAGGTCCAGTGTCAGGGACTGAGTTAGGTGTAGTGTCAGGGCCTTAGTTAGGGACAGTGTCAGGGCCTGAGTTAGGACGAGCCTCCAGGCCTCAGTTAGGGCCAGGGTCACGGCCTCGGGACTAATTTTAGGGCCTTAGTTAGGAAGAGCATCAGGGATTTATTTAGCATAAGAAGCTCAACATTAGTTAAAGACAAGGTTAGGTTAAGGTCTAGGCATTGGGTCAGGGCATGACCTAGGGATAGTGTCAAGACCTTAGTTACTTAGGGCATCAGGGCCTAATTTAGGACCAGCGTCAGGGCTTCAGGTAGGGATAGCGTCAGAGCCTGACTTCGGGAGAGCGACAGGGCTTGAGTGAGGCCTAGTGTCAGAGCCTTAGCTAGGGATAGTATCAGGGCATGACTTAGGAGCAGCATAAGGGCCTTGGTAGGATCAGCCTCAGGGGCTTTGTTAAAGACCTTATCAGGGCCTCTGTTAGGGGCAGCCTTAGGGCCTCCCTTAGGGACAGCGTCAGGGCTTACTTAGGGACAGTTTCAGGAGCTTGGTAAGAGATGGGTCCGGAAATTACCTCAGGATAGTGTCAGGACATTAGATATTGACGGCAGCAGGGCCTTACTTAGGGACAGTGTCAAGGCCTTAGTTAGTACTAGCATCTGGGCCTCTGTTAGGTACAGTGTCGGGGCCTGAGTTAGGAATAGTGTTAGGGCCTTAGTTAGGGACAGTATCACGGCCTTGGGACTAAATTCAGGGCCTGAGGTAGTCACAGCCTAAGGGCTTTAGTTAGCATAAGAGGCAGGACATTTGCTAGGGACAGGGTGAGGGTAAAGTTTAGGGATCGTGTCAGGAAATGACCTAGGGATAGTGTCAAGAGCTTAGTTACAGTATCAGGGCCTTATTTAGGACCCGTGTCAGGGCTTCAGGTAGGGACAGCGTCAGTGCCTGACTCTGGGAGAGCAACAGGGCCTGAGTGAGGCCTAGCGTCAGGCCCATAGCTGGGGACACTGTCAGGGCATGATGTAGGAGCAGCATCAGGGCCTTTGTTGCATCAGCATTAGTGTCTTAGTTACAGACATGATCAGGGCCTGAGTTAGTCACAGCGTCAAGGCCTCAGTTAGGCATAGCTTCAGGGACTGAGTTACGGACAGCCTCAGGTCTTCCCTTAGGAACAGCGACAGGGCTCTCTTAGGGACGGTGTCAGGACCTTGGTTAGAAATGGGTCAGGATATTAGCTCAGGATAGTGTCCGGATTTTAGTTATTGCCGGCAGCAGGGCCTATATTAGAGATAGATTCCGGGCCTTAGTTAGGGACAGTGTCAGGGCCTTAATTAGGACTAGTCTGGGCCTTAGTTAGGGAGAGCATTACGGCTTCGCTGAGGATAAGGGGCAGGACGTTAGCTCGGGACAGAGTCAGGTTCCAGGCCAGTGGTAGTGTCAGGATGTGAGCTAGGGATAGGGTGAAGACCTTAGTTATTGAGAGCATCAGGGCCTTAGTTAGGACCAGCGTCAGGGCCTTCATCAGGACCAGTGTCAGGGCTTCACGTACGGACAGCGTCAGAGCCTAACTAAGGTACGGCAACGGGGCCTAAGTGAGGCCTATCTTTAGGGCCTGAGTTAGGGACAGTGTCAGGGCATGACTTAGGAGCAGTATAAGGGCCTCTGTAGGATCAGCATTAGGGTCTTCGTTAAAGACATTCTCAGGGCCTCTGTTAGGGACCGCCTCAGGGCCTCACTTAGGGACAGCGTCAGGGCTTCCTTTGGGACAGTTTCAGGACCTTGGTAAGACATGGGTCAGGATATTAGCTCGGGATAATGTCAGGACTTTAGATATTGACTGCAGCAGGGCCTTAGAGACAGTGTCTCAGCCTGACTTAGGACTAGCATCAGAGCCTTTGTTAGGTCCAGTGTCAGGGACTGAGTTAGGTGTAGTGTCAGGGCCTTAGTTAGGGACAGTGTCAGGGCCTGAGTTAGGACGAGCCTCCAGGCCTCAGTTAGGGCCAGGGTCACGGCCTCGGGACTAATTTTAGGGCCTTAGTTAGGAAGAGCATCAGGGATTTATTTAGCATAAGAAGCTCAACATTAGTTAAAGACAAGGTTAGGTTAAGGTCTAGGGATTGTGTCAGGGCATGACCTAGGGATAGTGTCAAGACCTTAGTTACTTAGGGCATCAGGGCCTAATTTAGGACCAGCGTCATGGCTTCAGGTAGGGATAGCGTCAGAGCCTGACTTCGGGAGAGCGACAGGGCTTGAGTGAGGCCTAGTGTCAGAGCCTTAGCTAGGGATAGTATCAGGGCATGACTTAGGAGCAGCACAAGGGCCTTGGTAGGATCAGCCTCAGGGGCTTTGTTAAAGACCTTATCAGGGCCTCTGTTAGGGGCAGCCTTAGGGCCTCCCTTAGGGACAGCGTCAGGGCTTACTTAGGGACAGTTTCAGGAGCTTGGTAAGAGATGGGTCCGGAAATTACCTCAGGATAGTGTCAGGACATTAGATATTGACGGCAGCAGGGCCTTACTTAGGGACAGTGTCAAGGCCTTAGTTAGTACTAGCATCTGGGCCTCTGTTAGGTACAGTGTCGGGGCCTGAGTTAGGAATAGTGTTAGGGCCTTAGTTAGGGACAGTATCACGGCCTTGGGACTAAATTCAGGGCCTGAGGTAGTCACAGCCTAAGGGCTTTAGTTAGCATAAGAGGCAGGACATTTGCTAGGGACAGGGTGAGGGTAAAGTTTAGGGATCGTGTCAGGAAATGACCTAGGGATAGTGTCAAGAGCTTAGTTACAGTATCAGGGCCTTATTTAGGACCCGTGTCAGGGCTTCAGGTAGGGACAGCGTCAGTGCCTGACTCTGGGAGAGCAACAGGGCCTGAGTGAGGCCTAGCGTCAGGCCCATAGCTGGGGACACTGTCAGGGCATGATGTAGGAGCAGCATCAGGGCCTTTGTTGCGTCAGCATTAGTGTCTTAGTTACAGACATGATCAGGGCCTGAGTTAGTCACAGCGTCAAGGCCTCAGTTAGGCATAGCTTCAGGGACTGAGTTACGGACAGCCTCAGGTCTTCCCTTAGGAACAGCGACAGGGCTCTCTTAGGGACGGTGTCAGGACCTTGGTTAGAAATGGGTCAGGATATTAGCTCAGGATAGTGTCCGGATTTTAGTTATTGCCGGCAGCAGGGCCTATATTAGAGATAGATTCCGGGCCTTAGTTAGGGACAGTGTCAGGGCCTTAATTAGGACTAGTCTGGGCCTTAGTTAGGGAGAGCATTACGGCTTCGCTGAGGATAAGGGGCAGGACGTTAGCTCGGGACAGAGTCAGGTTCCAGGCCAGTGGTAGTGTCAGGATGTGAGCTAGGGATAGGGTGAAGACCTTAGTTATTGAGAGCATCAGGGCCTTAGTTAGGACCAGCGTCAGGGCCTTCATCAGGACCAGTGTCAGGGCTTCACGTACGGACAGCGTCAGAGCCTAACTAAGGTACGGCAACGGGGCCTAAGTGAGGCCTATCTTTAGGGCCTGAGTTAGGGACAGTGTCAGGGCATGACTTAGGAGCAGTATAAGGGCCTCTGTAGGATCAGCATTAGGGTCTTCGTTAAAGACATTCTCAGGGCCTCTGTTAGGGACCGCCTCAGGGCCTCACTTAGGGACAGCGTCAGGGCTTCCTTTGGGACAGTTTCAGGACCTTGGTAAGACATGGGTCAGGATATTAGCTCGGGATAATGTCAGGACTTTAGATATTGACTGCAGCAGGGCCTTAGAGACAGTGTCTCAGCCTGACTTAGGACTAGCATCAGAGCCTTTGTTAGGTCCAGTGTCAGGGACTGAGTTAGGTGTAGTGTCAGGGCCTTAGTTAGGGACAGTGTCAGGGCCTGAGTTAGGACGAGCCTCCAGGCCTCAGTTAGGGCCAGGGTCACGGCCTCGGGACTAATTTTAGGGCCTTAGTTAGGAAGAGCATCAGGGATTTATTTAGCATAAGAAGCTCAACATTAGTTAAAGACAAGGTTAGGTTAAGGTCTAGGGATTGTGTCAGGGCATGACCTAGGGATAGTGTCAAGACCTTAGTTACTTAGGGCATCAGGGCCTAATTTAGAACCAGTGTCAGGGCTTCAGGTAGGGATAGCGTCAGAGCCTGACTTCGGGAGAGCGACAGGGCTTGAGTGAGGCCTAGTGACAGAGCCTGACTTAGGGAGAGCGACAGGGCTTGAGTGAGGCCTAGTGTCAGAGCCTTAGCTAGGGATAGTATCAGGGCATGACTTAGGAGCAGCACAAGGGCCTTGGTAGGATCAGCCTCAGGGGCTTTGTTAAAGACCTTATCAGGGCCTCTGTTAGGGGCAGCCTTAGGGCCTCCCTTAGGGACAGCGTCAGGGCTTACTTAGGGACAGTTTCAGGACCTTGGTAAGAGATGGGTCCGGAAATTACCTCAGGATAGTGTCAGGACATTAGATATTGACGGCAGCAGGGCCTTACTTAGGGACAGTGTCAAGGCCTTAGTTAGTACTAGCATCTGGGCCTCTGTTAGGTGCAGTGTCGGGGCCTGAGTTAGGAATAGTGTTAGGGCCTTAGTTAGGGACAGTATCACGGCCTTGGGACTAAATTCAGGGCCTGAGGTAGTCACAGCCTAAGGGCTTTAGTTAGCATAAGAGGCAGGACATTTGCTAGGGACAGGGTGAGGGTAAAGTTTAGGGATCGTGTCAGGAAATGACCTAGGGATAGTGTCAAGAGCTTAGTTACAGTATCAGGGCCTTATTTAGGACCCGTGTCAGGGCTTCAGGTAGGGACAGCGTCAGTGCCTGACTCTGGGAGAGCAACAGGGCCTGAGTGAGGCCTAGCGTCAGGCCCATAGCTGGGGACACTGTCAGGGCATGATGTAAGAGCAGCATCAGGGCCTTTGTTGCGTCAGCATTAGTGTCTTAGTTACAGACATGATCAGGGCCTGAGTTAGTCACAGCGTCAAGGCCTCAGTTAGGCATAGCTTCAGGGACTGAGTTACGGACAGCCTCAGGTCTTCCCTTAGGAACAGCGACAGGGCTCTCTTAGGGACGGTGTCAGGACCTTGGTTAGAAATGGGTCAGGATACTAGCTCAGGATAGTGTCCGGATTTTAGTTATTGCCGGCAGCAGGGCCTATATTAGAGATAGATTCCGGGCCTTAGTTAGGGACAGTGTCAGGGCCTTAATTAGGACTAGTCTGGGCCTTAGTTAGGGAGAGCATTACGGCTTCGCTGAGGATAAGGGGCAGGACGTTAGCTCGGGACAGAGTCAGGTTCCAGGCCAGTGGTAGTGTCAGGATGTGAGCTAGGGATAGGGTGAAGACCTTAGTTATTGAGAGCATCAGGGCCTTAGTTAGGACCAGCGTCAGGGCCTTCATCAGGACCAGTGTCAGGGCTTCACGTACGGACAGCGTCAGAGCCTAACTAAGGTACGGCAACGGGGCCTAAGTGAGGCCTATCTTTAGGGCCTGAGTTAGGGACAGTGTCAGGGCATGACTTAGGAGCAGTATAAGGGCCTCTGTAGGATCAGCATTAGGGTCTTCGTTAAAGACATTCTCAGGGCCTCTGTTAGGGACCGCCTCAGGGCCTCACTTAGGGACAGCGTCAGGGCTTCCTTTGGGACAGTTTCAGGACCTTGGTAAGACATGGGTCAGGATATTAGCTCGGGATAATGTCAGGACTTTAGATATTGACTGCAGCAGGGCCTTAGAGACAGTGTCTCAGCCTGACTTAGGACTAGCATCAGAGCCTTTGTTAGGTCCAGTGTCAGGGACTGAGTTAGGTGTAGTGTCAGGGCCTTAGTTAGGGACAGTGTCAGGGCCTGAGTTAGGACGAGCCTCCAGGCCTCAGTTAGGGCCAGGGTCACGGCCTCGGGACTAATTTTAGGGCCTTAGTTAGGAAGAGCATCAGGGATTTATTTAGCATAAGAAGCTCAACATTAGTTAAAGACAAGGTTAGGTTAAGGTCTAGGGATTGTGTCAGGGCATGACCTAGGGATAGTGTCAAGACCTTAGTTACTTAGGGCATCAGGGCCTAATTTAGGACCAGTGTCAGGGCTTCAGGTAGGGATAGCGTCAGAGCCTGACTTCGGGAGAGCGACAGGGCTTGAGTGAGGCCTAGTGACAGAGCCTGACTTAGGGAGAGCGACAGGGCTTGAGTGAGGCCTAGTGTCAGAGCCTTAGCTAGGGATAGTATCAGGGCATGACTTAGGAGCAGCACAAGGGCCTTGGTAGGATCAGCCTCAGGGGCTTTGTTAAAGACCTTATCAGGGCCTCTGTTAGGGGCAGCCTTAGGGCCTCCCTTAGGGACAGCGTCAGGGCTTACTTAGGGACAGTTTCAGGACCTTGGTAAGAGATGGGTCCGGAAATTACCTCAGGATAGTGTCAGGACATTAGATATTGACGGCAGCAGGGCCTTACTTAGGGACAGTGTCAAGGCCTTAGTTAGTACTAGCATCTGGGCCTCTGTTAGGTGCAGTGTCGGGGCCTGAGTTAGGAATAGTGTTAGGGCCTTAGTTAGGGACAGTATCACGGCCTTGGGACTAAATTCAGGGCCTGAGGTAGTCACAGCCTAAGGGCTTTAGTTAGCATAAGAGGCAGGACATTTGCTAGGGACAGGGTGAGGGTAAAGTTTAGGGATCGTGTCAGGAAATGACCTAGGGATAGTGTCAAGAGCTTAGTTACAGTATCAGGGCCTTATTTAGGACCCGTGTCAGGGCTTCAGGTAGGGACAGCGTCAGTGCCTGACTCTGGGAGAGCAACAGGGCCTGAGTGAGGCCTAGCGTCAGGCCCATAGCTGGGGACACTGTCAGGGCATGATGTAGGAGCAGCATCAGGGCCTTTGTTGCGTCAGCATTAGTGTCTTAGTTACAGACATGATCAGGGCCTGAGTTAGTCACAGCGTCAAGGCCTCAGTTAGGCATAGCTTCAGGGACTGAGTTACGGACAGCCTCAGGTCTTCCCTTAGGAACAGCGACAGGGCTCTCTTAGGGACGGTGTCAGGACCTTGGTTAGAAATGGGTCAGGATATTAGCTCAGGATAGTGTCCGGATTTTAGTTATTGCCGGCAGCAGGGCCTATATTAGAGATAGATTCCGGGCCTTAGTTAGGGACAGTGTCAGGGCCTTAATTAGGACTAGTCTGGGCCTTAGTTAGGGAGAGCATTACGGCTTCGCTGAGGATAAGGGGCAGGACGTTAGCTCGGGACAGAGTCAGGTTCCAGGCCAGTGGTAGTGTCAGGATGTGAGCTAGGGATAGGGTGAAGACCTTAGTTATTGAGAGCATCAGGGCCTTAGTTAGGACCAGCGTCAGGGCCTTCATCAGGACCAGTGTCAGGGCTTCACGTACGGACAGCGTCAGAGCCTAACTAAGGTACGGCAACGGGGCCTAAGTGAGGCCTATCTTTAGGGCCTGAGTTAGGGACAGTGTCAGGGCATGACTTAGGAGCAGTATAAGGGCCTCTGTAGGATCAGCATTAGGGTCTTCGTTAAAGACATTCTCAGGGCCTCTGTTAGGGACCGCCTCAGGGCCTCACTTAGGGACAGCGTCAGGGCTTCCTTTGGGACAGTTTCAGGACCTTGGTAAGACATGGGTCAGGATATTAGCTCGGGATAATGTCAGGACTTTAGATATTGACTGCAGCAGGGCCTTAGAGACAGTGTCTCAGCCTGACTTAGGACTAGCATCAGAGCCTTTGTTAGGTCCAGTGTCAGGGACTGAGTTAGGTGTAGTGTCAGGGCCTTAGTTAGGGACAGTGTCAGGGCCTGAGTTAGGACGAGCCTCCAGGCCTCAGTTAGGGCCAGGGTCACGGCCTCGGGACTAATTTTAGGGCCTTAGTTAGGAAGAGCATCAGGGATTTATTTAGCATAAGAAGCTCAACATTAGTTAAAGACAAGGTTAGGTTAAGGTCTAGGGATTGTGTCAGGGCATGACCTAGGGATAGTGTCAAGACCTTAGTTACTTAGGGCATCAGGGCCTAATTTAGGACCAGTGTCAGGGCTTCAGGTAGGGATAGCGTCAGAGCCTGACTTCGGGAGAGCGACAGGGCTTGAGTGAGGCCTAGTGACAGAGCCTGACTTAGGGAGAGCGACAGGGCTTGAGTGAGGCCTAGTGTCAGAGCCTTAGCTAGGGATAGTATCAGGGCATGACTTAGGAGCAGCACAAGGGCCTTGGTAGGATCAGCCTCAGGGGCTTTGTTAAAGACCTTATCAGGGCCTCTGTTAGGGGCAGCCTTAGGGCCTCCCTTAGGGACAGCGTCAGGGCTTACTTAGGGACAGTTTCAGGACCTTGGTAAGAGATGGGTCCGGAAATTACCTCAGGATAGTGTCAGGACATTAGATATTGACGGCAGCAGGGCCTTACTTAGGGACAGTGTCAAGGCCTTAGTTAGTACTAGCATCTGGGCCTCTGTTAGGTGCAGTGTCGGGGCCTGAGTTAGGAATAGTGTTAGGGCCTTAGTTAGGGACAGTATCACGGCCTTGGGACTAAATTCAGGGCCTGAGGTAGTCACAGCCTAAGGGCTTTAGTTAGCATAAGAGGCAGGACATTTGCTAGGGACAGGGTGAGGGTAAAGTTTAGGGATCGTGTCAGGAAATGACCTAGGGATAGTGTCAAGAGCTTAGTTACAGTATCAGGGCCTTATTTAGGACCCGTGTCAGGGCTTCAGGTAGGGACAGCGTCAGTGCCTGACTCTGGGAGAGCAACAGGGCCTGAGTGAGGCCTAGCGTCAGGCCCATAGCTGGGGACACTGTCAGGGCATGATGTAGGAGCAGCATCAGGGCCTTTGTTGCGTCAGCATTAGTGTCTTAGTTACAGACATGATCAGGGCCTGAGTTAGTCACAGCGTCAAGGCCTCAGTTAGGCATAGCTTCAGGGACTGAGTTACGGACAGCCTCAGGTCTTCCCTTAGGAACAGCGACAGGGCTCTCTTAGGGACGGTGTCAGGACCTTGGTTAGAAATGGGTCAGGATATTAGCTCAGGATAGTGTCCGGATTTTAGTTATTGCCGGCAGCAGGGCCTATATTAGAGATAGATTCCGGGCCTTAGTTAGGGACAGTGTCAGGGCCTTAATTAGGACTAGTCTGGGCCTTAGTTAGGGAGAGCATTACGGCTTCGCTGAGGATAAGGGGCAGGACGTTAGCTCGGGACAGAGTCAGGTTCCAGGCCAGTGGTAGTGTCAGGATGTGAGCTAGGGATAGGGTGAAGACCTTAGTTATTGAGAGCATCAGGGCCTTAGTTAGGACCAGCGTCAGGGCCTTCATCAGGACCAGTGTCAGGGCTTCACGTACGGACAGCGTCAGAGCCTAACTAAGGTACGGCAACGGGGCCTAAGTGAGGCCTATCTTTAGGGCCTGAGTTAGGGACAGTGTCAGGGCATGACTTAGGAGCAGTATAAGGGCCTCTGTAGGATCAGCATTAGGGTCTTCGTTAAAGACATTCTCAGGGCCTCTGTTAGGGACCGCCTCAGGGCCTCACTTAGGGACAGCGTCAGGGCTTCCTTTGGGACAGTTTCAGGACCTTGGTAAGACATGGGTCAGGATATTAGCTCGGGATAATGTCAGGACTTTAGATATTGACTGCAGCAGGGCCTTAGAGACAGTGTCTCAGCCTGACTTAGGACTAGCATCAGAGCCTTTGTTAGGTCCAGTGTCAGGGACTGAGTTAGGTGTAGTGTCAGGGCCTTAGTTAGGGACAGTGTCAGGGCCTGAGTTAGGACGAGCCTCCAGGCCTCAGTTAGGGCCAGGGTCACGGCCTCGGGACTAATTTTAGGGCCTTAGTTAGGAAGAGCATCAGGGATTTATTTAGCATAAGAAGCTCAACATTAGTTAAAGACAAGGTTAGGTTAAGGTCTAGGCATTGGGTCAGGGCATGACCTAGGGATAGTGTCAAGACCTTAGTTACTTAGGGCATCAGGGCCTAATTTAGGACCAGCGTCAGGGCTTCAGGTAGGGATAGCGTCAGAGCCTGACTTCGGGAGAGCGACAGGGCTTGAGTGAGGCCTAGTGTCAGAGCCTTAGCTAGGGATAGTATCAGGGCATGACTTAGGAGCAGCATAAGGGCCTTGGTAGGATCAGCCTCAGGGGCTTTGTTAAAGACCTTATCAGGGCCTCTGTTAGGGGCAGCCTTAGGGCCTCCCTTAGGGACAGCGTCAGGGCTTACTTAGGGACAGTTTCAGGACCTTGGTAAGAGATGGGTCCGGAAATTACCTCAGGATAGTGTCAGGACATTAGATATTGACGGCAGCAGGGCCTTACTTAGGGACAGTGTCAAGGCCTTAGTTAGTACTAGCATCTGGGCCTCTGTTAGGTGCAGTGTCGGGGCCTGAGTTAGGAATAGTGTTAGGGCCTTAGTTAGGGACAGTATCACGGCCTTGGGACTAAATTCAGGGCCTGAGGTAGTCACAGCCTAAGGGCTTTAGTTAGCATAAGAGGCAGGACATTTGCTAGGGACAGGGTGAGGGTAAAGTTTAGGGATCGTGTCAGGAAATGACCTAGGGATAGTGTCAAGAGCTTAGTTACAGTATCAGGGCCTTATTTAGGACCCGTGTCAGGGCTTCAGGTAGGGACAGCGTCAGTGCCTGACTCTGGGAGAGCAACAGGGCCTGAGTGAGGCCTAGCGTCAGGCCCATAGCTGGGGACACTGTCAGGGCATGATGTAGGAGCAGCATCAGGGCCTTTGTTGCATCAGCATTAGTGTCTTAGTTACAGACATGATCAGGGCCTGAGTTAGTCACAGCGTCAAGGCCTCAGTTAGGCATAGCTTCAGGGACTGAGTTACGGACAGCCTCAGGTCTTCCCTTAGGAACAGCGACAGGGCTCTCTTAGGGACGGTGTCAGGACCTTGGTTAGAAATGGGTCAGGATATTAGCTCAGGATAGTGTCCGGATTTTAGTTATTGCCGGCAGCAGGGCCTATATTAGAGATAGATTCCGGGCCTTAGTTAGGGACAGTGTCAGGGCCTTAATTAGGACTAGTCTGGGCCTTAGTTAGGGAGAGCATTACGGCTTCGCTGAGGATAAGGGGCAGGACGTTAGCTCGGGACAGAGTCAGGTTCCAGGCCAGTGGTAGTGTCAGGATGTGAGCTAGGGATAGGGTGAAGACCTTAGTTATTGAGAGCATCAGGGCCTTAGTTAGGACCAGCGTCAGGGCCTTCATCAGGACCAGTGTCAGGGCTTCACGTACGGACAGCGTCAGAGCCTAACTAAGGTACGGCAACGGGGCCTAAGTGAGGCCTATCTTTAGGGCCTGAGTTAGGGACAGTGTCAGGGCATGACTTAGGAGCAGTATAAGGGCCTCTGTAGGATCAGCATTAGGGTCTTCGTTAAAGACATTCTCAGGGCCTCTGTTAGGGACCGCCTCAGGGCCTCACTTAGGGACAGCGTCAGGGCTTCCTTTGGGACAGTTTCAGGACCTTGGTAAGACATGGGTCAGGATATTAGCTCGGGATAATGTCAGGACTTTAGATATTGACTGCAGCAGGGCCTTAGAGACAGTGTCTCAGCCTGACTTAGGACTAGCATCAGAGCCTTTGTTAGGTCCAGTGTCAGGGACTGAGTTAGGTGTAGTGTCAGGGCCTTAGTTAGGGACAGTGTCAGGGCCTGAGTTAGGACGAGCCTCCAGGCCTCAGTTAGGGCCAGGGTCACGGCCTCGGGACTAATTTTAGGGCCTTAGTTAGGAAGAGCATCAGGGATTTATTTAGCATAAGAAGCTCAACATTAGTTAAAGACAAGGTTAGGTTAAGGTCTAGGCATTGGGTCAGGGCATGACCTAGGGATAGTGTCAAGACCTTAGTTACTTAGGGCATCAGGGCCTAATTTAGGACCAGCGTCAGGGCTTCAGGTAGGGATAGCGTCAGAGCCTGACTTCGGGAGAGCGACAGGGCTTGAGTGAGGCCTAGTGTCAGAGCCTTAGCTAGGGATAGTATCAGGGCATGACTTAGGAGCAGCACAAGGGCCTTGGTAGGATCAGCCTCAGGGGCTTTGTTAAAGACCTTATCAGGGCCTCTGTTAGGGGCAGCCTTAGGGCCTCCCTTAGGGACAGCGTCAGGGCTTACTTAGGGACAGTTTCAGGAGCTTGGTAAGAGATGGGTCCGGAAATTACCTCAGGATAGTGTCAGGACATTAGATATTGACGGCAGCAGGGCCTTACTTAGGGACAGTGTCAAGGCCTTAGTTAGTACTAGCATCTGGGCCTCTGTTAGGTACAGTGTCGGGGCCTGAGTTAGGAATAGTGTTAGGGCCTTAGTTAGGGACAGTATCACGGCCTTGGGACTAAATTCAGGGCCTGAGGTAGTCACAGCCTAAGGGCTTTAGTTAGCATAAGAGGCAGGACATTTGCTAGGGACAGGGTGAGGGTAAAGTTTAGGGATCGTGTCAGGAAATGACCTAGGGATAGTGTCAAGAGCTTAGTTACAGTATCAGGGCCTTATTTAGGACCCGTGTCAGGGCTTCAGGTAGGGACAGCGTCAGTGCCTGACTCTGGGAGAGCAACAGGGCCTGAGTGAGGCCTAGCGTCAGGCCCATAGCTGGGGAAACTGTCAGGGCATGATGTAGGAGCAGCATCAGGGCCTTTGTTGCGTCAGCATTAGTGTCTTAGTTACAGACATGATCAGGGCCTGAGTTAGTCACAGCGTCAAGGCCTCAGTTAGGCATAGCTTCAGGGACTGAGTTACGGACAGCCTCAGGTCTTCCCTTAGGAACAGCGACAGGGCTCTCTTAGGGACGGTGTCAGGACCTTGGTTAGAAATGGGTCAGGATATTAGCTCAGGATAGTGTCCGGATTTTAGTTATTGCCGGCAGCAGGGCCTATATTAGAGATAGATTCCGGGCCTTAGTTAGGGACAGTGTCAGTTAGTTAGGGAGAGCATTAGGGCTTCGGTGAGAAAAAGGGGCAGGACATTAGCTCGGGAGAGAGTCAGGTTCCAGGCCGGTGGTAGTGTCAGGATGTGAGCTAGGGATAGGGTGAAGACCTTAGTTATTGAGAGCATCAGGGCCTTAGGACCAGCGTCAGGGCCTTCATCAGGACCAGTGTCAGGGCTTCACGTACGGACAGCATCAGAGCCTAACTAAGGTATGGCAACAGGGCCTAAGTGAGGCCTATCTTCAGGGCCTGAGTTAGGGACAGTGTCAGGGCATGACTTAGGAGCAGTATAAGGGCCTCTGTAGGATCAGCCTTAGGGTCTTTGTTAAAGACATTCTCAGGGCCTCTGTTAGGGACCGCCTCAGGGCCTCACTTAGGGACAGCGTCAGGGCTTCCTTTGGGACAGTTTCAGGACCTTGGTAAGACATGGGTCAGGATATTAGTTCAGGATAATGTCAGGACTTTAGATATTGACTGCAGCAGGGCCTTAGAGACAGTGTCTCAGCCTGACTTAGGACTAGCATCAGAGCCTTTGTTAGGTCCAGTGTCAGGGACTGAGTTAGGTGTAGTGTCAGGGCCTCAGTTAGGGACAGTGTCAGGGCCTGAGTTAGGACGAGCCTGCAGGCCTCAGTTAGGGCCAGGGTCACAGCCTTGGGACTAATTTTAGGGCCTTAGTTAGGAACAGCATCAGGGATTTATTTAGCATAAGAAGCTCAACATTAGTTAAAGACAAGGTTAGGTTAAGGTCTAGGCATTGTGTCAGGGCATGACCTAGGGATAGTGTCAAGACCTTAGTTACTTAGGGCATCAGGGCCTAATTTAGGACCAGTGTCAGGGCTTCAGGTAGGGATAGCGTCAGAGCCTGACTTCGGGAGAGCGACAGGGCTTGAGTGAGGCCTAGTGACAGAGCCTGACTTAGGGAGAGCGACAGGGCTTGAGTGAGGCCTAGTGTCAGAGCCTTAGCTAGGGATAGTATCAGGGCATGACTTAGGAGCAGCACAAGGGCCTTGGTAGGATCAGCCTCAGGGGCTTTGTTAAAGACCTTATCAGGGCCTCTGTTAGGGGCAGCCTTAGGGCCTCCCTTAGGGACAGCGTCAGGGCTTACTTAGGGACAGTTTCAGGACCTTGGTAAGAGATGGGTCCGGAAATTACCTCAGGATAGTGTCAGGACATTAGATATTGACGGCAGCAGGGCCTTACTTAGGGACAGTGTCAAGGCCTTAGTTAGTACTAGCATCTGGGCCTCTGTTAGGTGCAGTGTCGGGGCCTGAGTTAGGAATAGTGTTAGGGCCTTAGTTAGGGACAGTATCACGGCCTTGGGACTAAATTCAGGGCCTGAGGTAGTCACAGCCTAAGGGCTTTAGTTAGCATAAGAGGCAGGACATTTGCTAGGGACAGGGTGAGGGTAAAGTTTAGGGATCGTGTCAGGAAATGACCTAGGGATAGTGTCAAGAGCTTAGTTACAGTATCAGGGCCTTATTTAGGACCCGTGTCAGGGCTTCAGGTAGGGACAGCGTCAGTGCCTGACTCTGGGAGAGCAACAGGGCCTGAGTGAGGCCTAGCGTCAGGCCCATAGCTGGGGACACTGTCAGGGCATGATGTAGGAGCAGCATCAGGGCCTTTGTTGCATCAGCATTAGTGTCTTAGTTACAGACATGATCAGGGCCTGAGTTAGTCACAGCGTCAAGGCCTCAGTTAGGCATAGCTTCAGGGACTGAGTTACGGACAGCCTCAGGTCTTCCCTTAGGAACAGCGACAGGGCTCTCTTAGGGACGGTGTCAGGACCTTGGTTAGAAATGGGTCAGGATATTAGCTCAGGATAGTGTCCGGATTTTAGTTATTGCCGGCAGCAGGGCCTATATTAGAGATAGATTCCGGGCCTTAGTTAGGGACAGTGTCAGGGCCTTAATTAGGACTAGTCTGGGCCTTAGTTAGGGAGAGCATTACGGCTTCGCTGAGGATAAGGGGCAGGACGTTAGCTCGGGACAGAGTCAGGTTCCAGGCCAGTGGTAGTGTCAGGATGTGAGCTAGGGATAGGGTGAAGACCTTAGTTATTGAGAGCATCAGGGCCTTAGTTAGGACCAGCGTCAGGGCCTTCATCAGGACCAGTGTCAGGGCTTCACGTACGGACAGCGTCAGAGCCTAACTAAGGTACGGCAACGGGGCCTAAGTGAGGCCTATCTTTAGGGCCTGAGTTAGGGACAGTGTCAGGGCATGACTTAGGAGCAGTATAAGGGCCTCTGTAGGATCAGCATTAGGGTCTTCGTTAAAGACATTCTCAGGGCCTCTGTTAGGGACCGCCTCAGGGCCTCACTTAGGGACAGCGTCAGGGCTTCCTTTGGGACAGTTTCAGGACCTTGGTAAGACATGGGTCAGGATATTAGCTCGGGATAATGTCAGGACTTTAGATATTGACTGCAGCAGGGCCTTAGAGACAGTGTCTCAGCCTGACTTAGGACTAGCATCAGAGCCTTTGTTAGGTCCAGTGTCAGGGACTGAGTTAGGTGTAGTGTCAGGGCCTTAGTTAGGGACAGTGTCAGGGCCTGAGTTAGGACGAGCCTCCAGGCCTCAGTTAGGGCCAGGGTCACGGCCTCGGGACTAATTTTAGGGCCTTAGTTAGGAAGAGCATCAGGGATTTATTTAGCATAAGAAGCTCAACATTAGTTAAAGACAAGGTTAGGTTAAGGTCTAGGCATTGGGTCAGGGCATGACCTAGGGATAGTGTCAAGACCTTAGTTACTTAGGGCATCAGGGCCTAATTTAGGACCAGCGTCAGGGCTTCAGGTAGGGATAGCGTCAGAGCCTGACTTCGGGAGAGCGACAGGGCTTGAGTGAGGCCTAGTGTCAGAGCCTTAGCTAGGGATAGTATCAGGGCATGACTTAGGAGCAGCATAAGGGCCTTGGTAGGATCAGCCTCAGGGGCTTTGTTAAAGACCTTATCAGGGCCTCTGTTAGGGGCAGCCTTAGGGCCTCCCTTAGGGACAGCGTCAGGGCTTACTTAGGGACAGTTTCAGGACCTTGGTAAGAGATGGGTCCGGAAATTACCTCAGGATAGTGTCAGGACATTAGATATTGACGGCAGCAGGGCCTTACTTAGGGACAGTGTCAAGGCCTTAGTTAGTACTAGCATCTGGGCCTCTGTTAGGTGCAGTGTCGGGGCCTGAGTTAGGAATAGTGTTAGGGCCTTAGTTAGGGACAGTATCACGGCCTTGGGACTAAATTCAGGGCCTGAGGTAGTCACAGCCTAAGGGCTTTAGTTAGCATAAGAGGCAGGACATTTGCTAGGGACAGGGTGAGGGTAAAGTTTAGGGATCGTGTCAGGAAATGACCTAGGGATAGTGTCAAGAGCTTAGTTACAGTATCAGGGCCTTATTTAGGACCCGTGTCAGGGCTTCAGGTAGGGACAGCGTCAGTGCCTGACTCTGGGAGAGCAACAGGGCCTGAGTGAGGCCTAGCGTCAGGCCCATAGCTGGGGACACTGTCAGGGCATGATGTAGGAGCAGCATCAGGGCCTTTGTTGCATCAGCATTAGTGTCTTAGTTACAGACATGATCAGGGCCTGAGTTAGTCACAGCGTCAAGGCCTCAGTTAGGCATAGCTTCAGGGACTGAGTTACGGACAGCCTCAGGTCTTCCCTTAGGAACAGCGACAGGGCTCTCTTAGGGACGGTGTCAGGACCTTGGTTAGAAATGGGTCAGGATATTAGCTCAGGATAGTGTCCGGATTTTAGTTATTGCCGGCAGCAGGGCCTATATTAGAGATAGATTCCGGGCCTTAGTTAGGGACAGTGTCAGGGCCTTAATTAGGACTAGTCTGGGCCTTAGTTAGGGAGAGCATTACGGCTTCGCTGAGGATAAGGGGCAGGACGTTAGCTCGGGACAGAGTCAGGTTCCAGGCCAGTGGTAGTGTCAGGATGTGAGCTAGGGATAGGGTGAAGACCTTAGTTATTGAGAGCATCAGGGCCTTAGTTAGGACCAGCGTCAGGGCCTTCATCAGGACCAGTGTCAGGGCTTCACGTACGGACAGCGTCAGAGCCTAACTAAGGTACGGCAACGGGGCCTAAGTGAGGCCTATCTTTAGGGCCTGAGTTAGGGACAGTGTCAGGGCATGACTTAGGAGCAGTATAAGGGCCTCTGTAGGATCAGCATTAGGGTCTTCGTTAAAGACATTCTCAGGGCCTCTGTTAGGGACCGCCTCAGGGCCTCACTTAGGGACAGCGTCAGGGCTTCCTTTGGGACAGTTTCAGGACCTTGGTAAGACATGGGTCAGGATATTAGCTCGGGATAATGTCAGGACTTTAGATATTGACTGCAGCAGGGCCTTAGAGACAGTGTCTCAGCCTGACTTAGGACTAGCATCAGAGCCTTTGTTAGGTCCAGTGTCAGGGACTGAGTTAGGTGTAGTGTCAGGGCCTTAGTTAGGGACAGTGTCAGGGCCTGAGTTAGGACGAGCCTCCAGGCCTCAGTTAGGGCCAGGGTCACGGCCTCGGGACTAATTTTAGGGCCTTAGTTAGGAAGAGCATCAGGGATTTATTTAGCATAAGAAGCTCAACATTAGTTAAAGACAAGGTTAGGTTAAGGTCTAGGCATTGGGTCAGGGCATGACCTAGGGATAGTGTCAAGACCTTAGTTACTTAGGGCATCAGGGCCTAATTTAGGACCAGCGTCAGGGCTTCAGGTAGGGATAGCGTCAGAGCCTGACTTCGGGAGAGCGACAGGGCTTGAGTGAGGCCTAGTGTCAGAGCCTTAGCTAGGGATAGTATCAGGGCATGACTTAGGAGCAGCACAAGGGCCTTGGTAGGATCAGCCTCAGGGGCTTTGTTAAAGACCTTATCAGGGCCTCTGTTAGGGGCAGCCTTAGGGCCTCCCTTAGGGACAGCGTCAGGGCTTACTTAGGGACAGTTTCAGGAGCTTGGTAAGAGATGGGTCCGGAAATTACCTCAGGATAGTGTCAGGACATTAGATATTGACGGCAGCAGGGCCTTACTTAGGGACAGTGTCAAGGCCTTAGTTAGTACTAGCATCTGGGCCTCTGTTAGGTACAGTGTCGGGGCCTGAGTTAGGAATAGTGTTAGGGCCTTAGTTAGGGACAGTATCACGGCCTTGGGACTAAATTCAGGGCCTGAGGTAGTCACAGCCTAAGGGCTTTAGTTAGCATAAGAGGCAGGACATTTGCTAGGGACAGGGTGAGGGTAAAGTTTAGGGATCGTGTCAGGAAATGACCTAGGGATAGTGTCAAGAGCTTAGTTACAGTATCAGGGCCTTATTTAGGACCCGTGTCAGGGCTTCAGGTAGGGACAGCGTCAGTGCCTGACTCTGGGAGAGCAACAGGGCCTGAGTGAGGCCTAGCGTCAGGCCCATAGCTGGGGAAACTGTCAGGGCATGATGTAGGAGCAGCATCAGGGCCTTTGTTGCGTCAGCATTAGTGTCTTAGTTACAGACATGATCAGGGCCTGAGTTAGTCACAGCGTCAAGGCCTCAGTTAGGCATAGCTTCAGGGACTGAGTTACGGACAGCCTCAGGTCTTCCCTTAGGAACAGCGACAGGGCTCTCTTAGGGACGGTGTCAGGACCTTGGTTAGAAATGGGTCAGGATATTAGCTCAGGATAGTGTCCGGATTTTAGTTATTGCCGGCAGCAGGGCCTATATTAGAGATAGATTCCGGGCCTTAGTTAGGGACAGTGTCAGTTAGTTAGGGAGAGCATTAGGGCTTCGGTGAGAAAAAGGGGCAGGACATTAGCTCGGGAGAGAGTCAGGTTCCAGGCCGGTGGTAGTGTCAGGATGTGAGCTAGGGATAGGGTGAAGACCTTAGTTATTGAGAGCATCAGGGCCTTAGGACCAGCGTCAGGGCCTTCATCAGGACCAGTGTCAGGGCTTCACGTACGGACAGCATCAGAGCCTAACTAAGGTACGGCAACAGGGCCTAAGTGAGGCCTATCTTCAGGGCCTGAGTTAGGGACAGTGTCAGGGCATGACTTAGGAGCAGTATAAGGGCCTCTGTAGGATCAGCCTTAGGGTCTTCGTTAAAGACATTCTCAGGGCCTCTGTTAGGGACCGCCTCAGGGCCTCACTTAGGGACAGCGTCAGGGCTTCCTTTGGGACAGTTTCAGGACCTTGGTAAGACATGGGTCAGGATATTAGTTCAGGATAATGTCAGGACTTTAGATATTGACTGCAGCAGGGCCTTAGAGACAGTGTCTCAGCCTGACTTAGGACTAGCATCAGAGCCTTTGTTAGGTCCAGTGTCAGGGACTGAGTTAGGTGTAGTGTCAGGGCCTCAGTTAGGGACAGTGTCAGGGCCTGAGTTAGGACGAGCCTGCAGGCCTCAGTTAGGGCCAGGGTCACAGCCTTGGGACTAATTTTAGGGCCTTAGTTAGGAACAGCATCAGGGATTTATTTAGCATAAGAAGCTCAACATTAGTTAAAGACAAGGTTAGGTTAAGGTCTAGGCATTGTGTCAGGGCATGACCTAGGGATAGTGTCAAGACCTTAGTTACTTAGGGCATCAGGGCCTAATTTAGGACCAGTGTCAGGGCTTCAGGTAGGGATAGCGTCAGAGCCTGACTTCGGGAGAGCGACAGGGCTTGAGTGAGGCCTAGTGACAGAGCCTGACTTAGGGAGAGCGACAGGGCTTGAGTGAGGCCTAGTGTCAGAGCCTTAGCTAGGGATAGTATCAGGGCATGACTTAGGAGCAGCACAAGGGCCTTGGTAGGATCAGCCTCAGGGGCTTTGTTAAAGACCTTATCAGGGCCTCTGTTAGGGGCAGCCTTAGGGCCTCCCTTAGGGACAGCGTCAGGGCTTACTTAGGGACAGTTTCAGGAGCTTGGTAAGAGATGGGTCCGGAAATTACCTCAGGATAGTGTCAGGACATTAGATATTGACGGCAGCAGGGCCTTACTTAGGGACAGTGTCAAGGCCTTAGTTAGTACTAGCATCTGGGCCTCTGTTAGGTACAGTGTCGGGGCCTGAGTTAGGAATAGTGTTAGGGCCTTAGTTAGGGACAGTATCACGGCCTTGGGACTAAATTCAGGGCCTGAGGTAGTCACAGCCTAAGGGCTTTAGTTAGCATAAGAGGCAGGACATTTGCTAGGGACAGGGTGAGGGTAAAGTTTAGGGATCGTGTCAGGAAATGACCTAGGGATAGTGTCAAGAGCTTAGTTACAGTATCAGGGCCTTATTTAGGACCCGTGTCAGGGCTTCAGGTAGGGACAGCGTCAGTGCCTGACTCTGGGAGAGCAACAGGGCCTGAGTGAGGCCTAGCGTCAGGCCCATAGCTGGGGACACTGTCAGGGCATGATGTAGGAGCAGCATCAGGGCCTTTGTTGCATCAGCATTAGTGTCTTAGTTACAGACATGATCAGGGCCTGAGTTAGTCACAGCGTCAAGGCCTCAGTTAGGCATAGCTTCAGGGACTGAGTTACGGACAGCCTCAGGTCTTCCCTTAGGAACAGCGACAGGGCTCTCTTAGGGACGGTGTCAGGACCTTGGTTAGAAATGGGTCAGGATACTAGCTCAGGATAGTGTCCGGATTTTAGTTATTGCCGGCAGCAGGGCCTATATTAGAGATAGATTCCGGGCCTTAGTTAGGGACAGTGTCAGGGCCTTAATTAGGACTAGTCTGGGCCTTAGTTAGGGAGAGCATTACGGCTTCGCTGAGGATAAGGGTCAGGACGTTAGCTCGGGACAGAGTCAGGTTCCAGGCCAGTGGTAGTGTCAGGATGTGAGCTAGGGATAGGGTGAAGACCTTAGTTATTGAGAGCATCAGGGCCTTAGTTAGGACCAGCGTCAGGGCCTTCATCAGGACCAGTGTCAGGGCTTCACGTACGGACAGCGTCAGAGCCTAACTAAGGTACGGCAACGGGGCCTAAGTGAGGCCTATCTTTAGGGCCTGAGTTAGGGACAGTGTCAGGGCATGACTTAGGAGCAGTATAAGGGCCTCTGTAGGATCAGCATTAGGGTCTTCGTTAAAGACATTCTCAGGGCCTCTGTTAGGGACCGCCTCAGGGCCTCACTTAGGGACAGCGTCAGGGCTTCCTTTGGGACAGTTTCAGGACCTTGGTAAGACATGGGTCAGGATATTAGCTCGGGATAATGTCAGGACTTTAGATATTGACTGCAGCAGGGCCTTAGAGACAGTGTCTCAGCCTGACTTAGGACTAGCATCAGAGCCTTTGTTAGGTCCAGTGTCAGGGACTGAGTTAGGTGTAGTGTCAGGGCCTTAGTTAGGGACAGTGTCAGGGCCTGAGTTAGGACGAGCCTCCAGGCCTCAGTTAGGGCCAGGGTCACGGCCTCGGGACTAATTTTAGGGCCTTAGTTAGGAAGAGCATCAGGGATTTATTTAGCATAAGAAGCTCAACATTAGTTAAAGACAAGGTTAGGTTAAGGTCTAGGCATTGGGTCAGGGCATGACGTAGGGATAGTGTCAAGACCTTAGTTACTTAGGGCATCAGGGCCTAATTTAGGACCAGCGTCAGGGCTTCAGGTAGGGATAGCGTCAGAGCCTGACTTCGGGAGAGCGACAGGGCTTGAGTGAGGCCTAGTGACAGAGCCTGACTTAGGGAGAGCGACAGGGCTTGAGTGAGGCCTAGTGTCAGAGCCTTAGCTAGGGATAGTATCAGGGCATGACTTAGGAGCAGCACAAGGGCCTTGGTAGGATCAGCCTCAGGGGCTTTGTTAAAGACCTTATCAGGGCCTCTGTTAGGGGCAGCCTTAGGGCCTCCCTTAGGGACAGCGTCAGGGCTTACTTAGGGACAGTTTCAGGAGCTTGGTAAGAGATGGGTCCGGAAATTACCTCAGGATAGTGTCAGGACATTAGATATTGACGGCAGCAGGGCCTTACTTAGGGACAGTGTCAAGGCCTTAGTTAGTACTAGCATCTGGGCCTCTGTTAGGTACAGTGTCGGGGCCTGAGTTAGGAATAGTGTTAGGGCCTTAGTTAGGGACAGTATCACGGCCTTGGGACTAAATTCAGGGCCTGAGGTAGTCACAGCCTAAGGGCTTTAGTTAGCATAAGAGGCAGGACATTTGCTAGGGACAGGGTGAGGGTAAAGTTTAGGGATCGTGTCAGGAAATGACCTAGGGATAGTGTCAAGAGCTTAGTTACAGTATCAGGGCCTTATTTAGGACCCGTGTCAGGGCTTCAGGTAGGGACAGCGTCAGTGCCTGACTCTGGGAGAGCAACAGGGCCTGAGTGAGGCCTAGCGTCAGGCCCATAGCTGGGGACACTGTCAGGCCATGATGTAGGAGCAGCATCAGGGCCTTTGTTGCATCAGCATTAGTGTCTTAGTTACAGACATGATCAGGGCCTGAGTTAGTCACAGCGTCAAGGCCTCAGTTAGGCATAGCTTCAGGGACTGAGTTACGGACAGCCTCAGGTCTTCCCTTAGGAACAGCGACAGGGCTCTCTTAGGGACGGTGTCAGGACCTTGGTTAGAAATGGGTCAGGATACTAGCTCAGGATAGTGTCCGGATTTTAGTTATTGCCGGCAGCAGGGCCTATATTAGAGATAGATTCCGGGCCTTAGTTAGGGACAGTGTCAGGGCCTTAATTAGGACTAGTCTGGGCCTTAGTTAGGGAGAGCATTACGGCTTCGCTGAGGATAAGGGGCAGGACGTTAGCTCGGGACAGAGTCAGGTTCCAGGCCAGTGGTAGTGTCAGGATGTGAGCTAGGGATAGGGTGAAGACCTTAGTTATTGAGAGCATCAGGGCCTTAGTTAGGACCAGCGTCAGGGCCTTCATCAGGACCAGTGTCAGGGCTTCACGTACGGACAGCGTCAGAGCCTAACTAAGGTACGGCAACGGGGCCTAAGTGAGGCCTATCTTTAGGGCCTGAGTTAGGGACAGTGTCAGGGCATGACTTAGGAGCAGTATAAGGGCCTCTGTAGGATCAGCATTAGGGTCTTCGTTAAAGACATTCTCAGGGCCTCTGTTAGGGACCGCCTCAGGGCCTCACTTAGGGACAGCGTCAGGGCTTCCTTTGGGACAGTTTCAGGACCTTGGTAAGACATGGGTCAGGATATTAGCTCGGGATAATGTCAGGACTTTAGATATTGACTGCAGCAGGGCCTTAGAGACAGTGTCTCAGCCTGACTTAGGACTAGCATCAGAGCCTTTGTTAGGTCCAGTGTCAGGGACTGAGTTAGGTGTAGTGTCAGGGCCTTAGTTAGGGACAGTGTCAGGGCCTGAGTTAGGACGAGCCTCCAGGCCTCAGTTAGGGCCAGGGTCACGGCCTCGGGACTAATTTTAGGGCCTTAGTTAGGAAGAGCATCAGGGATTTATTTAGCATAAGAAGCTCAACATTAGTTAAAGACAAGGTTAGGTTAAGGTCTAGGCATTGGGTCAGGGCATGACCTAGGGATAGTGTCAAGACCTTAGTTACTTAGGGCATCAGGGCCTAATTTAGGACCAGCGTCAGGGCTTCAGGTAGGGATAGCGTCAGAGCCTGACTTCGGGAGAGCGACAGGGCTTGAGTGAGGCCTAGTGTCAGAGCCTTAGCTAGGGATAGTATCAGGGCATGACTTAGGAGCAGCATAAGGGCCTTGGTAGGATCAGCCTCAGGGGCTTTGTTAAAGACCTTATCAGGGCCTCTGTTAGGGGCAGCCTTAGGGCCTCCCTTAGGGACAGCGTCAGGGCTTACTTAGGGACAGTTTCAGGAGCTTGGTAAGAGATGGGTCCGGAAATTACCTCAGGATAGTGTCAGGACATTAGATATTGACGGCAGCAGGGCCTTACTTAGGGACAGTGTCAAGGCCTTAGTTAGTACTAGCATCTGGGCCTCTGTTAGGTACAGTGTCGGGGCCTGAGTTAGGAATAGTGTTAGGGCCTTAGTTAGGGACAGTATCACGGCCTTGGGACTAAATTCAGGGCCTGAGGTAGTCACAGCCTAAGGGCTTTAGTTAGCATAAGAGGCAGGACATTTGCTAGGGACAGGGTGAGGGTAAAGTTTAGGGATCGTGTCAGGAAATGACCTAGGGATAGTGTCAAGAGCTTAGTTACAGTATCAGGGCCTTATTTAGGACCCGTGTCAGGGCTTCAGGTAGGGACAGCGTCAGTGCCTGACTCTGGGAGAGCAACAGGGCCTGAGTGAGGCCTAGCGTCAGGCCCATAGCTGGGGACACTGTCAGGGCATGATGTAGGAGCAGCATCAGGGCCTTTGTTGCATCAGCATTAGTGTCTTAGTTACAGACATGATCAGGGCCTGAGTTAGTCACAGCGTCAAGGCCTCAGTTAGGCATAGCTTCAGGGACTGAGTTACAGACAGCCTCAGGTCTTCCCTTAGGAACAGCGACAGGGCTCTCTTAGGGACGGTGTCAGGACCTTGGTTAGAAATGGGTCAGGATACTAGCTCAGGATAGTGTCCGGATTTTAGTTATTGCCGGCAGCAGGGCCTATATTAGAGATAGATTCCGGGCCTTAGTTAGGGACAGTGTCAGGGCCTTAATTAGGACTAGTCTGGGCCTTAGTTAGGGAGAGCATTACGGCTTCGCTGAGGATAAGGGGCAGGACGTTAGCTCGGGACAGAGTCAGGTTCCAGGCCAGTGGTAGTGTCAGGATGTGAGCTAGGGATAGGGTGAAGACCTTAGTTATTGAGAGCATCAGGGCCTTAGTTAGGACCAGCGTCAGGGCCTTCATCAGGACCAGTGTCAGGGCTTCACGTACGGACAGCGTCAGAGCCTAACTAAGGTACGGCAACGGGGCCTAAGTGAGGCCTATCTTTAGGGCCTGAGTTAGGGACAGTGTCAGGGCATGACTTAGGAGCAGTATAAGGGCCTCTGTAGGATCAGCATTAGGGTCTTCGTTAAAGACATTCTCAGGGCCTCTGTTAGGGACCGCCTCAGGGCCTCACTTAGGGACAGCGTCAGGGCTTCCTTTGGGACAGTTTCAGGACCTTGGTAAGACATGGGTCAGGATATTAGCTCGGGATAATGTCAGGACTTTAGATATTGACTGCAGCAGGGCCTTAGAGACAGTGTCTCAGCCTGACTTAGGACTAGCATCAGAGCCTTTGTTAGGTCCAGTGTCAGGGACTGAGTTAGGTGTAGTGTCAGGGCCTTAGTTAGGGACAGTGTCAGGGCCTGAGTTAGGACGAGCCTCCAGGCCTCAGTTAGGGCCAGGGTCACGGCCTCGGGACTAATTTTAGGGCCTTAGTTAGGAAGAGCATCAGGGATTTATTTAGCATAAGAAGCTCAACATTAGTTAAAGACAAGGTTAGGTTAAGGTCTAGGCATTGGGTCAGGGCATGACGTAGGGATAGTGTCAAGACCTTAGTTACTTAGGGCATCAGGGCCTAATTTAGGACCAGTGTCAGGGCTTCAGGTAGGGATAGCGTCAGAGCCTGACTTCGGGAGAGCGACAGGGCTTGAGTGAGGCCTAGTGACAGAGCCTGACTTAGGGAGAGCGACAGGGCTTGAGTGAGGCCTAGTGTCAGAGCCTTAGCTAGGGATAGTATCAGGGCATGACTTAGGAGCAGCACAAGGGCCTTGGTAGGATCAGCCTCAGGGGCTTTGTTAAAGACCTTATCAGGGCCTCTGTTAGGGGCAGCCTTAGGGCCTCCCTTAGGGACAGCGTCAGGGCTTACTTAGGGACAGTTTCAGGAGCTTGGTAAGAGATGGGTCCGGAAATTACCTCAGGATAGTGTCAGGACATTAGATATTGACGGCAGCAGGGCCTTACTTAGGGACAGTGTCAAGGCCTTAGTTAGTACTAGCATCTGGGCCTCTGTTAGGTACAGTGTCGGGGCCTGAGTTAGGAATAGTGTTAGGGCCTTAGTTAGGGACAGTATCACGGCCTTGGGACTAAATTCAGGGCCTGAGGTAGTCACAGCCTAAGGGCTTTAGTTAGCATAAGAGGCAGGACATTTGCTAGGGACAGGGTGAGGGTAAAGTTTAGGGATCGTGTCAGGAAATGACCTAGGGATAGTGTCAAGAGCTTAGTTACAGTATCAGGGCCTTATTTAGGACCCGTGTCAGGGCTTCAGGTAGGGACAGCGTCAGTGCCTGACTCTGGGAGAGCAACAGGGCCTGAGTGAGGCCTAGCGTCAGGCCCATAGCTGGGGACACTGTCAGGCCATGATGTAGGAGCAGCATCAGGGCCTTTGTTGCATCAGCATTAGTGTCTTAGTTACAGACATGATCAGGGCCTGAGTTAGTCACAGCGTCAAGGCCTCAGTTAGGCATAGCTTCAGGGACTGAGTTACGGACAGCCTCAGGTCTTCCCTTAGGAACAGCGACAGGGCTCTCTTAGGGACGGTGTCAGGACCTTGGTTAGAAATGGGTCAGGATACTAGCTCAGGATAGTGTCCGGATTTTAGTTATTGCCGGCAGCAGGGCCTATATTAGAGATAGATTCCGGGCCTTAGTTAGGGACAGTGTCAGGGCCTTAATTAGGACTAGTCTGGGCCTTAGTTAGGGAGAGCATTACGGCTTCGCTGAGGATAAGGGGCAGGACGTTAGCTCGGGACAGAGTCAGGTTCCAGGCCAGTGGTAGTGTCAGGATGTGAGCTAGGGATAGGGTGAAGACCTTAGTTATTGAGAGCATCAGGGCCTTAGTTAGGACCAGCGTCAGGGCCTTCATCAGGACCAGTGTCAGGGCTTCACGTACGGACAGCGTCAGAGCCTAACTAAGGTACGGCAACGGGGCCTAAGTGAGGCCTATCTTTAGGGCCTGAGTTAGGGACAGTGTCAGGGCATGACTTAGGAGCAGTATAAGGGCCTCTGTAGGATCAGCATTAGGGTCTTCGTTAAAGACATTCTCAGGGCCTCTGTTAGGGACCGCCTCAGGGCCTCACTTAGGGACAGCGTCAGGGCTTCCTTTGGGACAGTTTCAGGACCTTGGTAAGACATGGGTCAGGATATTAGCTCGGGATAATGTCAGGACTTTAGATATTGACTGCAGCAGGGCCTTAGAGACAGTGTCTCAGCCTGACTTAGGACTAGCATCAGAGCCTTTGTTAGGTCCAGTGTCAGGGACTGAGTTAGGTGTAGTGTCAGGGCCTTAGTTAGGGACAGTGTCAGGGCCTGAGTTAGGACGAGCCTCCAGGCCTCAGTTAGGGCCAGGGTCACGGCCTCGGGACTAATTTTAGGGCCTTAGTTAGGAAGAGCATCAGGGATTTATTTAGCATAAGAAGCTCAACATTAGTTAAAGACAAGGTTAGGTTAAGGTCTAGGCATTGGGTCAGGGCATGACCTAGGGATAGTGTCAAGACCTTAGTTACTTAGGGCATCAGGGCCTAATTTAGGACCAGCGTCAGGGCTTCAGGTAGGGATAGCGTCAGAGCCTGACTTCGGGAGAGCGACAGGGCTTGAGTGAGGCCTAGTGTCAGAGCCTTAGCTAGGGATAGTATCAGGGCATGACTTAGGAGCAGCATAAGGGCCTTGGTAGGATCAGCCTCAGGGGCTTTGTTAAAGACCTTATCAGGGCCTCTGTTAGGGGCAGCCTTAGGGCCTCCCTTAGGGACAGCGTCAGGGCTTACTTAGGGACAGTTTCAGGAGCTTGGTAAGAGATGGGTCCGGAAATTACCTCAGGATAGTGTCAGGACATTAGATATTGACGGCAGCAGGGCCTTACTTAGGGACAGTGTCAAGGCCTTAGTTAGTACTAGCATCTGGGCCTCTGTTAGGTACAGTGTCGGGGCCTGAGTTAGGAATAGTGTTAGGGCCTTAGTTAGGGACAGTATCACGGCCTTGGGACTAAATTCAGGGCCTGAGGTAGTCACAGCCTAAGGGCTTTAGTTAGCATAAGAGGCAGGACATTTGCTAGGGACAGGGTGAGGGTAAAGTTTAGGGATCGTGTCAGGAAATGACCTAGGGATAGTGTCAAGAGCTTAGTTACAGTATCAGGGCCTTATTTAGGACCCGTGTCAGGGCTTCAGGTAGGGACAGCGTCAGTGCCTGACTCTGGGAGAGCAACAGGGCCTGAGTGAGGCCTAGCGTCAGGCCCATAGCTGGGGACACTGTCAGGGCATGATGTAGGAGCAGCATCAGGGCCTTTGTTGCGTCAGCATTAGTGTCTTAGTTACAGACATGATCAGGGCCTGAGTTAGTCACAGCGTCAAGGCCTCAGTTAGGCATAGCTTCAGGGACTGAGTTACGGACAGCCTCAGGTCTTCCCTTAGGAACAGCGACAGGGCTCTCTTAGGGACGGTGTCAGGACCTTGGTTAGAAATGGGTCAGGATACTAGCTCAGGATAGTGTCCGGATTTTAGTTATTGCCGGCAGCAGGGCCTATATTAGAGATAGATTCCGGGCCTTAGTTAGGGACAGTGTCAGGGCCTTAATTAGGACTAGTCTGGGCCTTAGTTAGGGAGAGCATTACGGCTTCGCTGAGGATAAGGGGCAGGACGTTAGCTCGGGACAGAGTCAGGTTCCAGGCCAGTGGTAGTGTCAGGATGTGAGCTAGGGATAGGGTGAAGACCTTAGTTATTGAGAGCATCAGGGCCTTAGTTAGGACCAGCGTCAGGGCCTTCATCAGGACCAGTGTCAGGGCTTCACGTACGGACAGCGTCAGAGCCTAACTAAGGTACGGCAACGGGGCCTAAGTGAGGCCTATCTTTAGGGCCTGAGTTAGGGACAGTGTCAGGGCATGACTTAGGAGCAGTATAAGGGCCTCTGTAGGATCAGCATTAGGGTCTTCGTTAAAGACATTCTCAGGGCCTCTGTTAGGGACCGCCTCAGGGCCTCACTTAGGGACAGCGTCAGGGCTTCCTTTGGGACAGTTTCAGGACCTTGGTAAGACATGGGTCAGGATATTAGCTCGGGATAATGTCAGGACTTTAGATATTGACTGCAGCAGGGCCTTAGAGACAGTGTCTCAGCCTGACTTAGGACTAGCATCAGAGCCTTTGTTAGGTCCAGTGTCAGGGACTGAGTTAGGTGTAGTGTCAGGGCCTTAGTTAGGGACAGTGTCAGGGCCTGAGTTAGGACGAGCCTCCAGGCCTCAGTTAGGGCCAGGGTCACGGCCTCGGGACTAATTTTAGGGCCTTAGTTAGGAAGAGCATCAGGGATTTATTTAGCATAAGAAGCTCAACATTAGTTAAAGACAAGGTTAGGTTAAGGTCTAGGCATTGGGTCAGGGCATGACCTAGGGATAGTGTCAAGACCTTAGTTACTTAGGGCATCAGGGCCTAATTTAGGACCAGCGTCAGGGCTTCAGGTAGGGATAGCGTCAGAGCCTGACTTCGGGAGAGCGACAGGGCTTGAGTGAGGCCTAGTGTCAGAGCCTTAGCTAGGGATAGTATCAGGGCATGACTTAGGAGCAGCACAAGGGCCTTGGTAGGATCAGCCTCAGGGGCTTTGTTAAAGACCTTATCAGGGCCTCTGTTAGGGGCAGCCTTAGGGCCTCCCTTAGGGACAGCGTCAGGGCTTACTTAGGGACAGTTTCAGGAGCTTGGTAAGAGATGGGTCCGGAAATTACCTCAGGATAGTGTCAGGACATTAGATATTGACGGCAGCAGGGCCTTACTTAGGGACAGTGTCAAGGCCTTAGTTAGTACTAGCATCTGGGCCTCTGTTAGGTACAGTGTCGGGGCCTGAGTTAGGAATAGTGTTAGGGCCTTAGTTAGGGACAGTATCACGGCCTTGGGACTAAATTCAGGGCCTGAGGTAGTCACAGCCTAAGGGCTTTAGTTAGCATAAGAGGCAGGACATTTGCTAGGGACAGGGTGAGGGTAAAGTTTAGGGATCGTGTCAGGAAATGACCTAGGGATAGTGTCAAGAGCTTAGTTACAGTATCAGGGCCTTATTTAGGACCCGTGTCAGGGCTTCAGGTAGGGACAGCGTCAGTGCCTGACTCTGGGAGAGCAACAGGGCCTGAGTGAGGCCTAGCGTCAGGCCCATAGCTGGGGACACTGTCAGGGCATGATGTAGGAGCAGCATCAGGGCCTTTGTTGCATCAGCATTAGTGTCTTAGTTACAGACATGATCAGGGCCTGAGTTAGTCACAGCGTCAAGGCCTCAGTTAGGCATAGCTTCAGGGACTGAGTTACGGACAGCCTCAGGTCTTCCCTTAGGAACAGCGACAGGGCTCTCTTAGGGACGGTGTCAGGACCTTGGTTAGAAATGGGTCAGGATATTAGCTCAGGATAGTGTCCGGATTTTAGTTATTGCCGGCAGCAGGGCCTATATTAGAGATAGATTCCGGGCCTTAGTTAGGGACAGTGTCAGGGCCTTAATTAGGACTAGTCTGGGCCTTAGTTAGGGAGAGCATTACGGCTTCGCTGAGGATAAGGGGCAGGACGTTAGCTCGGGACAGAGTCAGGTTCCAGGCCAGTGGTAGTGTCAGGATGTGAGCTAGGGATAGGGTGAAGACCTTAGTTATTGAGAGCATCAGGGCCTTAGTTAGGACCAGCGTCAGGGCCTTCATCAGGACCAGTGTCAGGGCTTCACGTACGGACAGCGTCAGAGCCTAACTAAGGTACGGCAACGGGGCCTAAGTGAGGCCTATCTTTAGGGCCTGAGTTAGGGACAGTGTCAGGGCATGACTTAGGAGCAGTATAAGGGCCTCTGTAGGATCAGCATTAGGGTCTTCGTTAAAGACATTCTCAGGGCCTCTGTTAGGGACCGCCTCAGGGCCTCACTTAGGGACAGCGTCAGGGCTTCCTTTGGGACAGTTTCAGGACCTTGGTAAGACATGGGTCAGGATATTAGCTCGGGATAATGTCAGGACTTTAGATATTGACTGCAGCAGGGCCTTAGAGACAGTGTCTCAGCCTGACTTAGGACTAGCATCAGAGCCTTTGTTAGGTCCAGTGTCGGGGACTGAGTTAGGTGTAGTGTCAGGGCCTTAGTTAGGGACAGTGTCAGGGCCTGAGTTAGGACGAGCCTCCAGGCCTCAGTTAGGGCCAGGGTCACGGCCTCGGGACTAATTTTAGGGCCTTAGTTAGGAAGAGCATCAGGGATTTATTTAGCATAAGAAGCTCAACATTAGTTAAAGACAAGGTTAGGTTAAGGTCTAGGGATTGTGTCAGGGCATGACCTAGGGATAGTGTCAAGACCTTAGTTACTTAGGGCATCAGGGCCTAATTTAGGACCAGCGTCATGGCTTCAGGTAGGGATAGCGTCAGAGCCTGACTTCGGGAGAGCGACAGGGCTTGAGTGAGGCCTAGTGTCAGAGCCTTAGCTAGGGATAGTATCAGGGCATGACTTAGGAGCAGCACAAGGGCCTTGGTAGGATCAGCCTCAGGGGCTTTGTTAAAGACCTTATCAGGGCCTCTGTTAGGGGCAGCCTTAGGGCCTCCCTTAGGGACAGCGTCAGGGCTTACTTAGGGACAGTTTCAGGACCTTGGTAAGAGATGGGTCCGGAAATTACCTCAGGATAGTGTCAGGACATTAGATATTGACGGCAGCAGGGCCTTACTTAGGGACAGTGTCAAGGCCTTAGTTAGTACTAGCATCTGGGCCTCTGTTAGGTACAGTGTCGGGGCCTGAGTTAGGAATAGTGTTAGGGCCTTAGTTAGGGACAGTATCACGGCCTTGGGACTAAATTCAGGGCCTGAGGTAGTCACAGCCTAAGGGCTTTAGTTAGCATAAGAGGCAGGACATTTGCTAGGGACAGGGTGAGGGTAAAGTTTAGGGATCGTGTCAGGAAATGACCTAGGGATAGTGTCAAGAGTTTAGTTACAGTATCAGGGCCTTATTTAGGACCCGTGTCAGGGCTTCAGGTAGGGACAGCGTCAGTGCCTGACTCTGGGAGAGCAACAGGGCCTGAGTGAGGCCTAGCGTCAGGCCCATAGCTGGGGACACTGTCAGGGCATGATGTAGGAGCAGCATCAGGGCCTTTGTTGCGTCAGCATTAGTGTCTTAGTTACAGACATGATCAGGGCCTGAGTTAGTCACAGCGTCAAGGCCTCAGTTAGGCATAGCTTCAGGGACTGAGTTACGGACAGCCTCAGGTCTTCCCTTAGGAACAGCGACAGGGCTCTCTTAGGGACGGTGTCAGGACCTTGGTTAGAAATGGGTCAGGATATTAGCTCAGGATAGTGTCCGGATTTTAGTTATTGCCGGCAGCAGGGCCTATATTAGAGATAGATTCCGGGCCTTAGTTAGGGACAGTGTCAGGGCCTTAATTAGGACTAGTCTGGGCCTTATTTAGGGAGAGCATTACGGCTTCGCTGAGGATAAGGGGCAGGACGTTAGCTCGGGACAGAGTCAGGTTCCAGGCCAGTGGTAGTGTCAGGATGTGAGCTAGGGATAGGGTGAAGACCTTAGTTATTGAGAGCATCAGGGCCTTAGGACCAGCGTCAGGGCCTTCATCAGGACCAGTGTCAGGGCTTCACGTACGGACAGCATCAGAGCCTAACTAAGGTACGGCAACAGGGCCTAAGTGAGGCCTATCTTCAGGGCCTGAGTTAGGGACAGTGTCAGGGCATGACTTAGGAGCAGTATAAGGGCCTCTGTAGGATCAGCCTTAGGGTCTTCGTTAAAGACATTCTCAGGGCCTCTGTTAGGGACCGCCTCAGGGCCTCACTTAGGGACAGCGTCAGGGCTTCCTTTGGGACAGTTTCAGGACCTTGGTAAGACATGGGTCAGGATATTAGCTCGGGATAATGTCAGGACTTTAGATATTGACTGCAGCAGGGCCTTAGAGACAGTGTCTCAGCCTGACTTAGGACTAGCATCAGAGCCTTTGTTAGGTCCAGTGTCAGGGACTGAGTTAGGTGTAGTGTCAGGGCCTTAGTTAGGGACAGTGTCAGGGCCTGAGTTAGGACGAGCCTCCAGGCCTCAGTTAGGGCCAGGGTCACGGCCTCGGGACTAATTTTAGGGCCTTAGTTAGGAAGAGCATCAGGGATTTATTTAGCATAAGAAGCTCAACATTAGTTAAAGACAAGGTTAGGTTAAGGTCTAGACATTGGGTCAGGGCATGACCTAGGGATAGTGTCAAGACCTTAGTTACTTAGGGCATCAGGGCCTAATTTAGGACCAGCGTCAGGGCTTCAGGTAGGGATAGCGTCAGAGCCTGACTTCGGGAGAGCGACAGGGCTTGAGTGAGGCCTAGTGTCAGAGCCTTAGCTAGGGATAGTATCAGGGCATGACTTAGGAGCAGCATAAGGGCCTTGGTAGGATCAGCCTCAGGGGCTTTGTTAAAGACCTTATCAGGGCCTCTGTTAGGGGCAGCCTTAGGGCCTCCCTTAGGGACAGCGTCAGGGCTTACTTAGGGACAGTTTCAGGACCTTGGTAAGAGATGGGTCCGGAAATTACCTCAGGATAGTGTCAGGACATTAGATATTGACGGCAGCAGGGCCTTACTTAGGGACAGTGTCAAGGCCTTAGTTAGTACTAGCATCTGGGCCTCTGTTAGGTGCAGTGTCGGGGCCTGAGTTAGGAATAGTGTTAGGGCCTTAGTTAGGGACAGTATCACGGCCTTGGGACTAAATTCAGGGCCTGAGGTAGTCACAGCCTAAGGGCTTTAGTTAGCATAAGAGGCAGGACATTTGCTAGGGACAGGGTGAGGGTAAAGTTTAGGGATCGTGTCAGGAAATGACCTAGGGATAGTGTCAAGAGCTTAGTTACAGTATCAGGGCCTTATTTAGGACCCGTGTCAGGGCTTCAGGTAGGGACAGCGTCAGTGCCTGACTCTGGGAGAGCAACAGGGCCTGAGTGAGGCCTAGCGTCAGGCCCATAGCTGGGGACACTGTCAGGGCATGATGTAGGAGCAGCATCAGGGCCTTTGTTGCATCAGCATTAGTGTCTTAGTTACAGACATGATCAGGGCCTGAGTTAGTCACAGCGTCAAGGCCTCAGTTAGGCATAGCTTCAGGGACTGAGTTACGGACAGCCTCAGGTCTTCCCTTAGGAACAGCGACAGGGCTCTCTTAGGGACGGTGTCAGGACCTTGGTTAGAAATGGGTCAGGATATTAGCTCAGGATAGTGTCCGGATTTTAGTTATTGCCGGCAGCAGGGCCTATATTAGAGATAGATTCCGGGCCTTAGTTAGGGACAGTGTCAGGGCCTTAATTAGGACTAGTCTGGGCCTTAGTTAGGGAGAGCATTACGGCTTCGCTGAGGATAAGGGGCAGGACGTTAGCTCGGGACAGAGTCAGGTTCCAGGCCAGTGGTAGTGTCAGGATGTGAGCTAGGGATAGGGTGAAGACCTTAGTTATTGAGAGCATCAGGGCCTTAGTTAGGACCAGCGTCAGGGCCTTCATCAGGACCAGTGTCAGGGCTTCACGTACGGACAGCGTCAGAGCCTAACTAAGGTACGGCAACGGGGCCTAAGTGAGGCCTATCTTTAGGGCCTGAGTTAGGGACAGTGTCAGGGCATGACTTAGGAGCAGTATAAGGGCCTCTGTAGGATCAGCATTAGGGTCTTCGTTAAAGACATTCTCAGGGCCTCTGTTAGGGACCGCCTCAGGGCCTCACTTAGGGACAGCGTCAGGGCTTCCTTTGGGACAGTTTCAGGACCTTGGTAAGACATGGGTCAGGATATTAGCTCGGGATAATGTCAGGACTTTAGATATTGACTGCAGCAGGGCCTTAGAGACAGTGTCTCAGCCTGACTTAGGACTAGCATCAGAGCCTTTGTTAGGTCCAGTGTCAGGGACTGAGTTAGGTGTAGTGTCAGGGCCTTAGTTAGGGACAGTGTCAGGGCCTGAGTTAGGACGAGCCTCCAGGCCTCAGTTAGGGCCAGGGTCACAGCCTCGGGACTAATTTTAGGGCCTTAGTTAGGAAGAGCATCAGGGATTTATTTAGCATAAGAAGCTCAACATTAGTTAAAGACAAGGTTAGGTTAAGGTCTAGGCATTGGGTCAGGGCATGACCTAGGGATAGTGTCAAGACCTTAGTTACTTAGGGCATCAGGGCCTAATTTAGGACCAGCGTCAGGGCTTCAGGTAGGGATAGCGTCAGAGCCTGACTTCGGGAGAGCGACAGGGCTTGAGTGAGGCCTAGTGTCAGAGCCTTAGCTAGGGATAGTATCAGGGCATGACTTAGGAGCAGCATAAGGGCCTTGGTAGGATCAGCCTCAGGGGCTTTGTTAAAGACCTTATCAGGGCCTCTGTTAGGGGCAGCCTTAGGGCCTCCCTTAGGGACAGCGTCAGGGCTTACTTAGGGACAGTTTCAGGACCTTGGTAAGAGATGGGTCCGGAAATTACCTCAGGATAGTGTCAGGACATTAGATATTGACGGCAGCAGGGCCTTACTTAGGGACAGTGTCAAGGCCTTAGTTAGTACTAGCATCTGGGCCTCTGTTAGGTGCAGTGTCGGGGCCTGAGTTAGGAATAGTGTTAGGGCCTTAGTTAGGGACAGTATCACGGCCTTGGGACTAAATTCAGGGCCTGAGGTAGTCACAGCCTAAGGGCTTTAGTTAGCATAAGAGGCAGGACATTTGCTAGGGACAGGGTGAGGGTAAAGTTTAGGGATCGTGTCAGGAAATGACCTAGGGATAGTGTCAAGAGCTTAGTTACAGTATCAGGGCCTTATTTAGGACCCGTGTCAGGGCTTCAGGTAGGGACAGCGTCAGTGCCTGACTCTGGGAGAGCAACAGGGCCTGAGTGAGGCCTAGCGTCAGGCCCATAGCTGGGGACACTGTCAGGGCATGATGTAGGAGCAGCATCAGGGCCTTTGTTGCATCAGCATTAGTGTCTTAGTTACAGACATGATCAGGGCCTGAGTTAGTCACAGCGTCAAGGCCTCAGTTAGGCATAGCTTCAGGGACTGAGTTACGGACAGCCTCAGGTCTTCCCTTAGGAACAGCGACAGGGCTCTCTTAGGGACGGTGTCAGGACCTTGGTTAGAAATGGGTCAGGATATTAGCTCAGGATAGTGTCCGGATTTTAGTTATTGCCGGCAGCAGGGCCTATATTAGAGATAGATTCCGGGCCTTAGTTAGGGACAGTGTCAGGGCCTTAATTAGGACTAGTCTGGGCCTTAGTTAGGGAGAGCATTACGGCTTCGCTGAGGATAAGGGGCAGGACGTTAGCTCGGGACAGAGTCAGGTTCCAGGCCAGTGGTAGTGTCAGGATGTGAGCTAGGGATAGGGTGAAGACCTTAGTTATTGAGAGCATCAGGGCCTTAGTTAGGACCAGCGTCAGGGCCTTCATCAGGACCAGTGTCAGGGCTTCACGTACGGACAGCGTCAGAGCCTAACTAAGGTACGGCAACGGGGCCTAAGTGAGGCCTATCTTTAGGGCCTGAGTTAGGGACAGTGTCAGGGCATGACTTAGGAGCAGTATAAGGGCCTCTGTAGGATCAGCATTAGGGTCTTCGTTAAAGACATTCTCAGGGCCTCTGTTAGGGACCGCCTCAGGGCCTCACTTAGGGACAGCGTCAGGGCTTCCTTTGGGACAGTTTCAGGACCTTGGTAAGACATGGGTCAGGATATTAGCTCGGGATAATGTCAGGACTTTAGATATTGACTGCAGCAGGGCCTTAGAGACAGTGTCTCAGCCTGACTTAGGACTAGCATCAGAGCCTTTGTTAGGTCCAGTGTCAGGGACTGAGTTAGGTGTAGTGTCAGGGCCTTAGTTAGGGACAGTGTCAGGGCCTGAGTTAGGACGAGCCTCCAGGCCTCAGTTAGGGCCAGGGTCACGGCCTCGGGACTAATTTTAGGGCCTTAGTTAGGAAGAGCATCAGGGATTTATTTAGCATAAGAAGCTCAACATTAGTTAAAGACAAGGTTAGGTTAAGGTCTAGGCATTGGGTCAGGGCATGACCTAGGGATAGTGTCAAGACCTTAGTTACTTAGGGCATCAGGGCCTAATTTAGGACCAGCGTCAGGGCTTCAGGTAGGGATAGCGTCAGAGCCTGACTTCGGGAGAGCGACAGGGCTTGAGTGAGGCCTAGTGTCAGAGCCTTAGCTAGGGATAGTATCAGGGCATGACTTAGGAGCAGCACAAGGGCCTTGGTAGGATCAGCCTCAGGGGCTTTGTTAAAGACCTTATCAGGGCCTCTGTTAGGGGCAGCCTTAGGGCCTCCCTTAGGGACAGCGTCAGGGCTTACTTAGGGACAGTTTCAGTAGCTTGGTAAGAGATGGGTCCGGAAATTACCTCAGGATAGTGTCAGGACATTAGATATTGACGGCAGCAGGGCCTTACTTAGGGACAGTGTCAAGGCCTTAGTTAGTACTAGCATCTGGGCCTCTGTTAGGTACAGTGTCGGGGCCTGAGTTAGGAATAGTGTTAGGGCCTTAGTTAGGGACAGTATCACGGCCTTGGGACTAAATTCAGGGCCTGAGGTAGTCACAGCCTAAGGGCTTTAGTTAGCATAAGAGGCAGGACATTTGCTAGGGACAGGGTGAGGGTAAAGTTTAGGGATCGTGTCAGGAAATGACCTAGGGATAGTGTCAAGAGCTTAGTTACAGTATCAGGGCCTTATTTAGGACCCGTGTCAGGGCTTCAGGTAGGGACAGCGTCAGTGCCTGACTCTGGGAGAGCAACAGGGCCTGAGTGAGGCCTAGCGTCAGGCCCATAGCTGGGGAAACTGTCAGGGCATGATGTAGGAGCAGCATCAGGGCCTTTGTTGCGTCAGCATTAGTGTCTTAGTTACAGACATGATCAGGGCCTGAGTTAGTCACAGCGTCAAGGCCTCAGTTAGGCATAGCTTCAGGGACTGAGTTACGGACAGCCTCAGGTCTTCCCTTAGGAACAGCGACAGGGCTCTCTTAGGGACGGTGTCAGGACCTTGGTTAGAAATGGGTCAGGATATTAGCTCAGGATAGTGTCCGGATTTTAGTTATTGCCGGCAGCAGGGCCTATATTAGAGATAGATTCCGGGCCTTAGTTAGGGACAGTGTCAGTTAGTTAGGGAGAGCATTAGGGCTTCGGTGAGAAAAAGGGGCAGGACATTAGCTCGGGAGAGAGTCAGGTTCCAGGCCGGTGGTAGTGTCAGGATGTGAGCTAGGGATAGGGTGAAGACCTTAGTTATTGAGAGCATCAGGGCCTTAGGACCAGCGTCAGGGCCTTCATCAGGACCAGTGTCAGGGCTTCACGTACGGACAGCATCAGAGCCTAACTAAGGTATGGCAACAGGGCCTAAGTGAGGCCTATCTTCAGGGCCTGAGTTAGGGACAGTGTCAGGGCATGACTTAGGAGCAGTATAAGGGCCTCTGTAGGATCAGCCTTAGGGTCTTTGTTAAAGACATTCTCAGGGCCTCTGTTAGGGACCGCCTCAGGGCCTCACTTAGGGACAGCGTCAGGGCTTCCTTTGGGACAGTTTCAGGACCTTGGTAAGACATGGGTCAGGATATTAGTTCAGGATAATGTCAGGACTTTAGATATTGACTGCAGCAGGGCCTTAGAGACAGTGTCTCAGCCTGACTTAGGACTAGCATCAGAGCCTTTGTTAGGTCCAGTGTCAGGGACTGAGTTAGGTGTAGTGTCAGGGCCTCAGTTAGGGACAGTGTCAGGGCCTGAGTTAGGACGAGCCTGCAGGCCTCAGTTAGGGCCAGGGTCACAGCCTTGGGACTAATTTTAGGGCCTTAGTTAGGAACAGCATCAGGGATTTATTTAGCATAAGAAGCTCAACATTAGTTAAAGACAAGGTTAGGTTAAGGTCTAGGCATTGTGTCAGGGCATGACCTAGGGATAGTGTCAAGACCTTAGTTACTTAGGGCATCAGGGCCTAATTTAGGACCAGTGTCAGGGCTTCAGGTAGGGATAGCGTCAGAGCCTGACTTCGGGAGAGCGACAGGGCTTGAGTGAGGCCTAGTGACAGAGCCTGACTTAGGGAGAGCGACAGGGCTTGAGTGAGGCCTAGTGTCAGAGCCTTAGCTAGGGATAGTATCAGGGCATGACTTAGGAGCAGCACAAGGGCCTTGGTAGGATCAGCCTCAGGGGCTTTGTTAAAGACCTTATCAGGGCCTCTGTTAGGGGCAGCCTTAGGGCCTCCCTTAGGGACAGCGTCAGGGCTTACTTAGGGACAGTTTCAGGACCTTGGTAAGAGATGGGTCCGGAAATTACCTCAGGATAGTGTCAGGACATTAGATATTGACGGCAGCAGGGCCTTACTTAGGGACAGTGTCAAGGCCTTAGTTAGTACTAGCATCTGGGCCTCTGTTAGGTGCAGTGTCGGGGCCTGAGTTAGGAATAGTGTTAGGGCCTTAGTTAGGGACAGTATCACGGCCTTGGGACTAAATTCAGGGCCTGAGGTAGTCACAGCCTAAGGGCTTTAGTTAGCATAAGAGGCAGGACATTTGCTAGGGACAGGGTGAGGGTAAAGTTTAGGGATCGTGTCAGGAAATGACCTAGGGATAGTGTCAAGAGCTTAGTTACAGTATCAGGGCCTTATTTAGGACCCGTGTCAGGGCTTCAGGTAGGGACAGCGTCAGTGCCTGACTCTGGGAGAGCAACAGGGCCTGAGTGAGGCCTAGCGTCAGGCCCATAGCTGGGGACACTGTCAGGGCATGATGTAGGAGCAGCATCAGGGCCTTTGTTGCGTCAGCATTAGTGTCTTAGTTACAGACATGATCAGGGCCTGAGTTAGTCACAGCGTCAAGGCCTCAGTTAGGCATAGCTTCAGGGACTGAGTTACGGACAGCCTCAGGTCTTCCCTTAGGAACAGCGACAGGGCTCTCTTAGGGACGGTGTCAGGACCTTGGTTAGAAATGGGTCAGGATACTAGCTCAGGATAGTGTCCGGATTTTAGTTATTGCCGGCAGCAGGGCCTATATTAGAGATAGATTCCGGGCCTTAGTTAGGGACAGTGTCAGGGCCTTAATTAGGACTAGTCTGGGCCTTAGTTAGGGAGAGCATTACGGCTTCGCTGAGGATAAGGGGCAGGACGTTAGCTCGGGACAGAGTCAGTTTCCAGGCCAGTGGTAGTGTCAGGATGTGAGCTAGGGATAGGGTGAAGACCTTAGTTATTGAGAGCATCAGGGCCTTAGTTAGGACCAGCGTCAGGGCCTTCATCAGGACCAGTGTCAGGGCTTCACGTACGGACAGCGTCAGAGCCTAACTAAGGTACGGCAACGGGGCCTAAGTGAGGCCTATCTTTAGGGCCTGAGTTAGGGACAGTGTCAGGGCATGACTTAGGAGCAGTATAAGGGCCTCTGTAGGATCAGCATTAGGGTCTTCGTTAAAGACATTCTCAGGGCCTCTGTTAGGGACCGCCTCAGGGCCTCACTTAGGGACAGCGTCAGGGCTTCCTTTGGGACAGTTTCAGGACCTTGGTAAGACATGGGTCAGGATATTAGCTCGGGATAATGTCAGGACTTTAGATATTGACTGCAGCAGGGCCTTAGAGACAGTGTCTCAGCCTGACTTAGGACTAGCATCAGAGCCTTTGTTAGGTCCAGTGTCAGGGACTGAGTTAGGTGTAGTGTCAGGGCCTTAGTTAGGGACAGTGTCAGGGCCTGAGTTAGGACGAGCCTCCAGGCCTCAGTTAGGGCCAGGGTCACGGCCTCGGGACTAATTTTAGGGCCTTAGTTAGGAAGAGCATCAGGGATTTATTTAGCATAAGAAGCTCAACATTAGTTAAAGACAAGGTTAGGTTAAGGTCTAGGCATTGGGTCAGGGCATGACGTAGGGATAGTGTCAAGACCTTAGTTACTTAGGGCATCAGGGCCTAATTTAGGACCAGTGTCAGGGCTTCAGGTAGGGATAGCGTCAGAGCCTGACTTCGGGAGAGCGACAGGGCTTGAGTGAGGCCTAGTGACAGAGCCTGACTTAGGGAGAGCGACAGGGCTTGAGTGAGGCCTAGTGTCAGAGCCTTAGCTAGGGATAGTATCAGGGCATGACTTAGGAGCAGCACAAGGGCCTTGGTAGGATCAGCCTCAGGGGCTTTGTTAAAGACCTTATCAGGGCCTCTGTTAGGGGCAGCCTTAGGGCCTCCCTTAGGGACAGCGTCAGGGCTTACTTAGGGACAGTTTCAGGAGCTTGGTAAGAGATGGGTCCGGAAATTACCTCAGGATAGTGTCAGGACATTAGATATTGACGGCAGCAGGGCCTTACTTAGGGACAGTGTCAAGGCCTTAGTTAGTACTAGCATCTGGGCCTCTGTTAGGTACAGTGTCGGGGCCTGAGTTAGGAATAGTGTTAGGGCCTTAGTTAGGGACAGTATCACGGCCTTGGGACTAAATTCAGGGCCTGAGGTAGTCACAGCCTAAGGGCTTTAGTTAGCCTAAGAGGCAGGACATTTGCTAGGGACAGGGTGAGGGTAAAGTTTAGGGATCGTGTCAGGAAATGACCTAGGGATAGTGTCAAGAGCTTAGTTACAGTATCAGGGCCTTATTTAGGACCCGTGTCAGGGCTTCAGGTAGGGACAGCGTCAGTGCCTGACTCTGGGAGAGCAACAGGGCCTGAGTGAGGCCTAGCGTCAGGCCCATAGCTGGGGACACTGTCAGGGCATGATGTAGGAGCAGCATCAGGGCCTTTGTTGCATCAGCATTAGTGTCTTAGTTACAGACATGATCAGGGCCTGAGTTAGTCACAGCGTCAAGGCCTCAGTTAGGCATAGCTTCAGGGACTGAGTTACGGACAGCCTCAGGTCTTCCCTTAGGAACAGCGACAGGGCTCTCTTAGGGACGGTGTCAGGACCTTGGTTAGAAATGGGTCAGGATACTAGCTCAGGATAGTGTCCGGATTTTAGTTATTGCCGGCAGCAGGGCCTATATTAGAGATAGATTCCGGGCCTTAGTTAGGGACAGTGTCAGGGCCTTAATTAGGACTAGTCTGGGCCTTAGTTAGGGAGAGCATTACGGCTTCGCTGAGGATAAGGGGCAGGACGTTAGCTCGGGACAGAGTCAGGTTCCAGGCCAGTGGTAGTGTCAGGATGTGAGCTAGGGATAGGGTGAAGACCTTAGTTATTGAGAGCATCAGGGCCTTAGTTAGGACCAGCGTCAGGGCCTTCATCAGGACCAGTGTCAGGGCTTCACGTACGGACAGCGTCAGAGCCTAACTAAGGTACGGCAACGGGGCCTAAGTGAGGCCTATCTTTAGGGCCTGAGTTAGGGACAGTGTCAGGGCATGACTTAGGAGCAGTATAAGGGCCTCTGTAGGATCAGCATTAGGGTCTTCGTTAAAGACATTCTCAGGGCCTCTGTTAGGGACCGCCTCAGGGCCTCACTTAGGGACAGCGTCAGGGCTTCCTTTGGGACAGTTTCAGGACCTTGGTAAGACATGGGTCAGGATATTAGCTCGGGATAATGTCAGGACTTTAGATATTGACTGCAGCAGGGCCTTAGAGACAGTGTCTCAGCCTGACTTAGGACTAGCATCAGAGCCTTTGTTAGGTCCAGTGTCAGGGACTGAGTTAGGTGTAGTGTCAGGGCCTTAGTTAGGGACAGTGTCAGGGCCTGAGTTAGGACGAGCCTCCAGGCCTCAGTTAGGGCCAGGGTCACGGCCTCGGGACTAATTTTAGGGCCTTAGTTAGGAAGAGCATCAGGGATTTATTTAGCATAAGAAGCTCAACATTAGTTAAAGACAAGGTTAGGTTAAGGTCTAGGCATTGGGTCAGGGCATGACGTAGGGATAGTGTCAAGACCTTAGTTACTTAGGGCATCAGGGCCTAATTTAGGACCAGTGTCAGGGCTTCAGGTAGGGATAGCGTCAGAGCCTGACTTCGGGAGAGCGACAGGGCTTGAGTGAGGCCTAGTGACAGAGCCTGACTTAGGGAGAGCGACAGGGCTTGAGTGAGGCCTAGTGTCAGAGCCTTAGCTAGGGATAGTATCAGGGCATGACTTAGGAGCAGCACAAGGGCCTTGGTAGGATCAGCCTCAGGGGCTTTGTTAAAGACCTTATCAGGGCCTCTGTTAGGGGCAGCCTTAGGGCCTCCCTTAGGGACAGCGTCAGGGCTTACTTAGGGACAGTTTCAGGAGCTTGGTAAGAGATGGGTCCGGAAATTACCTCAGGATAGTGTCAGGACATTAGATATTGACGGCAGCAGGGCCTTACTTAGGGACAGTGTCAAGGCCTTAGTTAGTACTAGCATCTGGGCCTCTGTTAGGTACAGTGTCGGGGCCTGAGTTAGGAATAGTGTTAGGGCCTTAGTTAGGGACAGTATCACGGCCTTGGGACTAAATTCAGGGCCTGAGGTAGTCACAGCCTAAGGGCTTTAGTTAGCATAAGAGGCAGGACATTTGCTAGGGACAGGGTGAGGGTAAAGTTTAGGGATCGTGTCAGGAAATGACCTAGGGATAGTGTCAAGAGCTTAGTTACAGTATCAGGGCCTTATTTAGGACCCGTGTCAGGGCTTCAGGTAGGGACAGCGTCAGTGCCTGACTCTGGGAGAGCAACAGGGCCTGAGTGAGGCCTAGCGTCAGGCCCATAGCTGGGGACACTGTCAGGCCATGATGTAGGAGCAGCATCAGGGCCTTTGTTGCATCAGCATTAGTGTCTTAGTTACAGACATGATCAGGGCCTGAGTTAGTCACAGCGTCAAGGCCTCAGTTAGGCATAGCTTCAGGGACTGAGTTACGGACAGCCTCAGGTCTTCCCTTAGGAACAGCGACAGGGCTCTCTTAGGGACGGTGTCAGGACCTTGGTTAGAAATGGGTCAGGATACTAGCTCAGGATAGTGTCCGGATTTTAGTTATTGCCGGCAGCAGGGCCTATATTAGAGATAGATTCCGGGCCTTAGTTAGGGACAGTGTCAGGGCCTTAATTAGGACTAGTCTGGGCCTTAGTTAGGGAGAGCATTACGGCTTCGCTGAGGATAAGGGGCAGGACGTTAGCTCGGGACAGAGTCAGGTTCCAGGCCAGTGGTAGTGTCAGGATGTGAGCTAGGGATAGGGTGAAGACCTTAGTTATTGAGAGCATCAGGGCCTTAGTTAGGACCAGCGTCAGGGCCTTCATCAGGACCAGTGTCAGGGCTTCACGTACGGACAGCGTCAGAGCCTAACTAAGGTACGGCAACGGGGCCTAAGTGAGGCCTATCTTTAGGGCCTGAGTTAGGGACAGTGTCAGGGCATGACTTAGGAGCAGTATAAGGGCCTCTGTAGGATCAGCATTAGGGTCTTCGTTAAAGACATTCTCAGGGCCTCTGTTAGGGACCGCCTCAGGGCCTCACTTAGGGACAGCGTCAGGGCTTCCTTTGGGACAGTTTCAGGACCTTGGTAAGACATGGGTCAGGATATTAGCTCGGGATAATGTCAGGACTTTAGATATTGACTGCAGCAGGGCCTTAGAGACAGTGTCTCAGCCTGACTTAGGACTAGCATCAGAGCCTTTGTTAGGTCCAGTGTCAGGGACTGAGTTAGGTGTAGTGTCAGGGCCTTAGTTAGGGACAGTGTCAGGGCCTGAGTTAGGACGAGCCTCCAGGCCTCAGTTAGGGCCAGGGTCACGGCCTCGGGACTAATTTTAGGGCCTTAGTTAGGAAGAGCATCAGGGATTTATTTAGCATAAGAAGCTCAACATTAGTTAAAGACAAGGTTAGGTTAAGGTCTAGGCATTGGGTCAGGGCATGACGTAGGGATAGTGTCAAGACCTTAGTTACTTAGGGCATCAGGGCCTAATTTAGGACCAGTGTCAGGGCTTCAGGTAGGGATAGCGTCAGAGCCTGACTTCGGGAGAGCGACAGGGCTTGAGTGAGGCCTAGTGACAGAGCCTGACTTAGGGAGAGCGACAGGGCTTGAGTGAGGCCTAGTGTCAGAGCCTTAGCTAGGGATAGTATCAGGGCATGACTTAGGAGCAGCACAAGGGCCTTGGTAGGATCAGCCTCAGGGGCTTTGTTAAAGACCTTATCAGGGCCTCTGTTAGGGGCAGCCTTAGGGCCTCCCTTAGGGACAGCGTCAGGGCTTACTTAGGGACAGTTTCAGGAGCTTGGTAAGAGATGGGTCCGGAAATTACCTCAGGATAGTGTCAGGACATTAGATATTGACGGCAGCAGGGCCTTACTTAGGGACAGTGTCAAGGCCTTAGTTAGTACTAGCATCTGGGCCTCTGTTAGGTACAGTGTCGGGGCCTGAGTTAGGAATAGTGTTAGGGCCTTAGTTAGGGACAGTATCACGGCCTTGGGACTAAATTCAGGGCCTGAGGTAGTCACAGCCTAAGGGCTTTAGTTAGCATAAGAGGCAGGACATTTGCTAGGGACAGGGTGAGGGTAAAGTTTAGGGATCGTGTCAGGAAATGACCTAGGGATAGTGTCAAGAGCTTAGTTACAGTATCAGGGCCTTATTTAGGACCCGTGTCAGGGCTTCAGGTAGGGACAGCATCAGTGCCTGACTCTGGGAGAGCAACAGGGCCTGAGTGAGGCCTAGCGTCAGGCCCATAGCTGGGGACACTGTCAGGCCATGATGTAGGAGCAGCATCAGGGCCTTTGTTGCATCAGCATTAGTGTCTTAGTTACAGACATGATCAGGGCCTGAGTTAGTCACAGCGTCAAGGCCTCAGTTAGGCATAGCTTCAGGGACTGAGTTACGGACAGCCTCAGGTCTTCCCTTAGGAACAGCGACAGGGCTCTCTTAGGGACGGTGTCAGGACCTTGGTTAGAAATGGGTCAGGATACTAGCTCAGGATAGTGTCCGGATTTTAGTTATTGCCGGCAGCAGGGCCTATATTAGAGATAGATTCCGGGCCTTAGTTAGGGACAGTGTCAGGGCCTTAATTAGGACTAGTCTGGGCCTTAGTTAGGGAGAGCATTACGGCTTCGCTGAGGATAAGGGGCAGGACGTTAGCTCGGGACAGAGTCAGGTTCCAGGCCAGTGGTAGTGTCAGGATGTGAGCTAGGGATAGGGTGAAGACCTTAGTTATTGAGAGCATCAGGGCCTTAGTTAGGACCAGCGTCAGGGCCTTCATCAGGACCAGTGTCAGGGCTTCACGTACGGACAGCGTCAGAGCCTAACTAAGGTACGGCAACGGGGCCTAAGTGAGGCCTATCTTTAGGGCCTGAGTTAGGGACAGTGTCAGGGCATGACTTAGGAGCAGTATAAGGGCCTCTGTAGGATCAGCATTAGGGTCTTCGTTAAAGACATTCTCAGGGCCTCTGTTAGGGACCGCCTCAGGGCCTCACTTAGGGACAGCGTCAGGGCTTCCTTTGGGACAGTTTCAGGACCTTGGTAAGACATGGGTCAGGATATTAGCTCGGGATAATGTCAGGACTTTAGATATTGACTGCAGCAGGGCCTTAGAGACAGTGTCTCAGCCTGACTTAGGACTAGCATCAGAGCCTTTGTTAGGTCCAGTGTCAGGGACTGAGTTAGGTGTAGTGTCAGGGCCTTAGTTAGGGACAGTGTCAGGGCCTGAGTTAGGACGAGCCTCCAGGCCTCAGTTAGGGCCAGGGTCACGGCCTCGGGACTAATTTTAGGGCCTTAGTTAGGAAGAGCATCAGGGATTTATTTAGCATAAGAAGCTCAACATTAGTTAAAGACAAGGTTAGGTTAAGGTCTAGGCATTGGGTCAGGGCATGACCTAGGGATAGTGTCAAGACCTTAGTTACTTAGGGCATCAGGGCCTAATTTAGGACCAGCGTCAGGGCTTCAGGTAGGGATAGCGTCAGAGCCTGACTTCGGGAGAGCGACAGGGCTTGAGTGAGGCCTAGTGTCAGAGCCTTAGCTAGGGATAGTATCAGGGCATGACTTAGGAGCAGCATAAGGGCCTTGGTAGGATCAGCCTCAGGGGCTTTGTTAAAGACCTTATCAGGGCCTCTGTTAGGGGCAGCCTTAGGGCCTCCCTTAGGGACAGCGTCAGGGCTTACTTAGGGACAGTTTCAGGAGCTTGGTAAGAGATGGGTCCGGAAATTACCTCAGGATAGTGTCAGGACATTAGATATTGACGGCAGCAGGGCCTTACTTAGGGACAGTGTCAAGGCCTTAGTTAGTACTAGCATCTGGGCCTCTGTTAGGTACAGTGTCGGGGCCTGAGTTAGGAATAGTGTTAGGGCCTTAGTTAGGGACAGTATCACGGCCTTGGGACTAAATTCAGGGCCTGAGGTAGTCACAGCCTAAGGGCTTTAGTTAGCATAAGAGGCAGGACATTTGCTAGGGACAGGGTGAGGGTAAAGTTTAGGGATCGTGTCAGGAAATGACCTAGGGATAGTGTCAAGAGCTTAGTTACAGTATCAGGGCCTTATTTAGGACCCGTGTCAGGGCTTCAGGTAGGGACAGCGTCAGTGCCTGACTCTGGGAGAGCAACAGGGCCTGAGTGAGGCCTAGCGTCAGGCCCATAGCTGGGGACACTGTCAGGGCATGATGTAGGAGCAGCATCAGGGCCTTTGTTGCATCAGCATTAGTGTCTTAGTTACAGACATGATCAGGGCCTGAGTTAGTCACAGCGTCAAGGCCTCAGTTAGGCATAGCTTCAGGGACTGAGTTACGGACAGCCTCAGGTCTTCCCTTAGGAACAGCGACAGGGCTCTCTTAGGGACGGTGTCAGGACCTTGGTTAGAAATGGGTCAGGATATTAGCTCAGGATAGTGTCCGGATTTTAGTTATTGCCGGCAGCAGGGCCTATATTAGAGATAGATTCCGGGCCTTAGTTAGGGACAGTGTCAGGGCCTTAATTAGGACTAGTCTGGGCCTTAGTTAGGGAGAGCATTACGGCTTCGCTGAGGATAAGGGGCAGGACGTTAGCTCGGGACAGAGTCAGGTTCCAGGCCAGTGGTAGTGTCAGGATGTGAGCTAGGGATAGGGTGAAGACCTTAGTTATTGAGAGCATCAGGGCCTTAGTTAGGACCAGCGTCAGGGCCTTCATCAGGACCAGTGTCAGGGCTTCACGTACGGACAGCGTCAGAGCCTAACTAAGGTACGGCAACGGGGCCTAAGTGAGGCCTATCTTTAGGGCCTGAGTTAGGGACAGTGTCAGGGCATGACTTAGGAGCAGTATAAGGGCCTCTGTAGGATCAGCATTAGGGTCTTCGTTAAAGACATTCTCAGGGCCTCTGTTAGGGACCGCCTCAGGGCCTCACTTAGGGACAGCGTCAGGGCTTCCTTTGGGACAGTTTCAGGACCTTGGTAAGACATGGGTCAGGATATTAGCTCGGGATAATGTCAGGACTTTAGATATTGACTGCAGCAGGGCCTTAGAGACAGTGTCTCAGCCTGACTTAGGACTAGCATCAGAGCCTTTGTTAGGTCCAGTGTCAGGGACTGAGTTAGGTGTAGTGTCAGGGCCTTAGTTAGGGACAGTGTCAGGGCCTGAGTTAGGACGAGCCTCCAGGCCTCAGTTAGGGCCAGGGTCACGGCCTCGGGACTAATTTTAGGGCCTTAGTTAGGAAGAGCATCAGGGATTTATTTAGCATAAGAAGCTCAACATTAGTTAAAGACAAGGTTAGGTTAAGGTCTAGGGATTGTGTCAGGGCATGACCTAGGGATAGTGTCAAGACCTTAGTTACTTAGGGCATCAGGGCCTAATTTAGGACCAGCGTCATGGCTTCAGGTAGGGATAGCGTCAGAGCCTGACTTCGGGAGAGCGACAGGGCTTGAGTGAGGCCTAGTGTCAGAGCCTTAGCTAGGGATAGTATCAGGGCATGACTTAGGAGCAGCACAAGGGCCTTGGTAGGATCAGCCTCAGGGGCTTTGTTAAAGACCTTATCAGGGCCTCTGTTAGGGGCAGCCTTAGGGCCTCCCTTAGGGACAGCGTCAGGGCTTACTTAGGGACAGTTTCAGGAGCTTGGTAAGAGATGGGTCCGGAAATTACCTCAGGATAGTGTCAGGACATTAGATATTGACGGCAGCAGGGCCTTACTTAGGGACAGTGTCAAGGCCTTAGTTAGTACTAGCATCTGGGCCTCTGTTAGGTACAGTGTCGGGGCCTGAGTTAGGAATAGTGTTAGGGCCTTAGTTAGGGACAGTATCACGGCCTTGGGACTAAATTCAGGGCCTGAGGTAGTCACAGCCTAAGGGCTTTAGTTAGCATAAGAGGCAGGACATTTGCTAGGGACAGGGTGAGGGTAAAGTTTAGGGATCGTGTCAGGAAATGACCTAGGGATAGTGTCAAGAGCTTAGTTACAGTATCAGGGCCTTATTTAGGACCCGTGTCAGGGCTTCAGGTAGGGACAGCGTCAGTGCCTGACTCTGGGAGAGCAACAGGGCCTGAGTGAGGCCTAGCGTCAGGCCCATAGCTGGGGACACTGTCAGGGCATGATGTAGGAGCAGCATCAGGGCCTTTGTTGCGTCAGCATTAGTGTCTTAGTTACAGACATGATCAGGGCCTGAGTTAGTCACAGCGTCAAGGCCTCAGTTAGGCATAGCTTCAGGGACTGAGTTACGGACAGCCTCAGGTCTTCCCTTAGGAACAGCGACAGGGCTCTCTTAGGGACGGTGTCAGGACCTTGGTTAGAAATGGGTCAGGATATTAGCTCAGGATAGTGTCCGGATTTTAGTTATTGCCGGCAGCAGGGCCTATATTAGAGATAGATTCCGGGCCTTAGTTAGGGACAGTGTCAGGGCCTTAATTAGGACTAGTCTGGGCCTTAGTTAGGGAGAGCATTACGGCTTCGCTGAGGATAAGGGGCAGGACGTTAGCTCGGGACAGAGTCAGGTTCCAGGCCAGTGGTAGTGTCAGGATGTGAGCTAGGGATAGGGTGAAGACCTTAGTTATTGAGAGCATCAGGGCCTTAGTTAGGACCAGCGTCAGGGCCTTCATCAGGACCAGTGTCAGGGCTTCACGTACGGACAGCGTCAGAGCCTAACTAAGGTACGGCAACGGGGCCTAAGTGAGGCCTATCTTTAGGGCCTGAGTTAGGGACAGTGTCAGGGCATGACTTAGGAGCAGTATAAGGGCCTCTGTAGGATCAGCATTAGGGTCTTCGTTAAAGACATTCTCAGGGCCTCTGTTAGGGACCGCCTCAGGGCCTCACTTAGGGACAGCGTCAGGGCTTCCTTTGGGACAGTTTCAGGACCTTGGTAAGACATGGGTCAGGATATTAGCTCGGGATAATGTCAGGACTTTAGATATTGACTGCAGCAGGGCCTTAGAGACAGTGTCTCAGCCTGACTTAGGACTAGCATCAGAGCCTTTGTTAGGTCCAGTGTCAGGGACTGAGTTAGGTGTAGTGTCAGGGCCTTAGTTAGGGACAGTGTCAGGGCCTGAGTTAGGACGAGCCTCCAGGCCTCAGTTAGGGCCAGGGTCACGGCCTCGGGACTAATTTTAGGGCCTTAGTTAGGAAGAGCATCAGGGATTTATTTAGCATAAGAAGCTCAACATTAGTTAAAGACAAGGTTAGGTTAAGGTCTAGGGATTGTGTCAGGGCATGACCTAGGGATAGTGTCAAGACCTTAGTTACTTAGGGCATCAGGGCCTAATTTAGAACCAGTGTCAGGGCTTCAGGTAGGGATAGCGTCAGAGCCTGACTTCGGGAGAGCGACAGGGCTTGAGTGAGGCCTAGTGACAGAGCCTGACTTAGGGAGAGCGACAGGGCTTGAGTGAGGCCTAGTGTCAGAGCCTTAGCTAGGGATAGTATCAGGGCATGACTTAGGAGCAGCACAAGGGCCTTGGTAGGATCAGCCTCAGGGGCTTTGTTAAAGACCTTATCAGGGCCTCTGTTAGGGGCAGCCTTAGGGCCTCCCTTAGGGACAGCGTCAGGGCTTACTTAGGGACAGTTTCAGGACCTTGGTAAGAGATGGGTCCGGAAATTACCTCAGGATAGTGTCAGGACATTAGATATTGACGGCAGCAGGGCCTTACTTAGGGACAGTGTCAAGGCCTTAGTTAGTACTAGCATCTGGGCCTCTGTTAGGTGCAGTGTCGGGGCCTGAGTTAGGAATAGTGTTAGGGCCTTAGTTAGGGACAGTATCACGGCCTTGGGACTAAATTCAGGGCCTGAGGTAGTCACAGCCTAAGGGCTTTAGTTAGCATAAGAGGCAGGACATTTGCTAGGGACAGGGTGAGGGTAAAGTTTAGGGATCGTGTCAGGAAATGACCTAGGGATAGTGTCAAGAGCTTAGTTACAGTATCAGGGCCTTATTTAGGACCCGTGTCAGGGCTTCAGGTAGGGACAGCGTCAGTGCCTGACTCTGGGAGAGCAACAGGGCCTGAGTGAGGCCTAGCGTCAGGCCCATAGCTGGGGACACTGTCAGGGCATGATGTAAGAGCAGCATCAGGGCCTTTGTTGCGTCAGCATTAGTGTCTTAGTTACAGACATGATCAGGGCCTGAGTTAGTCACAGCGTCAAGGCCTCAGTTAGGCATAGCTTCAGGGACTGAGTTACGGACAGCCTCAGGTCTTCCCTTAGGAACAGCGACAGGGCTCTCTTAGGGACGGTGTCAGGACCTTGGTTAGAAATGGGTCAGGATACTAGCTCAGGATAGTGTCCGGATTTTAGTTATTGCCGGCAGCAGGGCCTATATTAGAGATAGATTCCGGGCCTTAGTTAGGGACAGTGTCAGGGCCTTAATTAGGACTAGTCTGGGCCTTAGTTAGGGAGAGCATTACGGCTTCGCTGAGGATAAGGGGCAGGACGTTAGCTCGGGACAGAGTCAGGTTCCAGGCCAGTGGTAGTGTCAGGATGTGAGCTAGGGATAGGGTGAAGACCTTAGTTATTGAGAGCATCAGGGCCTTAGTTAGGACCAGCGTCAGGGCCTTCATCAGGACCAGTGTCAGGGCTTCACGTACGGACAGCGTCAGAGCCTAACTAAGGTACGGCAACGGGGCCTAAGTGAGGCCTATCTTTAGGGCCTGAGTTAGGGACAGTGTCAGGGCATGACTTAGGAGCAGTATAAGGGCCTCTGTAGGATCAGCATTAGGGTCTTCGTTAAAGACATTCTCAGGGCCTCTGTTAGGGACCGCCTCAGGGCCTCACTTAGGGACAGCGTCAGGGCTTCCTTTGGGACAGTTTCAGGACCTTGGTAAGACATGGGTCAGGATATTAGCTCGGGATAATGTCAGGACTTTAGATATTGACTGCAGCAGGGCCTTAGAGACAGTGTCTCAGCCTGACTTAGGACTAGCATCAGAGCCTTTGTTAGGTCCAGTGTCAGGGACTGAGTTAGGTGTAGTGTCAGGGCCTTAGTTAGGGACAGTGTCAGGGCCTGAGTTAGGACGAGCCTCCAGGCCTCAGTTAGGGCCAGGGTCACGGCCTCGGGACTAATTTTAGGGCCTTAGTTAGGAAGAGCATCAGGGATTTATTTAGCATAAGAAGCTCAACATTAGTTAAAGACAAGGTTAGGTTAAGGTCTAGGGATTGTGTCAGGGCATGACCTAGGGATAGTGTCAAGACCTTAGTTACTTAGGGCATCAGGGCCTAATTTAGGACCAGTGTCAGGGCTTCAGGTAGGGATAGCGTCAGAGCCTGACTTCGGGAGAGCGACAGGGCTTGAGTGAGGCCTAGTGACAGAGCCTGACTTAGGGAGAGCGACAGGGCTTGAGTGAGGCCTAGTGTCAGAGCCTTAGCTAGGGATAGTATCAGGGCATGACTTAGGAGCAGCACAAGGGCCTTGGTAGGATCAGCCTCAGGGGCTTTGTTAAAGACCTTATCAGGGCCTCTGTTAGGGGCAGCCTTAGGGCCTCCCTTAGGGACAGCGTCAGGGCTTACTTAGGGACAGTTTCAGGACCTTGGTAAGAGATGGGTCCGGAAATTACCTCAGGATAGTGTCAGGACATTAGATATTGACGGCAGCAGGGCCTTACTTAGGGACAGTGTCAAGGCCTTAGTTAGTACTAGCATCTGGGCCTCTGTTAGGTGCAGTGTCGGGGCCTGAGTTAGGAATAGTGTTAGGGCCTTAGTTAGGGACAGTATCACGGCCTTGGGACTAAATTCAGGGCCTGAGGTAGTCACAGCCTAAGGGCTTTAGTTAGCATAAGAGGCAGGACATTTGCTAGGGACAGGGTGAGGGTAAAGTTTAGGGATCGTGTCAGGAAATGACCTAGGGATAGTGTCAAGAGCTTAGTTACAGTATCAGGGCCTTATTTAGGACCCGTGTCAGGGCTTCAGGTAGGGACAGCGTCAGTGCCTGACTCTGGGAGAGCAACAGGGCCTGAGTGAGGCCTAGCGTCAGGCCCATAGCTGGGGACACTGTCAGGGCATGATGTAGGAGCAGCATCAGGGCCTTTGTTGCGTCAGCATTAGTGTCTTAGTTACAGACATGATCAGGGCCTGAGTTAGTCACAGCGTCAAGGCCTCAGTTAGGCATAGCTTCAGGGACTGAGTTACGGACAGCCTCAGGTCTTCCCTTAGGAACAGCGACAGGGCTCTCTTAGGGACGGTGTCAGGACCTTGGTTAGAAATGGGTCAGGATATTAGCTCAGGATAGTGTCCGGATTTTAGTTATTGCCGGCAGCAGGGCCTATATTAGAGATAGATTCCGGGCCTTAGTTAGGGACAGTGTCAGGGCCTTAATTAGGACTAGTCTGGGCCTTAGTTAGGGAGAGCATTACGGCTTCGCTGAGGATAAGGGGCAGGACGTTAGCTCGGGACAGAGTCAGGTTCCAGGCCAGTGGTAGTGTCAGGATGTGAGCTAGGGATAGGGTGAAGACCTTAGTTATTGAGAGCATCAGGGCCTTAGTTAGGACCAGCGTCAGGGCCTTCATCAGGACCAGTGTCAGGGCTTCACGTACGGACAGCGTCAGAGCCTAACTAAGGTACGGCAACGGGGCCTAAGTGAGGCCTATCTTTAGGGCCTGAGTTAGGGACAGTGTCAGGGCATGACTTAGGAGCAGTATAAGGGCCTCTGTAGGATCAGCATTAGGGTCTTCGTTAAAGACATTCTCAGGGCCTCTGTTAGGGACCGCCTCAGGGCCTCACTTAGGGACAGCGTCAGGGCTTCCTTTGGGACAGTTTCAGGACCTTGGTAAGACATGGGTCAGGATATTAGCTCGGGATAATGTCAGGACTTTAGATATTGACTGCAGCAGGGCCTTAGAGACAGTGTCTCAGCCTGACTTAGGACTAGCATCAGAGCCTTTGTTAGGTCCAGTGTCAGGGACTGAGTTAGGTGTAGTGTCAGGGCCTTAGTTAGGGACAGTGTCAGGGCCTGAGTTAGGACGAGCCTCCAGGCCTCAGTTAGGGCCAGGGTCACGGCCTCGGGACTAATTTTAGGGCCTTAGTTAGGAAGAGCATCAGGGATTTATTTAGCATAAGAAGCTCAACATTAGTTAAAGACAAGGTTAGGTTAAGGTCTAGGGATTGTGTCAGGGCATGACCTAGGGATAGTGTCAAGACCTTAGTTACTTAGGGCATCAGGGCCTAATTTAGGACCAGTGTCAGGGCTTCAGGTAGGGATAGCGTCAGAGCCTGACTTCGGGAGAGCGACAGGGCTTGAGTGAGGCCTAGTGACAGAGCCTGACTTAGGGAGAGCGACAGGGCTTGAGTGAGGCCTAGTGTCAGAGCCTTAGCTAGGGATAGTATCAGGGCATGACTTAGGAGCAGCACAAGGGCCTTGGTAGGATCAGCCTCAGGGGCTTTGTTAAAGACCTTATCAGGGCCTCTGTTAGGGGCAGCCTTAGGGCCTCCCTTAGGGACAGCGTCAGGGCTTACTTAGGGACAGTTTCAGGACCTTGGTAAGAGATGGGTCCGGAAATTACCTCAGGATAGTGTCAGGACATTAGATATTGACGGCAGCAGGGCCTTACTTAGGGACAGTGTCAAGGCCTTAGTTAGTACTAGCATCTGGGCCTCTGTTAGGTGCAGTGTCGGGGCCTGAGTTAGGAATAGTGTTAGGGCCTTAGTTAGGGACAGTATCACGGCCTTGGGACTAAATTCAGGGCCTGAGGTAGTCACAGCCTAAGGGCTTTAGTTAGCATAAGAGGCAGGACATTTGCTAGGGACAGGGTGAGGGTAAAGTTTAGGGATCGTGTCAGGAAATGACCTAGGGATAGTGTCAAGAGCTTAGTTACAGTATCAGGGCCTTATTTAGGACCCGTGTCAGGGCTTCAGGTAGGGACAGCGTCAGTGCCTGACTCTGGGAGAGCAACAGGGCCTGAGTGAGGCCTAGCGTCAGGCCCATAGCTGGGGACACTGTCAGGGCATGATGTAGGAGCAGCATCAGGGCCTTTGTTGCGTCAGCATTAGTGTCTTAGTTACAGACATGATCAGGGCCTGAGTTAGTCACAGCGTCAAGGCCTCAGTTAGGCATAGCTTCAGGGACTGAGTTACGGACAGCCTCAGGTCTTCCCTTAGGAACAGCGACAGGGCTCTCTTAGGGACGGTGTCAGGACCTTGGTTAGAAATGGGTCAGGATATTAGCTCAGGATAGTGTCCGGATTTTAGTTATTGCCGGCAGCAGGGCCTATATTAGAGATAGATTCCGGGCCTTAGTTAGGGACAGTGTCAGGGCCTTAATTAGGACTAGTCTGGGCCTTAGTTAGGGAGAGCATTACGGCTTCGCTGAGGATAAGGGGCAGGACGTTAGCTCGGGACAGAGTCAGGTTCCAGGCCAGTGGTAGTGTCAGGATGTGAGCTAGGGATAGGGTGAAGACCTTAGTTATTGAGAGCATCAGGGCCTTAGTTAGGACCAGCGTCAGGGCCTTCATCAGGACCAGTGTCAGGGCTTCACGTACGGACAGCGTCAGAGCCTAACTAAGGTACGGCAACGGGGCCTAAGTGAGGCCTATCTTTAGGGCCTGAGTTAGGGACAGTGTCAGGGCATGACTTAGGAGCAGTATAAGGGCCTCTGTAGGATCAGCATTAGGGTCTTCGTTAAAGACATTCTCAGGGCCTCTGTTAGGGACCGCCTCAGGGCCTCACTTAGGGACAGCGTCAGGGCTTCCTTTGGGACAGTTTCAGGACCTTGGTAAGACATGGGTCAGGATATTAGCTCGGGATAATGTCAGGACTTTAGATATTGACTGCAGCAGGGCCTTAGAGACAGTGTCTCAGCCTGACTTAGGACTAGCATCAGAGCCTTTGTTAGGTCCAGTGTCAGGGACTGAGTTAGGTGTAGTGTCAGGGCCTTAGTTAGGGACAGTGTCAGGGCCTGAGTTAGGACGAGCCTCCAGGCCTCAGTTAGGGCCAGGGTCACGGCCTCGGGACTAATTTTAGGGCCTTAGTTAGGAAGAGCATCAGGGATTTATTTAGCATAAGAAGCTCAACATTAGTTAAAGACAAGGTTAGGTTAAGGTCTAGGGATTGTGTCAGGGCATGACCTAGGGATAGTGTCAAGACCTTAGTTACTTAGGGCATCAGGGCCTAATTTAGGACCAGTGTCAGGGCTTCAGGTAGGGATAGCGTCAGAGCCTGACTTCGGGAGAGCGACAGGGCTTGAGTGAGGCCTAGTGTCAGAGCCTTAGCTAGGGATAGTATCAGGGCATGACTTAGGAGCAGCACAAGGGCCTTGGTAGGATCAGCCTCAGGGGCTTTGTTAAAGACCTTATCAGGGCCTCTGTTAGGGGCAGCCTTAGGGCCTCCCTTAGGGACAGCGTCAGGGCTTACTTAGGGACAGTTTCAGGACCTTGGTAAGAGATGGGTCCGGAAATTACCTCAGGATAGTGTCAGGACATTAGATATTGACGGCAGCAGGGCCTTACTTAGGGACAGTGTCAAGGCCTTAGTTAGTACTAGCATCTGGGCCTCTGTTAGGTACAGTGTCGGGGCCTGAGTTAGGAATAGTGTTAGGGCCTTAGTTAGGGACAGTATCACGGCCTTGGGACTAAATTCAGGGCCTGAGGTAGTCACAGCCTAAGGGCTTTAGTTAGCATAAGAGGCAGGACATTTGCTAGGGACAGGGTGAGGGTAAAGTTTAGGGATCGTGTCAGGAAATGACCTAGGGATAGTGTCAAGAGCTTAGTTACAGTATCAGGGCCTTATTTAGGACCCGTGTCAGGGCTTCAGGTAGGGACAGCGTCAGTGCCTGACTCTGGGAGAGCAACAGGGCCTGAGTGAGGCCTAGCGTCAGGCCCATAGCTGGGGACACTGTCAGGGCATGATGTAAGAGCAGCATCAGGGCCTTTGTTGCGTCAGCATTAGTGTCTTAGTTACAGACATGATCAGGGCCTGAGTTAGTCACAGCGTCAAGGCCTCAGTTAGGCATAGCTTCAGGGACTGAGTTACGGACAGCCTCAGGTCTTCCCTTAGGAACAGCGACAGGGCTCTCTTAGGGACGGTGTCAGGACCTTGGTTAGAAATGGGTCAGGATACTAGCTCAGGATAGTGTCCGGATTTTAGTTATTGCCGGCAGCAGGGCCTATATTAGAGATAGATTCCGGGCCTTAGTTAGGGACAGTATCAGGGCCTTAATTAGGACTAGTCTGGGCCTTAGTTAGGGAGAGCATTACGGCTTCGCTGAGGATAAGGGGCAGGACGTTAGCTCGGGACAGAGTCAGGTTCCAGGCCAGTGGTAGTGTCAGGATGTGAGCTAGGGATAGGGTGAAGACCTTAGTTATTGAGAGCATCAGGGCCTTAGTTAGGACCAGCGTCAGGGCCTTCATCAGGACCAGTGTCAGGGCTTCACGTACGGACAGCGTCAGAGCCTAACTAAGGTACGGCAACGGGGCCTAAGTGAGGCCTATCTTTAGGGCCTGAGTTAGGGACAGTGTCAGGGCATGACTTAGGAGCAGTATAAGGGCCTCTGTAGGATCAGCATTAGGGTCTTCGTTAAAGACATTCTCAGGGCCTCTGTTAGGGACCGCCTCAGGGCCTCACTTAGGGACAGCGTCAGGGCTTCCTTTGGGACAGTTTCAGGACCTTGGTAAGACATGGGTCAGGATATTAGCTCGGGATAATGTCAGGACTTTAGATATTGACTGCAGCAGGGCCTTAGAGACAGTGTCTCAGCCTGACTTAGGACTAGCATCAGAGCCTTTGTTAGGTCCAGTGTCAGGGACTGAGTTAGGTGTAGTGTCAGGGCCTTAGTTAGGGACAGTGTCAGGGCCTGAGTTAGGACGAGCCTCCAGGCCTCAGTTAGGGCCAGGGTCACGGCCTCGGGACTAATTTTAGGGCCTTAGTTAGGAAGAGCATCAGGGATTTATTTAGCATAAGAAGCTCAACATTAGTTAAAGACAAGGTTAGGTTAAGGTCTAGGGATTGTGTCAGGGCATGACCTAGGGATAGTGTCAAGACCTTAGTTACTTAGGGCATCAGGGCCTAATTTAGGACCAGTGTCAGGGCTTCAGGTAGGGATAGCGTCAGAGCCTGACTTCGGGAGAGCGACAGGGCTTGAGTGAGGCCTAGTGACAGAGCCTGACTTAGGGAGAGCGACAGGGCTTGAGTGAGGCCTAGTGTCAGAGCCTTAGCTAGGGATAGTATCAGGGCATGACTTAGGAGCAGCACAAGGGCCTTGGTAGGATCAGCCTCAGGGGCTTTGTTAAAGACCTTATCAGGGCCTCTGTTAGGGGCAGCCTTAGGGCCTCCCTTAGGACAGCGTCAGGGCTTACTTAGGGACAGTTTCAGGACCTTGGTAAGAGATGGGTCCGGAAATTACCTCAGGATAGTGTCAGGACATTAGATATTGACGGCAGCAGGGCCTTACTTAGGGACAGTGTCAAGGCCTTAGTTAGTACTAGCATCTGGGCCTCTGTTAGGTGCAGTGTCGGGGCCTGAGTTAGGAATAGTGTTAGGGCCTTAGTTAGGGACAGTATCACGGCCTTGGGACTAAATTCAGGGCCTGAGGTAGTCACAGCCTAAGGGCTTTAGTTAGCATAAGAGGCAGGACATTTGCTAGGGACAGGGTGAGGGTAAAGTTTAGGGATCGTGTCAGGAAATGACCTAGGGATAGTGTCAAGAGCTTAGTTACAGTATCAGGGCCTTATTTAGGACCCGTGTCAGGGCTTCAGGTAGGGACAGCGTCAGTGCCTGACTCTGGGAGAGCAACAGGGCCTGAGTGAGGCCTAGCGTCAGGCCCATAGCTGGGGACACTGTCAGGGCATGATGTAGGAGCAGCATCAGGGCCTTTGTTGCGTCAGCATTAGTGTCTTAGTTACAGACATGATCAGGGCCTGAGTTAGTCACAGCGTCAAGGCCTCAGTTAGGCATAGCTTCAGGGACTGAGTTACGGACAGCCTCAGGTCTTCCCTTAGGAACAGCGACAGGGCTCTCTTAGGGACGGTGTCAGGACCTTGGTTAGAAATGGGTCAGGATATTAGCTCAGGATAGTGTCCGGATTTTAGTTATTGCCGGCAGCAGGGCCTATATTAGAGATAGATTCCGGGCCTTAGTTAGGGACAGTGTCAGGGCCTTAATTAGGACTAGTCTGGGCCTTAGTTAGGGAGAGCATTACGGCTTCGCTGAGGATAAGGGGCAGGACGTTAGCTCGGGACAGAGTCAGGTTCCAGGCCAGTGGTAGTGTCAGGATGTGAGCTAGGGATAGGGTGAAGACCTTAGTTATTGAGAGCATCAGGGCCTTAGTTAGGACCAGCGTCAGGGCCTTCATCAGGACCAGTGTCAGGGCTTCACGTACGGACAGCGTCAGAGCCTAACTAAGGTACGGCAACGGGGCCTAAGTGAGGCCTATCTTTAGGGCCTGAGTTAGGGACAGTGTCAGGGCATGACTTAGGAGCAGTATAAGGGCCTCTGTAGGATCAGCATTAGGGTCTTCGTTAAAGACATTCTCAGGGCCTCTGTTAGGGACCGCCTCAGGGCCTCACTTAGGGACAGCGTCAGGGCTTCCTTTGGGACAGTTTCAGGACCTTGGTAAGACATGGGTCAGGATATTAGCTCGGGATAATGTCAGGACTTTAGATATTGACTGCAGCAGGGCCTTAGAGACAGTGTCTCAGCCTGACTTAGGACTAGCATCAGAGCCTTTGTTAGGTCCAGTGTCAGGGACTGAGTTAGGTGTAGTGTCAGGGCCTTAGTTAGGGACAGTGTCAGGGCCTGAGTTAGGACGAGCCTCCAGGCCTCAGTTAGGGCCAGGGTCACGGCCTCGGGACTAATTTTAGGGCCTTAGTTAGGAAGAGCATCAGGGATTTATTTAGCATAAGAAGCTCAACATTAGTTAAAGACAAGGTTAGGTTAAGGTCTAGGGATTGTGTCAGGGCATGACCTAGGGATAGTGTCAAGACCTTAGTTACTTAGGGCATCAGGGCCTAATTTAGGACCAGTGTCAGGGCTTCAGGTAGGGATAGCGTCAGAGCCTGACTTCGGGAGAGCGACAGGGCTTGAGTGAGGCCTAGTGTCAGAGCCTTAGCTAGGGATAGTATCAGGGCATGACTTAGGAGCAGCACAAGGGCCTTGGTAGGATCAGCCTCAGGGGCTTTGTTAAAGACCTTATCAGGGCCTCTGTTAGGGGCAGCCTTAGGGCCTCCCTTAGGGACAGCGTCAGGGCTTACTTAGGGACAGTTTCAGGACCTTGGTAAGAGATGGGTCCGGAAATTACCTCAGGATAGTGTCAGGACATTAGATATTGACGGCAGCAGGGCCTTACTTAGGGACAGTGTCAAGGCCTTAGTTAGTACTAGCATCTGGGCCTCTGTTAGGTGCAGTGTCGGGGCCTGAGTTAGGAATAGTGTTAGGGCCTTAGTTAGGGACAGTATCACGGCCTTGGGACTAAATTCAGGGCCTGAGGTAGTCACAGCCTAAGGGCTTTAGTTAGCATAAGAGGCAGGACATTTGCTAGGGACAGGGTGAGGGTAAAGTTTAGGGATCGTGTCAGGAAATGACCTAGGGATAGTGTCAAGAGCTTAGTTACAGTATCAGGGCCTTATTTAGGACCCGTGTCAGGGCTTCAGGTAGGGACAGCGTCAGTGCCTGACTCTGGGAGAGCAACAGGGCCTGAGTGAGGCCTAGCGTCAGGCCCATAGCTGGGGACACTGTCAGGGCATGATGTAGGAGCAGCATCAGGGCCTTTGTTGCGTCAGCATTAGTGTCTTAGTTACAGACATGATCAGGGCCTGAGTTAGTCACAGCGTCAAGGCCTCAGTTAGGCATAGCTTCAGGGACTGAGTTACGGACAGCCTCAGGTCTTCCCTTAGGAACAGCGACAGGGCTCTCTTAGGGACGGTGTCAGGACCTTGGTTAGAAATGGGTCAGGATATTAGCTCAGGATAGTGTCCGGATTTTAGTTATTGCCGGCAGCAGGGCCTATATTAGAGATAGATTCCGGGCCTTAGTTAGGGACAGTGTCAGGGCCTTAATTAGGACTAGTCTGGGCCTTAGTTAGGGAGAGCATTACGGCTTCGCTGAGGATAAGGGGCAGGACGTTAGCTCGGGACAGAGTCAGGTTCCAGGCCAGTGGTAGTGTCAGGATGTGAGCTAGGGATAGGGTGAAGACCTTAGTTATTGAGAGCATCAGGGCCTTAGTTAGGACCAGCGTCAGGGCCTTCATCAGGACCAGTGTCAGGGCTTCACGTACGGACAGCGTCAGAGCCTAACTAAGGTACGGCAACGGGGCCTAAGTGAGGCCTATCTTTAGGGCCTGAGTTAGGGACAGTGTCAGGGCATGACTTAGGAGCAGTATAAGGGCCTCTGTAGGATCAGCATTAGGGTCTTCGTTAAAGACATTCTCAGGGCCTCTGTTAGGGACCGCCTCAGGGCCTCACTTAGGGACAGCGTCAGGGCTTTCTTTGGGACAGTTTCAGGACCTTGGTAAGACATGGGTCAGGATATTAGCTCGGGATAATGTCAGGACTTTAGATATTGACTGCAGCAGGGCCTTAGAGACAGTGTCTCAGCCTGACTTAGGACTAGCATCAGAGCCTTTGTTAGGTCCAGTGTCAGGGACTGAGTTAGGTGTAGTGTCAGGGCCTTAGTTAGGGACAGTGTCAGGGCCTGAGTTAGGACGAGCCTCCAGGCCTCAGTTAGGGCCAGGGTCACGGCCTCGGGACTAATTTTAGGGCCTTAGTTAGGAAGAGCATCAGGGATTTATTTAGCATAAGAAGCTCAACATTAGTTAAAGACAAGGTTAGGTTAAGGTCTAGGGATTGTGTCAGGGCATGACCTAGGGATAGTGTCAAGACCTTAGTTACTTAGGGCATCAGGGCCTAATTTAGGACCAGTGTCAGGGCTTCAGGTAGGGATAGCGTCAGAGCCTGACTTCGGGAGAGCGACAGGGCTTGAGTGAGGCCTAGTGACAGAGCCTGACTTAGGGAGAGCGACAGGGCTTGAGTGAGGCCTAGTGTCAGAGCCTTAGCTAGGGATAGTATCAGGGCATGACTTAGGAGCAGCACAAGGGCCTTGGTAGGATCAGCCTCAGGGGCTTTGTTAAAGACCTTATCAGGGCCTCTGTTAGGGGCAGCCTTAGGGCCTCCCTTAGGGACAGCGTCAGGGCTTACTTAGGGACAGTTTCAGGACCTTGGTAAGAGATGGGTCCGGAAATTACCTCAGGATAGTGTCAGGACATTAGATATTGACGGCAGCAGGGCCTTACTTAGGGACAGTGTCAAGGCCTTAGTTAGTACTAGCATCTGGGCCTCTGTTAGGTGCAGTGTCGGGGCCTGAGTTAGGAATAGTGTTAGGGCCTTAGTTAGGGACAGTATCACGGCCTTGGGACTAAATTCAGGGCCTGAGGTAGTCACAGCCTAAGGGCTTTAGTTAGCATAAGAGGCAGGACATTTGCTAGGGACAGGGTGAGGGTAAAGTTTAGGGATCGTGTCAGGAAATGACCTAGGGATAGTGTCAAGAGCTTAGTTACAGTATCAGGGCCTTATTTAGGACCCGTGTCAGGGCTTCAGGTAGGGACAGCGTCAGTGCCTGACTCTGGGAGAGCAACAGGGCCTGAGTGAGGCCTAGCGTCAGGCCCATAGCTGGGGACACTGTCAGGGCATGATGTAGGAGCAGCATCAGGGCCTTTGTTGCGTCAGCATTAGTGTCTTAGTTACAGACATGATCAGGGCCTGAGTTAGTCACAGCGTCAAGGCCTCAGTTAGGCATAGCTTCAGGGACTGAGTTACGGACAGCCTCAGGTCTTCCCTTAGGAACAGCGACAGGGCTCTCTTAGGGACGGTGTCAGGACCTTGGTTAGAAATGGGTCAGGATATTAGCTCAGGATAGTGTCCGGATTTTAGTTATTGCCGGCAGCAGGGCCTATATTAGAGATAGATTCCGGGCCTTAGTTAGGGACAGTGTCAGGGCCTTAATTAGGACTAGTCTGGGCCTTAGTTAGGGAGAGCATTACGGCTTCGCTGAGGATAAGGGGCAGGACGTTAGCTCGGGACAGAGTCAGGTTCCAGGCCAGTGGTAGTGTCAGGATGTGAGCTAGGGATAGGGTGAAGACCTTAGTTATTGAGAGCATCAGGGCCTTAGTTAGGACCAGCGTCAGGGCCTTCATCAGGACCAGTGTCAGGGCTTCACGTACGGACAGCGTCAGAGCCTAACTAAGGTACGGCAACGGGGCCTAAGTGAGGCCTATCTTTAGGGCCTGAGTTAGGGACAGTGTCAGGGCATGACTTAGGAGCAGTATAAGGGCCTCTGTAGGATCAGCATTAGGGTCTTCGTTAAAGACATTCTCAGGGCCTCTGTTAGGGACCGCCTCAGGGCCTCACTTAGGGACAGCGTCAGGGCTTCCTTTGGGACAGTTTCAGGACCTTGGTAAGACATGGGTCAGGATATTAGCTCGGGATAATGTCAGGACTTTAGATATTGACTGCAGCAGGGCCTTAGAGACAGTGTCTCAGCCTGACTTAGGACTAGCATCAGAGCCTTTGTTAGGTCCAGTGTCAGGGACTGAGTTAGGTGTAGTGTCAGGGCCTTAGTTAGGGACAGTGTCAGGGCCTGAGTTAGGACGAGCCTCCAGGCCTCAGTTAGGGCCAGGGTCACGGCCTCGGGACTAATTTTAGGGCCTTAGTTAGGAAGAGCATCAGGGATTTATTTAGCATAAGAAGCTCAACATTAGTTAAAGACAAGGTTAGGTTAAGGTCTAGGGATTGTGTCAGGGCATGACCTAGGGATAGTGTCAAGACCTTAGTTACTTAGGGCATCAGGGCCTAATTTAGGACCAGTGTCAGGGCTTCAGGTAGGGATAGCGTCAGAGCCTGACTTCGGGAGAGCGACAGGGCTTGAGTGAGGCCTAGTGACAGAGCCTGACTTAGGGAGAGCGACAGGGCTTGAGTGAGGCCTAGTGTCAGAGCCTTAGCTAGGGATAGTATCAGGGCATGACTTAGGAGCAGCACAAGGGCCTTGGTAGGATCAGCCTCAGGGGCTTTGTTAAAGACCTTATCAGGGCCTCTGTTAGGGGCAGCCTTAGGGCCTCCCTTAGGGACAGCGTCAGGGCTTACTTAGGGACAGTTTCAGGACCTTGGTAAGAGATGGGTCCGGAAATTACCTCAGGATAGTGTCAGGACATTAGATATTGACGGCAGCAGGGCCTTACTTAGGGACAGTGTCAAGGCCTTAGTTAGTACTAGCATCTGGGCCTCTGTTAGGTGCAGTGTCGGGGCCTGAGTTAGGAATAGTGTTAGGGCCTTAGTTAGGGACAGTATCACGGCCTTGGGACTAAATTCAGGGCCTGAGGTAGTCACAGCCTAAGGGCTTTAGTTAGCATAAGAGGCAGGACATTTGCTAGGGACAGGGTGAGGGTAAAGTTTAGGGATCGTGTCAGGAAATGACCTAGGGATAGTGTCAAGAGCTTAGTTACAGTATCAGGGCCTTATTTAGGACCCGTGTCAGGGCTTCAGGTAGGGACAGCGTCAGTGCCTGACTCTGGGAGAGCAACAGGGCCTGAGTGAGGCCTAGCGTCAGGCCCATAGCTGGGGACACTGTCAGGGCATGATGTAGGAGCAGCATCAGGGCCTTTGTTGCGTCAGCATTAGTGTCTTAGTTACAGACATGATCAGGGCCTGAGTTAGTCACAGCGTCAAGGCCTCAGTTAGGCATAGCTTCAGGGACTGAGTTACGGACAGCCTCAGGTCTTCCCTTAGGAACAGCGACAGGGCTCTCTTAGGGACGGTGTCAGGACCTTGGTTAGAAATGGGTCAGGATATTAGCTCAGGATAGTGTCCGGATTTTAGTTATTGCCGGCAGCAGGGCCTATATTAGAGATAGATTCCGGGCCTTAGTTAGGGACAGTGTCAGGGCCTTAATTAGGACTAGTCTGGGCCTTAGTTAGGGAGAGCATTACGGCTTCGCTGAGGATAAGGGGCAGGACGTTAGCTCGGGACAGAGTCAGGTTCCAGGCCAGTGGTAGTGTCAGGATGTGAGCTAGGGATAGGGTGAAGACCTTAGTTATTGAGAGCATCAGGGCCTTAGTTAGGACCAGCGTCAGGGCCTTCATCAGGACCAGTGTCAGGGCTTCACGTACGGACAGCGTCAGAGCCTAACTAAGGTACGGCAACGGGGCCTAAGTGAGGCCTATCTTTAGGGCCTGAGTTAGGGACAGTGTCAGGGCATGACTTAGGAGCAGTATAAGGGCCTCTGTAGGATCAGCATTAGGGTCTTCGTTAAAGACATTCTCAGGGCCTCTGTTAGGGACCGCCTCAGGGCCTCACTTAGGGACAGCGTCAGGGCTTCCTTTGGGACAGTTTCAGGACCTTGGTAAGACATGGGTCAGGATATTAGCTCGGGATAATGTCAGGACTTTAGATATTGACTGCAGCAGGGCCTTAGAGACAGTGTCTCAGCCTGACTTAGGACTAGCATCAGAGCCTTTGTTAGGTCCAGTGTCAGGGACTGAGTTAGGTGTAGTGTCAGGGCCTTAGTTAGGGACAGTGTCAGGGCCTGAGTTAGGAAGAGCCTCCAGGCCTCAGTTAGGGCCAGGGTCACGGCCTCGGGACTAATTTTAGGGCCTTAGTTAGGAAGAGCATCAGGGATTTATTTAGCATAAGAAGCTCAACATTAGTTAAAGACAAGGTTAGGTTAAGGTCTAGGGATTGTGTCAGGGCATGACCTAGGGATAGTGTCAAGACCTTAGTTACTTAGGGCATCAGGGCCTAATTTAGGACCAGTGTCAGGGTTTCAGGTAGGGATAGCGTCAGAGCCTGACTTCGGGAGAGCGACAGGGCTTGAGTGAGGCCTAGTGTCAGAGCCTTAGCTAGGGATAGTATCAGGGCATGACTTAGGAGCAGCACAAGGGCCTTGGTAGGATCAGCCTCAGGGGCTTTGTTAAAGACCTTATCAGGGCCTCTGTTAGGGGCAGCCTTAGGGCCTCCCTTAGGGACAGCGTCAGGGCTTACTTAGGGACAGTTTCAGGACCTTGGTAAGAGATGGGTCCGGAAATTACCTCAGGATAGTGTCAGGACATTAGATATTGACGGCAGCAGGGCCTTACTTAGGGACAGTGTCAAGGCCTTAGTTAGTACTAGCATCTGGGCCTCTGTTAGGTGCAGTGTCGGGGCCTGAGTTAGGAATAGTGTTAGGGCCTTAGTTAGGGACAGTATCACGGCCTTGGGACTAAATTCAGGGCCTGAGGTAGTCACAGCCTAAGGGCTTTAGTTAGCATAAGAGGCAGGACATTTGCTAGGGACAGGGTGAGGGTAAAGTTTAGGGATCGTGTCAGGAAATGACCTAGGGATAGTGTCAAGAGCTTAGTTACAGTATCAGGGCCTTATTTAGGACCCGTGTCAGGGCTTCAGGTAGGGACAGCGTCAGTGCCTGACTCTGGGAGAGCAACAGGGCCTGAGTGAGGCCTAGCGTCAGGCCCATAGCTGGGGACACTGTCAGGGCATGATGTAGGAGCAGCATCAGGGCCTTTGTTGCGTCAGCATTAGTGTCTTAGTTACAGACATGATCAGGGCCTGAGTTAGTCACAGCGTCAAGGCCTCAGTTAGGCATAGCTTCAGGGACTGAGTTACGGACAGCCTCAGGTCTTCCCTTAGGAACAGCGACAGGGCTCTCTTAGGGACGGTGTCAGGACCTTGGTTAGAAATGGGTCAGGATATTAGCTCAGGATAGTGTCCGGATTTTAGTTATTGCCGGCAGCAGGGCCTATATTAGAGATAGATTCCGGGCCTTAGTTAGGGACAGTGTCAGGGCCTTAATTAGGACTAGTCTGGGCCTTAGTTAGGGAGAGCATTACGGCTTCGCTGAGGATAAGGGGCAGGACGTTAGCTCGGGACAGAGTCAGGTTCCAGGCCAGTGGTAGTGTCAGGATGTGAGCTAGGGATAGGGTGAAGACCTTAGTTATTGAGAGCATCAGGGCCTTAGTTAGGACCAGCGTCAGGGCCTTCATCAGGACCAGTGTCAGGGCTTCACGTACGGACAGCGTCAGAGCCTAACTAAGGTACGGCAACGGGGCCTAAGTGAGGCCTATCTTTAGGGCCTGAGTTAGGGACAGTGTCAGGGCATGACTTAGGAGCAGTATAAGGGCCTCTGTAGGATCAGCATTAGGGTCTTCGTTAAAGACATTCTCAGGGCCTCTGTTAGGGACCGCCTCAGGGCCTCACTTAGGGACAGCGTCAGGGCTTCCTTTGGGACAGTTTCAGGACCTTGGTAAGACATGGGTCAGGATATTAGCTCGGGATAATGTCAGGACTTTAGATATTGACTGCAGCAGGGCCTTAGAGACAGTGTCTCAGCCTGACTTAGGACTAGCATCAGAGCCTTTGTTAGGTCCAGTGTCAGGGACTGAGTTAGGTGTAGTGTCAGGGCCTTAGTTAGGGACAGTGTCAGGGCCTGAGTTAGGACGAGCCTCCAGGCCTCAGTTAGGGCCAGGGTCACGGCCTCGGGACTAATTTTAGGGCCTTAGTTAGGAAGAGCATCAGGGATTTATTTAGCATAAGAAGCTCAACATTAGTTAAAGACAAGGTTAGGTTAAGGTCTAGGGATTGTGTCAGGGCATGACCTAGGGATAGTGTCAAGACCTTAGTTACTTAGGGCATCAGGGCCTAATTTAGGACCAGTGTCAGGGCTTCAGGTAGGGATAGCGTCAGAGCCTGACTTCGGGAGAGCGACAGGGCTTGAGTGAGGCCTAGTGACAGAGCCTGACTTCGGGAGAGCGACAGGGCTTGAGTGAGGCCTAGTGTCAGAGCCTTAGCTAGGGATAGTATCAGGGCATGACTTAGGAGCAGCACAAGGGCCTTGGTAGGATCAGCCTCAGGGGCTTTGTTAAAGACCTTATCAGGGCCTCTGTTAGGGGCAGCCTTAGGGCCTCCCTTAGGGACAGCGTCAGGGCTTACTTAGGGACAGTTTCAGGACCTTGGTAAGAGATGGGTCCGGAAATTACCTCAGGATAGTGTCAGGACATTAGATATTGACGGCAGCAGGGCCTTACTTAGGGACAGTGTCAAGGCCTTAGTTAGTACTAGCATCTGGGCCTCTGTTAGGTGCAGTGTCGGGGCCTGAGTTAGGAATAGTGTTAGGGCCTTAGTTAGGGACAGTATCACGGCCTTGGGACTAAATTCAGGGCCTGAGGTAGTCACAGCCTAAGGGCTTTAGTTAGCATAAGAGGCAGGACATTTGCTAGGGACAGGGTGAGGGTAAAGTTTAGGGATCGTGTCAGGAAATGACCTAGGGATAGTGTCAAGAGCTTAGTTACAGTATCAGGGCCTTATTTAGGACCCGTGTCAGGGCTTCAGGTAGGGACAGCGTCAGTGCCTGACTCTGGGAGAGCAACAGGGCCTGAGTGAGGCCTAGCGTCAGGCCCATAGCTGGGGACACTGTCAGGGCATGATGTAGGAGCAGCATCAGGGCCTTTGTTGCGTCAGCATTAGTGTCTTAGTTACAGACATGATCAGGGCCTGAGTTAGTCACAGCGTCAAGGCCTCAGTTAGGCATAGCTTCAGGGACTGAGTTACGGACAGCCTCAGGTCTTCCCTTAGGAACAGCGACAGGGCTCTCTTAGGGACGGTGTCAGGACCTTGGTTAGAAATGGGTCAGGATATTAGCTCAGGATAGTGTCCGGATTTTAGTTATTGCCGGCAGCAGGGCCTATATTAGAGATAGATTCCGGGCCTTAGTTAGGGACAGTGTCAGGGCCTTAATTAGGACTAGTCTGGGCCTTAGTTAGGGAGAGCATTACGGCTTCGCTGAGGATAAGGGGCAGGACGTTAGCTCGGGACAGAGTCAGGTTCCAGGCCAGTGGTAGTGTCAGGATGTGAGCTAGGGATAGGGTGAAGACCTTAGTTATTGAGAGCATCAGGGCCTTAGTTAGGACCAGCGTCAGGGCCTTCATCAGGACCAGTGTCAGGGCTTCACGTACGGACAGCGTCAGAGCCTAACTAAGGTACGGCAACGGGGCCTAAGTGAGGCCTATCTTTAGGGCCTGAGTTAGGGACAGTGTCAGGGCATGACTTAGGAGCAGTATAAGGGCCTCTGTAGGATCAGCATTAGGGTCTTCGTTAAAGACATTCTCAGGGCCTCTGTTAGGGACCGCCTCAGGGCCTCACTTAGGGACAGCGTCAGGGCTTCCTTTGGGACAGTTTCAGGACCTTGGTAAGACATGGGTCAGGATATTAGCTCGGGATAATGTCAGGACTTTAGATATTGACTGCAGCAGGGCCTTAGAGACAGTGTCTCAGCCTGACTTAGGACTAGCATCAGAGCCTTTGTTAGGTCCAGTGTCAGGGACTGAGTTAGGTGTAGTGTCAGGGCCTTAGTTAGGGACAGTGTCAGGGCCTGAGTTAGGACGAGCCTCCAGGCCTCAGTTAGGGCCAGGGTCACGGCCTCGGGACTAATTTTAGGGCCTTAGTTAGGAAGAGCATCAGGGATTTATTTAGCATAAGAAGCTCAACATTAGTTAAAGACAAGGTTAGGTTAAGGTCTAGGGATTGTGTCAGGGCATGACCTAGGGATAGTGTCAAGACCTTAGTTACTTAGGGCATCAGGGCCTAATTTAGGACCAGTGTCAGGGCTTCAGGTAGGGATAGCGTCAGAGCCTGACTTCGGGAGAGCGACAGGGCTTGAGTGAGGCCTAGTGACAGAGCCTGACTTAGGGAGAGCGACAGGGCTTGAGTGAGGCCTAGTGTCAGAGCCTTAGCTAGGGATAGTATCAGGGCATGACTTAGGAGCAGCACAAGGGCCTTGGTAGGATCAGCCTCAGGGGCTTTGTTAAAGACCTTATCAGGGCCTCTGTTAGGGGCAGCCTTAGGGCCTCCCTTAGGGACAGCGTCAGGGCTTACTTAGGGACAGTTTCAGGACCTTGGTAAGAGATGGGTCCGGAAATTACCTCAGGATAGTGTCAGGACATTAGATATTGACGGCAGCAGGGCCTTACTTAGGGACAGTGTCAAGGCCTTAGTTAGTACTAGCATCTGGGCCTCTGTTAGGTGCAGTGTCGGGGCCTGAGTTAGGAATAGTGTTAGGGCCTTAGTTAGGGACAGTATCACGGCCTTGGGACTAAATTCAGGGCCTGAGGTAGTCACAGCCTAAGGGCTTTAGTTAGCATAAGAGGCAGGACATTTGCTAGGGACAGGGTGAGGGTAAAGTTTAGGGATCGTGTCAGGAAATGACCTAGGGATAGTGTCAAGAGCTTAGTTACAGTATCAGGGCCTTATTTAGGACCCGTGTCAGGGCTTCAGGTAGGGACAGCGTCAGTGCCTGACTCTGGGAGAGCAACAGGGCCTGAGTGAGGCCTAGCGTCAGGCCCATAGCTGGGGACACTGTCAGGGCATGATGTAGGAGCAGCATCAGGGCCTTTGTTGCGTCAGCATTAGTGTCTTAGTTACAGACATGATCAGGGCCTGAGTTAGTCACAGCGTCAAGGCCTCAGTTAGGCATAGCTTCAGGGACTGAGTTACGGACAGCCTCAGGTCTTCCCTTAGGAACAGCGACAGGGCTCTCTTAGGGACGGTGTCAGGACCTTGGTTAGAAATGGGTCAGGATATTAGCTCAGGATAGTGTCCGGATTTTAGTTATTGCCGGCAGCAGGGCCTATATTAGAGATAGATTCCGGGCCTTAGTTAGGGACAGTGTCAGGGCCTTAATTAGGACTAGTCTGGGCCTTAGTTAGGGAGAGCATTACGGCTTCGCTGAGGATAAGGGGCAGGACGTTAGCTCGGGACAGAGTCAGGTTCCAGGCCAGTGGTAGTGTCAGGATGTGAGCTAGGGATAGGGTGAAGACCTTAGTTATTGAGAGCATCAGGGCCTTAGTTAGGACCAGCGTCAGGGCCTTCATCAGGACCAGTGTCAGGGCTTCACGTACGGACAGCGTCAGAGCCTAACTAAGGTACGGCAACGGGGCCTAAGTGAGGCCTATCTTTAGGGCCTGAGTTAGGGACAGTGTCAGGGCATGACTTAGGAGCAGTATAAGGGCCTCTGTAGGATCAGCATTAGGGTCTTCGTTAAAGACATTCTCAGGGCCTCTGTTAGGGACCGCCTCAGGGCCTCACTTAGGGACAGCGTCAGGGCTTCCTTTGGGACAGTTTCAGGACCTTGGTAAGACATGGGTCAGGATATTAGCTCGGGATAATGTCAGGACTTTAGATATTGACTGCAGCAGGGCCTTAGAGACAGTGTCTCAGCCTGACTTAGGACTAGCATCAGAGCCTTTGTTAGGTCCAGTGTCAGGGACTGAGTTAGGTGTAGTGTCAGGGCCTTAGTTAGGGACAGTGTCAGGGCCTGAGTTAGGACGAGCCTCCAGGCCTCAGTTAGGGCCAGGGTCACGGCCTCGGGACTAATTTTAGGGCCTTAGTTAGGAAGAGCATCAGGGATTTATTTAGCATAAGAAGCTCAACATTAGTTAAAGACAAGGTTAGGTTAAGGTCTAGGGATTGTGTCAGGGCATGACCTAGGGATAGTGTCAAGACCTTAGTTACTTAGGGCATCAGGGCCTAATTTAGGACCAGTGTCAGGGCTTCAGGTAGGGATAGCGTCAGAGCCTGACTTCGGGAGAGCGACAGGGCTTGAGTGAGGCCTAGTGACAGAGCCTGACTTAGGGAGAGCGACAGGGCTTGAGTGAGGCCTAGTGTCAGAGCCTTAGCTAGGGATAGTATCAGGGCATGACTTAGGAGCAGCACAAGGGCCTTGGTAGGATCAGCCTCAGGGGCTTTGTTAAAGACCTTATCAGGGCCTCTGTTAGGGGCAGCCTTAGGGCCTCCCTTAGGGACAGCGTCAGGGCTTACTTAGGGACAGTTTCAGGACCTTGGTAAGAGATGGGTCCGGAAATTACCTCAGGATAGTGTCAGGACATTAGATATTGACGGCAGCAGGGCCTTACTTAGGGACAGTGTCAAGGCCTTAGTTAGTACTAGCATCTGGGCCTCTGTTAGGTGCAGTGTCGGGGCCTGAGTTAGGAATAGTGTTAGGGCCTTAGTTAGGGACAGTATCACGGCCTTGGGACTAAATTCAGGGCCTGAGGTAGTCACAGCCTAAGGGCTTTAGTTAGCATAAGAGGCAGGACATTTGCTAGGGACAGGGTGAGGGTAAAGTTTAGGGATCGTGTCAGGAAATGACCTAGGGATAGTGTCAAGAGCTTAGTTACAGTATCAGGGCCTTATTTAGGACCCGTGTCAGGGCTTCAGGTAGGGACAGCGTCAGTGCCTGACTCTGGGAGAGCAACAGGGCCTGAGTGAGGCCTAGCGTCAGGCCCATAGCTGGGGACACTGTCAGGCCATGATGTAGGAGCAGCATCAGGGCCTTTGTTGCATCAGCATTAGTGTCTTAGTTACAGACATGATCAGGGCCTGAGTTAGTCACAGCGTCAAGGCCTCAGTTAGGCATAGCTTCAGGGACTGAGTTACGGACAGCCTCAGGTCTTCCCTTAGGAACAGCGACAGGGCTCTCTTAGGGACGGTGTCAGGACCTTGGTTAGAAATGGGTCAGGATACTAGCTCAGGATAGTGTCCGGATTTTAGTTATTGCCGGCAGCAGGGCCTATATTAGAGATAGATTCCGGGCCTTAGTTAGGGACAGTGTCAGGGCCTTAATTAGGACTAGTCTGGGCCTTAGTTAGGGAGAGCATTACGGCTTCGCTGAGGATAAGGGGCAGGACGTTAGCTCGGGACAGAGTCAGGTTCCAGGCCAGTGGTAGTGTCAGGATGTGAGCTAGGGATAGGGTGAAGACCTTAGTTATTGAGAGCATCAGGGCCTTAGTTAGGACCAGCGTCAGGGCCTTCATCAGGACCAGTGTCAGGGCTTCACGTACGGACAGCGTCAGAGCCTAACTAAGGTACGGCAACGGGGCCTAAGTGAGGCCTATCTTTAGGGCCTGAGTTAGGGACAGTGTCAGGGCATGACTTAGGAGCAGTATAAGGGCCTCTGTAGGATCAGCATTAGGGTCTTCGTTAAAGACATTCTCAGGGCCTCTGTTAGGGACCGCCTCAGGGCCTCACTTAGGGACAGCGTCAGGGCTTCCTTTGGGACAGTTTCAGGACCTTGGTAAGACATGGGTCAGGATATTAGCTCGGGATAATGTCAGGACTTTAGATATTGACTGCAGCAGGGCCTTAGAGACAGTGTCTCAGCCTGACTTAGGACTAGCATCAGAGCCTTTGTTAGGTCCAGTGTCAGGGACTGAGTTAGGTGTAGTGTCAGGGCCTTAGTTAGGGACAGTGTCAGGGCCTGAGTTAGGACGAGCCTCCAGGCCTCAGTTAGGGCCAGGGTCACGGCCTCGGGACTAATTTTAGGGCCTTAGTTAGGAAGAGCATCAGGGATTTATTTAGCATAAGAAGCTCAACATTAGTTAAAGACAAGGTTAGGTTAAGGTCTAGGGATTGTGTCAGGGCATGACCTAGGGATAGTGTCAAGACCTTAGTTACTTAGGGCATCAGGGCCTAATTTAGGACCAGTGTCAGGGCTTCAGGTAGGGATAGCGTCAGAGCCTGACTTCGGGAGAGCGACAGGGCTTGAGTGAGGCCTAGTGACAGAGCCTGACTTAGGGAGAGCGACAGGGCTTGAGTGAGGCCTAGTGTCAGAGCCTTAGCTAGGGATAGTATCAGGGCATGACTTAGGAGCAGCACAAGGGCCTTGGTAGGATCAGCCTCAGGGGCTTTGTTAAAGACCTTATCAGGGCCTCTGTTAGGGGCAGCCTTAGGGCCTCCCTTAGGGACAGCGTCAGGGCTTACTTAGGGACAGTTTCAGGACCTTGGTAAGAGATGGGTCCGGAAATTACCTCAGGATAGTGTCAGGACATTAGATATTGACGGCAGCAGGGCCTTACTTAGGGACAGTGTCAAGGCCTTAGTTAGTACTAGCATCTGGGCCTCTGTTAGGTGCAGTGTCGGGGCCTGAGTTAGGAATAGTGTTAGGGCCTTAGTTAGGGACAGTATCACGGCCTTGGGACTAAATTCAGGGCCTGAGGTAGTCACAGCCTAAGGGCTTTAGTTAGCATAAGAGGCAGGACATTTGCTAGGGACAGGGTGAGGGTAAAGTTTAGGGATCGTGTCAGGAAATGACCTAGGGATAGTGTCAAGAGCTTAGTTACAGTATCAGGGCCTTATTTAGGACCCGTGTCAGGGCTTCAGGTAGGGACAGCGTCAGTGCCTGACTCTGGGAGAGCAACAGGGCCTGAGTGAGGCCTAGCGTCAGGCCCATAGCTGGGGACACTGTCAGGCCATGATGTAGGAGCAGCATCAGGGCCTTTGTTGCATCAGCATTAGTGTCTTAGTTACAGACATGATCAGGGCCTGAGTTAGTCACAGCGTCAAGGCCTCAGTTAGGCATAGCTTCAGGGACTGAGTTACGGACAGCCTCAGGTCTTCCCTTAGGAACAGCGACAGGGCTCTCTTAGGGACGGTGTCAGGACCTTGGTTAGAAATGGGTCAGGATACTAGCTCAGGATAGTGTCCGGATTTTAGTTATTGCCGGCAGCAGGGCCTATATTAGAGATAGATTCCGGGCCTTAGTTAGGGACAGTGTCAGGGCCTTAATTAGGACTAGTCTGGGCCTTAGTTAGGGAGAGCATTACGGCTTCGCTGAGGATAAGGGGCAGGACGTTAGCTCGGGACAGAGTCAGGTTCCAGGCCAGTGGTAGTGTCAGGATGTGAGCTAGGGATAGGGTGAAGACCTTAGTTATTGAGAGCATCAGGGCCTTAGTTAGGACCAGCGTCAGGGCCTTCATCAGGACCAGTGTCAGGGCTTCACGTACGGACAGCGTCAGAGCCTAACTAAGGTACGGCAACGGGGCCTAAGTGAGGCCTATCTTTAGGGCCTGAGTTAGGGACAGTGTCAGGGCATGACTTAGGAGCAGTATAAGGGCCTCTGTAGGATCAGCATTAGGGTCTTCGTTAAAGACATTCTCAGGGCCTCTGTTAGGGACCGCCTCAGGGCCTCACTTAGGGACAGCGTCAGGGCTTCCTTTGGGACAGTTTCAGGACCTTGGTAAGACATGGGTCAGGATATTAGCTCGGGATAATGTCAGGACTTTAGATATTGACTGCAGCAGGGCCTTAGAGACAGTGTCTCAGCCTGACTTAGGACTAGCATCAGAGCCTTTGTTAGGTCCAGTGTCAGGGACTGAGTTAGGTGTAGTGTCAGGGCCTTAGTTAGGGACAGTGTCAGGGCCTGAGTTAGGACGAGCCTCCAGGCCTCAGTTAGGGCCAGGGTCACGGCCTCGGGACTAATTTTAGGGCCTTAGTTAGGAAGAGCATCAGGGATTTATTTAGCATAAGAAGCTCAACATTAGTTAAAGACAAGGTTAGGTTAAGGTCTAGGCATTGTGTCAGGGCATGACCTAGGGATAGTGTCAAGACCTTAGTTACTTAGGGCATCAGGGCCTAATTTAGGACCAGTGTCAGGGCTTCAGGTAGGGATAGCGTCAGAGCCTGACTTCGGGAGAGCGACAGGGCTTGAGTGAGGCCTAGTGTCAGAGCCTTAGCTAGGGATAGTATCAGGGCATGACTTAGGAGCAGCACAAGGGCCTTGGTAGGATCAGCCTCAGGGGCTTTGTTAAAGACCTTATCAGGGCCTCTGTTAGGGGCAGCCTTAGGGCCTCCCTTAGGGACAGCGTCAGGGCTTACTTAGGGACAGTTTCAGGAGCTTGGTAAGAGATGGGTCCGGAAATTACCTCAGGATAGTGTCAGGACATTAGATATTGACGGCAGCAGGGCCTTACTTAGGGACAGTGTCAAGGCCTTAGTTAGTACTAGCATCTGGGCCTCTGTTAGGTGCAGTGTCGGGGCCTGAGTTAGGAATAGTGTTAGGGCCTTAGTTAGGGACAGTATCACGGCCTTGGGACTAAATTCAGGGCCTGAGGTAGTCACAGCCTAAGGGCTTTAGTTAGCATAAGAGGCAGGACATTTGCTAGGGACAGGGTGAGGGTAAAGTTTAGGGATCGTGTCAGGAAATGACCTAGGGATAGTGTCAAGAGCTTAGTTACAGTATCAGGGCCTTATTTAGGACCCGTGTCAGGGCTTCAGGTAGGGACAGCGTCAGTGCCTGACTCTGGGAGAGCAACAGGGCCTGAGTGAGGCCTAGCGTCAGGCCCATAGCTGGGGACACTGTCAGGGCATGATGTAGGAGCAGCATCAGGGCCTTTGTTGCGTCAGCATTAGTGTCTTAGTTACAGACATGATCAGGGCCTGAGTTAGTCACAGCGTCAAGGCCTCAGTTAGGCATAGCTTCAGGGATTGAGTTACGGACAGCCTCAGGTCTTCCCTTAGGAACAGCGACAGGGCTCTCTTAGGGACGGTGTCAGGACCTTGGTTAGAAATGGGTCAGGATATTAGCTCAGGATAGTGTCCGGATTTTAGTTATTGCCGGCAGCAGGGCCTATATTAGAGATAGATTCCGGGCCTTAGTTAGGGACAGTGTCAGGGCCTTAATTAGGACTAGTCTGGGCCTTAGTTAGGGAGAGCATTACGGCTTCGCTGAGGATAAGGGGCAGGACGTTAGCTCGGGACAGAGTCAGGTTCCAGGCCAGTGGTAGTGTCAGGATGTGAGCTAGGGATAGGGTGAAGACCTTAGTTATTGAGAGCATCAGGGCCTTAGTTAGGACCAGCGTCAGGGCCTTCATCAGGACCAGTGTCAGGGCTTCACGTACGGACAGCGTCAGAGCCTAACTAAGGTACGGCAACGGGGCCTAAGTGAGGCCTATCTTTAGGGCCTGAGTTAGGGACAGTGTCAGGGCATGACTTAGGAGCAGTATAAGGGCCTCTGTAGGATCAGCATTAGGGTCTTCGTTAAAGACATTCTCAGGGCCTCTGTTAGGGACCGCCTCAGGGCCTCACTTAGGGACAGCGTCAGGGCTTCCTTTGGGACAGTTTCAGGACCTTGGTAAGACATGGGTCAGGATATTAGCTCGGGATAATGTCAGGACTTTAGATATTGACTGCAGCAGGGCCTTAGAGACAGTGTCTCAGCCTGACTTAGGACTAGCATCAGAGCCTTTGTTAGGTCCAGTGTCAGGGACTGAGTTAGGTGTAGTGTCAGGGCCTTAGTTAGGGACAGTGTCAGGGCCTGAGTTAGGACGAGCCTCCAGGCCTCAGTTAGGGCCAGGGTCACGGCCTCGGGACTAATTTTAGGGCCTTAGTTAGGAAGAGCATCAGGGATTTATTTAGCATAAGAAGCTCAACATTAGTTAAAGACAAGGTTAGGTTAAGGTCTAGGGATTGTGTCAGGGCATGACCTAGGGATAGTGTCAAGACCTTAGTTACTTAGGGCATCAGGGCCTAATTTAGGACCAGTGTCAGGGCTTCAGGTAGGGATAGCGTCAGAGCCTGACTTCGGGAGAGCGACAGGGCTTGAGTGAGGCCTAGTGACAGAGCCTGACTTAGGGAGAGCGACAGGGCTTGAGTGAGGCCTAGTGTCAGAGCCTTAGCTAGGGATAGTATCAGGGCATGACTTAGGAGCAGCACAAGGGCCTTGGTAGGATCAGCCTCAGGGGCTTTGTTAAAGACCTTATCAGGGCCTCTGTTAGGGGCAGCCTTAGGGCCTCCCTTAGGGACAGCGTCAGGGCTTACTTAGGGACAGTTTCAGGACCTTGGTAAGAGATGGGTCCGGAAATTACCTCAGGATAGTGTCAGGACATTAGATATTGACGGCAGCAGGGCCTTACTTAGGGACAGTGTCAAGGCCTTAGTTAGTACTAGCATCTGGGCCTCTGTTAGGTGCAGTGTCGGGGCCTGAGTTAGGAATAGTGTTAGGGCCTTAGTTAGGGACAGTATCACGGCCTTGGGACTAAATTCAGGGCCTGAGGTAGTCACAGCCTAAGGGCTTTAGTTAGCATAAGAGGCAGGACATTTGCTAGGGACAGGGTGAGGGTAAAGTTTAGGGATCGTGTCAGGAAATGACCTAGGGATAGTGTCAAGAGCTTAGTTACAGTATCAGGGCCTTATTTAGGACCCGTGTCAGGGCTTCAGGTAGGGACAGCGTCAGTGCCTGACTCTGGGAGAGCAACAGGGCCTGAGTGAGGCCTAGCGTCAGGCCCATAGCTGGGGACACTGTCAGGGCATGATGTAGGAGCAGCATCAGGGCCTTTGTTGCGTCAGCATTAGTGTCTTAGTTACAGACATGATCAGGGCCTGAGTTAGTCACAGCGTCAAGGCCTCAGTTAGGCATAGCTTCAGGGACTGAGTTACGGACAGCCTCAGGTCTTCCCTTAGGAACAGCGACAGGGCTCTCTTAGGGACGGTGTCAGGACCTTGGTTAGAAATGGGTCAGGATATTAGCTCAGGATAGTGTCCGGATTTTAGTTATTGCCGGCAGCAGGGCCTATATTAGAGATAGATTCCGGGCCTTAGTTAGGGACAGTGTCAGGGCCTTAATTAGGACTAGTCTGGGCCTTAGTTAGGGAGAGCATTACGGCTTCGCTGAGGATAAGGGGCAGGACGTTAGCTCGGGACAGAGTCAGGTTCCAGGCCAGTGGTAGTGTCAGGATGTGAGCTAGGGATAGGGTGAAGACCTTAGTTATTGAGAGCATCAGGGCCTTAGTTAGGACCAGCGTCAGGGCCTTCATCAGGACCAGTGTCAGGGCTTCACGTACGGACAGCGTCAGAGCCTAACTAAGGTACGGCAACGGGGCCTAAGTGAGGCCTATCTTTAGGGCCTGAGTTAGGGACAGTGTCAGGGCATGACTTAGGAGCAGTATAAGGGCCTCTGTAGGATCAGCATTAGGGTCTTCGTTAAAGACATTCTCAGGGCCTCTGTTAGGGACCGCCTCAGGGCCTCACTTAGGGACAGCGTCAGGGCTTCCTTTGGGACAGTTTCAGGACCTTGGTAAGACATGGGTCAGGATATTAGCTCGGGATAATGTCAGGACTTTAGATATTGACTGCAGCAGGGCCTTAGAGACAGTGTCTCAGCCTGACTTAGGACTAGCATCAGAGCCTTTGTTAGGTCCAGTGTCAGGGACTGAGTTAGGTGTAGTGTCAGGGCCTTAGTTAGGGACAGTGTCAGGGCCTGAGTTAGGACGAGCCTCCAGGCCTCAGTTAGGGCCAGGGTCACGGCCTCGGGACTAATTTTAGGGCCTTAGTTAGGAAGAGCATCAGGGATTTATTTAGCATAAGAAGCTCAACATTAGTTAAAGACAAGGTTAGGTTAAGGTCTAGGGATTGTGTCAGGGCATGACCTAGGGATAGTGTCAAGACCTTAGTTACTTAGGGCATCAGGGCCTAATTTAGGACCAGTGTCAGGGCTTCAGGTAGGGATAGCGTCAGAGCCTGACTTCGGGAGAGCGACAGGGCTTGAGTGAGGCCTAGTGACAGAGCCTGACTTAGGGAGAGCGACAGGGCTTGAGTGAGGCCTAGTGTCAGAGCCTTAGCTAGGGATAGTATCAGGGCATGACTTAGGAGCAGCACAAGGGCCTTGGTAGGATCAGCCTCAGGGGCTTTGTTAAAGACCTTATCAGGGCCTCTGTTAGGGGCAGCCTTAGGGCCTCCCTTAGGGACAGCGTCAGGGCTTACTTAGGGACAGTTTCAGGACCTTGGTAAGAGATGGGTCCGGAAATTACCTCAGGATAGTGTCAGGACATTAGATATTGACGGCAGCAGGGCCTTACTTAGGGACAGTGTCAAGGCCTTAGTTAGTACTAGCATCTGGGCCTCTGTTAGGTGCAGTGTCGGGGCCTGAGTTAGGAATAGTGTTAGGGCCTTAGTTAGGGACAGTATCACGGCCTTGGGACTAAATTCAGGGCCTGAGGTAGTCACAGCCTAAGGGCTTTAGTTAGCATAAGAGGCAGGACATTTGCTAGGGACAGGGTGAGGGTAAAGTTTAGGGATCGTGTCAGGAAATGACCTAGGGATAGTGTCAAGAGCTTAGTTACAGTATCAGGGCCTTATTTAGGACCCGTGTCAGGGCTTCAGGTAGGGACAGCGTCAGTGCCTGACTCTGGGAGAGCAACAGGGCCTGAGTGAGGCCTAGCGTCAGGCCCATAGCTGGGGACACTGTCAGGGCATGATGTAGGAGCAGCATCAGGGCCTTTGTTGCGTCAGCATTAGTGTCTTAGTTACAGACATGATCAGGGCCTGAGTTAGTCACAGCGTCAAGGCCTCAGTTAGGCATAGCTTCAGGGACTGAGTTACGGACAGCCTCAGGTCTTCCCTTAGGAACAGCGACAGGGCTCTCTTAGGGACGGTGTCAGGACCTTGGTTAGAAATGGGTCAGGATATTAGCTCAGGATAGTGTCCGGATTTTAGTTATTGCCGGCAGCAGGGCCTATATTAGAGATAGATTCCGGGCCTTAGTTAGGGACAGTGTCAGGGCCTTAATTAGGACTAGTCTGGGCCTTAGTTAGGGAGAGCATTACGGCTTCGCTGAGGATAAGGGGCAGGACGTTAGCTCGGGACAGAGTCAGGTTCCAGGCCAGTGGTAGTGTCAGGATGTGAGCTAGGGATAGGGTGAAGACCTTAGTTATTGAGAGCATCAGGGCCTTAGTTAGGACCAGCGTCAGGGCCTTCATCAGGACCAGTGTCAGGGCTTCACGTACGGACAGCGTCAGAGCCTAACTAAGGTACGGCAACGGGGCCTAAGTGAGGCCTATCTTTAGGGCCTGAGTTAGGGACAGTGTCAGGGCATGACTTAGGAGCAGTATAAGGGCCTCTGTAGGATCAGCATTAGGGTCTTCGTTAAAGACATTCTCAGGGCCTCTGTTAGGGACCGCCTCAGGGCCTCACTTAGGGACAGCGTCAGGGCTTCCTTTGGGACAGTTTCAGGACCTTGGTAAGACATGGGTCAGGATATTAGCTCGGGATAATGTCAGGACTTTAGATATTGACTGCAGCAGGGCCTTAGAGACAGTGTCTCAGCCTGACTTAGGACTAGCATCAGAGCCTTTGTTAGGTCCAGTGTCAGGGACTGAGTTAGGTGTAGTGTCAGGGCCTTAGTTAGGGACAGTGTCAGGGCCTGAGTTAGGACGAGCCTCCAGGCCTCAGTTAGGGCCAGGGTCACGGCCTCGGGACTAATTTTAGGGCCTTAGTTAGGAAGAGCATCAGGGATTTATTTAGCATAAGAAGCTCAACATTAGTTAAAGACAAGGTTAGGTTAAGGTCTAGGGATTGTGTCAGGGCATGACCTAGGGATAGTGTCAAGACCTTAGTTACTTAGGGCATCAGGGCCTAATTTAGGACCAGTGTCAGGGCTTCAGGTAGGGATAGCGTCAGAGCCTGACTTCGGGAGAGCGACAGGGCTTGAGTGAGGCCTAGTGACAGAGCCTGACTTAGGGAGAGCGACAGGGCTTGAGTGAGGCCTAGTGTCAGAGCCTTAGCTAGGGATAGTATCAGGGCATGACTTAGGAGCAGCACAAGGGCCTTGGTAGGATCAGCCTCAGGGGCTTTGTTAAAGACCTTATCAGGGCCTCTGTTAGGGGCAGCCTTAGGGCCTCCCTTAGGGACAGCGTCAGGGCTTACTTAGGGACAGTTTCAGGACCTTGGTAAGAGATGGGTCCGGAAATTACCTCAGGATAGTGTCAGGACATTAGATATTGACGGCAGCAGGGCCTTACTTAGGGACAGTGTCAAGGCCTTAGTTAGTACTAGCATCTGGGCCTCTGTTAGGTGCAGTGTCGGGGCCTGAGTTAGGAATAGTGTTAGGGCCTTAGTTAGGGACAGTATCACGGCCTTGGGACTAAATTCAGGGCCTGAGGTAGTCACAGCCTAAGGGCTTTAGTTAGCATAAGAGGCAGGACATTTGCTAGGGACAGGGTGAGGGTAAAGTTTAGGGATCGTGTCAGGAAATGACCTAGGGATAGTGTCAAGAGCTTAGTTACAGTATCAGGGCCTTATTTAGGACCCGTGTCAGGGCTTCAGGTAGGGACAGCGTCAGTGCCTGACTCTGGGAGAGCAACAGGGCCTGAGTGAGGCCTAGCGTCAGGCCCATAGCTGGGGACACTGTCAGGGCATGATGTAGGAGCAGCATCAGGGCCTTTGTTGCGTCAGCATTAGTGTCTTAGTTACAGACATGATCAGGGCCTGAGTTAGTCACAGCGTCAAGGCCTCAGTTAGGCATAGCTTCAGGGACTGAGTTACGGACAGCCTCAGGTCTTCCCTTAGGAACAGCGACAGGGCTCTCTTAGGGACGGTGTCAGGACCTTGGTTAGAAATGGGTCAGGATATTAGCTCAGGATAGTGTCCGGATTTTAGTTATTGCCGGCAGCAGGGCCTATATTAGAGATAGATTCCGGGCCTTAGTTAGGGACAGTGTCAGGGCCTTAATTAGGACTAGTCTGGGCCTTAGTTAGGGAGAGCATTACGGCTTCGCTGAGGATAAGGGGCAGGACGTTAGCTCGGGACAGAGTCAGGTTCCAGGCCAGTGGTAGTGTCAGGATGTGAGCTAGGGATAGGGTGAAGACCTTAGTTATTGAGAGCATCAGGGCCTTAGTTAGGACCAGCGTCAGGGCCTTCATCAGGACCAGTGTCAGGGCTTCACGTACGGACAGCGTCAGAGCCTAACTAAGGTACGGCAACGGGGCCTAAGTGAGGCCTATCTTTAGGGCCTGAGTTAGGGACAGTGTCAGGGCATGACTTAGGAGCAGTATAAGGGCCTCTGTAGGATCAGCATTAGGGTCTTCGTTAAAGACATTCTCAGGGCCTCTGTTAGGGACCGCCTCAGGGCCTCACTTAGGGACAGCGTCAGGGCTTCCTTTGGGACAGTTTCAGGACCTTGGTAAGACATGGGTCAGGATATTAGCTCGGGATAATGTCAGGACTTTAGATATTGACTGCAGCAGGGCCTTAGAGACAGTGTCTCAGCCTGACTTAGGACTAGCATCAGAGCCTTTGTTAGGTCCAGTGTCAGGGACTGAGTTAGGTGTAGTGTCAGGGCCTTAGTTAGGGACAGTGTCAGGGCCTGAGTTAGGACGAGCCTCCAGGCCTCAGTTAGGGCCAGGGTCACGGCCTCGGGACTAATTTTAGGGCCTTAGTTAGGAAGAGCATCAGGGATTTATTTAGCATAAGAAGCTCAACATTAGTTAAAGACAAGGTTAGGTTAAGGTCTAGGGATTGTGTCAGGGCATGACCTAGGGATAGTGTCAAGACCTTAGTTACTTAGGGCATCAGGGCCTAATTTAGGACCAGTGTCAGGGCTTCAGGTAGGGATAGCGTCAGAGCCTGACTTCGGGAGAGCGACAGGGCTTGAGTGAGGCCTAGTGACAGAGCCTGACTTAGGGAGAGCGACAGGGCTTGAGTGAGGCCTAGTGTCAGAGCCTTAGCTAGGGATAGTATCAGGGCATGACTTAGGAGCAGCACAAGGGCCTTGGTAGGATCAGCCTCAGGGGCTTTGTTAAAGACCTTATCAGGGCCTCTGTTAGGGGCAGCCTTAGGGCCTCCCTTAGGGACAGCGTCAGGGCTTACTTAGGGACAGTTTCAGGACCTTGGTAAGAGATGGGTCCGGAAATTACCTCAGGATAGTGTCAGGACATTAGATATTGACGGCAGCAGGGCCTTACTTAGGGACAGTGTCAAGGCCTTAGTTAGTACTAGCATCTGGGCCTCTGTTAGGTGCAGTGTCGGGGCCTGAGTTAGGAATAGTGTTAGGGCCTTAGTTAGGGACAGTATCACGGCCTTGGGACTAAATTCAGGGCCTGAGGTAGTCACAGCCTAAGGGCTTTAGTTAGCATAAGAGGCAGGACATTTGCTAGGGACAGGGTGAGGGTAAAGTTTAGGGATCGTGTCAGGAAATGACCTAGGGATAGTGTCAAGAGCTTAGTTACAGTATCAGGGCCTTATTTAGGACCCGTGTCAGGGCTTCAGGTAGGGACAGCGTCAGTGCCTGACTCTGGGAGAGCAACAGGGCCTGAGTGAGGCCTAGCGTCAGGCCCATAGCTGGGGACACTGTCAGGGCATGATGTAGGAGCAGCATCAGGGCCTTTGTTGCATCAGCATTAGTGTCTTAGTTACAGACATGATCAGGGCCTGAGTTAGTCACAGCGTCAAGGCCTCAGTTAGGCATAGCTTCAGGGACTGAGTTACGGACAGCCTCAGGTCTTCCCTTAGGAACAGCGACAGGGCTCTCTTAGGGACGGTGTCAGGACCTTGGTTAGAAATGGGTCAGGATACTAGCTCAGGATAGTGTCCGGATTTTAGTTATTGCCGGCAGTAGGGCCTATATTAGAGATAGATTCCGGGCCTTAGTTAGGGACAGTGTCAGGGCCTTAATTAGGACTAGTCTGGGCCTTAGTTAGGGAGAGCATTACGGCTTCGCTGAGGATAAGGGGCAGGACGTTAGCTCGGGACAGAGTCAGGTTCCAGGCCAGTGGTAGTGTCAGGATGTGAGCTAGGGATAGGGTGAAGACCTTAGTTATTGAGAGCATCAGGGCCTTAGTTAGGACCAGCGTCAGGGCCTTCATCAGGACCAGTGTCAGGGCTTCACGTACGGACAGCGTCAGAGCCTAACTAAGGTACGGCAACGGGGCCTAAGTGAGGCCTATCTTTAGGGCCTGAGTTAGGGACAGTGTCAGGGCATGACTTAGGAGCAGTATAAGGGCCTCTGTAGGATCAGCATTAGGGTCTTCGTTAAAGACATTCTCAGGGCCTCTGTTAGGGACCGCCTCAGGGCCTCACTTAGGGACAGCGTCAGGGCTTCCTTTGGGACAGTTTCAGGACCTTGGTAAGACATGGGTCAGGATATTAGCTCGGGATAATGTCAGGACTTTAGATATTGACTGCAGCAGGGCCTTAGAGACAGTGTCTCAGCCTGACTTAGGACTAGCATCAGAGCCTTTGTTAGGTCCAGTGTCAGGGACTGAGTTAGGTGTAGTGTCAGGGCCTTAGTTAGGGACAGTGTCAGGGCCTGAGTTAGGACGAGCCTCCAGGCCTCAGTTAGGGCCAGGGTCACGGCCTCGGGACTAATTTTAGGGCCTTAGTTAGGAAGAGCATCAGGGATTTATTTAGCATAAGAAGCTCAACATTAGTTAAAGACAAGGTTAGGTTAAGGTCTAGGGATTGTGTCAGGGCATGACCTAGGGATAGTGTCAAGACCTTAGTTACTTAGGGCATCAGGGCCTAATTTAGGACCAGTGTCAGGGCTTCAGGTAGGGATAGCGTCAGAGCCTGACTTCGGGAGAGCGACAGGGCTTGAGTGAGGCCTAGTGACAGAGCCTGACTTAGGGAGAGCGACAGGGCTTGAGTGAGGCCTAGTGTCAGAGCCTTAGCTAGGGATAGTATCAGGGCATGACTTAGGAGCAGCACAAGGGCCTTGGTAGGATCAGCCTCAGGGGCTTTGTTAAAGACCTTATCAGGGCCTCTGTTAGGGGCAGCCTTAGGGCCTCCCTTAGGGACAGCGTCAGGGCTTACTTAGGGACAGTTTCAGGACCTTGGTAAGAGATGGGTCCGGAAATTACCTCAGGATAGTGTCAGGACATTAGATATTGACGGCAGCAGGGCCTTACTTAGGGACAGTGTCAAGGCCTTAGTTAGTACTAGCATCTGGGCCTCTGTTAGGTGCAGTGTCGGGGCCTGAGTTAGGAATAGTGTTAGGGCCTTAGTTAGGGACAGTATCACGGCCTTGGGACTAAATTCAGGGCCTGAGGTAGTCACAGCCTAAGGGCTTTAGTTAGCATAAGAGGCAGGACATTTGCTAGGGACAGGGTGAGGGTAAAGTTTAGGGATCGTGTCAGGAAATGACCTAGGGATAGTGTCAAGAGCTTAGTTACAGTATCAGGGCCTTATTTAGGACCCGTGTCAGGGCTTCAGGTAGGGACAGCGTCAGTGCCTGACTCTGGGAGAGCAACAGGGCCTGAGTGAGGCCTAGCGTCAGGCCCATAGCTGGGGACACTGTCAGGGCATGATGTAGGAGCAGCATCAGGGCCTTTGTTGCGTCAGCATTAGTGTCTTAGTTACAGACATGATCAGGGCCTGAGTTAGTCACAGCGTCAAGGCCTCAGTTAGGCATAGCTTCAGGGACTGAGTTACGGACAGCCTCAGGTCTTCCCTTAGGAACAGCGACAGGGCTCTCTTAGGGACGGTGTCAGGACCTTGGTTAGAAATGGGTCAGGATATTAGCTCAGGATAGTGTCCGGATTTTAGTTATTGCCGGCAGCAGGGCCTATATTAGAGATAGATTCCGGGCCTTAGTTAGGGACAGTGTCAGGGCCTTAATTAGGACTAGTCTGGGCCTTAGTTAGGGAGAGCATTACGGCTTCGCTGAGGATAAGGGGCAGGACGTTAGCTCGGGACAGAGTCAGGTTCCAGGCCAGTGGTAGTGTCAGGATGTGAGCTAGGGATAGGGTGAAGACCTTAGTTATTGAGAGCATCAGGGCCTTAGTTAGGACCAGCGTCAGGGCCTTCATCAGGACCAGTGTCAGGGCTTCACGTACGGACAGCGTCAGAGCCTAACTAAGGTACGGCAACGGGGCCTAAGTGAGGCCTATCTTTAGGGCCTGAGTTAGGGACAGTGTCAGGGCATGACTTAGGAGCAGTATAAGGGCCTCTGTAGGATCAGCATTAGGGTCTTCGTTAAAGACATTCTCAGGGCCTCTGTTAGGGACCGCCTCAGGGCCTCACTTAGGGACAGCGTCAGGGCTTCCTTTGGGACAGTTTCAGGACCTTGGTAAGACATGGGTCAGGATATTAGCTCGGGATAATGTCAGGACTTTAGATATTGACTGCAGCAGGGCCTTAGAGACAGTGTCTCAGCCTGACTTAGGACTAGCATCAGAGCCTTTGTTAGGTCCAGTGTCAGGGACTGAGTTAGGTGTAGTGTCAGGGCCTTAGTTAGGGACAGTGTCAGGGCCTGAGTTAGGACGAGCCTCCAGGCCTCAGTTAGGGCCAGGGTCACGGCCTCGGGACTAATTTTAGGGCCTTAGTTAGGAAGAGCATCAGGGATTTATTTAGCATAAGAAGCTCAACATTAGTTAAAGACAAGGTTAGGTTAAGGTCTAGGCATTGTGTCAGGGCATGACCTAGGGATAGTGTCAAGACCTTAGTTACTTAGGGCATCAGGGCCTAATTTAGGACCAGTGTCAGGGCTTCAGGTAGGGATAGCGTCAGAGCCTGACTTCGGGAGAGCGACAGGGCTTGAGTGAGGCCTAGTGACAGAGCCTGACTTAGGGAGAGCGACAGGGCTTGAGTGAGGCCTAGTGTCAGAGCCTTAGCTAGGGATAGTATCAGGGCATGACTTAGGAGCAGCACAAGGGCCTTGGTAGGATCAGCCTCAGGGGCTTTGTTAAAGACCTTATCAGGGCCTCTGTTAGGGGCAGCCTTAGGGCCTCCCTTAGGGACAGCGTCAGGGCTTACTTAGGGACAGTTTCAGGACCTTGGTAAGAGATGGGTCCGGAAATTACCTCAGGATAGTGTCAGGACATTAGATATTGACGGCAGCAGGGCCTTACTTAGGGACAGTGTCAAGGCCTTAGTTAGTACTAGCATCTGGGCCTCTGTTAGGTGCAGTGTCGGGGCCTGAGTTAGGAATAGTGTTAGGGCCTTAGTTAGGGACAGTATCACGGCCTTGGGACTAAATTCAGGGCCTGAGGTAGTCACAGCCTAAGGGCTTTAGTTAGCATAAGAGGCAGGACATTTGCTAGGGACAGGGTGAGGGTAAAGTTTAGGGATCGTGTCAGGAAATGACCTAGGGATAGTGTCAAGAGCTTAGTTACAGTATCAGGGCCTTATTTAGGACCCGTGTCAGGGCTTCAGGTAGGGACAGCGTCAGTGCCTGACTCTGGGAGAGCAACAGGGCCTGAGTGAGGCCTAGCGTCAGGCCCATAGCTGGGGACACTGTCAGGGCATGATGTAGGAGCAGCATCAGGGCCTTTGTTGCGTCAGCATTAGTGTCTTAGTTACAGACATGATCAGGGCCTGAGTTAGTCACAGCGTCAAGGCCTCAGTTAGGCATAGCTTCAGGGACTGAGTTACGGACAGCCTCAGGTCTTCCCTTAGGAACAGCGACAGGGCTCTCTTAGGGACGGTGTCAGGACCTTGGTTAGAAATGGGTCAGGATATTAGCTCAGGATAGTGTCCGGATTTTAGTTATTGCCGGCAGCAGGGCCTATATTAGAGATAGATTCCGGGCCTTAGTTAGGGACAGTGTCAGGGCCTTAATTAGGACTAGTCTGGGCCTTAGTTAGGGAGAGCATTACGGCTTCGCTGAGGATAAGGGGCAGGACGTTAGCTCGGGACAGAGTCAGGTTCCAGGCCAGTGGTAGTGTCAGGATGTGAGCTAGGGATAGGGTGAAGACCTTAGTTATTGAGAGCATCAGGGCCTTAGTTAGGACCAGCGTCAGGGCCTTCATCAGGACCAGTGTCAGGGCTTCACGTACGGACAGCGTCAGAGCCTAACTAAGGTACGGCAACGGGGCCTAAGTGAGGCCTATCTTTAGGGCCTGAGTTAGGGACAGTGTCAGGGCATGACTTAGGAGCAGTATAAGGGCCTCTGTAGGATCAGCATTAGGGTCTTCGTTAAAGACATTCTCAGGGCCTCTGTTAGGGACCGCCTCAGGGCCTCACTTAGGGACAGCGTCAGGGCTTCCTTTGGGACAGTTTCAGGACCTTGGTAAGACATGGGTCAGGATATTAGCTCGGGATAATGTCAGGACTTTAGATATTGACTGCAGCAGGGCCTTAGAGACAGTGTCTCAGCCTGACTTAGGACTAGCATCAGAGCCTTTGTTAGGTCCAGTGTCAGGGACTGAGTTAGGTGTAGTGTCAGGGCCTTAGTTAGGGACAGTGTCAGGGCCTGAGTTAGGACGAGCCTCCAGGCCTCAGTTAGGGCCAGGGTCACGGCCTCGGGACTAATTTTAGGGCCTTAGTTAGGAAGAGCATCAGGGATTTATTTAGCATAAGAAGCTCAACATTAGTTAAAGACAAGGTTAGGTTAAGGTCTAGGGATTGTGTCAGGGCATGACCTAGGGATAGTGTCAAGACCTTAGTTACTTAGGGCATCAGGGCCTAATTTAGGACCAGTGTCAGGGCTTCAGGTAGGGATAGCGTCAGAGCCTGACTTCGGGAGAGCGACAGGGCTTGAGTGAGGCCTAGTGTCAGAGCCTGACTTAGGGAGAGCGACAGGGCTTGAGTGAGGCCTAGTGTCAGAGCCTTAGCTAGGGATAGTATCAGGGCATGACTTAGGAGCAGCACAAGGGCCTTGGTAGGATCAGCCTCAGGGGCTTTGTTAAAGACCTTATCAGGGCCTCTGTTAGGGGCAGCCTTAGGGCCTCCCTTAGGGACAGCGTCAGGGCTTACTTAGGGACAGTTTCAGGACCTTGGTAAGAGATGGGTCCGGAAATTACCTCAGGATAGTGTCAGGACATTAGATATTGACGGCAGCAGGGCCTTACTTAGGGACAGTGTCAAGGCCTTAGTTAGTACTAGCATCTGGGCCTCTGTTAGGTGCAGTGTCGGGGCCTGAGTTAGGAATAGTGTTAGGGCCTTAGTTAGGGACAGTATCACGGCCTTGGGACTAAATTCAGGGCCTGAGGTAGTCACAGCCTAAGGGCTTTAGTTAGCATAAGAGGCAGGACATTTGCTAGGGACAGGGTGAGGGTAAAGTTTAGGGATCGTGTCAGGAAATGACCTAGGGATAGTGTCAAGAGCTTAGTTACAGTATCAGGGCCTTATTTAGGACCCGTGTCAGGGCTTCAGGTAGGGACAGCGTCAGTGCCTGACTCTGGGAGAGCAACAGGGCCTGAGTGAGGCCTAGCGTCAGGCCCATAGCTGGGGACACTGTCAGGGCATGATGTAGGAGCAGCATCAGGGCCTTTGTTGCGTCAGCATTAGTGTCTTAGTTACAGACATGATCAGGGCCTGAGTTAGTCACAGCGTCAAGGCCTCAGTTAGGCATAGCTTCAGGGACTGAGTTACGGACAGCCTCAGGTCTTCCCTTAGGAACAGCGACAGGGCTCTCTTAGGGACGGTGTCAGGACCTTGGTTAGAAATGGGTCAGGATACTAGCTCAGGATAGTGTCCGGATTTTAGTTATTGCCGGCAGTAGGGCCTATATTAGAGATAGATTCCGGGCCTTAGTTAGGGACAGTGTCAGGGCCTTAATTAGGACTAGTCTGGGCCTTAGTTAGGGAGAGCATTACGGCTTCGCTGAGGATAAGGGGCAGGACGTTAGCTCGGGACAGAGTCAGGTTCCAGGCCAGTGGTAGTGTCAGGATGTGAGCTAGGGATAGGGTGAAGACCTTAGTTATTGAGAGCATCAGGGCCTTAGTTAGGACCAGCGTCAGGGCCTTCATCAGGACCAGTGTCAGGGCTTCACGTACGGACAGCGTCAGAGCCTAACTAAGGTACGGCAACGGGGCCTAAGTGAGGCCTATCTTTAGGGCCTGAGTTAGGGACAGTGTCAGGGCATGACTTAGGAGCAGTATAAGGGCCTCTGTAGGATCAGCATTAGGGTCTTCGTTAAAGACATTCTCAGGGCCTCTGTTAGGGACCGCCTCAGGGCCTCACTTAGGGACAGCGTCAGGGCTTCCTTTGGGACAGTTTCAGGACCTTGGTAAGACATGGGTCAGGATATTAGCTCGGGATAATGTCAGGACTTTAGATATTGACTGCAGCAGGGCCTTAGAGACAGTGTCTCAGCCTGACTTAGGACTAGCATCAGAGCCTTTGTTAGGTCCAGTGTCAGGGACTGAGTTAGGTGTAGTGTCAGGGCCTTAGTTAGGGACAGTGTCAGGGCCTGAGTTAGGACGAGCCTCCAGGCCTCAGTTAGGGCCAGGGTCACGGCCTCGGGACTAATTTTAGGGCCTTAGTTAGGAAGAGCATCAGGGATTTATTTAGCATAAGAAGCTCAACATTAGTTAAAGACAAGGTTAGGTTAAGGTCTAGGCATTGTGTCAGGGCATGACCTAGGGATAGTGTCAAGACCTTAGTTACTTAGGGCATCAGGGCCTAATTTAGGACCAGTGTCAGGGCTTCAGGTAGGGATAGCGTCAGAGCCTGACTTCGGGAGAGCGACAGGGCTTGAGTGAGGCCTAGTGTCAGAGCCTTAGCTAGGGATAGTATCAGGGCATGACTTAGGAGCAGCACAAGGGCCTTGGTAGGATCAGCCTCAGGGGCTTTGTTAAAGACCTTATCAGGGCCTCTGTTAGGGGCAGCCTTAGGGCCTCCCTTAGGGACAGCGTCAGGGCTTACTTAGGGACAGTTTCAGGACCTTGGTAAGAGATGGGTCCGGAAATTACCTCAGGATAGTGTCAGGACATTAGATATTGACGGCAGCAGGGCCTTACTTAGGGACAGTGTCAAGGCCTTAGTTAGTACTAGCATCTGGGCCTCTGTTAGGTGCAGTGTCGGGGCCTGAGTTAGGAATAGTGTTAGGGCCTTAGTTAGGGACAGTATCACGGCCTTGGGACTAAATTCAGGGCCTGAGGTAGTCACAGCCTAAGGGCTTTAGTTAGCATAAGAGGCAGGACATTTGCTAGGGACAGGGTGAGGGTAAAGTTTAGGGATCGTGTCAGGAAATGACCTAGGGATAGTGTCAAGAGCTTAGTTACAGTATCAGGGCCTTATTTAGGACCCGTGTCAGGGCTTCAGGTAGGGACAGCGTCAGTGCCTGACTCTGGGAGAGCAACAGGGCCTGAGTGAGGCCTAGCGTCAGGCCCATAGCTGGGGACACTGTCAGGGCATGATGTAGGAGCAGCATCAGGGCCTTTGTTGCGTCAGCATTAGTGTCTTAGTTACAGACATGATCAGGGCCTGAGTTAGTCACAGCGTCAAGGCCTCAGTTAGGCATAGCTTCAGGGACTGAGTTACGGACAGCCTCAGGTCTTCCCTTAGGAACAGCGACAGGGCTCTCTTAGGGACGGTGTCAGGACCTTGGTTAGAAATGGGTCAGGATATTAGCTCAGGATAGTGTCCGGATTTTAGTTATTGCCGGCAGCAGGGCCTATATTAGAGATAGATTCCGGGCCTTAGTTAGGGACAGTGTCAGGGCCTTAATTAGGACTAGTCTGGGCCTTAGTTAGGGAGAGCATTACGGCTTCGCTGAGGATAAGGGGCAGGACGTTAGCTCGGGACAGAGTCAGGTTCCAGGCCAGTGGTAGTGTCAGGATGTGAGCTAGGGATAGGGTGAAGACCTTAGTTATTGAGAGCATCAGGGCCTTAGTTAGGACCAGCGTCAGGGCCTTCATCAGGACCAGTGTCAGGGCTTCACGTACGGACAGCGTCAGAGCCTAACTAAGGTACGGCAACGGGGCCTAAGTGAGGCCTATCTTTAGGGCCTGAGTTAGGGACAGTGTCAGGGCATGACTTAGGAGCAGTATAAGGGCCTCTGTAGGATCAGCATTAGGGTCTTCGTTAAAGACATTCTCAGGGCCTCTGTTAGGGACCGCCTCAGGGCCTCACTTAGGGACAGCGTCAGGGCTTCCTTTGGGACAGTTTCAGGACCTTGGTAAGACATGGGTCAGGATATTAGCTCGGGATAATGTCAGGACTTTAGATATTGACTGCAGCAGGGCCTTAGAGACAGTGTCTCAGCCTGACTTAGGACTAGCATCAGAGCCTTTGTTAGGTCCAGTGTCAGGGACTGAGTTAGGTGTAGTGTCAGGGCCTTAGTTAGGGACAGTGTCAGGGCCTGAGTTAGGACGAGCCTCCAGGCCTCAGTTAGGGCCAGGGTCACGGCCTCGGGACTAATTTTAGGGCCTTAGTTAGGAAGAGCATCAGGGATTTATTTAGCATAAGAAGCTCAACATTAGTTAAAGACAAGGTTAGGTTAAGGTCTAGGGATTGTGTCAGGGCATGACCTAGGGATAGTGTCAAGACCTTAGTTACTTAGGGCATCAGGGCCTAATTTAGGACCAGCGTCAGGGCTTCAGGTAGGGATAGCGTCAGAGCCTGACTTCGGGAGAGCGACAGGGCTTGAGTGAGGCCTAGTGTCAGAGCCTTAGCTAGGGATAGTATCAGGGCATGACTTAGGAGCAGCACAAGGGCCTTGGTAGGATCAGCCTCAGGGGCTTTGTTAAAGACCTTATCAGGGCCTCTGTTAGGGGCAGCCTTAGGGCCTCCCTTAGGGACAGCGTCAGGGCTTACTTAGGGACAGTTTCAGGAGCTTGGTAAGAGATGGGTCCGGAAATTACCTCAGGATAGTGTCAGGACATTAGATATTGACGGCAGCAGGGCCTTACTTAGGGACAGTGTCAAGGCCTTAGTTAGTACTAGCATCTGGGCCTCTGTTAGGTACAGTGTCGGGGCCTGAGTTAGGAATAGTGTTAGGGCCTTAGTTAGGGACAGTATCACGGCCTTGGGACTAAATTCAGGGCCTGAGGTAGTCACAGCCTAAGGGCTTTAGTTAGCATAAGAGGCAGGACATTTGCTAGGGACAGGGTGAGGGTAAAGTTTAGGGATCGTGTCAGGAAATGACCTAGGGATAGTGTCAAGAGCTTAGTTACAGTATCAGGGCCTTATTTAGGACCCGTGTCAGGGCTTCAGGTAGGGACAGCGTCAGTGCCTGACTCTGGGAGAGCAACAGGGCCTGAGTGAGGCCTAGCGTCAGGCCCATAGCTGGGGAAACTGTCAGGGCATGATGTAGGAGCAGCATCAGGGCCTTTGTTGCGTCAGCATTAGTGTCTTAGTTACAGACATGATCAGGGCCTGAGTTAGTCACAGCGTCAAGGCCTCAGTTAGGCATAGCTTCAGGGACTGAGTTACGGACAGCCTCAGGTCTTCCCTTAGGAACAGCGACAGGGCTCTCTTAGGGACGGTGTCAGGACCTTGGTTAGAAATGGGTCAGGATATTAGCTCAGGATAGTGTCCGGATTTTAGTTATTGCCGGCAGCAGGGCCTATATTAGAGATAGATTCCGGGCCTTAGTTAGGGACAGTGTCAGTTAGTTAGGGAGAGCATTAGGGCTTCGGTGAGAAAAAGGGGCAGGACATTAGCTCGGGAGAGAGTCAGGTTCCAGGCCGGTGGTAGTGTCAGGATGTGAGCTAGGGATAGGGTGAAGACCTTAGTTATTGAGAGCATCAGGGCCTTAGGACCAGCGTCAGGGCCTTCATCAGGACCAGTGTCAGGGCTTCACGTACGGACAGCATCAGAGCCTAACTAAGGTACGGCAACAGGGCCTAAGTGAGGCCTATCTTCAGGGCCTGAGTTAGGGACAGTGTCAGGGCATGACTTAGGAGCAGTATAAGGGCCTCTGTAGGATCAGCCTTAGGGTCTTTGTTAAAGACATTCTCAGGGCCTCTGTTAGGGACCGCCTCAGGGCCTCACTTAGGGACAGCGTCAGGGCTTCCTTTGGGACAGTTTCAGGACCTTGGTAAGACATGGGTCAGGATATTAGTTCAGGATAATGTCAGGACTTTAGATATTGACTGCAGCAGGGCCTTAGAGACAGTGTCTCAGCCTGACTTAGGACTAGCATCAGAGCCTTTGTTAGGTCCAGTGTCAGGGACTGAGTTAGGTGTAGTGTCAGGGCCTCAGTTAGGGACAGTGTCAGGGCCTGAGTTAGGACGAGCCTGCAGGCCTCAGTTAGGGCCAGGGTCACAGCCTTGGGACTAATTTTAGGGCCTTAGTTAGGAACAGCATCAGGGATTTATTTAGCATAAGAAGCTCAACATTAGTTAAAGACAAGGTTAGGTTAAGGTCTAGGCATTGTGTCAGGGCATGACCTAGGGATAGTGTCAAGACCTTAGTTACTTAGGGCATCAGGGCCTAATTTAGGACCAGTGTCAGGGCTTCAGGTAGGGATAGCGTCAGAGCCTGACTTCGGGAGAGCGACAGGGCTTGAGTGAGGCCTAGTGACAGAGCCTGACTTAGGGAGAGCGACAGGGCTTGAGTGAGGCCTAGTGTCAGAGCCTTAGCTAGGGATAGTATCAGGGCATGACTTAGGAGCAGCACAAGGGCCTTGGTAGGATCAGCCTCAGGGGCTTTGTTAAAGACCTTATCAGGGCCTCTGTTAGGGGCAGCCTTAGGGCCTCCCTTAGGGACAGCGTCAGGGCTTACTTAGGGACAGTTTCAGGAGCTTGGTAAGAGATGGGTCCGGAAATTACCTCAGGATAGTGTCAGGACATTAGATATTGACGGCAGCAGGGCCTTACTTAGGGACAGTGTCAAGGCCTTAGTTAGTACTAGCATCTGGGCCTCTGTTAGGTACAGTGTCGGGGCCTGAGTTAGGAATAGTGTTAGGGCCTTAGTTAGGGACAGTATCACGGCCTTGGGACTAAATTCAGGGCCTGAGGTAGTCACAGCCTAAGGGCTTTAGTTAGCATAAGAGGCAGGACATTTGCTAGGGACAGGGTGAGGGTAAAGTTTAGGGATCGTGTCAGGAAATGACCTAGGGATAGTGTCAAGAGCTTAGTTACAGTATCAGGGCCTTATTTAGGACCCGTGTCAGGGCTTCAGGTAGGGACAGCGTCAGTGCCTGACTCTGGGAGAGCAACAGGGCCTGAGTGAGGCCTAGCGTCAGGCCCATAGCTGGGGACACTGTCAGGGCATGATGTAGGAGCAGCATCAGGGCCTTTGTTGCATCAGCATTAGTGTCTTAGTTACAGACATGATCAGGGCCTGAGTTAGTCACAGCGTCAAGGCCTCAGTTAGGCATAGCTTCAGGGACTGAGTTACGGACAGCCTCAGGTCTTCCCTTAGGAACAGCGACAGGGCTCTCTTAGGGACGGTGTCAGGACCTTGGTTAGAAATGGGTCAGGATACTAGCTCAGGATAGTGTCCGGATTTTAGTTATTGCCGGCAGCAGGGCCTATATTAGAGATAGATTCCGGGCCTTAGTTAGGGACAGTGTCAGGGCCTTAATTAGGACTAGTCTGGGCCTTAGTTAGGGAGAGCATTACGGCTTCGCTGAGGATAAGGGGCAGGACGTTAGCTCGGGACAGAGTCAGGTTCCAGGCCAGTGGTAGTGTCAGGATGTGAGCTAGGGATAGGGTGAAGACCTTAGTTATTGAGAGCATCAGGGCCTTAGTTAGGACCAGCGTCAGGGCCTTCATCAGGACCAGTGTCAGGGCTTCACGTACGGACAGCGTCAGAGCCTAACTAAGGTACGGCAACGGGGCCTAAGTGAGGCCTATCTTTAGGGCCTGAGTTAGGGACAGTGTCAGGGCATGACTTAGGAGCAGTATAAGGGCCTCTGTAGGATCAGCATTAGGGTCTTCGTTAAAGACATTCTCAGGGCCTCTGTTAGGGACCGCCTCAGGGCCTCACTTAGGGACAGCGTCAGGGCTTCCTTTGGGACAGTTTCAGGACCTTGGTAAGACATGGGTCAGGATATTAGCTCGGGATAATGTCAGGACTTTAGATATTGACTGCAGCAGGGCCTTAGAGACAGTGTCTCAGCCTGACTTAGGACTAGCATCAGAGCCTTTGTTAGGTCCAGTGTCAGGGACTGAGTTAGGTGTAGTGTCAGGGCCTTAGTTAGGGACAGTGTCAGGGCCTGAGTTAGGACGAGCCTCCAGGCCTCAGTTAGGGCCAGGGTCACGGCCTCGGGACTAATTTTAGGGCCTTAGTTAGGAAGAGCATCAGGGATTTATTTAGCATAAGAAGCTCAACATTAGTTAAAGACAAGGTTAGGTTAAGGTCTAGGCATTGGGTCAGGGCATGACGTAGGGATAGTGTCAAGACCTTAGTTACTTAGGGCATCAGGGCCTAATTTAGGACCAGCGTCAGGGCTTCAGGTAGGGATAGCGTCAGAGCCTGACTTCGGGAGAGCGACAGGGCTTGAGTGAGGCCTAGTGACAGAGCCTGACTTAGGGAGAGCGACAGGGCTTGAGTGAGGCCTAGTGTCAGAGCCTTAGCTAGGGATAGTATCAGGGCATGACTTAGGAGCAGCACAAGGGCCTTGGTAGGATCAGCCTCAGGGGCTTTGTTAAAGACCTTATCAGGGCCTCTGTTAGGGGCAGCCTTAGGGCCTCCCTTAGGGACAGCGTCAGGGCTTACTTAGGGACAGTTTCAGGAGCTTGGTAAGAGATGGGTCCGGAAATTACCTCAGGATAGTGTCAGGACATTAGATATTGACGGCAGCAGGGCCTTACTTAGGGACAGTGTCAAGGCCTTAGTTAGTACTAGCATCTGGGCCTCTGTTAGGTACAGTGTCGGGGCCTGAGTTAGGAATAGTGTTAGGGCCTTAGTTAGGGACAGTATCACGGCCTTGGGACTAAATTCAGGGCCTGAGGTAGTCACAGCCTAAGGGCTTTAGTTAGCATAAGAGGCAGGACATTTGCTAGGGACAGGGTGAGGGTAAAGTTTAGGGATCGTGTCAGGAAATGACCTAGGGATAGTGTCAAGAGCTTAGTTACAGTATCAGGGCCTTATTTAGGACCCGTGTCAGGGCTTCAGGTAGGGACAGCGTCAGTGCCTGACTCTGGGAGAGCAACAGGGCCTGAGTGAGGCCTAGCGTCAGGCCCATAGCTGGGGACACTGTCAGGCCATGATGTAGGAGCAGCATCAGGGCCTTTGTTGCATCAGCATTAGTGTCTTAGTTACAGACATGATCAGGGCCTGAGTTAGTCACAGCGTCAAGGCCTCAGTTAGGCATAGCTTCAGGGACTGAGTTACGGACAGCCTCAGGTCTTCCCTTAGGAACAGCGACAGGGCTCTCTTAGGGACGGTGTCAGGACCTTGGTTAGAAATGGGTCAGGATACTAGCTCAGGATAGTGTCCGGATTTTAGTTATTGCCGGCAGCAGGGCCTATATTAGAGATAGATTCCGGGCCTTAGTTAGGGACAGTGTCAGGGCCTTAATTAGGACTAGTCTGGGCCTTAGTTAGGGAGAGCATTACGGCTTCGCTGAGGATAAGGGGCAGGACGTTAGCTCGGGACAGAGTCAGGTTCCAGGCCAGTGGTAGTGTCAGGATGTGAGCTAGGGATAGGGTGAAGACCTTAGTTATTGAGAGCATCAGGGCCTTAGTTAGGACCAGCGTCAGGGCCTTCATCAGGACCAGTGTCAGGGCTTCACGTACGGACAGCGTCAGAGCCTAACTAAGGTACGGCAACGGGGCCTAAGTGAGGCCTATCTTTAGGGCCTGAGTTAGGGACAGTGTCAGGGCATGACTTAGGAGCAGTATAAGGGCCTTTGTAGGATCAGCATTAGGGTCTTCGTTAAAGACATTCTCAGGGCCTCTGTTAGGGACCGCCTCAGGGCCTCACTTAGGGACAGCGTCAGGGCTTCCTTTGGGACAGTTTCAGGACCTTGGTAAGACATGGGTCAGGATATTAGCTCGGGATAATGTCAGGACTTTAGATATTGACTGCAGCAGGGCCTTAGAGACAGTGTCTCAGCCTGACTTAGGACTAGCATCAGAGCCTTTGTTAGGTCCAGTGTCAGGGACTGAGTTAGGTGTAGTGTCAGGGCCTTAGTTAGGGACAGTGTCAGGGCCTGAGTTAGGACGAGCCTCCAGGCCTCAGTTAGGGCCAGGGTCACGGCCTCGGGACTAATTTTAGGGCCTTAGTTAGGAAGAGCATCAGGGATTTATTTAGCATAAGAAGCTCAACATTAGTTAAAGACAAGGTTAGGTTAAGGTCTAGGCATTGGGTCAGGGCATGACCTAGGGATAGTGTCAAGACCTTAGTTACTTAGGGCATCAGGGCCTAATTTAGGACCAGCGTCAGGGCTTCAGGTAGGGATAGCGTCAGAGCCTGACTTCGGGAGAGCGACAGGGCTTGAGTGAGGCCTAGTGTCAGAGCCTTAGCTAGGGATAGTATCAGGGCATGACTTAGGAGCAGCACAAGGGCCTTGGTAGGATCAGCCTCAGGGGCTTTGTTAAAGACCTTATCAGGGCCTCTGTTAGGGGCAGCCTTAGGGCCTCCCTTAGGGACAGCGTCAGGGCTTACTTAGGGACAGTTTCAGGAGCTTGGTAAGAGATGGGTCCGGAAATTACCTCAGGATAGTGTCAGGACATTAGATATTGACGGCAGCAGGGCCTTACTTAGGGACAGTGTCAAGGCCTTAGTTAGTACTAGCATCTGGGCCTCTGTTAGGTACAGTGTCGGGGCCTGAGTTAGGAATAGTGTTAGGGCCTTAGTTAGGGACAGTATCACGGCCTTGGGACTAAATTCAGGGCCTGAGGTAGTCACAGCCTAAGGGCTTTAGTTAGCATAAGAGGCAGGACATTTGCTAGGGACAGGGTGAGGGTAAAGTTTAGGGATCGTGTCAGGAAATGACCTAGGGATAGTGTCAAGAGCTTAGTTACAGTATCAGGGCCTTATTTAGGACCCGTGTCAGGGCTTCAGGTAGGGACAGCGTCAGTGCCTGACTCTGGGAGAGCAACAGGGCCTGAGTGAGGCCTAGCGTCAGGCCCATAGCTGGGGACACTGTCAGGGCATGATGTAGGAGCAGCATCAGGGCCTTTGTTGCATCAGCATTAGTGTCTTAGTTACAGACATGATCAGGGCCTGAGTTAGTCACAGCGTCAAGGCCTCAGTTAGGCATAGCTTCAGGGACTGAGTTACGGACAGCCTCAGGTCTTCCCTTAGGAACAGCGACAGGGCTCTCTTAGGGACGGTGTCAGGACCTTGGTTAGAAATGGGTCAGGATACTAGCTCAGGATAGTGTCCGGATTTTAGTTATTGCCGGCAGCAGGGCCTATATTAGAGATAGATTCCGGGCCTTAGTTAGGGACAGTGTCAGGGCCTTAATTAGGACTAGTCTGGGCCTTAGTTAGGGAGAGCATTACGGCTTCGCTGAGGATAAGGGGCAGGACGTTAGCTCGGGACAGAGTCAGGTTCCAGGCCAGTGGTAGTGTCAGGATGTGAGCTAGGGATAGGGTGAAGACCTTAGTTATTGAGAGCATCAGGGCCTTAGTTAGGACCAGCGTCAGGGCCTTCATCAGGACCAGTGTCAGGGCTTCACGTACGGACAGCGTCAGAGCCTAACTAAGGTACGGCAACGGGGCCTAAGTGAGGCCTATCTTTAGGGCCTGAGTTAGGGACAGTGTCAGGGCATGACTTAGGAGCAGTATAAGGGCCTCTGTAGGATCAGCATTAGGGTCTTCGTTAAAGACATTCTCAGGGCCTCTGTTAGGGACCGCCTCAGGGCCTCACTTAGGGACAGCGTCAGGGCTTCCTTTGGGACAGTTTCAGGACCTTGGTAAGACATGGGTCAGGATATTAGCTCGGGATAATGTCAGGACTTTAGATATTGACTGCAGCAGGGCCTTAGAGACAGTGTCTCAGCCTGACTTAGGACTAGCATCAGAGCCTTTGTTAGGTCCAGTGTCAGGGACTGAGTTAGGTGTAGTGTCAGGGCCTTAGTTAGGGACAGTGTCAGGGCCTGAGTTAGGACGAGCCTCCAGGCCTCAGTTAGGGCCAGGGTCACGGCCTCGGGACTAATTTTAGGGCCTTAGTTAGGAAGAGCATCAGGGATTTATTTAGCATAAGAAGCTCAACATTAGTTAAAGACAAGGTTAGGTTAAGGTCTAGGCATTGGGTCAGGGCATGACATAGGGATAGTGTCAAGACCTTAGTTACTTAGGGCATCAGGGCCTAATTTAGGACCAGTGTCAGGGCTTCAGGTAGGGATAGCGTCAGAGCCTGACTTCGGGAGAGCGACAGGGCTTGAGTGAGGCCTAGTGACAGAGCCTGACTTAGGGAGAGCGACAGGGCTTGAGTGAGGCCTAGTGTCAGAGCCTTAGCTAGGGATAGTATCAGGGCATGACTTAGGAGCAGCACAAGGGCCTTGGTAGGATCAGCCTCAGGGGCTTTGTTAAAGACCTTATCAGGGCCTCTGTTAGGGGCAGCCTTAGGGCCTCCCTTAGGGACAGCGTCAGGGCTTACTTAGGGACAGTTTCAGGAGCTTGGTAAGAGATGGGTCCGGAAATTACCTCAGGATAGTGTCAGGACATTAGATATTGACGGCAGCAGGGCCTTACTTAGGGACAGTGTCAAGGCCTTAGTTAGTACTAGCATCTGGGCCTCTGTTAGGTACAGTGTCGGGGCCTGAGTTAGGAATAGTGTTAGGGCCTTAGTTAGGGACAGTATCACGGCCTTGGGACTAAATTCAGGGCCTGAGGTAGTCACAGCCTAAGGGCTTTAGTTAGCATAAGAGGCAGGACATTTGCTAGGGACAGGGTGAGGGTAAAGTTTAGGGATCGTGTCAGGAAATGACCTAGGGATAGTGTCAAGAGCTTAGTTACAGTATCAGGGCCTTATTTAGGACCCGTGTCAGGGCTTCAGGTAGGGACAGCGTCAGTGCCTGACTCTGGGAGAGCAACAGGGCCTGAGTGAGGCCTAGCGTCAGGCCCATAGCTGGGGACACTGTCAGGCCATGATGTAGGAGCAGCATCAGGGCCTTTGTTGCATCAGCATTAGTGTCTTAGTTACAGACATGATCAGGGCCTGAGTTAGTCACAGCGTCAAGGCCTCAGTTAGGCATAGCTTCAGGGACTGAGTTACGGACAGCCTCAGGTCTTCCCTTAGGAACAGCGACAGGGCTCTCTTAGGGACGGTGTCAGGACCTTGGTTAGAAATGGGTCAGGATACTAGCTCAGGATAGTGTCCGGATTTTAGTTATTGCCGGCAGCAGGGCCTATATTAGAGATAGATTCCGGGCCTTAGTTAGGGACAGTGTCAGGGCCTTAATTAGGACTAGTCTGGGCCTTAGTTAGGGAGAGCATTACGGCTTCGCTGAGGATAAGGGGCAGGACGTTAGCTCGGGACAGAGTCAGGTTCCAGGCCAGTGGTAGTGTCAGGATGTGAGCTAGGGATAGGGTGAAGACCTTAGTTATTGAGAGCATCAGGGCCTTAGTTAGGACCAGCGTCAGGGCCTTCATCAGGACCAGTGTCAGGGCTTCACGTACGGACAGCGTCAGAGCCTAACTAAGGTACGGCAACGGGGCCTAAGTGAGGCCTATCTTTAGGGCCTGAGTTAGGGACAGTGTCAGGGCATGACTTAGGAGCAGTATAAGGGCCTCTGTAGGATCAGCATTAGGGTCTTCGTTAAAGACATTCTCAGGGCCTCTGTTAGGGACCGCCTCAGGGCCTCACTTAGGGACAGCGTCAGGGCTTCCTTTGGGACAGTTTCAGGACCTTGGTAAGACATGGGTCAGGATATTAGCTCGGGATAATGTCAGGACTTTAGATATTGACTGCAGCAGGGCCTTAGAGACAGTGTCTCAGCCTGACTTAGGACTAGCATCAGAGCCTTTGTTAGGTCCAGTGTCAGGGACTGAGTTAGGTGTAGTGTCAGGGCCTTAGTTAGGGACAGTGTCAGGGCCTGAGTTAGGACGAGCCTCCAGGCCTCAGTTAGGGCCAGGGTCACGGCCTCGGGACTAATTTTAGGGCCTTAGTTAGGAAGAGCATCAGGGATTTATTTAGCATAAGAAGCTCAACATTAGTTAAAGACAAGGTTAGGTTAAGGTCTAGGCATTGGGTCAGGGCATGACCTAGGGATAGTGTCAAGACCTTAGTTACTTAGGGCATCAGGGCCTAATTTAGGACCAGCGTCAGGGCTTCAGGTAGGGATAGCGTCAGAGCCTGACTTCGGGAGAGCGACAGGGCTTGAGTGAGGCCTAGTGTCAGAGCCTTAGCTAGGGATAGTATCAGGGCATGACTTAGGAGCAGCATAAGGGCCTTGGTAGGATCAGCCTCAGGGGCTTTGTTAAAGACCTTATCAGGGCCTCTGTTAGGGGCAGCCTTAGGGCCTCCCTTAGGGACAGCGTCAGGGCTTACTTAGGGACAGTTTCAGGAGCTTGGTAAGAGATGGGTCCCGAAATTACCTCAGGATAGTGTCAGGACATTAGATATTGACGGCAGCAGGGCCTTACTTAGGGACAGTGTCAAGGCCTTAGTTAGTACTAGCATCTGGGCCTCTGTTAGGTACAGTGTCGGGGCCTGAGTTAGGAATAGTGTTAGGGCCTTAGTTAGGGACAGTATCACGGCCTTGGGACTAAATTCAGGGCCTGAGGTAGTCACAGCCTAAGGGCTTTAGTTAGCATAAGAGGCAGGACATTTGCTAGGGACAGGGTGAGGGTAAAGTTTAGGGATCGTGTCAGGAAATGACCTAGGGATAGTGTCAAGAGCTTAGTTACAGTATCAGGGCCTTATTTAGGACCCGTGTCAGGGCTTCAGGTAGGGACAGCGTCAGTGCCTGACTCTGGGAGAGCAACAGGGCCTGAGTGAGGCCTAGCGTCAGGCCCATAGCTGGGGACACTGTCAGGGCATGATGTAGGAGCAGCATCAGGGCCTTTGTTGCGTCAGCATTAGTGTCTTAGTTACAGACATGATCAGGGCCTGAGTTAGTCACAGCGTCAAGGCCTCAGTTAGGCATAGCTTCAGGGACTGAGTTACGGACAGCCTCAGGTCTTCCCTTAGGAACAGCGACAGGGCTCTCTTAGGGACGGTGTCAGGACCTTGGTTAGAAATGGGTCAGGATACTAGCTCAGGATAGTGTCCGGATTTTAGTTATTGCCGGCAGCAGGGCCTATATTAGAGATAGATTCCGGGCCTTAGTTAGGGACAGTGTCAGGGCCTTAATTAGGACTAGTCTGGGCCTTAGTTAGGGAGAGCATTACGGCTTCGCTGAGGATAAGGGGCAGGACGTTAGCTCGGGACAGAGTCAGGTTCCAGGCCAGTGGTAGTGTCAGGATGTGAGCTAGGGATAGGGTGAAGACCTTAGTTATTGAGAGCATCAGGGCCTTAGTTAGGACCAGCGTCAGGGCCTTCATCAGGACCAGTGTCAGGGCTTCACGTACGGACAGCGTCAGAGCCTAACTAAGGTACGGCAACGGGGCCTAAGTGAGGCCTATCTTTAGGGCCTGAGTTAGGGACAGTGTCAGGGCATGACTTAGGAGCAGTATAAGGGCCTCTGTAGGATCAGCATTAGGGTCTTCGTTAAAGACATTCTCAGGGCCTCTGTTAGGGACCGCCTCAGGGCCTCACTTAGGGACAGCGTCAGGGCTTCCTTTGGGACAGTTTCAGGACCTTGGTAAGACATGGGTCAGGATATTAGCTCGGGATAATGTCAGGACTTTAGATATTGACTGCAGCAGGGCCTTAGAGACAGTGTCTCAGCCTGACTTAGGACTAGCATCAGAGCCTTTGTTAGGTCCAGTGTCAGGGACTGAGTTAGGTGTAGTGTCAGGGCCTTAGTTAGGGACAGTGTCAGGGCCTGAGTTAGGACGAGCCTCCAGGCCTCAGTTAGGGCCAGGGTCACGGCCTCGGGACTAATTTTAGGGCCTTAGTTAGGAAGAGCATCAGGGATTTATTTAGCATAAGAAGCTCAACATTAGTTAAAGACAAGGTTAGGTTAAGGTCTAGGCATTGGGTCAGGGCATGACCTAGGGATAGTGTCAAGACCTTAGTTACTTAGGGCATCAGGGCCTAATTTAGGACCAGCGTCAGGGCTTCAGGTAGGGATAGCGTCAGAGCCTGACTTCGGGAGAGCGACAGGGCTTGAGTGAGGCCTAGTGTCAGAGCCTTAGCTAGGGATAGTATCAGGGCATGACTTAGGAGCAGCACAAGGGCCTTGGTAGGATCAGCCTCAGGGGCTTTGTTAAAGACCTTATCAGGGCCTCTGTTAGGGGCAGCCTTAGGGCCTCCCTTAGGGACAGCGTCAGGGCTTACTTAGGGACAGTTTCAGGAGCTTGGTAAGAGATGGGTCCGGAAATTACCTCAGGATAGTGTCAGGACATTAGATATTGACGGCAGCAGGGCCTTACTTAGGGACAGTGTCAAGGCCTTAGTTAGTACTAGCATCTGGGCCTCTGTTAGGTACAGTGTCGGGGCCTGAGTTAGGAATAGTGTTAGGGCCTTAGTTAGGGACAGTATCACGGCCTTGGGACTAAATTCAGGGCCTGAGGTAGTCACAGCCTAAGGGCTTTAGTTAGCATAAGAGGCAGGACATTTGCTAGGGACAGGGTGAGGGTAAAGTTTAGGGATCGTGTCAGGAAATGACCTAGGGATAGTGTCAAGAGCTTAGTTACAGTATCAGGGCCTTATTTAGGACCCGTGTCAGGGCTTCAGGTAGGGACAGCGTCAGTGCCTGACTCTGGGAGAGCAACAGGGCCTGAGTGAGGCCTAGCGTCAGGCCCATAGCTGGGGACACTGTCAGGGCATGATGTAGGAGCAGCATCAGGGCCTTTGTTGCATCAGCATTAGTGTCTTAGTTACAGACATGATCAGGGCCTGAGTTAGTCACAGCGTCAAGGCCTCAGTTAGGCATAGCTTCAGGGACTGAGTTACGGACAGCCTCAGGTCTTCCCTTAGGAACAGCGACAGGGCTCTCTTAGGGACGGTGTCAGGACCTTGGTTAGAAATGGGTCAGGATATTAGCTCAGGATAGTGTCCGGATTTTAGTTATTGCCGGCAGCAGGGCCTATATTAGAGATAGATTCCGGGCCTTAGTTAGGGACAGTGTCAGGGCCTTAATTAGGACTAGTCTGGGCCTTAGTTAGGGAGAGCATTACGGCTTCGCTGAGGATAAGGGGCAGGACGTTAGCTCGGGACAGAGTCAGGTTCCAGGCCAGTGGTAGTGTCAGGATGTGAGCTAGGGATAGGGTGAAGACCTTAGTTATTGAGAGCATCAGGGCCTTAGTTAGGACCAGCGTCAGGGCCTTCATCAGGACCAGTGTCAGGGCTTCACGTACGGACAGCGTCAGAGCCTAACTAAGGTACGGCAACGGGGCCTAAGTGAGGCCTATCTTTAGGGCCTGAGTTAGGGACAGTGTCAGGGCATGACTTAGGAGCAGTATAAGGGCCTCTGTAGGATCAGCATTAGGGTCTTCGTTAAAGACATTCTCAGGGCCTCTGTTAGGGACCGCCTCAGGGCCTCACTTAGGGACAGCGTCAGGGCTTCCTTTGGGACAGTTTCAGGACCTTGGTAAGACATGGGTCAGGATATTAGCTCGGGATAATGTCAGGACTTTAGATATTGACTGCAGCAGGGCCTTAGAGACAGTGTCTCAGCCTGACTTAGGACTAGCATCAGAGCCTTTGTTAGGTCCAGTGTCGGGGACTGAGTTAGGTGTAGTGTCAGGGCCTTAGTTAGGGACAGTGTCAGGGCCTGAGTTAGGACGAGCCTCCAGGCCTCAGTTAGGGCCAGGGTCACGGCCTCGGGACTAATTTTAGGGCCTTAGTTAGGAAGAGCATCAGGGATTTATTTAGCATAAGAAGCTCAACATTAGTTAAAGACAAGGTTAGGTTAAGGTCTAGGGATTGTGTCAGGGCATGACCTAGGGATAGTGTCAAGACCTTAGTTACTTAGGGCATCAGGGCCTAATTTAGGACCAGCGTCATGGCTTCAGGTAGGGATAGCGTCAGAGCCTGACTTCGGGAGAGCGACAGGGCTTGAGTGAGGCCTAGTGTCAGAGCCTTAGCTAGGGATAGTATCAGGGCATGACTTAGGAGCAGCACAAGGGCCTTGGTAGGATCAGCCTCAGGGGCTTTGTTAAAGACCTTATCAGGGCCTCTGTTAGGGGCAGCCTTAGGGCCTCCCTTAGGGACAGCGTCAGGGCTTACTTAGGGACAGTTTCAGGACCTTGGTAAGAGATGGGTCCGGAAATTACCTCAGGATAGTGTCAGGACATTAGATATTGACGGCAGCAGGGCCTTACTTAGGGACAGTGTCAAGGCCTTAGTTAGTACTAGCATCTGGGCCTCTGTTAGGTACAGTGTCGGGGCCTGAGTTAGGAATAGTGTTAGGGCCTTAGTTAGGGACAGTATCACGGCCTTGGGACTAAATTCAGGGCCTGAGGTAGTCACAGCCTAAGGGCTTTAGTTAGCATAAGAGGCAGGACATTTGCTAGGGACAGGGTGAGGGTAAAGTTTAGGGATCGTGTCAGGAAATGACCTAGGGATAGTGTCAAGAGTTTAGTTACAGTATCAGGGCCTTATTTAGGACCCGTGTCAGGGCTTCAGGTAGGGACAGCGTCAGTGCCTGACTCTGGGAGAGCAACAGGGCCTGAGTGAGGCCTAGCGTCAGGCCCATAGCTGGGGACACTGTCAGGGCATGATGTAGGAGCAGCATCAGGGCCTTTGTTGCGTCAGCATTAGTGTCTTAGTTACAGACATGATCAGGGCCTGAGTTAGTCACAGCGTCAAGGCCTCAGTTAGGCATAGCTTCAGGGACTGAGTTACGGACAGCCTCAGGTCTTCCCTTAGGAACAGCGACAGGGCTCTCTTAGGGACGGTGTCAGGACCTTGGTTAGAAATGGGTCAGGATATTAGCTCAGGATAGTGTCCGGATTTTAGTTATTGCCGGCAGCAGGGCCTATATTAGAGATAGATTCCGGGCCTTAGTTAGGGACAGTGTCAGGGCCTTAATTAGGACTAGTCTGGGCCTTATTTAGGGAGAGCATTACGGCTTCGCTGAGGATAAGGGGCAGGACGTTAGCTCGGGACAGAGTCAGGTTCCAGGCCAGTGGTAGTGTCAGGATGTGAGCTAGGGATAGGGTGAAGACCTTAGTTATTGAGAGCATCAGGGCCTTAGGACCAGCGTCAGGGCCTTCATCAGGACCAGTGTCAGGGCTTCACGTACGGACAGCATCAGAGCCTAACTAAGGTACGGCAACAGGGCCTAAGTGAGGCCTATCTTCAGGGCCTGAGTTAGGGACAGTGTCAGGGCATGACTTAGGAGCAGTATAAGGGCCTCTGTAGGATCAGCCTTAGGGTCTTCGTTAAAGACATTCTCAGGGCCTCTGTTAGGGACCGCCTCAGGGCCTCACTTAGGGACAGCGTCAGGGCTTCCTTTGGGACAGTTTCAGGACCTTGGTAAGACATGGGTCAGGATATTAGCTCGGGATAATGTCAGGACTTTAGATATTGACTGCAGCAGGGCCTTAGAGACAGTGTCTCAGCCTGACTTAGGACTAGCATCAGAGCCTTTGTTAGGTCCAGTGTCAGGGACTGAGTTAGGTGTAGTGTCAGGGCCTTAGTTAGGGACAGTGTCAGGGCCTGAGTTAGGACGAGCCTCCAGGCCTCAGTTAGGGCCAGGGTCACGGCCTCGGGACTAATTTTAGGGCCTTAGTTAGGAAGAGCATCAGGGATTTATTTAGCATAAGAAGCTCAACATTAGTTAAAGACAAGGTTAGGTTAAGGTCTAGACATTGGGTCAGGGCATGACCTAGGGATAGTGTCAAGACCTTAGTTACTTAGGGCATCAGGGCCTAATTTAGGACCAGCGTCAGGGCTTCAGGTAGGGATAGCGTCAGAGCCTGACTTCGGGAGAGCGACAGGGCTTGAGTGAGGCCTAGTGTCAGAGCCTTAGCTAGGGATAGTATCAGGGCATGACTTAGGAGCAGCATAAGGGCCTTGGTAGGATCAGCCTCAGGGGCTTTGTTAAAGACCTTATCAGGGCCTCTGTTAGGGGCAGCCTTAGGGCCTCCCTTAGGGACAGCGTCAGGGCTTACTTAGGGACAGTTTCAGGGCCTTGGTAAGAGATGGGTCCGGAAATTACCTCAGGATAGTGTCAGGACATTAGATATTGACGGCAGCAGGGCCTTACTTAGGGACAGTGTCAAGGCCTTAGTTAGTACTAGCATCTGGGCCTCTGTTAGGTGCAGTGTCGGGGCCTGAGTTAGGAATAGTGTTAGGGCCTTAGTTAGGGACAGTATCACGGCCTTGGGACTAAATTCAGGGCCTGAGGTAGTCACAGCCTAAGGGCTTTAGTTAGCATAAGAGGCAGGACATTTGCTAGGGACAGGGTGAGGGTAAAGTTTAGGGATCGTGTCAGGAAATGACCTAGGGATAGTGTCAAGAGCTTAGTTACAGTATCAGGGCCTTATTTAGGACCCGTGTCAGGGCTTCAGGTAGGGACAGCGTCAGTGCCTGACTCTGGGAGAGCAACAGGGCCTGAGTGAGGCCTAGCGTCAGGCCCATAGCTGGGGACACTGTCAGGGCATGATGTAGGAGCAGCATCAGGGCCTTTGTTGCATCAGCATTAGTGTCTTAGTTACAGACATGATCAGGGCCTGAGTTAGTCACAGCGTCAAGGCCTCAGTTAGGCATAGCTTCAGGGACTGAGTTACGGACAGCCTCAGGTCTTCCCTTAGGAACAGCGACAGGGCTCTCTTAGGGACGGTGTCAGGACCTTGGTTAGAAATGGGTCAGGATATTAGCTCAGGATAGTGTCCGGATTTTAGTTATTGCCGGCAGCAGGGCCTATATTAGAGATAGATTCCGGGCCTTAGTTAGGGACAGTGTCAGGGCCTTAATTAGGACTAGTCTGGGCCTTAGTTAGGGAGAGCATTACGGCTTCGCTGAGGATAAGGGGCAGGACGTTAGCTCGGGACAGAGTCAGGTTCCAGGCCAGTGGTAGTGTCAGGATGTGAGCTAGGGATAGGGTGAAGACCTTAGTTATTGAGAGCATCAGGGCCTTAGTTAGGACCAGCGTCAGGGCCTTCATCAGGACCAGTGTCAGGGCTTCACGTACGGACAGCGTCAGAGCCTAACTAAGGTACGGCAACGGGGCCTAAGTGAGGCCTATCTTTAGGGCCTGAGTTAGGGACAGTGTCAGGGCATGACTTAGGAGCAGTATAAGGGCCTCTGTAGGATCAGCATTAGGGTCTTCGTTAAAGACATTCTCAGGGCCTCTGTTAGGGACCGCCTCAGGGCCTCACTTAGGGACAGCGTCAGGGCTTCCTTTGGGACAGTTTCAGGACCTTGGTAAGACATGGGTCAGGATATTAGCTCGGGATAATGTCAGGACTTTAGATATTGACTGCAGCAGGGCCTTAGAGACAGTGTCTCAGCCTGACTTAGGACTAGCATCAGAGCCTTTGTTAGGTCCAGTGTCAGGGACTGAGTTAGGTGTAGTGTCAGGGCCTTAGTTAGGGACAGTGTCAGGGCCTGAGTTAGGACGAGCCTCCAGGCCTCAGTTAGGGCCAGGGTCACGGCCTCGGGACTAATTTTAGGGCCTTAGTTAGGAAGAGCATCAGGGATTTATTTAGCATAAGAAGCTCAACATTAGTTAAAGACAAGGTTAGGTTAAGGTCTAGGCATTGGGTCAGGGCATGACCTAGGGATAGTGTCAAGACCTTAGTTACTTAGGGCATCAGGGCCTAATTTAGGACCAGCGTCAGGGCTTCAGGTAGGGATAGCGTCAGAGCCTGACTTCGGGAGAGCGACAGGGCTTGAGTGAGGCCTAGTGTCAGAGCCTTAGCTAGGGATAGTATCAGGGCATGACTTAGGAGCAGCATAAGGGCCTTGGTAGGATCAGCCTCAGGGGCTTTGTTAAAGACCTTATCAGGGCCTCTGTTAGGGGCAGCCTTAGGGCCTCCCTTAGGGACAGCGTCAGGGCTTACTTAGGGACAGTTTCAGGACCTTGGTAAGAGATGGGTCCGGAAATTACCTCAGGATAGTGTCAGGACATTAGATATTGACGGCAGCAGGGCCTTACTTAGGGACAGTGTCAAGGCCTTAGTTAGTACTAGCATCTGGGCCTCTGTTAGGTGCAGTGTCGGGGCCTGAGTTAGGAATAGTGTTAGGGCCTTAGTTAGGGACAGTATCACGGCCTTGGGACTAAATTCAGGGCCTGAGGTAGTCACAGCCTAAGGGCTTTAGTTAGCATAAGAGGCAGGACATTTGCTAGGGACAGGGTGAGGGTAAAGTTTAGGGATCGTGTCAGGAAATGACCTAGGGATAGTGTCAAGAGCTTAGTTACAGTATCAGGGCCTTATTTAGGACCCGTGTCAGGGCTTCAGGTAGGGACAGCGTCAGTGCCTGACTCTGGGAGAGCAACAGGGCCTGAGTGAGGCCTAGCGTCAGGCCCATAGCTGGGGACACTGTCAGGGCATGATGTAGGAGCAGCATCAGGGCCTTTGTTGCATCAGCATTAGTGTCTTAGTTACAGACATGATCAGGGCCTGAGTTAGTCACAGCGTCAAGGCCTCAGTTAGGCATAGCTTCAGGGACTGAGTTACGGACAGCCTCAGGTCTTCCCTTAGGAACAGCGACAGGGCTCTCTTAGGGACGGTGTCAGGACCTTGGTTAGAAATGGGTCAGGATATTAGCTCAGGATAGTGTCCGGATTTTAGTTATTGCCGGCAGCAGGGCCTATATTAGAGATAGATTCCGGGCCTTAGTTAGGGACAGTGTCAGGGCCTTAATTAGGACTAGTCTGGGCCTTAGTTAGGGAGAGCATTACGGCTTCGCTGAGGATAAGGGGCAGGACGTTAGCTCGGGACAGAGTCAGGTTCCAGGCCAGTGGTAGTGTCAGGATGTGAGCTAGGGATAGGGTGAAGACCTTAGTTATTGAGAGCATCAGGGCCTTAGTTAGGACCAGCGTCAGGGCCTTCATCAGGACCAGTGTCAGGGCTTCACGTACGGACAGCGTCAGAGCCTAACTAAGGTACGGCAACGGGGCCTAAGTGAGGCCTATCTTTAGGGCCTGAGTTAGGGACAGTGTCAGGGCATGACTTAGGAGCAGTATAAGGGCCTCTGTAGGATCAGCATTAGGGTCTTCGTTAAAGACATTCTCAGGGCCTCTGTTAGGGACCGCCTCAGGGCCTCACTTAGGGACAGCGTCAGGGCTTCCTTTGGGACAGTTTCAGGACCTTGGTAAGACATGGGTCAGGATATTAGCTCGGGATAATGTCAGGACTTTAGATATTGACTGCAGCAGGGCCTTAGAGACAGTGTCTCAGCCTGACTTAGGACTAGCATCAGAGCCTTTGTTAGGTCCAGTGTCAGGGACTGAGTTAGGTGTAGTGTCAGGGCCTTAGTTAGGGACAGTGTCAGGGCCTGAGTTAGGACGAGCCTCCAGGCCTCAGTTAGGGCCAGGGTCACGGCCTCGGGACTAATTTTAGGGCCTTAGTTAGGAAGAGCATCAGGGATTTATTTAGCATAAGAAGCTCAACATTAGTTAAAGACAAGGTTAGGTTAAGGTCTAGGCATTGGGTCAGGGCATGACCTAGGGATAGTGTCAAGACCTTAGTTACTTAGGGCATCAGGGCCTAATTTAGGACCAGCGTCAGGGCTTCAGGTAGGGATAGCGTCAGAGCCTGACTTCGGGAGAGCGACAGGGCTTGAGTGAGGCCTAGTGTCAGAGCCTTAGCTAGGGATAGTATCAGGGCATGACTTAGGAGCAGCACAAGGGCCTTGGTAGGATCAGCCTCAGGGGCTTTGTTAAAGACCTTATCAGGGCCTCTGTTAGGGGCAGCCTTAGGGCCTCCCTTAGGGACAGCGTCAGGGCTTACTTAGGGACAGTTTCAGGAGCTTGGTAAGAGATGGGTCCGGAAATTACCTCAGGATAGTGTCAGGACATTAGATATTGACGGCAGCAGGGCCTTACTTAGGGACAGTGTCAAGGCCTTAGTTAGTACTAGCATCTGGGCCTCTGTTAGGTACAGTGTCGGGGCCTGAGTTAGGAATAGTGTTAGGGCCTTAGTTAGGGACAGTATCACGGCCTTGGGACTAAATTCAGGGCCTGAGGTAGTCACAGCCTAAGGGCTTTAGTTAGCATAAGAGGCAGGACATTTGCTAGGGACAGGGTGAGGGTAAAGTTTAGGGATCGTGTCAGGAAATGACCTAGGGATAGTGTCAAGAGCTTAGTTACAGTATCAGGGCCTTATTTAGGACCCGTGTCAGGGCTTCAGGTAGGGACAGCGTCAGTGCCTGACTCTGGGAGAGCAACAGGGCCTGAGTGAGGCCTAGCGTCAGGCCCATAGCTGGGGAAACTGTCAGGGCATGATGTAGGAGCAGCATCAGGGCCTTTGTTGCGTCAGCATTAGTGTCTTAGTTACAGACATGATCAGGGCCTGAGTTAGTCACAGCGTCAAGGCCTCAGTTAGGCATAGCTTCAGGGACTGAGTTACGGACAGCCTCAGGTCTTCCCTTAGGAACAGCGACAGGGCTCTCTTAGGGACGGTGTCAGGACCTTGGTTAGAAATGGGTCAGGATATTAGCTCAGGATAGTGTCCGGATTTTAGTTATTGCCGGCAGCAGGGCCTATATTAGAGATAGATTCCGGGCCTTAGTTAGGGACAGTGTCAGTTAGTTAGGGAGAGCATTAGGGCTTCGGTGAGAAAAAGGGGCAGGACATTAGCTCGGGAGAGAGTCAGGTTCCAGGCCGGTGGTAGTGTCAGGATGTGAGCTAGGGATAGGGTGAAGACCTTAGTTATTGAGAGCATCAGGGCCTTAGGACCAGCGTCAGGGCCTTCATCAGGACCAGTGTCAGGGCTTCACGTACGGACAGCATCAGAGCCTAACTAAGGTATGGCAACAGGGCCTAAGTGAGGCCTATCTTCAGGGCCTGAGTTAGGGACAGTGTCAGGGCATGACTTAGGAGCAGTATAAGGGCCTCTGTAGGATCAGCCTTAGGGTCTTTGTTAAAGACATTCTCAGGGCCTCTGTTAGGGACCGCCTCAGGGCCTCACTTAGGGACAGCGTCAGGGCTTCCTTTGGGACAGTTTCAGGACCTTGGTAAGACATGGGTCAGGATATTAGTTCAGGATAATGTCAGGACTTTAGATATTGACTGCAGCAGGGCCTTAGAGACAGTGTCTCAGCCTGACTTAGGACTAGCATCAGAGCCTTTGTTAGGTCCAGTGTCAGGGACTGAGTTAGGTGTAGTGTCAGGGCCTCAGTTAGGGACAGTGTCAGGGCCTGAGTTAGGACGAGCCTGCAGGCCTCAGTTAGGGCCAGGGTCACAGCCTTGGGACTAATTTTAGGGCCTTAGTTAGGAACAGCATCAGGGATTTATTTAGCATAAGAAGCTCAACATTAGTTAAAGACAAGGTTAGGTTAAGGTCTAGGCATTGTGTCAGGGCATGACCTAGGGATAGTGTCAAGACCTTAGTTACTTAGGGCATCAGGGCCTAATTTAGGACCAGTGTCAGGGCTTCAGGTAGGGATAGCGTCAGAGCCTGACTTCGGGAGAGCGACAGGGCTTGAGTGAGGCCTAGTGACAGAGCCTGACTTAGGGAGAGCGACAGGGCTTGAGTGAGGCCTAGTGTCAGAGCCTTAGCTAGGGATAGTATCAGGGCATGACTTAGGAGCAGCACAAGGGCCTTGGTAGGATCAGCCTCAGGGGCTTTGTTAAAGACCTTATCAGGGCCTCTGTTAGGGGCAGCCTTAGGGCCTCCCTTAGGGACAGCGTCAGGGCTTACTTAGGGACAGTTTCAGGACCTTGGTAAGAGATGGGTCCGGAAATTACCTCAGGATAGTGTCAGGACATTAGATATTGACGGCAGCAGGGCCTTACTTAGGGACAGTGTCAAGGCCTTAGTTAGTACTAGCATCTGGGCCTCTGTTAGGTGCAGTGTCGGGGCCTGAGTTAGGAATAGTGTTAGGGCCTTAGTTAGGGACAGTATCACGGCCTTGGGACTAAATTCAGGGCCTGAGGTAGTCACAGCCTAAGGGCTTTAGTTAGCATAAGAGGCAGGACATTTGCTAGGGACAGGGTGAGGGTAAAGTTTAGGGATCGTGTCAGGAAATGACCTAGGGATAGTGTCAAGAGCTTAGTTACAGTATCAGGGCCTTATTTAGGACCCGTGTCAGGGCTTCAGGTAGGGACAGCGTCAGTGCCTGACTCTGGGAGAGCAACAGGGCCTGAGTGAGGCCTAGCGTCAGGCCCATAGCTGGGGACACTGTCAGGGCATGATGTAGGAGCAGCATCAGGGCCTTTGTTGCGTCAGCATTAGTGTCTTAGTTACAGACATGATCAGGGCCTGAGTTAGTCACAGCGTCAAGGCCTCAGTTAGGCATAGCTTCAGGGACTGAGTTACGGACAGCCTCAGGTCTTCCCTTAGGAACAGCGACAGGGCTCTCTTAGGGACGGTGTCAGGACCTTGGTTAGAAATGGGTCAGGATACTAGCTCAGGATAGTGTCCGGATTTTAGTTATTGCCGGCAGCAGGGCCTATATTAGAGATAGATTCCGGGCCTTAGTTAGGGACAGTGTCAGGGCCTTAATTAGGACTAGTCTGGGCCTTAGTTAGGGAGAGCATTACGGCTTCGCTGAGGATAAGGGGCAGGACGTTAGCTCGGGACAGAGTCAGTTTCCAGGCCAGTGGTAGTGTCAGGATGTGAGCTAGGGATAGGGTGAAGACCTTAGTTATTGAGAGCATCAGGGCCTTAGTTAGGACCAGCGTCAGGGCCTTCATCAGGACCAGTGTCAGGGCTTCACGTACGGACAGCGTCAGAGCCTAACTAAGGTACGGCAACGGGGCCTAAGTGAGGCCTATCTTTAGGGCCTGAGTTAGGGACAGTGTCAGGGCATGACTTAGGAGCAGTATAAGGGCCTCTGTAGGATCAGCATTAGGGTCTTCGTTAAAGACATTCTCAGGGCCTCTGTTAGGGACCGCCTCAGGGCCTCACTTAGGGACAGCGTCAGGGCTTCCTTTGGGACAGTTTCAGGACCTTGGTAAGACATGGGTCAGGATATTAGCTCGGGATAATGTCAGGACTTTAGATATTGACTGCAGCAGGGCCTTAGAGACAGTGTCTCAGCCTGACTTAGGACTAGCATCAGAGCCTTTGTTAGGTCCAGTGTCAGGGACTGAGTTAGGTGTAGTGTCAGGGCCTTAGTTAGGGACAGTGTCAGGGCCTGAGTTAGGACGAGCCTCCAGGCCTCAGTTAGGGCCAGGGTCACGGCCTCGGGACTAATTTTAGGGCCTTAGTTAGGAAGAGCATCAGGGATTTATTTAGCATAAGAAGCTCAACATTAGTTAAAGACAAGGTTAGGTTAAGGTCTAGGCATTGGGTCAGGGCATGACGTAGGGATAGTGTCAAGACCTTAGTTACTTAGGGCATCAGGGCCTAATTTAGGACCAGTGTCAGGGCTTCAGGTAGGGATAGCGTCAGAGCCTGACTTCGGGAGAGCGACAGGGCTTGAGTGAGGCCTAGTGACAGAGCCTGACTTAGGGAGAGCGACAGGGCTTGAGTGAGGCCTAGTGTCAGAGCCTTAGCTAGGGATAGTATCAGGGCATGACTTAGGAGCAGCACAAGGGCCTTGGTAGGATCAGCCTCAGGGGCTTTGTTAAAGACCTTATCAGGGCCTCTGTTAGGGGCAGCCTTAGGGCCTCCCTTAGGGACAGCGTCAGGGCTTACTTAGGGACAGTTTCAGGAGCTTGGTAAGAGATGGGTCCGGAAATTACCTCAGGATAGTGTCAGGACATTAGATATTGACGGCAGCAGGGCCTTACTTAGGGACAGTGTCAAGGCCTTAGTTAGTACTAGCATCTGGGCCTCTGTTAGGTACAGTGTCGGGGCCTGAGTTAGGAATAGTGTTAGGGCCTTAGTTAGGGACAGTATCACGGCCTTGGGACTAAATTCAGGGCCTGAGGTAGTCACAGCCTAAGGGCTTTAGTTAGCCTAAGAGGCAGGACATTTGCTAGGGACAGGGTGAGGGTAAAGTTTAGGGATCGTGTCAGGAAATGACCTAGGGATAGTGTCAAGAGCTTAGTTACAGTATCAGGGCCTTATTTAGGACCCGTGTCAGGGCTTCAGGTAGGGACAGCGTCAGTGCCTGACTCTGGGAGAGCAACAGGGCCTGAGTGAGGCCTAGCGTCAGGCCCATAGCTGGGGACACTGTCAGGGCATGATGTAGGAGCAGCATCAGGGCCTTTGTTGCATCAGCATTAGTGTCTTAGTTACAGACATGATCAGGGCCTGAGTTAGTCACAGCGTCAAGGCCTCAGTTAGGCATAGCTTCAGGGACTGAGTTACGGACAGCCTCAGGTCTTCCCTTAGGAACAGCGACAGGGCTCTCTTAGGGACGGTGTCAGGACCTTGGTTAGAAATGGGTCAGGATACTAGCTCAGGATAGTGTCCGGATTTTAGTTATTGCCGGCAGCAGGGCCTATATTAGAGATAGATTCCGGGCCTTAGTTAGGGACAGTGTCAGGGCCTTAATTAGGACTAGTCTGGGCCTTAGTTAGGGAGAGCATTACGGCTTCGCTGAGGATAAGGGGCAGGACGTTAGCTCGGGACAGAGTCAGGTTCCAGGCCAGTGGTAGTGTCAGGATGTGAGCTAGGGATAGGGTGAAGACCTTAGTTATTGAGAGCATCAGGGCCTTAGTTAGGACCAGCGTCAGGGCCTTCATCAGGACCAGTGTCAGGGCTTCACGTACGGACAGCGTCAGAGCCTAACTAAGGTACGGCAACGGGGCCTAAGTGAGGCCTATCTTTAGGGCCTGAGTTAGGGACAGTGTCAGGGCATGACTTAGGAGCAGTATAAGGGCCTCTGTAGGATCAGCATTAGGGTCTTCGTTAAAGACATTCTCAGGGCCTCTGTTAGGGACCGCCTCAGGGCCTCACTTAGGGACAGCGTCAGGGCTTCCTTTGGGACAGTTTCAGGACCTTGGTAAGACATGGGTCAGGATATTAGCTCGGGATAATGTCAGGACTTTAGATATTGACTGCAGCAGGGCCTTAGAGACAGTGTCTCAGCCTGACTTAGGACTAGCATCAGAGCCTTTGTTAGGTCCAGTGTCAGGGACTGAGTTAGGTGTAGTGTCAGGGCCTTAGTTAGGGACAGTGTCAGGGCCTGAGTTAGGACGAGCCTCCAGGCCTCAGTTAGGGCCAGGGTCACGGCCTCGGGACTAATTTTAGGGCCTTAGTTAGGAAGAGCATCAGGGATTTATTTAGCATAAGAAGCTCAACATTAGTTAAAGACAAGGTTAGGTTAAGGTCTAGGCATTGGGTCAGGGCATGACGTAGGGATAGTGTCAAGACCTTAGTTACTTAGGGCATCAGGGCCTAATTTAGGACCAGTGTCAGGGCTTCAGGTAGGGATAGCGTCAGAGCCTGACTTCGGGAGAGCGACAGGGCTTGAGTGAGGCCTAGTGACAGAGCCTGACTTAGGGAGAGCGACAGGGCTTGAGTGAGGCCTAGTGTCAGAGCCTTAGCTAGGGATAGTATCAGGGCATGACTTAGGAGCAGCACAAGGGCCTTGGTAGGATCAGCCTCAGGGGCTTTGTTAAAGACCTTATCAGGGCCTCTGTTAGGGGCAGCCTTAGGGCCTCCCTTAGGGACAGCGTCAGGGCTTACTTAGGGACAGTTTCAGGACCTTGGTAAGAGATGGGTCCGGAAATTACCTCAGGATAGTGTCAGGACATTAGATATTGACGGCAGCAGGGCCTTACTTAGGGACAGTGTCAAGGCCTTAGTTAGTACTAGCATCTGGGCCTCTGTTAGGTACAGTGTCGGGGCCTGAGTTAGGAATAGTGTTAGGGCCTTAGTTAGGGACAGTATCACGGCCTTGGGACTAAATTCAGGGCCTGAGGTAGTCACAGCCTAAGGGCTTTAGTTAGCATAAGAGGCAGGACATTTGCTAGGGACAGGGTGAGGGTAAAGTTTAGGGATCGTGTCAGGAAATGACCTAGGGATAGTGTCAAGAGCTTAGTTACAGTATCAGGGCCTTATTTAGGACCCGGGTCAGGGCTTCAGGTAGGGACAGCGTCAGTGCCTGACTCTGGGAGAGCAACAGGGCCTGAGTGAGGCCTAGCGTCAGGCCCATAGCTGGGGACACTGTCAGGCCATGATGTAGGAGCAGCATCAGGGCCTTTGTTGCATCAGCATTAGTGTCTTAGTTACAGACATGATCAGGGCCTGAGTTAGTCACAGCGTCAAGGCCTCAGTTAGGCATAGCTTCAGGGACTGAGTTACGGACAGCCTCAGGTCTTCCCTTAGGAACAGCGACAGGGCTCTCTTAGGGACGGTGTCAGGACCTTGGTTAGAAATGGGTCAGGATACTAGCTCAGGATAGTGTCCGGATTTTAGTTATTGCCGGCAGCAGGGCCTATATTAGAGATAGATTCCGGGCCTTAGTTAGGGACAGTGTCAGGGCCTTAATTAGGACTAGTCTGGGCCTTAGTTAGGGAGAGCATTACGGCTTCGCTGAGGATAAGGGGCAGGACGTTAGCTCGGGACAGAGTCAGGTTCCAGGCCAGTGGTAGTGTCAGGATGTGAGCTAGGGATAGGGTGAAGACCTTAGTTATTGAGAGCATCAGGGCCTTAGTTAGGACCAGCGTCAGGGCCTTCATCAGGACCAGTGTCAGGGCTTCACGTACGGACAGCGTCAGAGCCTAACTAAGGTACGGCAACGGGGCCTAAGTGAGGCCTATCTTTAGGGCCTGAGTTAGGGACAGTGTCAGGGCATGACTTAGGAGCAGTATAAGGGCCTCTGTAGGATCAGCATTAGGGTCTTCGTTAAAGACATTCTCAGGGCCTCTGTTAGGGACCGCCTCAGGGCCTCACTTAGGGACAGCGTCAGGGCTTCCTTTGGGACAGTTTCAGGACCTTGGTAAGACATGGGTCAGGATATTAGCTCGGGATAATGTCAGGACTTTAGATATTGACTGCAGCAGGGCCTTAGAGACAGTGTCTCAGCCTGACTTAGGACTAGCATCAGAGCCTTTGTTAGGTCCAGTGTCAGGGACTGAGTTAGGTGTAGTGTCAGGGCCTTAGTTAGGGACAGTGTCAGGGCCTGAGTTAGGACGAGCCTCCAGGCCTCAGTTAGGGCCAGGGTCACGGCCTCGGGACTAATTTTAGGGCCTTAGTTAGGAAGAGCATCAGGGATTTATTTAGCATAAGAAGCTCAACATTAGTTAAAGACAAGGTTAGGTTAAGGTCTAGGCATTGGGTCAGGGCATGACGTAGGGATAGTGTCAAGACCTTAGTTACTTAGGGCATCAGGGCCTAATTTAGGACCAGTGTCAGGGCTTCAGGTAGGGATAGCGTCAGAGCCTGACTTCGGGAGAGCGACAGGGCTTGAGTGAGGCCTAGTGACAGAGCCTGACTTAGGGAGAGCGACAGGGCTTGAGTGAGGCCTAGTGTCAGAGCCTTAGCTAGGGATAGTATCAGGGCATGACTTAGGAGCAGCACAAGGGCCTTGGTAGGATCAGCCTCAGGGGCTTTGTTAAAGACCTTATCAGGGCCTCTGTTAGGGGCAGCCTTAGGGCCTCCCTTAGGGACAGCGTCAGGGCTTACTTAGGGACAGTTTCAGGAGCTTGGTAAGAGATGGGTCCGGAAATTACCTCAGGATAGTGTCAGGACATTAGATATTGACGGCAGCAGGGCCTTACTTAGGGACAGTGTCAAGGCCTTAGTTAGTACTAGCATCTGGGCCTCTGTTAGGTACAGTGTCGGGGCCTGAGTTAGGAATAGTGTTAGGGCCTTAGTTAGGGACAGTATCACGGCCTTGGGACTAAATTCAGGGCCTGAGGTAGTCACAGCCTAAGGGCTTTAGTTAGCATAAGAGGCAGGACATTTGCTAGGGACAGGGTGAGGGTAAAGTTTAGGGATCGTGTCAGGAAATGACCTAGGGATAGTGTCAAGAGCTTAGTTACAGTATCAGGGCCTTATTTAGGACCCGTGTCAGGGCTTCAGGTAGGGACAGCATCAGTGCCTGACTCTGGGAGAGCAACAGGGCCTGAGTGAGGCCTAGCGTCAGGCCCATAGCTGGGGACACTGTCAGGCCATGATGTAGGAGCAGCATCAGGGCCTTTGTTGCATCAGCATTAGTGTCTTAGTTACAGACATGATCAGGGCCTGAGTTAGTCACAGCGTCAAGGCCTCAGTTAGGCATAGCTTCAGGGACTGAGTTACGGACAGCCTCAGGTCTTCCCTTAGGAACAGCGACAGGGCTCTCTTAGGGACGGTGTCAGGACCTTGGTTAGAAATGGGTCAGGATACTAGCTCAGGATAGTGTCCGGATTTTAGTTATTGCCGGCAGCAGGGCCTATATTAGAGATAGATTCCGGGCCTTAGTTAGGGACAGTGTCAGGGCCTTAATTAGGACTAGTCTGGGCCTTAGTTAGGGAGAGCATTACGGCTTCGCTGAGGATAAGGGGCAGGACGTTAGCTCGGGACAGAGTCAGGTTCCAGGCCAGTGGTAGTGTCAGGATGTGAGCTAGGGATAGGGTGAAGACCTTAGTTATTGAGAGCATCAGGGCCTTAGTTAGGACCAGCGTCAGGGCCTTCATCAGGACCAGTGTCAGGGCTTCACGTACGGACAGCGTCAGAGCCTAACTAAGGTACGGCAACGGGGCCTAAGTGAGGCCTATCTTTAGGGCCTGAGTTAGGGACAGTGTCAGGGCATGACTTAGGAGCAGTATAAGGGCCTCTGTAGGATCAGCATTAGGGTCTTCGTTAAAGACATTCTCAGGGCCTCTGTTAGGGACCGCCTCAGGGCCTCACTTAGGGACAGCGTCAGGGCTTCCTTTGGGACAGTTTCAGGACCTTGGTAAGACATGGGTCAGGATATTAGCTCGGGATAATGTCAGGACTTTAGATATTGACTGCAGCAGGGCCTTAGAGACAGTGTCTCAGCCTGACTTAGGACTAGCATCAGAGCCTTTGTTAGGTCCAGTGTCAGGGACTGAGTTAGGTGTAGTGTCAGGGCCTTAGTTAGGGACAGTGTCAGGGCCTGAGTTAGGACGAGCCTCCAGGCCTCAGTTAGGGCCAGGGTCACGGCCTCGGGACTAATTTTAGGGCCTTAGTTAGGAAGAGCATCAGGGATTTATTTAGCATAAGAAGCTCAACATTAGTTAAAGACAAGGTTAGGTTAAGGTCTAGGCATTGGGTCAGGGCATGACCTAGGGATAGTGTCAAGACCTTAGTTACTTAGGGCATCAGGGCCTAATTTAGGACCAGCGTCAGGGCTTCAGGTAGGGATAGCGTCAGAGCCTGACTTCGGGAGAGCGACAGGGCTTGAGTGAGGCCTAGTGTCAGAGCCTTAGCTAGGGATAGTATCAGGGCATGACTTAGGAGCAGCATAAGGGCCTTGGTAGGATCAGCCTCAGGGGCTTTGTTAAAGACCTTATCAGGGCCTCTGTTAGGGGCAGCCTTAGGGCCTCCCTTAGGGACAGCGTCAGGGCTTACTTAGGGACAGTTTCAGGAGCTTGGTAAGAGATGGGTCCGGAAATTACCTCAGGATAGTGTCAGGACATTAGATATTGACGGCAGCAGGGCCTTACTTAGGGACAGTGTCAAGGCCTTAGTTAGTACTAGCATCTGGGCCTCTGTTAGGTACAGTGTCGGGGCCTGAGTTAGGAATAGTGTTAGGGCCTTAGTTAGGGACAGTATCACGGCCTTGGGACTAAATTCAGGGCCTGAGGTAGTCACAGCCTAAGGGCTTTAGTTAGCATAAGAGGCAGGACATTTGCTAGGGACAGGGTGAGGGTAAAGTTTAGGGATCGTGTCAGGAAATGACCTAGGGATAGTGTCAAGAGCTTAGTTACAGTATCAGGGCCTTATTTAGGACCCGTGTCAGGGCTTCAGGTAGGGACAGCGTCAGTGCCTGACTCTGGGAGAGCAACAGGGCCTGAGTGAGGCCTAGCGTCAGGCCCATAGCTGGGGACACTGTCAGGGCATGATGTAGGAGCAGCATCAGGGCCTTTGTTGCATCAGCATTAGTGTCTTAGTTACAGACATGATCAGGGCCTGAGTTAGTCACAGCGTCAAGGCCTCAGTTAGGCATAGCTTCAGGGACTGAGTTACGGACAGCCTCAGGTCTTCCCTTAGGAACAGCGACAGGGCTCTCTTAGGGACGGTGTCAGGACCTTGGTTAGAAATGGGTCAGGATATTAGCTCAGGATAGTGTCCGGATTTTAGTTATTGCCGGCAGCAGGGCCTATATTAGAGATAGATTCCGGGCCTTAGTTAGGGACAGTGTCAGGGCCTTAATTAGGACTAGTCTGGGCCTTAGTTAGGGAGAGCATTACGGCTTCGCTGAGGATAAGGGGCAGGACGTTAGCTCGGGACAGAGTCAGGTTCCAGGCCAGTGGTAGTGTCAGGATGTGAGCTAGGGATAGGGTGAAGACCTTAGTTATTGAGAGCATCAGGGCCTTAGTTAGGACCAGCGTCAGGGCCTTCATCAGGACCAGTGTCAGGGCTTCACGTACGGACAGCGTCAGAGCCTAACTAAGGTACGGCAACGGGGCCTAAGTGAGGCCTATCTTTAGGGCCTGAGTTAGGGACAGTGTCAGGGCATGACTTAGGAGCAGTATAAGGGCCTCTGTAGGATCAGCATTAGGGTCTTCGTTAAAGACATTCTCAGGGCCTCTGTTAGGGACCGCCTCAGGGCCTCACTTAGGGACAGCGTCAGGGCTTCCTTTGGGACAGTTTCAGGACCTTGGTAAGACATGGGTCAGGATATTAGCTCGGGATAATGTCAGGACTTTAGATATTGACTGCAGCAGGGCCTTAGAGACAGTGTCTCAGCCTGACTTAGGACTAGCATCAGAGCCTTTGTTAGGTCCAGTGTCAGGGACTGAGTTAGGTGTAGTGTCAGGGCCTTAGTTAGGGACAGTGTCAGGGCCTGAGTTAGGACGAGCCTCCAGGCCTCAGTTAGGGCCAGGGTCACGGCCTCGGGACTAATTTTAGGGCCTTAGTTAGGAAGAGCATCAGGGATTTATTTAGCATAAGAAGCTCAACATTAGTTAAAGACAAGGTTAGGTTAAGGTCTAGGGATTGTGTCAGGGCATGACCTAGGGATAGTGTCAAGACCTTAGTTACTTAGGGCATCAGGGCCTAATTTAGGACCAGCGTCATGGCTTCAGGTAGGGATAGCGTCAGAGCCTGACTTCGGGAGAGCGACAGGGCTTGAGTGAGGCCTAGTGTCAGAGCCTTAGCTAGGGATAGTATCAGGGCATGACTTAGGAGCAGCACAAGGGCCTTGGTAGGATCAGCCTCAGGGGCTTTGTTAAAGACCTTATCAGGGCCTCTGTTAGGGGCAGCCTTAGGGCCTCCCTTAGGGACAGCGTCAGGGCTTACTTAGGGACAGTTTCAGGAGCTTGGTAAGAGATGGGTCCGGAAATTACCTCAGGATAGTGTCAGGACATTAGATATTGACGGCAGCAGGGCCTTACTTAGGGACAGTGTCAAGGCCTTAGTTAGTACTAGCATCTGGGCCTCTGTTAGGTACAGTGTCGGGGCCTGAGTTAGGAATAGTGTTAGGGCCTTAGTTAGGGACAGTATCACGGCCTTGGGACTAAATTCAGGGCCTGAGGTAGTCACAGCCTAAGGGCTTTAGTTAGCATAAGAGGCAGGACATTTGCTAGGGACAGGGTGAGGGTAAAGTTTAGGGATCGTGTCAGGAAATGACCTAGGGATAGTGTCAAGAGCTTAGTTACAGTATCAGGGCCTTATTTAGGACCCGTGTCAGGGCTTCAGGTAGGGACAGCGTCAGTGCCTGACTCTGGGAGAGCAACAGGGCCTGAGTGAGGCCTAGCGTCAGGCCCATAGCTGGGGACACTGTCAGGGCATGATGTAGGAGCAGCATCAGGGCCTTTGTTGCGTCAGCATTAGTGTCTTAGTTACAGACATGATCAGGGCCTGAGTTAGTCACAGCGTCAAGGCCTCAGTTAGGCATAGCTTCAGGGACTGAGTTACGGACAGCCTCAGGTCTTCCCTTAGGAACAGCGACAGGGCTCTCTTAGGGACGGTGTCAGGACCTTGGTTAGAAATGGGTCAGGATATTAGCTCAGGATAGTGTCCGGATTTTAGTTATTGCCGGCAGCAGGGCCTATATTAGAGATAGATTCCGGGCCTTAGTTAGGGACAGTGTCAGGGCCTTAATTAGGACTAGTCTGGGCCTTAGTTAGGGAGAGCATTACGGCTTCGCTGAGGATAAGGGGCAGGACGTTAGCTCGGGACAGAGTCAGGTTCCAGGCCAGTGGTAGTGTCAGGATGTGAGCTAGGGATAGGGTGAAGACCTTAGTTATTGAGAGCATCAGGGCCTTAGTTAGGACCAGCGTCAGGGCCTTCATCAGGACCAGTGTCAGGGCTTCACGTACGGACAGCGTCAGAGCCTAACTAAGGTACGGCAACGGGGCCTAAGTGAGGCCTATCTTTAGGGCCTGAGTTAGGGACAGTGTCAGGGCATGACTTAGGAGCAGTATAAGGGCCTCTGTAGGATCAGCATTAGGGTCTTCGTTAAAGACATTCTCAGGGCCTCTGTTAGGGACCGCCTCAGGGCCTCACTTAGGGACAGCGTCAGGGCTTCCTTTGGGACAGTTTCAGGACCTTGGTAAGACATGGGTCAGGATATTAGCTCGGGATAATGTCAGGACTTTAGATATTGACTGCAGCAGGGCCTTAGAGACAGTGTCTCAGCCTGACTTAGGACTAGCATCAGAGCCTTTGTTAGGTCCAGTGTCAGGGACTGAGTTAGGTGTAGTGTCAGGGCCTTAGTTAGGGACAGTGTCAGGGCCTGAGTTAGGACGAGCCTCCAGGCCTCAGTTAGGGCCAGGGTCACGGCCTCGGGACTAATTTTAGGGCCTTAGTTAGGAAGAGCATCAGGGATTTATTTAGCATAAGAAGCTCAACATTAGTTAAAGACAAGGTTAGGTTAAGGTCTAGGGATTGTGTCAGGGCATGACCTAGGGATAGTGTCAAGACCTTAGTTACTTAGGGCATCAGGGCCTAATTTAGAACCAGTGTCAGGGCTTCAGGTAGGGATAGCGTCAGAGCCTGACTTCGGGAGAGCGACAGGGCTTGAGTGAGGCCTAGTGACAGAGCCTGACTTAGGGAGAGCGACAGGGCTTGAGTGAGGCCTAGTGTCAGAGCCTTAGCTAGGGATAGTATCAGGGCATGACTTAGGAGCAGCACAAGGGCCTTGGTAGGATCAGCCTCAGGGGCTTTGTTAAAGACCTTATCAGGGCCTCTGTTAGGGGCAGCCTTAGGGCCTCCCTTAGGGACAGCGTCAGGGCTTACTTAGGGACAGTTTCAGGACCTTGGTAAGAGATGGGTCCGGAAATTACCTCAGGATAGTGTCAGGACATTAGATATTGACGGCAGCAGGGCCTTACTTAGGGACAGTGTCAAGGCCTTAGTTAGTACTAGCATCTGGGCCTCTGTTAGGTGCAGTGTCGGGGCCTGAGTTAGGAATAGTGTTAGGGCCTTAGTTAGGGACAGTATCACGGCCTTGGGACTAAATTCAGGGCCTGAGGTAGTCACAGCCTAAGGGCTTTAGTTAGCATAAGAGGCAGGACATTTGCTAGGGACAGGGTGAGGGTAAAGTTTAGGGATCGTGTCAGGAAATGACCTAGGGATAGTGTCAAGAGCTTAGTTACAGTATCAGGGCCTTATTTAGGACCCGTGTCAGGGCTTCAGGTAGGGACAGCGTCAGTGCCTGACTCTGGGAGAGCAACAGGGCCTGAGTGAGGCCTAGCGTCAGGCCCATAGCTGGGGACACTGTCAGGGCATGATGTAAGAGCAGCATCAGGGCCTTTGTTGCGTCAGCATTAGTGTCTTAGTTACAGACATGATCAGGGCCTGAGTTAGTCACAGCGTCAAGGCCTCAGTTAGGCATAGCTTCAGGGACTGAGTTACGGACAGCCTCAGGTCTTCCCTTAGGAACAGCGACAGGGCTCTCTTAGGGACGGTGTCAGGACCTTGGTTAGAAATGGGTCAGGATACTAGCTCAGGATAGTGTCCGGATTTTAGTTATTGCCGGCAGCAGGGCCTATATTAGAGATAGATTCCGGGCCTTAGTTAGGGACAGTGTCAGGGCCTTAATTAGGACTAGTCTGGGCCTTAGTTAGGGAGAGCATTACGGCTTCGCTGAGGATAAGGGGCAGGACGTTAGCTCGGGACAGAGTCAGGTTCCAGGCCAGTGGTAGTGTCAGGATGTGAGCTAGGGATAGGGTGAAGACCTTAGTTATTGAGAGCATCAGGGCCTTAGTTAGGACCAGCGTCAGGGCCTTCATCAGGACCAGTGTCAGGGCTTCACGTACGGACAGCGTCAGAGCCTAACTAAGGTACGGCAACGGGGCCTAAGTGAGGCCTATCTTTAGGGCCTGAGTTAGGGACAGTGTCAGGGCATGACTTAGGAGCAGTATAAGGGCCTCTGTAGGATCAGCATTAGGGTCTTCGTTAAAGACATTCTCAGGGCCTCTGTTAGGGACCGCCTCAGGGCCTCACTTAGGGACAGCGTCAGGGCTTCCTTTGGGACAGTTTCAGGACCTTGGTAAGACATGGGTCAGGATATTAGCTCGGGATAATGTCAGGACTTTAGATATTGACTGCAGCAGGGCCTTAGAGACAGTGTCTCAGCCTGACTTAGGACTAGCATCAGAGCCTTTGTTAGGTCCAGTGTCAGGGACTGAGTTAGGTGTAGTGTCAGGGCCTTAGTTAGGGACAGTGTCAGGGCCTGAGTTAGGACGAGCCTCCAGGCCTCAGTTAGGGCCAGGGTCACGGCCTCGGGACTAATTTTAGGGCCTTAGTTAGGAAGAGCATCAGGGATTTATTTAGCATAAGAAGCTCAACATTAGTTAAAGACAAGGTTAGGTTAAGGTCTAGGGATTGTGTCAGGGCATGACCTAGGGATAGTGTCAAGACCTTAGTTACTTAGGGCATCAGGGCCTAATTTAGGACCAGTGTCAGGGCTTCAGGTAGGGATAGCGTCAGAGCCTGACTTCGGGAGAGCGACAGGGCTTGAGTGAGGCCTAGTGACAGAGCCTGACTTAGGGAGAGCGACAGGGCTTGAGTGAGGCCTAGTGTCAGAGCCTTAGCTAGGGATAGTATCAGGGCATGACTTAGGAGCAGCACAAGGGCCTTGGTAGGATCAGCCTCAGGGGCTTTGTTAAAGACCTTATCAGGGCCTCTGTTAGGGGCAGCCTTAGGGCCTCCCTTAGGGACAGCGTCAGGGCTTACTTAGGGACAGTTTCAGGACCTTGGTAAGAGATGGGTCCGGAAATTACCTCAGGATAGTGTCAGGACATTAGATATTGACGGCAGCAGGGCCTTACTTAGGGACAGTGTCAAGGCCTTAGTTAGTACTAGCATCTGGGCCTCTGTTAGGTGCAGTGTCGGGGCCTGAGTTAGGAATAGTGTTAGGGCCTTAGTTAGGGACAGTATCACGGCCTTGGGACTAAATTCAGGGCCTGAGGTAGTCACAGCCTAAGGGCTTTAGTTAGCATAAGAGGCAGGACATTTGCTAGGGACAGGGTGAGGGTAAAGTTTAGGGATCGTGTCAGGAAATGACCTAGGGATAGTGTCAAGAGCTTAGTTACAGTATCAGGGCCTTATTTAGGACCCGTGTCAGGGCTTCAGGTAGGGACAGCGTCAGTGCCTGACTCTGGGAGAGCAACAGGGCCTGAGTGAGGCCTAGCGTCAGGCCCATAGCTGGGGACACTGTCAGGGCATGATGTAGGAGCAGCATCAGGGCCTTTGTTGCGTCAGCATTAGTGTCTTAGTTACAGACATGATCAGGGCCTGAGTTAGTCACAGCGTCAAGGCCTCAGTTAGGCATAGCTTCAGGGACTGAGTTACGGACAGCCTCAGGTCTTCCCTTAGGAACAGCGACAGGGCTCTCTTAGGGACGGTGTCAGGACCTTGGTTAGAAATGGGTCAGGATATTAGCTCAGGATAGTGTCCGGATTTTAGTTATTGCCGGCAGCAGGGCCTATATTAGAGATAGATTCCGGGCCTTAGTTAGGGACAGTGTCAGGGCCTTAATTAGGACTAGTCTGGGCCTTAGTTAGGGAGAGCATTACGGCTTCGCTGAGGATAAGGGGCAGGACGTTAGCTCGGGACAGAGTCAGGTTCCAGGCCAGTGGTAGTGTCAGGATGTGAGCTAGGGATAGGGTGAAGACCTTAGTTATTGAGAGCATCAGGGCCTTAGTTAGGACCAGCGTCAGGGCCTTCATCAGGACCAGTGTCAGGGCTTCACGTACGGACAGCGTCAGAGCCTAACTAAGGTACGGCAACGGGGCCTAAGTGAGGCCTATCTTTAGGGCCTGAGTTAGGGACAGTGTCAGGGCATGACTTAGGAGCAGTATAAGGGCCTCTGTAGGATCAGCATTAGGGTCTTCGTTAAAGACATTCTCAGGGCCTCTGTTAGGGACCGCCTCAGGGCCTCACTTAGGGACAGCGTCAGGGCTTCCTTTGGGACAGTTTCAGGACCTTGGTAAGACATGGGTCAGGATATTAGCTCGGGATAATGTCAGGACTTTAGATATTGACTGCAGCAGGGCCTTAGAGACAGTGTCTCAGCCTGACTTAGGACTAGCATCAGAGCCTTTGTTAGGTCCAGTGTCAGGGACTGAGTTAGGTGTAGTGTCAGGGCCTTAGTTAGGGACAGTGTCAGGGCCTGAGTTAGGACGAGCCTCCAGGCCTCAGTTAGGGCCAGGGTCACGGCCTCGGGACTAATTTTAGGGCCTTAGTTAGGAAGAGCATCAGGGATTTATTTAGCATAAGAAGCTCAACATTAGTTAAAGACAAGGTTAGGTTAAGGTCTAGGGATTGTGTCAGGGCATGACCTAGGGATAGTGTCAAGACCTTAGTTACTTAGGGCATCAGGGCCTAATTTAGGACCAGTGTCAGGGCTTCAGGTAGGGATAGCGTCAGAGCCTGACTTCGGGAGAGCGACAGGGCTTGAGTGAGGCCTAGTGACAGAGCCTGACTTAGGGAGAGCGACAGGGCTTGAGTGAGGCCTAGTGTCAGAGCCTTAGCTAGGGATAGTATCAGGGCATGACTTAGGAGCAGCACAAGGGCCTTGGTAGGATCAGCCTCAGGGGCTTTGTTAAAGACCTTATCAGGGCCTCTGTTAGGGGCAGCCTTAGGGCCTCCCTTAGGGACAGCGTCAGGGCTTACTTAGGGACAGTTTCAGGACCTTGGTAAGAGATGGGTCCGGAAATTACCTCAGGATAGTGTCAGGACATTAGATATTGACGGCAGCAGGGCCTTACTTAGGGACAGTGTCAAGGCCTTAGTTAGTACTAGCATCTGGGCCTCTGTTAGGTGCAGTGTCGGGGCCTGAGTTAGGAATAGTGTTAGGGCCTTAGTTAGGGACAGTATCACGGCCTTGGGACTAAATTCAGGGCCTGAGGTAGTCACAGCCTAAGGGCTTTAGTTAGCATAAGAGGCAGGACATTTGCTAGGGACAGGGTGAGGGTAAAGTTTAGGGATCGTGTCAGGAAATGACCTAGGGATAGTGTCAAGAGCTTAGTTACAGTATCAGGGCCTTATTTAGGACCCGTGTCAGGGCTTCAGGTAGGGACAGCGTCAGTGCCTGACTCTGGGAGAGCAACAGGGCCTGAGTGAGGCCTAGCGTCAGGCCCATAGCTGGGGACACTGTCAGGGCATGATGTAGGAGCAGCATCAGGGCCTTTGTTGCGTCAGCATTAGTGTCTTAGTTACAGACATGATCAGGGCCTGAGTTAGTCACAGCGTCAAGGCCTCAGTTAGGCATAGCTTCAGGGACTGAGTTACGGACAGCCTCAGGTCTTCCCTTAGGAACAGCGACAGGGCTCTCTTAGGGACGGTGTCAGGACCTTGGTTAGAAATGGGTCAGGATATTAGCTCAGGATAGTGTCCGGATTTTAGTTATTGCCGGCAGCAGGGCCTATATTAGAGATAGATTCCGGGCCTTAGTTAGGGACAGTGTCAGGGCCTTAATTAGGACTAGTCTGGGCCTTAGTTAGGGAGAGCATTACGGCTTCGCTGAGGATAAGGGGCAGGACGTTAGCTCGGGACAGAGTCAGGTTCCAGGCCAGTGGTAGTGTCAGGATGTGAGCTAGGGATAGGGTGAAGACCTTAGTTATTGAGAGCATCAGGGCCTTAGTTAGGACCAGCGTCAGGGCCTTCATCAGGACCAGTGTCAGGGCTTCACGTACGGACAGCGTCAGAGCCTAACTAAGGTACGGCAACGGGGCCTAAGTGAGGCCTATCTTTAGGGCCTGAGTTAGGGACAGTGTCAGGGCATGACTTAGGAGCAGTATAAGGGCCTCTGTAGGATCAGCATTAGGGTCTTCGTTAAAGACATTCTCAGGGCCTCTGTTAGGGACCGCCTCAGGGCCTCACTTAGGGACAGCGTCAGGGCTTCCTTTGGGACAGTTTCAGGACCTTGGTAAGACATGGGTCAGGATATTAGCTCGGGATAATGTCAGGACTTTAGATATTGACTGCAGCAGGGCCTTAGAGACAGTGTCTCAGCCTGACTTAGGACTAGCATCAGAGCCTTTGTTAGGTCCAGTGTCAGGGACTGAGTTAGGTGTAGTGTCAGGGCCTTAGTTAGGGACAGTGTCAGGGCCTGAGTTAGGACGAGCCTCCAGGCCTCAGTTAGGGCCAGGGTCACGGCCTCGGGACTAATTTTAGGGCCTTAGTTAGGAAGAGCATCAGGGATTTATTTAGCATAAGAAGCTCAACATTAGTTAAAGACAAGGTTAGGTTAAGGTCTAGGCATTGGGTCAGGGCATGACCTAGGGATAGTGTCAAGACCTTAGTTACTTAGGGCATCAGGGCCTAATTTAGGACCAGCGTCAGGGCTTCAGGTAGGGATAGCGTCAGAGCCTGACTTCGGGAGAGCGACAGGGCTTGAGTGAGGCCTAGTGTCAGAGCCTTAGCTAGGGATAGTATCAGGGCATGACTTAGGAGCAGCATAAGGGCCTTGGTAGGATCAGCCTCAGGGGCTTTGTTAAAGACCTTATCAGGGCCTCTGTTAGGGGCAGCCTTAGGGCCTCCCTTAGGGACAGCGTCAGGGCTTACTTAGGGACAGTTTCAGGACCTTGGTAAGAGATGGGTCCGGAAATTACCTCAGGATAGTGTCAGGACATTAGATATTGACGGCAGCAGGGCCTTACTTAGGGACAGTGTCAAGGCCTTAGTTAGTACTAGCATCTGGGCCTCTGTTAGGTACAGTGTCGGGGCCTGAGTTAGGAATAGTGTTAGGGCCTTAGTTAGGGACAGTATCACGGCCTTGGGACTAAATTCAGGGCCTGAGGTAGTCACAGCCTAAGGGCTTTAGTTAGCATAAGAGGCAGGACATTTGCTAGGGACAGGGTGAGGGTAAAGTTTAGGGATCGTGTCAGGAAATGACCTAGGGATAGTGTCAAGAGCTTAGTTACAGTATCAGGGCCTTATTTAGGACCCGTGTCAGGGCTTCAGGTAGGGACAGCGTCAGTGCCTGACTCTGGGAGAGCAACAGGGCCTGAGTGAGGCCTAGCGTCAGGCCCATAGCTGGGGAAACTGTCAGGGCATGATGTAGGAGCAGCATCAGGGCCTTTGTTGCGTCAGCATTAGTGTCTTAGTTACAGACATGATCAGGGCCTGAGTTAGTCACAGCGTCAAGGCCTCAGTTAGGCATAGCTTCAGGGACTGAGTTACGGACAGCCTCAGGTCTTCCCTTAGGAACAGCGACAGGGCTCTCTTAGGGACGGTGTCAGGACCTTGGTTAGAAATGGGTCAGGATATTAGCTCAGGATAGTGTCCGGATTTTAGTTATTGCCGGCAGCAGGGCCTATATTAGAGATAGATTCCGGGCCTTAGTTAGGGACAGTGTCAGTTAGTTAGGGAGAGCATTAGGGCTTCGGTGAGAAAAAGGGGCAGGACATTAGCTCGGGAGAGAGTCAGGTTCCAGGCCGGTGGTAGTGTCAGGATGTGAGCTAGGGATAGGGTGAAGACCTTAGTTATTGAGAGCATCAGGGCCTTAGGACCAGCGTCAGGGCCTTCATCAGGACCAGTGTCAGGGCTTCACGTACGGACAGCATCAGAGCCTAACTAAGGTATGGCAACAGGGCCTAAGTGAGGCCTATCTTCAGGGCCTGAGTTAGGGACAGTGTCAGGGCATGACTTAGGAGCAGTATAAGGGCCTCTGTAGGATCAGCCTTAGGGTCTTTGTTAAAGACATTCTCAGGGCCTCTGTTAGGGACCGCCTCAGGGCCTCACTTAGGGACAGCGTCAGGGCTTCCTTTGGGACAGTTTCAGGACCTTGGTAAGACATGGGTCAGGATATTAGTTCAGGATAATGTCAGGACTTTAGATATTGACTGCAGCAGGGCCTTAGAGACAGTGTCTCAGCCTGACTTAGGACTAGCATCAGAGCCTTTGTTAGGTCCAGTGTCAGGGACTGAGTTAGGTGTAGTGTCAGGGCCTCAGTTAGGGACAGTGTCAGGGCCTGAGTTAGGACGAGCCTGCAGGCCTCAGTTAGGGCCAGGGTCACAGCCTTGGGACTAATTTTAGGGCCTTAGTTAGGAACAGCATCAGGGATTTATTTAGCATAAGAAGCTCAACATTAGTTAAAGACAAGGTTAGGTTAAGGTCTAGGCATTGTGTCAGGGCATGACCTAGGGATAGTGTCAAGACCTTAGTTACTTAGGGCATCAGGGCCTAATTTAGGACCAGTGTCAGGGCTTCAGGTAGGGATAGCGTCAGAGCCTGACTTCGGGAGAGCGACAGGGCTTGAGTGAGGCCTAGTGACAGAGCCTGACTTAGGGAGAGCGACAGGGCTTGAGTGAGGCCTAGTGTCAGAGCCTTAGCTAGGGATAGTATCAGGGCATGACTTAGGAGCAGCACAAGGGCCTTGGTAGGATCAGCCTCAGGGGCTTTGTTAAAGACCTTATCAGGGCCTCTGTTAGGGGCAGCCTTAGGGCCTCCCTTAGGGACAGCGTCAGGGCTTACTTAGGGACAGTTTCAGGACCTTGGTAAGAGATGGGTCCGGAAATTACCTCAGGATAGTGTCAGGACATTAGATATTGACGGCAGCAGGGCCTTACTTAGGGACAGTGTCAAGGCCTTAGTTAGTACTAGCATCTGGGCCTCTGTTAGGTGCAGTGTCGGGGCCTGAGTTAGGAATAGTGTTAGGGCCTTAGTTAGGGACAGTATCACGGCCTTGGGACTAAATTCAGGGCCTGAGGTAGTCACAGCCTAAGGGCTTTAGTTAGCATAAGAGGCAGGACATTTGCTAGGGACAGGGTGAGGGTAAAGTTTAGGGATCGTGTCAGGAAATGACCTAGGGATAGTGTCAAGAGCTTAGTTACAGTATCAGGGCCTTATTTAGGACCCGTGTCAGGGCTTCAGGTAGGGACAGCGTCAGTGCCTGACTCTGGGAGAGCAACAGGGCCTGAGTGAGGCCTAGCGTCAGGCCCATAGCTGGGGACACTGTCAGGGCATGATGTAGGAGCAGCATCAGGGCCTTTGTTGCGTCAGCATTAGTGTCTTAGTTACAGACATGATCAGGGCCTGAGTTAGTCACAGCGTCAAGGCCTCAGTTAGGCATAGCTTCAGGGACTGAGTTACGGACAGCCTCAGGTCTTCCCTTAGGAACAGCGACAGGGCTCTCTTAGGGACGGTGTCAGGACCTTGGTTAGAAATGGGTCAGGATACTAGCTCAGGATAGTGTCCGGATTTTAGTTATTGCCGGCAGCAGGGCCTATATTAGAGATAGATTCCGGGCCTTAGTTAGGGACAGTGTCAGGGCCTTAATTAGGACTAGTCTGGGCCTTAGTTAGGGAGAGCATTACGGCTTCGCTGAGGATAAGGGGCAGGACGTTAGCTCGGGACAGAGTCAGTTTCCAGGCCAGTGGTAGTGTCAGGATGTGAGCTAGGGATAGGGTGAAGACCTTAGTTATTGAGAGCATCAGGGCCTTAGTTAGGACCAGCGTCAGGGCCTTCATCAGGACCAGTGTCAGGGCTTCACGTACGGACAGCGTCAGAGCCTAACTAAGGTACGGCAACGGGGCCTAAGTGAGGCCTATCTTTAGGGCCTGAGTTAGGGACAGTGTCAGGGCATGACTTAGGAGCAGTATAAGGGCCTCTGTAGGATCAGCATTAGGGTCTTCGTTAAAGACATTCTCAGGGCCTCTGTTAGGGACCGCCTCAGGGCCTCACTTAGGGACAGCGTCAGGGCTTCCTTTGGGACAGTTTCAGGACCTTGGTAAGACATGGGTCAGGATATTAGCTCGGGATAATGTCAGGACTTTAGATATTGACTGCAGCAGGGCCTTAGAGACAGTGTCTCAGCCTGACTTAGGACTAGCATCAGAGCCTTTGTTAGGTCCAGTGTCAGGGACTGAGTTAGGTGTAGTGTCAGGGCCTTAGTTAGGGACAGTGTCAGGGCCTGAGTTAGGACGAGCCTCCAGGCCTCAGTTAGGGCCAGGGTCACGGCCTCGGGACTAATTTTAGGGCCTTAGTTAGGAAGAGCATCAGGGATTTATTTAGCATAAGAAGCTCAACATTAGTTAAAGACAAGGTTAGGTTAAGGTCTAGGCATTGGGTCAGGGCATGACGTAGGGATAGTGTCAAGACCTTAGTTACTTAGGGCATCAGGGCCTAATTTAGGACCAGTGTCAGGGCTTCAGGTAGGGATAGCGTCAGAGCCTGACTTCGGGAGAGCGACAGGGCTTGAGTGAGGCCTAGTGACAGAGCCTGACTTAGGGAGAGCGACAGGGCTTGAGTGAGGCCTAGTGTCAGAGCCTTAGCTAGGGATAGTATCAGGGCATGACTTAGGAGCAGCACAAGGGCCTTGGTAGGATCAGCCTCAGGGGCTTTGTTAAAGACCTTATCAGGGCCTCTGTTAGGGGCAGCCTTAGGGCCTCCCTTAGGGACAGCGTCAGGGCTTACTTAGGGACAGTTTCAGGAGCTTGGTAAGAGATGGGTCCGGAAATTACCTCAGGATAGTGTCAGGACATTAGATATTGACGGCAGCAGGGCCTTACTTAGGGACAGTGTCAAGGCCTTAGTTAGTACTAGCATCTGGGCCTCTGTTAGGTACAGTGTCGGGGCCTGAGTTAGGAATAGTGTTAGGGCCTTAGTTAGGGACAGTATCACGGCCTTGGGACTAAATTCAGGGCCTGAGGTAGTCACAGCCTAAGGGCTTTAGTTAGCCTAAGAGGCAGGACATTTGCTAGGGACAGGGTGAGGGTAAAGTTTAGGGATCGTGTCAGGAAATGACCTAGGGATAGTGTCAAGAGCTTAGTTACAGTATCAGGGCCTTATTTAGGACCCGTGTCAGGGCTTCAGGTAGGGACAGCGTCAGTGCCTGACTCTGGGAGAGCAACAGGGCCTGAGTGAGGCCTAGCGTCAGGCCCATAGCTGGGGACACTGTCAGGGCATGATGTAGGAGCAGCATCAGGGCCTTTGTTGCATCAGCATTAGTGTCTTAGTTACAGACATGATCAGGGCCTGAGTTAGTCACAGCGTCAAGGCCTCAGTTAGGCATAGCTTCAGGGACTGAGTTACGGACAGCCTCAGGTCTTCCCTTAGGAACAGCGACAGGGCTCTCTTAGGGACGGTGTCAGGACCTTGGTTAGAAATGGGTCAGGATACTAGCTCAGGATAGTGTCCGGATTTTAGTTATTGCCGGCAGCAGGGCCTATATTAGAGATAGATTCCGGGCCTTAGTTAGGGACAGTGTCAGGGCCTTAATTAGGACTAGTCTGGGCCTTAGTTAGGGAGAGCATTACGGCTTCGCTGAGGATAAGGGGCAGGACGTTAGCTCGGGACAGAGTCAGGTTCCAGGCCAGTGGTAGTGTCAGGATGTGAGCTAGGGATAGGGTGAAGACCTTAGTTATTGAGAGCATCAGGGCCTTAGTTAGGACCAGCGTCAGGGCCTTCATCAGGACCAGTGTCAGGGCTTCACGTACGGACAGCGTCAGAGCCTAACTAAGGTACGGCAACGGGGCCTAAGTGAGGCCTATCTTTAGGGCCTGAGTTAGGGACAGTGTCAGGGCATGACTTAGGAGCAGTATAAGGGCCTCTGTAGGATCAGCATTAGGGTCTTCGTTAAAGACATTCTCAGGGCCTCTGTTAGGGACCGCCTCAGGGCCTCACTTAGGGACAGCGTCAGGGCTTCCTTTGGGACAGTTTCAGGACCTTGGTAAGACATGGGTCAGGATATTAGCTCGGGATAATGTCAGGACTTTAGATATTGACTGCAGCAGGGCCTTAGAGACAGTGTCTCAGCCTGACTTAGGACTAGCATCAGAGCCTTTGTTAGGTCCAGTGTCAGGGACTGAGTTAGGTGTAGTGTCAGGGCCTTAGTTAGGGACAGTGTCAGGGCCTGAGTTAGGACGAGCCTCCAGGCCTCAGTTAGGGCCAGGGTCACGGCCTCGGGACTAATTTTAGGGCCTTAGTTAGGAAGAGCATCAGGGATTTATTTAGCATAAGAAGCTCAACATTAGTTAAAGACAAGGTTAGGTTAAGGTCTAGGCATTGGGTCAGGGCATGACGTAGGGATAGTGTCAAGACCTTAGTTACTTAGGGCATCAGGGCCTAATTTAGGACCAGTGTCAGGGCTTCAGGTAGGGATAGCGTCAGAGCCTGACTTCGGGAGAGCGACAGGGCTTGAGTGAGGCCTAGTGACAGAGCCTGACTTAGGGAGAGCGACAGGGCTTGAGTGAGGCCTAGTGTCAGAGCCTTAGCTAGGGATAGTATCAGGGCATGACTTAGGAGCAGCACAAGGGCCTTGGTAGGATCAGCCTCAGGGGCTTTGTTAAAGACCTTATCAGGGCCTCTGTTAGGGGCAGCCTTAGGGCCTCCCTTAGGGACAGCGTCAGGGCTTACTTAGGGACAGTTTCAGGACCTTGGTAAGAGATGGGTCCGGAAATTACCTCAGGATAGTGTCAGGACATTAGATATTGACGGCAGCAGGGCCTTACTTAGGGACAGTGTCAAGGCCTTAGTTAGTACTAGCATCTGGGCCTCTGTTAGGTACAGTGTCGGGGCCTGAGTTAGGAATAGTGTTAGGGCCTTAGTTAGGGACAGTATCACGGCCTTGGGACTAAATTCAGGGCCTGAGGTAGTCACAGCCTAAGGGCTTTAGTTAGCATAAGAGGCAGGACATTTGCTAGGGACAGGGTGAGGGTAAAGTTTAGGGATCGTGTCAGGAAATGACCTAGGGATAGTGTCAAGAGCTTAGTTACAGTATCAGGGCCTTATTTAGGACCCGTGTCAGGGCTTCAGGTAGGGACAGCGTCAGTGCCTGACTCTGGGAGAGCAACAGGGCCTGAGTGAGGCCTAGCGTCAGGCCCATAGCTGGGGACACTGTCAGGCCATGATGTAGGAGCAGCATCAGGGCCTTTGTTGCATCAGCATTAGTGTCTTAGTTACAGACATGATCAGGGCCTGAGTTAGTCACAGCGTCAAGGCCTCAGTTAGGCATAGCTTCAGGGACTGAGTTACGGACAGCCTCAGGTCTTCCCTTAGGAACAGCGACAGGGCTCTCTTAGGGACGGTGTCAGGACCTTGGTTAGAAATGGGTCAGGATACTAGCTCAGGATAGTGTCCGGATTTTAGTTATTGCCGGCAGCAGGGCCTATATTAGAGATAGATTCCGGGCCTTAGTTAGGGACAGTGTCAGGGCCTTAATTAGGACTAGTCTGGGCCTTAGTTAGGGAGAGCATTACGGCTTCGCTGAGGATAAGGGGCAGGACGTTAGCTCGGGACAGAGTCAGGTTCCAGGCCAGTGGTAGTGTCAGGATGTGAGCTAGGGATAGGGTGAAGACCTTAGTTATTGAGAGCATCAGGGCCTTAGTTAGGACCAGCGTCAGGGCCTTCATCAGGACCAGTGTCAGGGCTTCACGTACGGACAGCGTCAGAGCCTAACTAAGGTACGGCAACGGGGCCTAAGTGAGGCCTATCTTTAGGGCCTGAGTTAGGGACAGTGTCAGGGCATGACTTAGGAGCAGTATAAGGGCCTCTGTAGGATCAGCATTAGGGTCTTCGTTAAAGACATTCTCAGGGCCTCTGTTAGGGACCGCCTCAGGGCCTCACTTAGGGACAGCGTCAGGGCTTCCTTTGGGACAGTTTCAGGACCTTGGTAAGACATGGGTCAGGATATTAGCTCGGGATAATGTCAGGACTTTAGATATTGACTGCAGCAGGGCCTTAGAGACAGTGTCTCAGCCTGACTTAGGACTAGCATCAGAGCCTTTGTTAGGTCCAGTGTCAGGGACTGAGTTAGGTGTAGTGTCAGGGCCTTAGTTAGGGACAGTGTCAGGGCCTGAGTTAGGACGAGCCTCCAGGCCTCAGTTAGGGCCAGGGTCACGGCCTCGGGACTAATTTTAGGGCCTTAGTTAGGAAGAGCATCAGGGATTTATTTAGCATAAGAAGCTCAACATTAGTTAAAGACAAGGTTAGGTTAAGGTCTAGGCATTGGGTCAGGGCATGACGTAGGGATAGTGTCAAGACCTTAGTTACTTAGGGCATCAGGGCCTAATTTAGGACCAGTGTCAGGGCTTCAGGTAGGGATAGCGTCAGAGCCTGACTTCGGGAGAGCGACAGGGCTTGAGTGAGGCCTAGTGACAGAGCCTGACTTAGGGAGAGCGACAGGGCTTGAGTGAGGCCTAGTGTCAGAGCCTTAGCTAGGGATAGTATCAGGGCATGACTTAGGAGCAGCACAAGGGCCTTGGTAGGATCAGCCTCAGGGGCTTTGTTAAAGACCTTATCAGGGCCTCTGTTAGGGGCAGCCTTAGGGCCTCCCTTAGGGACAGCGTCAGGGCTTACTTAGGGACAGTTTCAGGAGCTTGGTAAGAGATGGGTCCGGAAATTACCTCAGGATAGTGTCAGGACATTAGATATTGACGGCAGCAGGGCCTTACTTAGGGACAGTGTCAAGGCCTTAGTTAGTACTAGCATCTGGGCCTCTGTTAGGTACAGTGTCGGGGCCTGAGTTAGGAATAGTGTTAGGGCCTTAGTTAGGGACAGTATCACGGCCTTGGGACTAAATTCAGGGCCTGAGGTAGTCACAGCCTAAGGGCTTTAGTTAGCATAAGAGGCAGGACATTTGCTAGGGACAGGGTGAGGGTAAAGTTTAGGGATCGTGTCAGGAAATGACCTAGGGATAGTGTCAAGAGCTTAGTTACAGTATCAGGGCCTTATTTAGGACCCGTGTCAGGGCTTCAGGTAGGGACAGCATCAGTGCCTGACTCTGGGAGAGCAACAGGGCCTGAGTGAGGCCTAGCGTCAGGCCCATAGCTGGGGACACTGTCAGGCCATGATGTAGGAGCAGCATCAGGGCCTTTGTTGCATCAGCATTAGTGTCTTAGTTACAGACATGATCAGGGCCTGAGTTAGTCACAGCGTCAAGGCCTCAGTTAGGCATAGCTTCAGGGACTGAGTTACGGACAGCCTCAGGTCTTCCCTTAGGAACAGCGACAGGGCTCTCTTAGGGACGGTGTCAGGACCTTGGTTAGAAATGGGTCAGGATACTAGCTCAGGATAGTGTCCGGATTTTAGTTATTGCCGGCAGCAGGGCCTATATTAGAGATAGATTCCGGGCCTTAGTTAGGGACAGTGTCAGGGCCTTAATTAGGACTAGTCTGGGCCTTAGTTAGGGAGAGCATTACGGCTTCGCTGAGGATAAGGGGCAGGACGTTAGCTCGGGACAGAGTCAGGTTCCAGGCCAGTGGTAGTGTCAGGATGTGAGCTAGGGATAGGGTGAAGACCTTAGTTATTGAGAGCATCAGGGCCTTAGTTAGGACCAGCGTCAGGGCCTTCATCAGGACCAGTGTCAGGGCTTCACGTACGGACAGCGTCAGAGCCTAACTAAGGTACGGCAACGGGGCCTAAGTGAGGCCTATCTTTAGGGCCTGAGTTAGGGACAGTGTCAGGGCATGACTTAGGAGCAGTATAAGGGCCTCTGTAGGATCAGCATTAGGGTCTTCGTTAAAGACATTCTCAGGGCCTCTGTTAGGGACCGCCTCAGGGCCTCACTTAGGGACAGCGTCAGGGCTTCCTTTGGGACAGTTTCAGGACCTTGGTAAGACATGGGTCAGGATATTAGCTCGGGATAATGTCAGGACTTTAGATATTGACTGCAGCAGGGCCTTAGAGACAGTGTCTCAGCCTGACTTAGGACTAGCATCAGAGCCTTTGTTAGGTCCAGTGTCAGGGACTGAGTTAGGTGTAGTGTCAGGGCCTTAGTTAGGGACAGTGTCAGGGCCTGAGTTAGGACGAGCCTCCAGGCCTCAGTTAGGGCCAGGGTCACGGCCTCGGGACTAATTTTAGGGCCTTAGTTAGGAAGAGCATCAGGGATTTATTTAGCATAAGAAGCTCAACATTAGTTAAAGACAAGGTTAGGTTAAGGTCTAGGCATTGGGTCAGGGCATGACCTAGGGATAGTGTCAAGACCTTAGTTACTTAGGGCATCAGGGCCTAATTTAGGACCAGCGTCAGGGCTTCAGGTAGGGATAGCGTCAGAGCCTGACTTCGGGAGAGCGACAGGGCTTGAGTGAGGCCTAGTGTCAGAGCCTTAGCTAGGGATAGTATCAGGGCATGACTTAGGAGCAGCACAAGGGCCTTGGTAGGATCAGCCTCAGGGGCTTTGTTAAAGACCTTATCAGGGCCTCTGTTAGGGGCAGCCTTAGGGCCTCCCTTAGGGACAGCGTCAGGGCTTACTTAGGGACAGTTTCAGGAGCTTGGTAAGAGATGGGTCCGGAAATTACCTCAGGATAGTGTCAGGACATTAGATATTGACGGCAGCAGGGCCTTACTTAGGGACAGTGTCAAGGCCTTAGTTAGTACTAGCATCTGGGCCTCTGTTAGGTACAGTGTCGGGGCCTGAGTTAGGAATAGTGTTAGGGCCTTAGTTAGGGACAGTATCACGGCCTTGGGACTAAATTCAGGGCCTGAGGTAGTCACAGCCTAAGGGCTTTAGTTAGCATAAGAGGCAGGACATTTGCTAGGGACAGGGTGAGGGTAAAGTTTAGGGATCGTGTCAGGAAATGACCTAGGGATAGTGTCAAGAGCTTAGTTACAGTATCAGGGCCTTATTTAGGACCCGTGTCAGGGCTTCAGGTAGGGACAGCGTCAGTGCCTGACTCTGGGAGAGCAACAGGGCCTGAGTGAGGCCTAGCGTCAGGCCCATAGCTGGGGACACTGTCAGGGCATGATGTAGGAGCAGCATCAGGGCCTTTGTTGCATCAGCATTAGTGTCTTAGTTACAGACATGATCAGGGCCTGAGTTAGTCACAGCGTCAAGGCCTCAGTTAGGCATAGCTTCAGGGACTGAGTTACGGACAGCCTCAGGTCTTCCCTTAGGAACAGCGACAGGGCTCTCTTAGGGACGGTGTCAGGACCTTGGTTAGAAATGGGTCAGGATATTAGCTCAGGATAGTGTCCGGATTTTAGTTATTGCCGGCAGCAGGGCCTATATTAGAGATAGATTCCGGGCCTTAGTTAGGGACAGTGTCAGGGCCTTAATTAGGACTAGTCTGGGCCTTAGTTAGGGAGAGCATTACGGCTTCGCTGAGGATAAGGGGCAGGACGTTAGCTCGGGACAGAGTCAGGTTCCAGGCCAGTGGTAGTGTCAGGATGTGAGCTAGGGATAGGGTGAAGACCTTAGTTATTGAGAGCATCAGGGCCTTAGTTAGGACCAGCGTCAGGGCCTTCATCAGGACCAGTGTCAGGGCTTCACGTACGGACAGCGTCAGAGCCTAACTAAGGTACGGCAACGGGGCCTAAGTGAGGCCTATCTTTAGGGCCTGAGTTAGGGACAGTGTCAGGGCATGACTTAGGAGCAGTATAAGGGCCTCTGTAGGATCAGCATTAGGGTCTTCGTTAAAGACATTCTCAGGGCCTCTGTTAGGGACCGCCTCAGGGCCTCACTTAGGGACAGCGTCAGGGCTTCCTTTGGGACAGTTTCAGGACCTTGGTAAGACATGGGTCAGGATATTAGCTCGGGATAATGTCAGGACTTTAGATATTGACTGCAGCAGGGCCTTAGAGACAGTGTCTCAGCCTGACTTAGGACTAGCATCAGAGCCTTTGTTAGGTCCAGTGTCAGGGACTGAGTTAGGTGTAGTGTCAGGGCCTTAGTTAGGGACAGTGTCAGGGCCTGAGTTAGGACGAGCCTCCAGGCCTCAGTTAGGGCCAGGGTCACGGCCTCGGGACTAATTTTAGGGCCTTAGTTAGGAAGAGCATCAGGGATTTATTTAGCATAAGAAGCTCAACATTAGTTAAAGACAAGGTTAGGTTAAGGTCTAGGGATTGTGTCAGGGCATGACCTAGGGATAGTGTCAAGACCTTAGTTACTTAGGGCATCAGGGCCTAATTTAGGACCAGCGTCATGGCTTCAGGTAGGGATAGCGTCAGAGCCTGACTTCGGGAGAGCGACAGGGCTTGAGTGAGGCCTAGTGTCAGAGCCTTAGCTAGGGATAGTATCAGGGCATGACTTAGGAGCAGCACAAGGGCCTTGGTAGGATCAGCCTCAGGGGCTTTGTTAAAGACCTTATCAGGGCCTCTGTTAGGGGCAGCCTTAGGGCCTCCCTTAGGGACAGCGTCAGGGCTTACTTAGGGACAGTTTCAGGAGCTTGGTAAGAGATGGGTCCGGAAATTACCTCAGGATAGTGTCAGGACATTAGATATTGACGGCAGCAGGGCCTTACTTAGGGACAGTGTCAAGGCCTTAGTTAGTACTAGCATCTGGGCCTCTGTTAGGTACAGTGTCGGGGCCTGAGTTAGGAATAGTGTTAGGGCCTTAGTTAGGGACAGTATCACGGCCTTGGGACTAAATTCAGGGCCTGAGGTAGTCACAGCCTAAGGGCTTTAGTTAGCATAAGAGGCAGGACATTTGCTAGGGACAGGGTGAGGGTAAAGTTTAGGGATCGTGTCAGGAAATGACCTAGGGATAGTGTCAAGAGCTTAGTTACAGTATCAGGGCCTTATTTAGGACCCGTGTCAGGGCTTCAGGTAGGGACAGCGTCAGTGCCTGACTCTGGGAGAGCAACAGGGCCTGAGTGAGGCCTAGCGTCAGGCCCATAGCTGGGGACACTGTCAGGGCATGATGTAGGAGCAGCATCAGGGCCTTTGTTGCGTCAGCATTAGTGTCTTAGTTACAGACATGATCAGGGCCTGAGTTAGTCACAGCGTCAAGGCCTCAGTTAGGCATAGCTTCAGGGACTGAGTTACGGACAGCCTCAGGTCTTCCCTTAGGAACAGCGACAGGGCTCTCTTAGGGACGGTGTCAGGACCTTGGTTAGAAATGGGTCAGGATATTAGCTCAGGATAGTGTCCGGATTTTAGTTATTGCCGGCAGCAGGGCCTATATTAGAGATAGATTCCGGGCCTTAGTTAGGGACAGTGTCAGGGCCTTAATTAGGACTAGTCTGGGCCTTAGTTAGGGAGAGCATTACGGCTTCGCTGAGGATAAGGGGCAGGACGTTAGCTCGGGACAGAGTCAGGTTCCAGGCCAGTGGTAGTGTCAGGATGTGAGCTAGGGATAGGGTGAAGACCTTAGTTATTGAGAGCATCAGGGCCTTAGTTAGGACCAGCGTCAGGGCCTTCATCAGGACCAGTGTCAGGGCTTCACGTACGGACAGCGTCAGAGCCTAACTAAGGTACGGCAACGGGGCCTAAGTGAGGCCTATCTTTAGGGCCTGAGTTAGGGACAGTGTCAGGGCATGACTTAGGAGCAGTATAAGGGCCTCTGTAGGATCAGCATTAGGGTCTTCGTTAAAGACATTCTCAGGGCCTCTGTTAGGGACCGCCTCAGGGCCTCACTTAGGGACAGCGTCAGGGCTTCCTTTGGGACAGTTTCAGGACCTTGGTAAGACATGGGTCAGGATATTAGCTCGGGATAATGTCAGGACTTTAGATATTGACTGCAGCAGGGCCTTAGAGACAGTGTCTCAGCCTGACTTAGGACTAGCATCAGAGCCTTTGTTAGGTCCAGTGTCAGGGACTGAGTTAGGTGTAGTGTCAGGGCCTTAGTTAGGGACAGTGTCAGGGCCTGAGTTAGGACGAGCCTCCAGGCCTCAGTTAGGGCCAGGGTCACGGCCTCGGGACTAATTTTAGGGCCTTAGTTAGGAAGAGCATCAGGGATTTATTTAGCATAAGAAGCTCAACATTAGTTAAAGACAAGGTTAGGTTAAGGTCTAGGGATTGTGTCAGGGCATGACCTAGGGATAGTGTCAAGACCTTAGTTACTTAGGGCATCAGGGCCTAATTTAGAACCAGTGTCAGGGCTTCAGGTAGGGATAGCGTCAGAGCCTGACTTCGGGAGAGCGACAGGGCTTGAGTGAGGCCTAGTGACAGAGCCTGACTTAGGGAGAGCGACAGGGCTTGAGTGAGGCCTAGTGTCAGAGCCTTAGCTAGGGATAGTATCAGGGCATGACTTAGGAGCAGCACAAGGGCCTTGGTAGGATCAGCCTCAGGGGCTTTGTTAAAGACCTTATCAGGGCCTCTGTTAGGGGCAGCCTTAGGGCCTCCCTTAGGGACAGCGTCAGGGCTTACTTAGGGACAGTTTCAGGACCTTGGTAAGAGATGGGTCCGGAAATTACCTCAGGATAGTGTCAGGACATTAGATATTGACGGCAGCAGGGCCTTACTTAGGGACAGTGTCAAGGCCTTAGTTAGTACTAGCATCTGGGCCTCTGTTAGGTGCAGTGTCGGGGCCTGAGTTAGGAATAGTGTTAGGGCCTTAGTTAGGGACAGTATCACGGCCTTGGGACTAAATTCAGGGCCTGAGGTAGTCACAGCCTAAGGGCTTTAGTTAGCATAAGAGGCAGGACATTTGCTAGGGACAGGGTGAGGGTAAAGTTTAGGGATCGTGTCAGGAAATGACCTAGGGATAGTGTCAAGAGCTTAGTTACAGTATCAGGGCCTTATTTAGGACCCGTGTCAGGGCTTCAGGTAGGGACAGCGTCAGTGCCTGACTCTGGGAGAGCAACAGGGCCTGAGTGAGGCCTAGCGTCAGGCCCATAGCTGGGGACACTGTCAGGGCATGATGTAAGAGCAGCATCAGGGCCTTTGTTGCGTCAGCATTAGTGTCTTAGTTACAGACATGATCAGGGCCTGAGTTAGTCACAGCGTCAAGGCCTCAGTTAGGCATAGCTTCAGGGACTGAGTTACGGACAGCCTCAGGTCTTCCCTTAGGAACAGCGACAGGGCTCTCTTAGGGACGGTGTCAGGACCTTGGTTAGAAATGGGTCAGGATACTAGCTCAGGATAGTGTCCGGATTTTAGTTATTGCCGGCAGCAGGGCCTATATTAGAGATAGATTCCGGGCCTTAGTTAGGGACAGTGTCAGGGCCTTAATTAGGACTAGTCTGGGCCTTAGTTAGGGAGAGCATTACGGCTTCGCTGAGGATAAGGGGCAGGACGTTAGCTCGGGACAGAGTCAGGTTCCAGGCCAGTGGTAGTGTCAGGATGTGAGCTAGGGATAGGGTGAAGACCTTAGTTATTGAGAGCATCAGGGCCTTAGTTAGGACCAGCGTCAGGGCCTTCATCAGGACCAGTGTCAGGGCTTCACGTACGGACAGCGTCAGAGCCTAACTAAGGTACGGCAACGGGGCCTAAGTGAGGCCTATCTTTAGGGCCTGAGTTAGGGACAGTGTCAGGGCATGACTTAGGAGCAGTATAAGGGCCTCTGTAGGATCAGCATTAGGGTCTTCGTTAAAGACATTCTCAGGGCCTCTGTTAGGGACCGCCTCAGGGCCTCACTTAGGGACAGCGTCAGGGCTTCCTTTGGGACAGTTTCAGGACCTTGGTAAGACATGGGTCAGGATATTAGCTCGGGATAATGTCAGGACTTTAGATATTGACTGCAGCAGGGCCTTAGAGACAGTGTCTCAGCCTGACTTAGGACTAGCATCAGAGCCTTTGTTAGGTCCAGTGTCAGGGACTGAGTTAGGTGTAGTGTCAGGGCCTTAGTTAGGGACAGTGTCAGGGCCTGAGTTAGGACGAGCCTCCAGGCCTCAGTTAGGGCCAGGGTCACGGCCTCGGGACTAATTTTAGGGCCTTAGTTAGGAAGAGCATCAGGGATTTATTTAGCATAAGAAGCTCAACATTAGTTAAAGACAAGGTTAGGTTAAGGTCTAGGGATTGTGTCAGGGCATGACCTAGGGATAGTGTCAAGACCTTAGTTACTTAGGGCATCAGGGCCTAATTTAGGACCAGTGTCAGGGCTTCAGGTAGGGATAGCGTCAGAGCCTGACTTCGGGAGAGCGACAGGGCTTGAGTGAGGCCTAGTGACAGAGCCTGACTTAGGGAGAGCGACAGGGCTTGAGTGAGGCCTAGTGTCAGAGCCTTAGCTAGGGATAGTATCAGGGCATGACTTAGGAGCAGCACAAGGGCCTTGGTAGGATCAGCCTCAGGGGCTTTGTTAAAGACCTTATCAGGGCCTCTGTTAGGGGCAGCCTTAGGGCCTCCCTTAGGGACAGCGTCAGGGCTTACTTAGGGACAGTTTCAGGACCTTGGTAAGAGATGGGTCCGGAAATTACCTCAGGATAGTGTCAGGACATTAGATATTGACGGCAGCAGGGCCTTACTTAGGGACAGTGTCAAGGCCTTAGTTAGTACTAGCATCTGGGCCTCTGTTAGGTGCAGTGTCGGGGCCTGAGTTAGGAATAGTGTTAGGGCCTTAGTTAGGGACAGTATCACGGCCTTGGGACTAAATTCAGGGCCTGAGGTAGTCACAGCCTAAGGGCTTTAGTTAGCATAAGAGGCAGGACATTTGCTAGGGACAGGGTGAGGGTAAAGTTTAGGGATCGTGTCAGGAAATGACCTAGGGATAGTGTCAAGAGCTTAGTTACAGTATCAGGGCCTTATTTAGGACCCGTGTCAGGGCTTCAGGTAGGGACAGCGTCAGTGCCTGACTCTGGGAGAGCAACAGGGCCTGAGTGAGGCCTAGCGTCAGGCCCATAGCTGGGGACACTGTCAGGGCATGATGTAGGAGCAGCATCAGGGCCTTTGTTGCGTCAGCATTAGTGTCTTAGTTACAGACATGATCAGGGCCTGAGTTAGTCACAGCGTCAAGGCCTCAGTTAGGCATAGCTTCAGGGACTGAGTTACGGACAGCCTCAGGTCTTCCCTTAGGAACAGCGACAGGGCTCTCTTAGGGACGGTGTCAGGACCTTGGTTAGAAATGGGTCAGGATATTAGCTCAGGATAGTGTCCGGATTTTAGTTATTGCCGGCAGCAGGGCCTATATTAGAGATAGATTCCGGGCCTTAGTTAGGGACAGTGTCAGGGCCTTAATTAGGACTAGTCTGGGCCTTAGTTAGGGAGAGCATTACGGCTTCGCTGAGGATAAGGGGCAGGACGTTAGCTCGGGACAGAGTCAGGTTCCAGGCCAGTGGTAGTGTCAGGATGTGAGCTAGGGATAGGGTGAAGACCTTAGTTATTGAGAGCATCAGGGCCTTAGTTAGGACCAGCGTCAGGGCCTTCATCAGGACCAGTGTCAGGGCTTCACGTACGGACAGCGTCAGAGCCTAACTAAGGTACGGCAACGGGGCCTAAGTGAGGCCTATCTTTAGGGCCTGAGTTAGGGACAGTGTCAGGGCATGACTTAGGAGCAGTATAAGGGCCTCTGTAGGATCAGCATTAGGGTCTTCGTTAAAGACATTCTCAGGGCCTCTGTTAGGGACCGCCTCAGGGCCTCACTTAGGGACAGCGTCAGGGCTTCCTTTGGGACAGTTTCAGGACCTTGGTAAGACATGGGTCAGGATATTAGCTCGGGATAATGTCAGGACTTTAGATATTGACTGCAGCAGGGCCTTAGAGACAGTGTCTCAGCCTGACTTAGGACTAGCATCAGAGCCTTTGTTAGGTCCAGTGTCAGGGACTGAGTTAGGTGTAGTGTCAGGGCCTTAGTTAGGGACAGTGTCAGGGCCTGAGTTAGGACGAGCCTCCAGGCCTCAGTTAGGGCCAGGGTCACGGCCTCGGGACTAATTTTAGGGCCTTAGTTAGGAAGAGCATCAGGGATTTATTTAGCATAAGAAGCTCAACATTAGTTAAAGACAAGGTTAGGTTAAGGTCTAGGGATTGTGTCAGGGCATGACCTAGGGATAGTGTCAAGACCTTAGTTACTTAGGGCATCAGGGCCTAATTTAGGACCAGTGTCAGGGCTTCAGGTAGGGATAGCGTCAGAGCCTGACTTCGGGAGAGCGACAGGGCTTGAGTGAGGCCTAGTGACAGAGCCTGACTTAGGGAGAGCGACAGGGCTTGAGTGAGGCCTAGTGTCAGAGCCTTAGCTAGGGATAGTATCAGGGCATGACTTAGGAGCAGCACAAGGGCCTTGGTAGGATCAGCCTCAGGGGCTTTGTTAAAGACCTTATCAGGGCCTCTGTTAGGGGCAGCCTTAGGGCCTCCCTTAGGGACAGCGTCAGGGCTTACTTAGGGACAGTTTCAGGACCTTGGTAAGAGATGGGTCCGGAAATTACCTCAGGATAGTGTCAGGACATTAGATATTGACGGCAGCAGGGCCTTACTTAGGGACAGTGTCAAGGCCTTAGTTAGTACTAGCATCTGGGCCTCTG